>NC_060138.1:142138357-142763357 GCF_021461385.2 Schistocerca piceifrons | reverse complement strand
CCAACTCCTTTCTGCGTCGTTCATGAAGCAAAAGCAAAAACAAAAATCATGTGCAGTTCACTGGTAAAGAATATGTTAAATAACAACAAAACTTACTTGCTAAAATATTAGCATTCTTTACGAACCATGTATCGTTGTCGCTGGAAAGGAAGGTGATCACCTCACGGAAGCTGTTTGTCGCATTTCAAACATTAATAAGTATAGTTAAGGAATGGACAGTCTTGGTGCGAAAGGAATAAAACGTATCTAACGGTAATCTTTTGTATTTAATTACACAAGAATCTCTGAATTTTGATGATGTTGACTGGAATATGTCCTTTGAAATTCTGAAGGAATCTCGAATAAAATACATCGAAACGTTATCAACAACTTACTAGATGCTAGACTGAATTAATGTCAAAGGACTTGAATCGGGCGCGTTAGTTGTTCAAGGGAGTTAGAGAGGATTGTAACCCGTGTTATTAAAACCTTACATAGAGCAAGAAGTAAAGGAAACTAAGGGGAAATTTGGGAAGGGAATTAAAGTTCACACAAACATTGAAGTTTCCAGGTGACATTGTAGTTCGTTTAGAGATGCCAAAGTACTGGGAAGATCAGATGAAGGGAATGGGTAGTGACTACGAAAGAGTTTATAAGATGAACACAGTAAAGGCAGGCAATGTTGAGGGAATTAGTACAGGAATTGAGATGCAGAATGAAGTAGGCTAATGTTGCTATTTGGGCAGCAAAACAGCGGGAGAGTAAAGAGGATTTAAATTCTTACTTAGAATAGATAGAACAGTTTTCCGAAAAGGTAAAATTTATTATACGTTTAAGTGTGACCAAGGACGGAGTATTCTCAGAAAGTACTTGTCTGAAGTGTAATTTTGAATGGAAGTGATGCTCGGACAATGGACTGCACAGACAGGAAGAGAAAAGAAGCTTCTGATACGTAGTGCTACGGAATACTGGATGAGTCGTTCATCACATTCCTTCATAATCAACGGCATTTCAATATTTCAAGAAAAGTTGTTACTAAATTCCGAAGCAACAACTGAAAAATATGTTTTGCTTCTTTAATTGGTCATATATGTATTTGGGAAGGGCATAAATATATTAGAATGTGTGAGGTATGTAGCTGTACTTAGTCTTAAGAACCACTTTAGTATATGAATGAGTCTGCAAGCATCCAAATCCACAGCCTGAATGAGGAAAATTCGCTGAAAGACTCGGAAAACGAAAGCGACGTTTGACTTTTTGTGCCACGGTGTGCGTTCGTCGTTTTAGGTGACCTTTCGCAAATAAGACGCATCGAGGCACAATTGACGTCCAGAAAATGCCTGAAGAGGAGCACATGGTGTCCAAGAGCTTCGGTGACTACCATAAGAGATTACTGAACAAAGTACAGGCACACATGGATATTATCACTTTCAGTGGTGCCGAAGAACCTCTGTTACTTATGGTCAATGGTTTTAAGGCACAAAAAGCCATGTTTACCGGACTTCTTCTGTATGCAATAAATGTGTGAAAAAATGGATCGACAGGATACGAGGGCAAATAATTGCAACTGAAAGCAAAGGCGGGTATTTTGATAAATATTTTACTTAAACTACATTTCATCCAAATACTCAAAGAATTGTCTCATCCGTTAGACACAAAAAACACGTGGATTTCGAACGGGATGCTGGCGAAATTTATACTCGAAATCGTCTTGTCTTACTTTTTCCTTCCCAAATGGAAATATTTCTGAATATTTTTGAATGAAAACAGGCTCGGTTGCGAAATACTTTCTTCAGCCCACATGAAGTTCAACAAATTTGTATTATCTATTATATTAATCTTTCAAATAATGATTGATATTGAAAAGAATGGAAATCTCTCTTTCTTGCATATACAGTTGCTCTCTTCCATGCTAATTCAAGTACTGGGGAAGCAACATACAGGTTGTTTATTAAATTTAACATTTTTATTCAACATTTACAGACTTTGATAATAAATGTGTTAAGTGTAAATATGATTTTTGCGTGAAATATATTTTTTATCATTCAATTAGAAAATGTATATACAATTTTACAACATTGTTAATAGCATTAGTTGTTACTTTCATCATCCATTATCAGTTCGCGCTAGGCCACGTATCAAAAGGAAAGGTGTGACTTCTTCCGATCATGTGACTTTTTATCATTAGTGAACCTTACTCCAGCTAAAGAAATACAACAGGTACTTGAAAGCATAGTCTAATTAAGAGAATAAATGACATCACATTCTTGTTCATACTGTCATTCACACAACCATAGTCTTCACACCGCCTGTTTCTTGATGGAACAGGTTCATTTAATATTTCCTTTCAAAGCTTCTATTTTGTCAGTTCAAATCTAAGTACTTAATAGCCTAATGCAAAACATCAGACGTTAGGATACCTTGGAGTGTTCTTCGCATCGATGGTCAGTTATTTTTTGCCCCTTGACAAATCGGTAGATCAGAAAACTAGTTTGTAATATTACCACAGAGTTTAAAAAGAAAATGTTGTACATTCTGATCATTTGTATTTATTGCGTTGAACATAAAAATTAAAATGTCTTAAAACATCATATTCTACGTGATTTATAATAAAAATGAAACTTGTCTTCCAACACAGTTCCCAAGGACACTCCAAATTTGTAAGTATATCCAGTTCCCATACACATTTAGCAATTGCGAAACATTGGCGGATTCGCTAGGGTTTCATAAAGTACCTACCCAACGTCCATTGTGTAGTCCACTCGATCTTCTATTATTTATCCGAATCGATTATAGCACTCCCGTTGTCCATCCATAGTTCATTCGTCTTGCTACCTCCATTTCATTTTCATTTGGTATGATTATGTTAGATTTTGAATGATTTTTGGAATGTCTTAATTACATACGACTAAAACTGCTCGAACACACAGTTTGTATACCCTCTGTGTCGGCCATAGAGGAAGGTTGGCTGGAAAGTTCTACAGACTTTAAAGCAGCATACTAGGCCACTTTTTCCTCTCCTCTCTATTGCCGTTGTTGTTCATGTAGTCGTTCAGTTCCCCAAAATATTAAAGCCCTTCGAGGGTTCCTCCGAATTCATTGTTAATTCATACAAATTTCTTTTCTAGGTATAGACTACACGTTACCTTAGCCCTATTGAACAGGTTTTTAATCCTGGTATTAAGGGCAATTCAGAATGAACATAGCAATCAGAAACGATTTTACATTCATTTGAACTGACCTGTAGTTTTAAGTAAACAATGTTAAGTGTAAATGTGTTATTCTCGTGGGTCACTGTATGGTACTTTCAATTCTTATTTAATAAATCGATGTTGCCATAAACCGTCTCACTGTGTACTAACATTACTGTAATTCGGACGGTATGCTAAATCTCCTTTATGGATCTATAAGTTGCCCTACATTCTGACATTTTCTAAATCGATGTGCGGCTGCTGTTCAAAACACTTCTGACATGGAGTTGACTGCTTACATAAAGTGTAGAGGCTCTATATATTGTATAATTTAATGCTGAACCGACACAACCTATCATAGACGTACTGAATCATTGACTTAAGTTTCTAAGAATTGGAGTCCCAGTTTGTTGATTACAGTTCCGGCCCACCTCTATTACATTGGTGCAAGTTTCCCGCTCTGGCTAGACCGAAATATACGGCTGTTTGCTTTCACCTAATTTAAGCTTGTGTTAGGTCCACCGTTAATTATTACGGTGCATAAAGAAGGCTTAGGAAAAATATACGCGACCCTTTAGTAAGAAGTTTCTCTTTTCAAAAAATTGCAATCTACTTGTTATCCACAGACAATTGCTGAAAAATTGCGGAGACAGTATTGTTTGACTGACCTAAGTGTGGAGGTTTTTAACGACATATTAGTTAGATTTTGGTGCACTAGCATGGTTTGTAAGCGCTCCACTGTAATTAATAAAGGAATCCACCAACGGACTTTTTAAAAAAATTACTGTCAAAGGTGTCACCAGCTGCGTTATCAAATTTTTCACGCAGGCTGATGACTCGTCAAAACTAGCGTCTCTGTGCGACTTCGGCTGACGTACGAGTTACTGCTTATCACCACCCAAGCCACGGTTTAATGTTAGATACGCAGATAACAGTCGACACGAAATGAAGTTCCGTACGTACCGCGTATGCGACCTGTTGTCTGAGCAACCGATAAGCATTCAATATAGGCTTTCTATTGTTCCGCAGCTGCTGATTTAAACGCTCCACGGATCTGAACTATTGTCTCGGATTTTCGGCAAACATTTATTGCTATCACCCACGAAGCGGTGTATAATCTCAACTGCACTTTTCGGAGGCAGACTGTTAGACAGGAAAGCGAGCTGCAGTTGAATGGAGTTCATGCGCCTGATTTGACGGGCGAACTCTCGTGTAGGGATTTTTAATCATGGTATCACATTTCCGCGTCTATGGGGAATATGAATGCATTTATTATTATACTGAGGTCGTTGAAAGGCACATGGACGAAAGAACAAACTTATGGTTGAAGGGGAACGTGCTAATTTCATAAAAATAGTCTTATTATTTCGCGTTGTCGATCCTGTTTCCGTTCATAAAGCAATTTATGGCATCTTCCTTTTCATTTAACATACTCAAACATCTGACTGCTTCAGAAGCCAGAGTAGGAAGCGAGCTGTCAAATTGTTTTAGATGCAGAGAAGGCCATTTGCTATTCAAGTATCACAGGGATGAAGTTGCACATAAAATTGCTCTAGGTTGGTCATGGAAGTAAAAAAGGAATAACAGACACGTGTTTCACTGCAGTAAATCAAAATTTAGAAGCGGGTATCAACCAGGCGTTGCGTGAACTGGTTAGTGTATTACATTATCACATTGACGAACGTCTAGTCGTCATCATTGGGGATGATCTCGATTGTTGGTCGAAGACTGAAGTAGAGCATTAATTTTCATAACAACGTGTGTATGTGTATCAATACTCTTTAGGTAGAGTCTGTGGACAAGGAAAAGCCCTAAAGAAAGGTGCAGGAAGGGCTGGTAAACGCTATGGTACAAAGTATTGGATTCATCTTCCTCGTTCAATGCTCGATGTTACTTCAGCAGGAATAGCGCCGGATCCTGCACCATGTGCGGGTCAAATTAACACTAGTGAGGATGTAGACAGTCTCTTTAATAACATCGGCAAACATTGGGAATCAGTAATTAGGATCGAGATATTAAACCGGTTTACATCGAACTGTGTAATCTGGTACGAGCCTGTGTTCGTTGCATTTATCTCAAATGTTGTGAGAAGCTTTAGCAGTATGGCTGGGCTCTGAGCACTATGGGAATTAACAGCTATGGTCATCAGTCCCCTAGAACTTAGAACTACTTAAACATAACTAACCTAAGGACAGCACACAACACCCAGTCATCACGAGGCAGAGAAAATCCCTAACCCCGCCGGGAATCGAACCCGGGAACTCGGGCGTGGGAAGCGAGAACGCTACCGTTAGCAGTATGGGATTTATCGCAATGAGCACTCACGTTTCGCCAAGACTGTTACGTCTGTTCGTGGGTCCTCCAGTAACAGTCATCATTATCTCCCGCGGGCAACGAGGAGAGGCCCCGTCGAACTACTGCAAATTTGCAGCGCCAACCGGCAGCCTCGGACACAGCTGTAAGATCAGTGCATTTCAAACAATACACGGTCCATCTGGATTCTAGTTTTGTCCTACATATTATAGCTCTCGATATCTGCACATAATGCGCATTTGCAGAGTGAAATAAAAAGAATATATCTAGAAAAAATAAATAGAAAATGAAACAGAACTTCGTATTTTAGGAGATGTTTATTTGCCTTGTCAGTCTTATGACTGACTCGATGCGGAGCACAACGTCTTCTCGTGTGCCAACCTCTTAATCTCTAGTCATCCATATCAAGCACAACGGCACAACTGCCTTTCTGGAGCGTTTACTTATCGTTATCTAAAAGATCCTCAGTTTTCTTATTCATTCGTCTTTATGTCACTCTTGTCAGCAACTTGAATCCTGATTGTGTTATGGTTCTCGCATTTTTCTACCTTTCATATGTCATTACTTTAGTCTCCCAGTTTCTACTCATAAATTTGCACAATCGTTTTGTTGTCACATCCGTCAATGTTTTAGAAATTCCAGAATAATGTTATCTATTCCCTGTGCATTGTTTGGTGGCAGTCTTCGAAGTTGTGAGTCCACAGCCGTTTCTCCTACCCTGCTTTCTGACAGTTCTTCTCCTTCGCAAGTGATCTCACTGAAATTATTCACCAATCTTCCCTTTGTTTAGCAGTGGAATTCTTTTGTCACTCCTAATACTTACACACTTGCTTCTAATTTCACTAAAAGTCATTATGACATTCCTATATACTACGTATGTCCTTCGATACCCATTTCTTTTCCGATTTCATGGCAGTTATTTCTAGGCATTTTGGTTACCCACACTTCCTATTTATTTCATTCTCAGTGGGTTTATATTACTGTATTCCTTTCTTTTCCCGTAAATTTTTATATTCTCTCCTCTCGGCGGTCAGCTGAAGTATTTGCTATGTTACGGGAAAGAATCCCCATGGTTAATTTGTTCCTTCCATTTATATTTATCTGTCCAACTGAGCCGGCCGGTGTGGCCGAGCGGTTCTAGGCGCTTCAGTCTGGAACCGCGCAACCGCTACGGTCGCAGGTTCGAATCCTGCGTCGGGAATGGATGTGTGTGATGTCCTTAGGTTAGTTAGGTTTAAGAAGTTCTCAGTTGTAGGGGACTGATGACCTGAGATGTTAAGTCCCATAGTGCTCAGAGCCATTTGAACCATTTGTCCAACTGAGCCGTGGTGATCCTTTTCTGGCACACCAGCTCTTTGGCGCGATTTTCGATTACCCGGCTGCACTACGATCTGTGCCCCTGTTGTGATCTGGCGGCGGTCGGGGAGTTGGTCGTGGGTCTCGCTACGAGGCGCTAGGACGTGCTTGAGGGAACGAAGGAGCAAAACACGCGGTCTCTGCCAGCAGCGGCGCGGCCGGTCTACCTTGCAGGACGGTCGCGAGTTTGTGATGCAGCTGCCTGGCGTCAACTCCGGGCGCTGCTCGTCGCCTTGCTTTGGTACCTGTTTTCTCGGACAAGACCATTTCCTCGAGACCATCTCGAACAACGCTCTCCATCGGAGGCGTAAGTGGTTTTGGTGCCTTTGTTTCGTGGAACCATTTGCGTTGTAGCGACTGTCACTTGTCGGTTGGTTGGTGCCCTAATGCGCGTTTCTGAAGTAAGAGCAGCCGGCAAGGAGACCAGCAGTCACTACTTCCTTTGAGGAAATCAGCGTCCCCAAAAGATGTAGTAACTCTAAGCTATTGAAGATATTAGGTCATAGTCTAGTTGTAATTTTCTGCATACCAGCCTTACACTATTGGCAGTTACGTTGCAGACCTACGCCAGAAATTAACGTGCACAAAACCGAGTTTGTGCTGAAGCTGTGCATTTGAATAACGTAACATTATCTTGAAATTATTTCCATTTCATCTTTGTACACATTGTCGGCCTTAATTATATGTGCAAATATTCTTTGCCTAACTACGAGAGTGTAAAAGTCTGATATTTTAGCAGTTTTATTGAAAGCACTTATTGGTTTTTTAAAATTATAGTATTATTTATTGGTTATTAACTTATATTAGTTGATGTTGGCTTGGTGTTTGCCGTGTCTCTTGCGGTCTGTTTGTGTTCCAGTTTTTCTGCAAGTTGGTGTGTGTGGGAGCGTCGCCACGTTCTGCTTCGGTGCACAGAAGCTGTGACGTGCCGTCTAATGGGAAGTGACTCCCGGTTGGGCCCCGGCGTTTAGGTGTTGTTTAGACGGCTGGTCTGCTGCGTCCGGCATTTAAGTTAAGTCAGCTTTTGCCCAGGGCAGCATGGCGTCACTGCCCGTTTGGTAGTTATTGAACCTATTTTATATATATGTAAAAAAGGGGGTTGTGTTACGTGGGTTCGTAACGAACTGGTGTGCTTTGTAAATCATTTTCATATTATTGATTATTGCCTTAAAAAAGGGGGGAACATATGCGCCACCTTGTAAAATCACCTTCAGATTGTAATTTGTTTCTTAACTATTGAAATCTCCAGTAAGTTGTAATTGTACATTTGAGATTATCTTAAGAACGGCCACGTGTTGATTGCCACTAATTTGTTTTATGAACGCTTGTTTGAACAAATCGTTATTAATTGATGCGCTAGTTGTTGCATTAAGGAGTGACTTAGTAGGGCCCTTGACCTTCCATGCTAAGTGTTCCCCTCATCACGATTTCCTAAGTAACATCAAATTCTTGTGATAACCATTTTTAAGCTGAACTGCTCACTGTCGTATTCAGTATTGCAGTATCTACAGCCTATCATCATTCCAGACTACATTGATATCCGACTTCCTTACACATTGCCTGCCGGTGTGACCGAGCGGTTCCAGGCGCTACAGTCTGGAACCGCGTGACCGCATTTTACACGCGCCTCAGTGTTTGTGGCGTCATATCTCATGAACTGTGTGTCGTACAATAACGTAATTTTGCTAGTACATCCAGTGCTATTTGTAAATATTGTCACTAAAATGTGCCACGAAAGCAATTGATCTTCAAAAAGTAATACATTAAAACATCATGCTTCATATGGCCGTTTCACTCCATGAATAGTGAAATGCAGTAAGTGATAAACATCATTTTTCGATATTTGTCAGTGAGAAAAAGTCTGATAACGATTTGATACTATGTGTATTTTTGCTGCAAGTCCAGCAAACGAACTTTTAAACAATTTAGAAGCTAAGCAACATGTCAAACATAGCAGTTTTCTGAAGTCAACCAAGTTGCATATTAAAAATCACACCTTTAACATTTACAAACTTTTTCAATCTTACATGATTACAGCAGATCTGGTAACAATTAACAGTAGCCACACCTCCAGCAGTCTATTGGTGAAATAAGCTCAGAACCAGGAGAAGTTATACATACACAATTCAGCCCCCCGACAGGCGGGATACCCCTATGGACAGAGTGGGTGGTGTGAACTCACTACCCACTGGTGTGCAGGTCCCGTACAACGAAAACTACAACAGATTAAGAACTAACCTTAGAAAACTAGTAACAGTGCACTACTGTACAAAGGGTGGCACATATTTCATGATACTACCACTTAAGTGCCAACATAAATAAATAAAAAGCAAGCATCTGCCCAGTCAGCGAATATCGTGATAAGCAACAAGCACTTAACATCAGGAATGAGGAAACCAACGACGATTACGTACCCCCAAAATTAACTGGCAGACAGATACTTGTACTCATTATGCAACACTAACAGTCATTAAATAGTAATATGAAATTGAAGAAAATTCAAACTTGCAGCTCTTACTAATGTAACCTCCACTATTTCAAATAGCTAAGAAACCGAATCTCAGATGTCATACTTGGTTCAGCAGGCTGCCCGGAACAACGATAGTGCAAAACTACGTTCTTACCTTAGCAGAATTCACCATAGAAATCTCAGGACAGGTCAACTGACGACCCTACCAAAATGTTTTACAAATACTTAACTAAAATGATTACAATGAAAAGGGACTCTGATTAAGTTAGACTTCACTGCATTTAAAAGGAAGAGCAGCACACAGTTCAGCCCACAACATGGTCCATGGTAAGCCACTCGAAATATGACCGATTTAAACAGGCCGGTCTGATCAGCGTAACTCGACTAGCTTTGTAACATAGGCCACGCAATTTCCACACATTTCACAATCAGTTGCGACTACTGCCTGTAATGGAACAGAGCTACTTCCGTTAAGGTAAACACTTCTTTCGGAGCGAATTCTCATGAATAGCACACACAGTACTCCTTCCAGGAAGGAGGAACTAGTTGCAACACTCTGACTTAAACAAAACAAGTCGCAAAAACCACAGACGGATCCCGACCAAAATATTTAATGAATCGGTAGCGAAGTGGCACTCACAATCTCCACCCTTTCGGAATAGGCAAATTTCCAGAGTCCCGTAGTCACCACAGCCAACCCAAAACACCGTCTTCGCGGGATGAGGTCAGTGCACTGCAAAAGCAAACGGCTCCATACAGAGAAGGTGAACCGGCCTCGAGCTCCGAAACTCCTTCTTCCATTTCGGATAGCAAATTGTAATTGGCAGCCCTCGTGCCGGTCAAAGCTCCTCTTGGAAAACCACCAAAGATCGTGCCCAGCTACCGCGACCTTGCGATCGATTGATCGACGCAAGCTGGCACAGGTCACACAAAACAAATAAATTTTTTATGTTGTAAGGTGGCATCATTTTGAGCCACATTACAACTACCACTCCGGAAATAAGACCCTTTAATAGTATAAACATCGAGACAGGAAACCATAAACGATACTGACATCGACTAGGGATCTTAATTTGTAGCAGAATATTTGCAAGTTGGGCGATAGCACAGACAAAGTACTATGTGGCGATAGTGAAGCGGACGGAGACGGGAGGCTGGCAGGGGAACGGGAAAGACACAAGTGAGGCAAGCAGGCCTGAGAGCTGAAGACAACAGCCCCCTTAAGCTCTTGGGAACCCGAGGCTGGTGGACCGCGGGTTAGCGGGGGCCACGTGGCCAAGGAGAAGGAAAAGACACAGGGGCTCGCTCACAAAACGTGTGGCGGCGTGTAGGTGGTTTTCCCATCGGCCGGAGCGGAAGCTTCTGGAACAATCTGGAAGCTTCTAGCAGCTTCGGTCGGTTCGAAACTGAGATTGGTCGGCGCTCGGAAACAAACGCCTTCCAGCAACATGATTGGCCACGCACATTAAAGGGGGGAAGAAAAAAGAACGGGAGCTACGAAAAAGCGTAGCGACTGTGAAACACTTGTTCCTGGGGCGTCGAGGAGAGAGGTTAATCCTGGAGAGGTGTGCGACCTCGTTACTGGGACAGGGCACTTGTAGCGAGAGCCTGAGGATCGTTTGGTGTTCCACGGCAGCCGTGGAGGTGCCTACGGAAGCATTGGTGAGGTAGAATTTATGTTATCCCGCTGAGGCGAGAACCTTAGCAGCGATAAGCGTTAGATCACTGTAGTGGTCGTACATTCGCAACGGCGGTTAGGGAAGTAAAGTAAATTGCTGAACACGTTTATTTTTCTTTCTATGCTGAGGCTTCACGTTGCTAGTCGTGAGTGTAGCTCTAAAAGTAATTGCAATTGCCACAGCTGATGTCAGTATTCCGCTCTTGAATTAACGACCGCGAATATATCACAGGGCAGTACCAGGCAGAGCGATTACCAAATGTGAGTAGGCAGAACTATAATGTTGCTCGTACTGTGTAACCTTGTATAGAGTAAATTCCAGAAGAGTAAAGAATTTAACACTACTGAGTGTATCATTTCATAGCTAGTACTTTCCTTTGTCATTTTATTATCTCCTTATTTGTGTATTTCACGTTTGCAACCACGTGGTGGAGGCAGTGTTTGTAGGTCAGCACATCTGAAGATTCTATCATATACTGAGGATCTCGTTAGGAACCAACCAGATTTGCATACGACTAGTTGATGTCACATATAGAGCAAAGGATAAGCTTATCCTTCTGGAGAGCGTAGAAGTGTCAGGGCGGCAAATTAGCGTTATAAAATCAATTGTGCAAAATGTTTCTCTTCTATGTTCGGTTCGCAGGCTTAGCCATCAGCAGAAAAGAGCAAAACAGAAGCGGTTCTAATGGTTCAAATGGCTCTGAGCACTATGGGACTTAACATCTGAGGTCATCAGTCCCCTAGAACTTAGAACTACTTAAACCTAAGTAACCTAAGGACATCACACACATCCATGCTCGAGGCAGGATTCGAACCTGCAACCGTAGCCTTCGCGCAGCTCCAGACTGAAGCGCCTAGAACCGCTTGGCCACTCCGGCCGGCTCAGTCGGTGAAAATGGAACCTTTATAGGATCACTTTCTTATCCGTCCGTAATTCAGTCAGTCTGTCTGTTTGTCTGTCGGACTGCTAAAACCCTTCTTTCTGAGCAGCTGGCTGACGCATCAGGTTGAAATTTATGTCAAATACTAAGGTCTCCAGTCTCTTGGCGGTGGAAGAAACAAGCATGTAAGTAAGTGCACTTTAAAATACTTTCATTTATCTCACATATTTTCATACACACAGTCACTCATCAAAAGCTAAAGGGCATTTACCGTTGGCCTAGAATCATGAAGTTCGTCAAGAAGCAAGATTTAACAGTACAAGTAAAGGAATGGTTTCAATTTTCAATCATATCACAATGTAAGCTACCGCTTCTGTTGCCAGCCGGTGTGGCCGAGCGGTTATAGGCGCTTCAGTCTGGAACCGCGTGACCACTACGGTCGCAGGTTCGAATCCTGTCTCGGGCATGGATGTATATGATGTCCTTAGGTTAGTTAGGTTTAAGTAGTTCTATGTTCTAGGGGACTGATGACCTCAGATGTTAAGTCCCATAGTGCTGAGAGCCATTTGAACCATTTTTTTTTTTTTTTTACCGGCTGAGCTAGGGACCCAGAAAACTAAAAAATAATGACTGAAAAAAGAAGCGAACCAGCAACCCAGCGATTACCAACCTCGAGTGCTACTGATATTTCCCGATCTTTGTGTATATTAAACCTCACGGAAATTATCGTAGAACATGCACATTTGCTGATAAACTTGCGATAGCTGGGAATCAACCTGGGATATTTGGAACTTTCTATTTATTGTTATGACGTTTTGTACCAGGAAGAGACAGATACGTTAAACACAGATGTTACGGCCCTGAAGTACAGTTATGGATAAGTAGACACATTGGAAAAAATGAGTCTGTCAAGCGTATATTCAGCAGTAGGCTTGTGCGCGGGTGTGAGTTGCGCTTGCAACAGGCAAGGGCCGGGTGCTCTTCGACGGCGGGTGGCTGCGGTGTGGCGCGGCGCGTCGCTTACAGCCGGTGGCAGGAAGTGGAGGACACGGCCGGGGGTGGCCTTGTCGCGGCCAGAGTAATAAAGTCAGCGGGACACGCCCGCCCCCACCGCTGCCGCCGCCGGCCTCTGCGCTCTCTCGCGCTCCCTCGCTTGCACAAAAAGAGGAGGAGGCAGTGGCGGCGGCGGCGGCGGCGGCGGCGGCGGCGCGCTCTGAGGCGGGATTCCCTTGTGATGGATGAGATCTCGGTGAAAGGGTGTTAGCGTCCCCCGCGCGCAATAACTCAGCGGGGGGCGGAGCGGCGAGCCACCGCCCCCGCCGCCCCCGCCGCCGCAGCCGCCGCCGCTGTCGCCGCACAGAGGCGCCCGTGTCGCGGCCTGCCGGCGGCGCCCGCAACCACTGCCTCCTCATTAGGATGCCCAAGCAGAGGCGCCCGGCGCTGGCGGGGCTGTTTCAGTCCACCAGCGGCCACCTCGCAAGCCGAACGAAGGGAGACACGGAGTGCAGCGAACACCGTCTCCATGTTGTCAGCAGTCGATCTTCAGACTATAGGTTGTTGTTGTTCTGATATTCACCTACTTACTGCAGTGAGACATGGGTCTTCCTCTACAGTTTTAGAATCCCAGCCCCCTTCACCCGCTCACCCACATTCTATTCTGATAGCCTATTTCTCGATGTCTCAATTTCTCAGGCTACGTAATACCGGCAGATAACTTCTTGTAGTCAAGCTAAAACAGAACCATTATATACTGGAGAGCCAAAGAAATTGTTACATCTGCCTGATATCTGGTAGCGCAACCGCGAGCAAGCGAAAGTGGTGCAACATTAGGTGGCAGGGACTCGACTAATGTCTGAAGTACTGCTGGAGGTAACTGGCATCATGAATCCTGCAGGGCTGTCCATAAATCCGTAAGGGTGCGAGGGGATGGAGATCTCTTCTGAACAGCACGTACCAAGGCAACCCAAATATGCTCAATAACTTTCATGTCTCGAGAATTTGGTGGCCAGCGAAAGTGTTTGATCTCAGAACAGTGTTCCTGGAGTCAGTCTATAGCAATTCTGGGCGTGTGTGGTGTGGAATTATCCTGCTGAAATGACCCAAGTCCTTCGGAATTCACAGTGGACATGAATGGTGTGAATTTCTTAGGGACCAAGCAGCTGAGGTCACCGGTCGCTAGACTCACACACTACTTAAAGTGACTTATGCTAAGAACAATACACACGCCCATGCCCAAGGAAGGACTCGAACCTCCAGCAGGGGGCAGCGCAATCCGTGTAATGATGCCTCAAACCGTGCGGCCAATCTGCGTGGTGGACATAAATGGATGCAGATGATCAGACAGGATGCTCAAGTACGTATCACCTGTCAGAATCGTATCTAAACGTATCAGGGGTCCCATATCACTCCAACTGCACGTGCCCTACACCATTACAAACCCTCCACTAGCTTGAACATTCTCCTTCTGACTTGCTGGATCAATGAATTCATGAGGTTGTCTCCATACCCTTACACGTCCATCTGCTCGATACAAATTGAAACGAGACCCGTCCGACCAGGCAACATGTTTTCAGTCATCAACAGTTCAATGTCGGAGTTGACGGGCGCTGGCGAGGCGTAAGGCGTTTTGTCGTGCACTCATCAAGTGTACAGAAGTGGGCTTTCGGCTTCGAAAGCCCATATTGATGATGATTCGTTGAATGGTTCGCACGCTGACACTGGTTGATGGGCCAGCACTGAAATCTGCAACAATGTGCGGAAAGATTGCACTTCTCTCTCGTCAAACGATTCTATTCAGTCGTCGTTGGTCCCCTTCTTGCAGGATCATTTTCCGGCCGCAGCGATGTCGGAGATATGATGATGTTTTACCGGACACCTGGTATTCACATTGTACTCCTGAAATGGTCGTACAAGAAAATCACCACTTCATTGCTATCTCGGTGATGCTCTGTCCCATCGCCCATGCGCCGTCTATAACAGTACGTTCAAACACACTTAAATCCTGATAGGCTGACATTGTAACAGCAGTAATCGATCTAACTACTGTGGCAGACACTTATTGTATTATGTAGGCGTTTCCGACCGCAGCGCCGTACTCTGCCTGTTTACATATCTCTCTACATGAATACATATGCATATTCCAGGTTCTTTAGGGCTTCAGTGTAGGTTCACTTCGTTATTCACCTATCTGTCTGTTGTGTACATAGTTCCGCGTAGTCAGCGCGTACATAACTTTACCACTAGAGCGCGCCCCGCTAAGCACAACAGCGCAGGCGCAGCGCTCATCCGTCTCCGCACTACGAGATGGTGCTGCCTTAGAGACGGAACAAATTCTGCTTCCGCCGATCTGCGTATTAATATGTAACGCAGCCAATGAGATTGCTGCAGACGTAGAACCTTTTCTCCTCGCGGATCACACTCGTGCAGTGATACCTGAACGCGCGAGGTATTGTAACGAGTGTACAGACCTCCGATTAGTCAGTCTGCACTTGTCTGCACCAGTCTGTACCAGTCTACATTAGTCTGTACCAGTCTATAGTCAAGTTTCAGTCTGCACCTAAGAAGATTATCATATTCCTGTACATAGCCATGAAGATAAATGTATAGACACTTTGTCAAGTATCAGAGATATGTGAGAATAAGATTAACGTACCAAGACCAAAGGAACTTGAGATTGTCAATTGTAAATAGCATCCAGAATCAAGTTACGTAATGTTTATGCTTGTTATTATTTTAATAAATGTGTGTGAAAATTAATCAAGTTCTGTTTAAAGTTGGAACCATCAATCTGCTACTCTAAGCGTGCAAGTGGCATTTCTATCGTCTGACCTAACGGCAGAAGATAAACGCGCCACGATAAGATCTCGAGGCATATTGCTGATACTCGCCTACTTCGTCAGAGCGTCAAGTCAAATAATCTGTGTGTGCCGAAGGTCTTACAGTACGCACACTACACTGTCTATCTGTCCGATTGTTACAAAATCTTGTTCTCGAGAAGGGGTGGACGCATCAAGCTAAAATTTATGTCATATAGTAAACCATTGTCCCTTAGCGGTGTGATAAATTTAAGCTTCTAAGTCAATGCCATCTAAAGACACGGGCATTAATGTCAGATATTATCTACGCGCAATCTCACTCACCAAAGCCCATAGCTTACTGTCGTTGGCCGAGAATCATGAAATTTCTGTCAGAAGCATAGTTTCACTGGGAAGTAAAGAAAAAATCCGAAAAATATTAATTTGTGATTATCTCACAGATAAAAAACAATTTTTTGTTATATCTCTCTCTGTCTGTCCTGTTGTGACCGCTTTTTCGCAGGAATTATGTCACGCACTACGATCCACGGACCGTTGGCGGTTAAATAACGTAAGGTTCTAATTCAGTGTTGTCAAAACATACGATCGTTTATGTCACATACTTTGGTGCTCCCAAACCCACTCATCAATACCTATAGGGGCTTCTCGTCGGCCTATAACCATATAATTTTTGTAAGCAACACGGTTCCACAGTACAAGCAGAGTGAAAACGCAAAAATTGTAAATTTGTAATTATATAACACGAAAAAAATATTTTTGTTATTCTCGACACTCATGGAATTCCAGGTCCGATATCTTGCCGGTATCGATACCGACTACAGGCAAAAATCGTTGAGATTCCTGATTCCCGTCATGGATGAATTATGTGTATAGATAATTAAAATTGTATGGACCCTTCGGAGCTTGAGTCGTCCTTGCAGTTTTCCGCATAATCCCGCCATGCAAATCAAACTATACTTAAATTCCTCAAAGAAATTCACTAACCAACTTTCATACACGGTCCAGTCACATCAGTGTGACAACCGCCTATGTTTGACGTCAACGTGCGACAACCACAAACAGACAGCTGGTGGCAGCACCTGCAGTGGAGGGTAAATAAAGCGTGACGGTTGGACGCGGAAAACCGTGCAGTCGCTGACGTACTCCGAAAACGCAGAGACTTACCTGACGTCCAAATAGACATGATCATTGGCCTTCGAGCCAACGGTGGAAACATTTCCTAAACAGCTAAGTTTGTAAACGTTCCGCGTCCCGCCGTGGTCAAAGTACACCGTGCATGGCGCTAGCCAAAACAGGCACGAGGCAACAGTGGTACACCACGGGTAATAGGGATGAACGACGGCTACACTGATGTGCACGGGAGTATAGATGTGCAACTATTGAGCAAGTGACCGCCCAGAAGAACCAAAGGGCTACCAACAGCGTCTCCTCAACGACCGTCGAACATTGCTGCGTATGGGCCTCCGCAGGAAGCACTTGGTTCGTGCACCCATGCTGACTGCTGTTCATCGGAGAGAAGGCTGGAATTCGCAGCCCAGTACCGCAACTGGATGTCCAGTGAGTGGTGACAGGTGGCCTTTTCAGACGAATCGCGTTCTATTCTCCGTTGGTTAGACAGAGGTCTGGCGTGTACGCACCGGAAAAATCGTCAGAAGGGTTTAGGCCGGAGGAATGAGAGATATGGTTTGGGAAATCTTTTCATGGCATTAGCTGTGTGATCTCGTTATTCTGGAAGATAAAATGTATCAACACAATTATGCCTTAGGGACCACCTCCCCCCCCCCCCCCCCCCCACACACACACACACTCACATGCATCATTATGTCTTTCCTCTGCACGATAACATCTACCAGAAGGACAACACAACGTATCACACTTCTCGCAGTATAAATGCGTGGTTAGAACAGCACCAGGATGAGTTTACCGAACTCCCCAGGCCACCAAACTTCCAGGATTTGAGTCCAATCGAGAATTTGTAGGACTACGTCGATGGGTCTGTTAGCGCTATTGACCCTCAGCCGAGAAATATAGTGCAGTTGGCCACAGTGCTGGAGTCGACATGTCTTCACATCTCAGTCAGTACTTTCTAGAAACTCAATTACTCTTTTCCTGCACATCCTCGTTGCAAAAAGTGATCATTCAGCCTTTGACAGATGGTCAAGTTAATGTTACGGCCACTTTTCAGACAGAATCGTGTGATAACGGGATTAAACTTGACAGAATTTACCGACAAACGCTTGAAGTTTTGCAAGAACAACATTGATTTCGTAGATAATGTTTTGAAGGGAACTCATTAATCACACATAGCCTGCAAGTATAGCTGCTGCTTTATATAATGAGTTGTGTCCTGTAGATGAGGACTTGTGCAGCGAAAATATCTTTGCTGTTCGTACGATCTGAAAAAGAAATTTTAAAACCTAGTAATTATAGACTAAATTATTTAGAAGACTTACTTGACTTGTGGTAATACTTACCACATAATTGAAAGCCCTGTGTAAGATAAAGTGTTTGTAGGTACAAGGCGTGTGCATCGCTTGTAGCAAAAGAGTCGTTAAGTGGGACAGTGAATCGTGAATAAGCAATGCCAAGTCATTTCATCTCTAAACAAGAGAATTTTCAGTACAGTTAATAGACGAATGTCGAAACTTTTCTAGAGGGGATTTAAAATTTGGTATTTTAGTTTCATGATGGGAAGTCCTTTATAAAATACTGCAAACTGTCTTATATGTTGGAGAGAAGGCATCAAGTCCCTAGCTTTACTACACAGGTAAAGAAACATGATCAAAAGCCTCCTTACTACTCGTTGTGTCAGAGAGGGCCTGATTTGCACGAGGGTTCGTCAGTGTGAATTATACAAATGGATATACACTGGCGGAATCAATCACAACACCAAGGTGGAGCTGTGCTTCCAGAACGAAGGTTATTAGGCGTGTTTCTACATCTGAAAGTTTTTGTGTATTCAGATTTCGTGCCGGTCGCATAAGACTGGCGCTAGTAGCGTCACGATCAAGGAATTCAGGTTTGCTTTAAATAAAACTTTTAATAATTGTGAGCTTTAGTTACCTTCCTTCCATATTGAAGGTAGTGAGTTCATATTAGTCGAGAATACCTTTAAGGCGACCAAGACAGCTCTATCAGCATCTAACTGAGTTTGAACGGGGTCGTGTAATAGAGCTACGAGAATCTGGTTGTTACTTTTACGATATGGCAGCAAGACTTGTCAGTAATGTAGGCACTGTATATGATAGCTAGCAGCGGTGATCATGAGAATGTACGGTCGCAAGGAGACTGTGCTCCGGACGGCCACGTGGCACTGCCGAGAGGGAAAATCATTGTATTCGGCGTATGGCTCTGGCCCATCGTACTAAGTCCGCAACAGCGGTTTGATCAGCAGTTGGCACCACAGAGGCAGAACGAACTGTCACAAATCTCGTATTTCAAGGACAGCTCCGAACCAGATGTCCTGCAGCGTGCACATCACTTGACACCAAACCACCGCCTTTTCAGACTTCAGTGATGTCAGGAGACAGCTCATTTGAGGACAGGGTGGAGTTCTGTTGTGTTTTGTGATGAAAGTTGGTTCTTTCGCGGTGCCAGTGATGGCCGTGTGGTGGTTAGAAGGAGGGCAGTTGAGGGCCGGCAACCAGCCTGTGGGGTGTTAGACATAGTGGACCTTCACCTGGAGTTATGGTCTGGGGTGCGATTTTGTATGACAGCACGAGCCCACTCGTGGGTATCACACGCACACTGACTGCAAATTTGTTCGTCGGTCTGTTGATTCGGCCTGTTGTGCTGCCATCATAACTAGCAGTCCAGGGACTGTTTTCCATACCGTAACACTCGCCCACTTGCCGCTGTTGTAACCCAACGTACTCTACAGACTGTCGACATGTTGCCTTGGCGTGCTCAATCACCACATCAGTCTCCAATCGAGCATATATGCTACATCCTCGGACGACAACTTCAGCGTAGTCCTCGACCAGCGTTAAGTGTTCCTGTGCTGACCGACCAAGCACAACGGGCATGGGACACCATCCTACAAATTGACATCCGGCACCTGTACAATACAATGCATGCACTTTTTTTGCATTCAACATTCTGGCGGTTACATCGGACATTACTGTACCTACATTTTACATTTGGAATAGCTTATCTGCCCGCATCTCGTGGTCGTGCGGTAGCGTTCTCGCTTCCCACGCCCGGGTTCCCGGGTTCGATTCCCGGCGGGGTCAGGGATTTTCTCTGCCTCGTGATGGCTGGGTGTTGTGTGATGTCCTTAGGTTCGTTAGGCTTAAGTAGTTCTAAGTTCTAGGGGACTGATGACCATAGATGTTAAGTCCCATAGTGCTCAGAGCCATTTGAACCATTTTGAATGGCTTATCTCGCTTTGATATTAATCTGTTGAAACGTCCCCTTAGAAAAACTAATGATTTACTGTGCTGATAAACCTCTTACATTATTTGAGTTTCAAACAGCTGAGCAAACCTAACGTACTCAGACATTCACTAAAGTGACACACAATATTTTTAGCGCAACGGAATCTGACTTTCGATAATCCCTACAAAAGAATGGTCCTGACTAACATTAACCTATACCTTTCACAAATCACTTACAAAAATCTTTGTTACTCGAACTACTCCAATACAGCGAGTGCCACTACTGCCAGCTAAATAAAAGATTCCAACTACTGAAGTCACTAACTACTGATAGGCATAGTTAGCAAATGAAAGATTTTGATAAAGAACAAACAATGTATTTACCTTAATTGTGCTCAAAAGTCATAATATCAGTTCATGACATTCAGTCTTACAAATTTACTGTCTCTGATGAACACAAGTCCAGATCATCCGCTCTCAAAACTCCGCCATCTCTCTCCCCACATCCACCACTGCTGGCGGCTCACCTCCAACTGCGTAACGCTACGCGCTGTTAACATCCAGCTGCCCAACACTACAATAGCAAACAACAATGCAAACCAGCCACAACTGAACACAGCACAGCCAGTGATTTTCATACAGAGTGCTACGTGGCGTTACCAATAAAAAAACCTAAACAGCCTACTTACACTGTGATCTTGTGATGTCAATCATTTAAATATGTTATCTAGACAGATGTACTCCTTATATTTCGTTGCTGTGCACTAATTACTTTCTCGTGCCGCAATGTTTTTCGGTCAGCTTAGTTATCGACATGGGCCCATCTCTCGAACCTAAAACAAAGGAATAATGTGTCTCATTGCAGTTGAGATTAATATCAGACAGAGATTAACGCCAGCCACAAGAAATTATTCCGTGAGAAACATGAAAAACAGAGATTGTTCCTACAGGAAACTTACGTGAACTCCGTGGAGAGATGCGGTTTAAAATAAGAACATACGACGATCTCACCAGTTACCTGCTGTGGCGTGAAGAAACGGCTGATCTGCATCAGGATGATACCAAAACTTAACAGACAGGTGTCTTTTCTGCCAGACCATGCTCCCCCAATCGAAATCCACGCTATGTCCCACATTAGCTAGAGGAGACGTAGTTCCACGCTTATGACAAAAGTCAGCACGAGCAGAGCAGGTCTTTCAAAATGTTACGACTATGTCTATGGTACTGTCATCATTTGCACTGGGATTATAGTCTGAGTGGTAGGCAGAGCTAGATCCCAACGTATCGCGTAGTTCTGTAAACTGCATTGTCCTGGTATCGTCACTCCAAGTAGTTGTCCCAGGGTATTGAAAGGAGAGTTGTACTTTTGCCTGAAATAGTTTGCTACCAAGTTATATGTCAGCTTGGGTAAGCAAACTTGGACGGTATATTAAGTCAGGTAGTTGAAATTACAAACATCGACATGTCTTACAAATATACTTTTCATGTGCAAAGGAACAATAAGGATTTTTTGTAATATGTAATATGCCTTGCTTGCATGACTATGTCAACACGTAGTCACAGCGCTGTGGGAAAGACTCACACTCAACGACTCCCAGCGCGGATCGGTACATTGAGCGTGACTGCCCGGCAATTCAAGAAATAACTTGCGGTTTTAATAACTTTTTTCAAATGTTATGATGATTTTCTTTTTACAAGTACGTCCTAATGATTACATTTTAACCATTAAACGAGTTCGTGTCAGAAATCTTATTTAACTAATAAATAGCATTGAAGCTATAAGCTTTTGCTACTCATGCTGTACGCCAGGGGTAGCCTTGACCTGCCGGTTCCACGTCACCTAAATGAAGGAGCTCACCAGACTGTGGTGCTATGTGCCGATTGATACCTTGTAGTGTTTCTGAGTCGACTACAAGGATCAGTACTTCCCTGTGATGTCAGCTCCATGCTAGAACGCTTAAGTTGTTTTGAATGACAATAAAGTACCAGGAATACAACGTACGTAGCCCATGGTCTCGTGGATAACGTAGCTACCTGCAGATGATGAGGTCTCGGGTTCGGAGGTTTTCTTTCCTAGGGGACTGAGAATTTGCGTTGTCCTAATCATGTCATCTCATCTTGAAAAAAATGGTTCAAATGGCTCTGAGCACTATGGGACTTAACATCTAGGGTCATCAGTCTCCTAGAACTTAGAACTACTTAAACCTAACTAACCTAAGGACAGCACACAACACCCAGCCATCACGAGGCAGAGAAAACATCTCATCTTAATCGACGAACAAATCACTGAAGAGACGTCACGTAGAAAGACTTGTAATGGGCTCCGAATAACCTGAGACAGGGTCTCCTGGCAAATAATACCACACGGTCAAATACATCTACATATTACTACATATTTCTCCATTTCTGTCAGTAAGCACCCATTAATTATTTGACAAACCATCTAATCTTCAGCACTCTAAATGATAGCGTCAAGCCTGTAGGAGTCAAGATCTCACGGAAAACTCGAATACAAGAAATGAAGTCCGTTCAAGCAAAGGTCGATCACTACAAAACGAAAATCAAGTCTGATATACTGTGCGCAAACGGGACACAAAAAGCCCATACAAAAAGCGACATGGAAAGCGCACAGATGGAAGAACGCACAAACATAAGAAAATTCTCAGGCCAAAGATAACAGAATGTCAGAAAAAAGTTCTACTGGCACATCAACAGGCTACCAAGAAAGAGACTAGCCGACAGATTCCTGTCACACATACAAGAGGTCAAATTGACAATAGCGTGCACCAGACAGGTTCAACCTGACCAGAAAAAGCACAGATCCCTGCAATAGAGGTGGAAGATAGAAACATATACAGAGACAAGATATGGAAGAGGAATATGAGGGCCGGCCGGAGTGGCCGAGCGGTTCTAGGCGCTACAATTTGGAACCGCGCGACCGCTACGGTTGCAGGTTCGAATCCTCCCTCGGGCATGGATGTGTGTGATGTCCTTAGGTTAGTTAGGTTCAACTAGTTCTAAGTTCTAGGGAACTGATGACCTCAGAAGTTAAGTCCCTAGTGCTCAGAGCCATTTTTTTGAATATGAGGTGGGAGAAAGAAATCCCACAAAGAGATCAAAGTCGAATGAAACTCTATAGAGAAAAAATCTTACAGGGTCTTGGAGCTAATTCTGGTCTGATGCAGCCATCCACGAATTTCTCTGCTGAACCAACTCCTTCGTCTCAGAGAAGCACTTATTAGTAGCAATCTTTGTTGCTTGAATTCCAGTCTCCTTTACAGGAGCATCAAACTTATTGCCCGGTGTCTTAATAGATGACCTACCATCTTCTTGTCACCGTTTTCCATATATTCCTGTCCTCGGCGATTCTATGGAGAACCTCTTCATTCCTGATCATATCAGTCCACCTTATTTTTGACACTGTTCTTTAGCATCACATCTCAAATCCTTTGATTCTCTTCTGTACCGCTTTTCTCACAGTACATGCCTTACTATCATACAATTCTGTACTTCGAAAGCACATTCTCAGAAATTTCTTCCTCAAAAGTAATGCTTATGTTTGATATTAGTAGGCTTCTCTTGGCCTGTAATGCCCGTCTCTCCTGCGCTAGTCTTCTTTTTATGTCCTCATTGTTTCATCCGTAATATTTTGATTCCTTTACTTCGTCTACTTCGTGATCACCAGTTCTGATGTTCAGTTTCTCACTGTTATCATTTCTGCTACTTCGCCTTTCTTTGATTTACTCTCAATCCATATTCTGTACTCAGTAGACTGTTTCTTCCACAGAGCATATCATGTAATATATCTTCACTTTCACTCAGGATAGTAATGTCATAAGCGAATCTTATCACTGCCATCCTTTCACTTTGAATTTTAATCCCACTCTTGATCCCTTCTGCCATTTCCATTATAGCTTCTTCGATGTATAGACTGAACAGTAGCTGCGAAAAACTACATCCCCGTCTTACACTCATTTTAATCCGAGTATTTCATTCTTGTTATTTCATTCTTATTGTTCTCTCCTGGCTGTTGCACATACTGTATATTTCCTATTTCCCCCTATAGTTTAGTCTTATTTCCTCAGAATTTCAAACAGCTTGAACCTTTTTGAATCATCGAAAGCTTTTTACCGGCCGACAACGCCTACGAAAGTGTTTTAATTTTTCTTCAGTCTTGCTTTCATTAATAACCGCAACGTCAGGATTGTGTGAGGCGTCGGTTGAGCTGTTTAGCATACCCCTTAGACGCTATAAGTCCGGTTGGTGGTGACGCACAGGGACGGAATCTCCACATAAGATTACGCAAATTTGAGACAAACAATGTCGCATCTTATGAAGTAAAGCAACTGGTACAGTCAAATGGAGCAACAAAGTATGGGTACCGCACCACACATAGGTATATTTATGAAGGAGCTCACCTAAACTACAAAAGAAACTAGCGATCTCTATAACAGTTTCGATTATTACCATAAAGCAACAGACAAATAAATTACCCACGTAGACTAGCGTAGACCTCGACCACGTCTTTATCTTTGCCGTGTAATGTTTGAAACCAAAATAGGGTCGGAAAGCCGAGTTTCTGTCATTACGCTCTATGTGACGAAAGCTAACAGTTACAGTTTTTTAAAACATGTATAGATGAAATGAAGCAGTGATTTAGAAAACTGGACGAATTGTGGTATTACTATTACATATGCAGTAGTACAGTATCCCACGTTCTCCGAAATTCCTGATATTAATTCGATATTGTTCTCGTTTCCTGACACAATGAAAATTCTTTTTACACACAAGAGAACTGTTGTTTTCCGGTGAATATTTAATTCTATTGCACAGTGAGTCACTGAGTTCGCCGATTCTTCAGGAATGGAACACAAAGTAACAATTTGACAGCATTAGTTCTCTGACCACTCTTCAACATACGTGTGAAATGCTTTAATACCGTTTATCGGAGGATGAAAACCGTCAAATGTCGGCTTTTTAAACAAATTAAACATTTATGTTTTATGGATTTTCCTTAACCCTGCACAGGTGGAAATCTTATCGATAAGCGTACATATAAAACGCGTCTTACAGATCATTCGCAGAAGTAGATGATGCTTCTTGTGCATCGTTGGTTGTTTTCTTTTTTCCCTTTACGGTCCAAGTGCAGAAGGAAACCAAAAATAAATAGTACAACATCTGGCTTCAGTTTCCTTTAGATAAGGAAGGCCTCAGTAACAGAAAATTCAGGCTAAAAATGTTTGCTGCAAAATGTTTGGTGTGGTAGTTTGGTTTAAAACCCTCGCATTTCAAAGCAATAGTCGAAACATTACTTCATACTTCATTTCTGGGAAAACTATAACCAGTTTTCAGACTACATAAAAACGAGTTATGAAAGTTTACCGAAGAAAAGCCATTGCACTTCGTATTTTAGAAATTTCCACACATATTTTTGCAAGATAGATTTTCAGTATAATGACACCAGTCATTGACTGCGTAATTTTTAGACACAAATAAATACTTTCAAATAGAATACCACTCACAAATGTATTCATTAATCTTTTTATATTATTAAAAGAACTTCAGCTGTGGAACGAATTATTGCTTCCTATTATGTATCGTTCGCTGCAACCAAACTTTGCTCAAGATCTCACCATTGCAATAAAGTAACAGTAATTGAAAATACTACAATTAAGATAAACTGAACTGCATCCCAGAAGTCGCCTCCATATACATACAGACCTCACATGCAGACAAAAGAACTAGGTGTGTTGGCGTAGGATGTCGCCAGCACACCAATCGGCAAAGATGAAGCGAAGATCGATTAGTAGGAGCTGGATCAAACACGCCTGTCACGAGAGAGGCCAGAGATACACTCACAAGCAACACGCCGCCAACGCCCTCTCAACAGAGTGTATTAAGGCCACTCAGTCATCCAGTTTGGTATCTGTCAGTTTACACCCAGAGAGGGCGTAGTTCGTCACAGTCTACGACTGTGTATACATATCAGATTAGTGACTATAGCGGAACGAGCTTGCCTGAACCGGAATTGTACTTTACTAGCAGTGTAAAAGTATATACATGAGCGTTTGGCGTGAAGGTCTTATTACGTTCGGGGCCACATTGGGCGACCTGCGCGCCGGATGGGGATGAAATGATGACGAAGACAGCACAACACCCAGTGCCTTAGCTGAGAAAATCCCCGGCCCAGCCGGTAATCGAACCCGGACTCGTGAAAGGGCAATCCGTCACGCTGACCACTCAGCTATCGGGGCGGACTTTACTGGCAGTGTGACATTACATCAGTTTTCAAAAGTACTATTACTGATGAGCTTGTACCACAAAACATGGACTCAATTCAAGTAAATGTTCCATTTCATGTATATTAAGAAAGGTATTAATCGTATTAATCCACGTGTGAATTTGTGTTGGAGAAAGAGGATACTGGCTACCTGTAAGAACATTCTCTCCCTTGCTTCCTTCAGTGCTAGATTCTACATTCGGCTTCCTGAAGCTTTCTACAAAAGCTTCCTACAACGAGTCACGTAACTTAATGCTGTTGGTTTCAGTATAACGACATCACGCACAGTTTGTGTTATCTATGCAAACATTTAATAATTGGACAAAGGACTGTGATTACGAATCTTAGCCTCATCTATGGGTGGACATAGGAAAGCATAACGTGAAACTTTGTCCCGGATATGTGCAATGACTGCGAGAATGATTAGTGGTTTAATGAAAGAGCCCGGGAAAATAAGTAAGAACACTAGCAGAATCTCCAAAGCGCATGCTGGAAGCCACAATTGCGTTCTGGTGCCGCTACATTCGTAAAGACACATTGATAGTTATCTAATCGAACCTAAATTTTCTTTTCCAGTTTTCTGTGTATTATTCTTGTCAGCAACTTGAATGCATGAGCTGTTGAGCTAATTATGCGATAATTCTCGCACTTGTCGGCTCTTCCTGCCTTGCGCATGGTGTGGATGACATTATTCTGAAAGTCAGATGGTATATCGGTAGACTCATAGATTGACACACCAACGTGAATAGTCGTTTTGTACCCAATTTCCCCAAATGATTTTAGAAATTATGAGACGATGTTATCATCCCATCTGCCGTAATCGTTCGTAAGTCTTCCAAAGCTCTTTTAAATTCTGATTCTAATACAGAATCCCTTATATAATCTATATCTACTTCTGTTTCCTATCACGTCATCAGAAAAGTGTACCTCCTCATAGAGGCCTTCAGTGTACTCTGTAACAATTCTGGGCCTGTGAGGTGTCACATTGTTCTGCTAGAATTGCGCAAGACCGTCGGAATGCCCAGTGGGCATGAATGGAGGCAGCTGATCAAGTACGATGCTTACGTACGTGTCACGGGTCAGAGTCGTCTCTAGATGCATCAGTGATCCCACATCACTCCTACTGTACACGCGCCACACCATTACACAGCCTCCACCAGCTTGAACAGTCCCCTGCTGACATGCAAGATAGATGGATTCATCAGGTTATCTCTGTACCCATACCCGTCCACCCGCAGGACACAACTTGAAACGAGACTTGTCCGACAGGCAACATTTTTGCCCTCATCAACAGTCCAATGACGGTGTTGATGGGCCTGGACGAGGTGTAAAGCTTTGTGTCATAGACTCATCAATGCACTCTTCATCTAGGGGTGCCGGCACGGTAGCTCAGCATGTTCGGTCCAAAGTTTCGCTGCATTCTGTAATAAAGAAAACTGAGTTAATAGATCAATGATGAACTTTAACAAGCGTCACGGAACGTCTGCCTCGAACTAACACAACGAAAAATAGTGAACAAAATGAGATCGCGTCGAACTAACAGAAGGAACAATAGTGAACAAAATGAGATCAACAAATAAAAAAAATAAAAAAGGAGTAGTGTCTTTGATTCGTAATCAAAACTTCTTCGGTCTTTGGTTCGATTCCCGACGCTGCTTACATTTTTATTAATAATAAGCATTGGCGATCGAAGACTTCCGGCTTGAGAAGTCGCCCTCATTCTGCCAACGGCCTTGTCAAAGAGGGCGGAGGAGCGGACAGAGGTTTAGGGCATTCTCCTGTCCTAGAGGTGGGAATCTGCCCATAAAGGCGGAAGAATCAGCAATGATCAACGGGGATGAGGATACAGAAGGCAATGGAAACCACTGCATTAAAGGCACGTAACGTGTATCCACGGGACATGTGGCCTCTAATTTAAGAAGTGTCATGATGATCTCTACATTGGCAAAATATTCTGGAATAGTCCCACATTCGGATCTCCGAGAGGGGACTCCCAACGGGGAGGTTACCATGAGAAAAAGATTGAATAATCAACGGAAGGATAGCGTTCTCCGAGTCGAGGCGTGGAATGTCAGAAGATTGAAGGTGGTAGGAAAACCAGAAAATCTGGAAATGCAAAGGCTCATCTAGTAGAGGTCAGTGAAGTGAAGTGGAAAGAAGACAAGGATTTCTGGCCAGAAGAGTATAGGGTAATATCAACAGCAGCAGAAAATGGTATAACAGGAGTATGATTCGTTATGAATAGGAAGGTAGGGTAGAGAGTGTGTTACTCTAAACAGTTCAGTGACAGGATTGTTCTTATCAGAATCAACAGCAAACCCACAACGACAACGATAGTTCAGGTATACATGGCGACGTCGTAAGCTGAAGAGAAAGTGTATGGGGATATTGAAAGGGTAATACAGTAAGTAAAGGAGAATGAAAAGCTAATAGTCACGGGAGAATGGAATGCAGTTCCAGGGGAAGTACTAGAAGAAACGTTTACAGGACAATATGGGCTTGGGACAAGGAATGAGACAGGGGAAAGACTAATTGGGTTCTGTAACAAGCTTCAGCAAGTGATAGCGAATACCCTGTTCAAGAATCACTAGAGGTGGAGGTATAAAGGCCGGGTGATACGGGAAGATATCGGTTAGATTATACCATGGGCAGACAGAGATTTAGAAATCAGACACTGGATTGTAATGCATACCCAGGAGCAGATATGGACTCAGATCACATTATAGTAGTGATGTAGAGTAGGCTGCGGGTTTAACACCTTAGTCAGGAAGTGGGATACGGAAGTACTAAGGAATGACGAGATACGGTTGAAGTTCTCTAAGGCTATAGGTAAAGCAATAAGGAACAGCTCAGTAGGCAGTACAGGTGAACAGGAATGGACATCTCTAAAAAGAGCCATCACAGAAGCTGGAAGGAAAACATAGGTTCAAAGAAGGTAACTGCGGAGAAATCATTGGTAACAGGAGAAATACTTCGGTTGATTGAAGAAAGGAGGAAGTAAAAAATGTTCCGGGAAACTCAGGAACACAGAAATGCAAGTCGCTGAGGAATGAAACAAATAGGAAGTGCAGGGAAGCTAAGACGAAGTGGCTGCAGGAAAAATGTGACGACTTCGAAAAAGAAATAATTGTCGGACGATGGGCTCAGTATACAGGAAAGTCAAAACAACCTTCGGTGACATTAAAAGCAAGCAAGAGTGCAACGTGAATTCCATTATTAAATGTAGAGGAGAGAGGATAAGTGGAAAGGATACATTGAAAGTATATGAGGGGAAAAATTTGTCTGATGTGATAGAAAAAGTCGATTTAGAAGACATAGGGGTTCCAATATTAGAATCATAATTTAAAAGAACTTTGGGGGAGTTGAGGTCAAATATGGCAGAAGGGATAGATAATATTTCTAACATCATTGGGGAAATTGGCAACAAAACGACTATTCACGTTGGTGTCTAGAATGTATGAGTCTGGCGACATATCATCTGTCATTCGGAAAAGCATCATTCACACAATTCCGAAAACGGCAAGAGCTGACAAGTGCGAGAATTAGTGCACAATCAGCTTAACAGCTCATGCATCCAAGCTGCATACAAGAATGATATATAGAAGAATGGTATAGAAAATTGAGGGTGTGTTGGATGACGATCAGTTTGGATTTAGGAAAGGTAAAAGCACGAGAGGGGCAATTCTGAGGTTGCTATTAAAAATGGAAGAAAGACTAAGGAAAAATCAAGACACCTTCATAGGATTTGTCGACCTAGAATAAGCGTTCGACAATGTAAATGGTGCAAGCTGTTCGAGATTCTGTAAACGGTAGGGGTAAGCTATAGGGAGAGACGGGTCCTATACAACATTTACAACAGCCAAGAGGAAATAATAAGAATGGACGACCAAGAACGAAGTGCTCGTATTAAAAAGGGTGTAAGACAAGGACGTAGTCTTTCGCCCCTACTGTCCAATCTGTACATCGAGGAAGAAATGACTGAAATAAAAGAAAGGTCCAGGAGTGGAATTATCAAGGTCGAAGGATATCTATGATATGATTCGCTGATGACATTGCTATCCTGACTACATGATCTGCTGAACGGAATGAACAGTCTGATGAGTAAACAGTATGAAGTGAGATTAAATCGGAGAAAGACAAAGGTAATGAGAAGTAGTAGAAATGAGAACAGGGACAAACTTAACATCAGGATTGATGGTCAGGGGATGAAGTTAAGATGTACTGTTACCTAGGTAGTAAAATAACCTGTGACGGATGGAGCAAAGAGGACATCAATGATAGACTAGTGATGGCAAAAAGGACATTCCTGGCCAAGAGAAGTCTACTAGTATCAAATATCAGCCTTAATTTGAGGAAGAAATTTCTGAGAATGCACGGCTGGAGTAGTGAAACATAGCCTGTGGGAAAACCGGAAGAGAAGAGAATTGAAGCGTTTGGGATGTGGTGCTACAGACGATCTAGATCGACTGAAAAGGTAAGGAATGAGGAGTTTCGACGCAGAATCGGTAAGGAAAGGAATATGTGGAAAACACTGATAAGGAGAAGGAACAGTATGATGGGATATCTGTTAAGACATGAGGGAATGACTTCAGTGGTACTAGAGGGAGCTGTAGAGTGCAAAAACTGTAGAGGAAGACAGAGATTGGAATACATCCAGCAAATAATCGAGGATGTAAGTTGCAAGTGCTACTCTGAGATGAAGAGGTTAGCACAGGAATTCGTGGCGGGCCGCATCAAACCAGTCAGAAGACTGATGACTAAAAAAAAAAAAGTTATCAAGAGTACACGAGTGGGCCTTCGGCTCCGAATGCCCATATCGATGTTGTTTCGTTGAGCGGTTCACACGCTGATACTTGCTGATGTCGCAGCACTGAAATCTGCTGCAATTTGCGGAAGGGTTAAACTTTTATCACGTTGAGCAATTCAATCGTCGTTGGTCCCGTTTTTGCAGTATCTTTTGCCGGCTGCTGCGATGTCGGAGATTTCATTCCTGATATTCACGGTATACTCGTGAAATAGTCGCATGGGAAAATCCCTACTTCACCGCTATCTCGGAGATGCTGTGTTCCAAAACTCTTGCGCCGACTATAAAGCCACATTCAGACTCACTTGAATCTTGATAACCTGCCATTGTAGCAGCAGTACCAATCTAACAGGTGTGCCAGACACTTATTGTCTTATAAAGGCGTTGCCGACAGCAGCTTCGTGTTCTGCTTATTTGCATATCTCTGTATTTGAATACGCATGCCTATACCAGTTTCTTTGGCACTTCAGTGTATATTTATCTACACCCCGAGAGACTACTTCCGGGGTCGCAGTCACTTTTCAGCAAACCTTTGAAAAACTCTGGAAACTTCCCCGGCACATTCGCTTGTAAAGTCAAAATTCTGCAGATGCGTATACCCACAGAACATTTGGACCGTAATTGAAAAAGCGTCGCGGTGATCTCTCCATTGGCGAAAGATACCGGACTAGTCCCCATTCGGATATGCGGGTGGGGAATGCCAAAGGTAAGGTGCCCATGAGAAAATAATTGAATAACCAACGATAGGAAATTGTCTACAAGTTGGTGTGTACAATGTCAGAAGTCAGAACGTGGTGCGGATGCTAAAAAATCTTGGAAGGGAAATGCTAAGGCTTAATCTAGATGTAGTGTGGATCAGTGTAGTGAAACAGAAAGAAGACAAGCAATTCCGACCGTACAGGTATAGGGTAACGTCAACAGGAGCAGAAAATGATATAACGGGAGTAGGAATCATCATGTATAGGAGGGTAGGGCAAAACGTATGTTAATCGAAAAGTTCAGCGATAGGGTTGTTCTCATCAGAATGAACAGCAAACCAGAACCGACAACAGTAGTTCAGGTACAGATGCCGAAACAGGATATGAGGGGTAGAGAAAGTATATGAGGATTCGACAGGTAACTCAGTACGTAAAGGTACTTAAAGTGAGATGAAAATTTAATGGTCACGGGGAACTGACATGCGGTTGTAGGGAAAAGGGTAGAAGAAACGATTGCGGGAGAATTCTGCAAAAAATTTCAGCTTGTAATAGCAAATACTCCGTTCAAAAATCAAAAGAGGTAAAGGTATGCTTCGAAAAGGCCAGGAGGTACGGTAAGATTAGAGTTAGATAACATCAGGCATAGATTTCGAAATCGGATGTTGTAATGTAAGGCATACACAGGAGCAGACATAAACTCAGCTCACGATTTAGTAAAAATGAAGTTTAAGACATTAGTCAGGAAGAATCAGTGCACAAAGACATGGGATACAGAAGTACTAGGAAATGAAGAGACACATGTGAAGTTTCCTGAGGCTATAGATAGTGCGATATTGAGGAGTTCTGTAGAAAGTTCAGTTGAAGAGGTCATATCTAAAAAGGGAAATCACAGATGTTGGACAGACACACGCAGGTACCAGGAAGGTAATTGCGAAGAAACCATGAGTAACAGAAGATATACAGTAGTTAATCGAGGAAAGAAGGAAGTACAAAAATGTTCAGGGGAATTTAGGAATACAGAAATACAAGTCACTTAGAAATGACATGAATAGGAAGTGCATGGAAGCTCAGGCGAAATGGCTGCACGGAGAATATGAAGAAATCGAAAAAGGGATGATTGTCGGAAGACTGACTAAGTATACAGAAAAGTCAAAACAGTTTTTTGTGAAATTAAAAGCAAGAGCGGTGACATTAAGAGTGAAAAGAGAATTCCACTGTTCAACGCAGAGGAGGGAGCGGATAGGTGGAAAGAGTGAACTGATCGCCTCCATGGGGGACACACTTGTCTGACGATACGATAGAAGAAGAAACAAGAGTCAACAGGTAAGAGATACGAGACCCAGTATTAGTACCAGAATTTTGGTGTTTCGACGACTTTTCTCTGCCTCGTGATGACTGGGTGTTGTGTGATGTCCCTACGTTAGTTAGGTTTAAGTAGTTCTAAGTTGTAGTGGACTGATGACCTCAGCAGTTAAGCCCCATAGTGCTCAGAGCCATTTGAACCATTTTTTTTTTTTGGACGACTTAAGATAAAAGAAGCAGATAGAACATGTTTCATCTTAATTTCAAAATCACTAGAGTAAGTAGCAACAAAACGACTACTCTCGTTGACGTATAGAATATATGAGGCTGCTGATGTACCGTCAGACTTTCGCAAAAAAGATCATCCGCTAAGTTCCGAAGATATCGAGGGAGGGTAACTGCGATAACTGTTGCACAATCAATTTAACGCTTTATGGTCGGCCGGAGTGGCCGAGCGGTTCTAGGCGCTTCAGTCTGGAACCGCGCGACCGCTACGGTCGCAGGTTCGAATCCTGCTTCGGGCATGGATTTGTGTGATGTCCTTAGGTTAGTTAGGTTTAGGTAGTTCTAAGTTCTAGGGGACTGATGACCACAGACTGATGACCACAACAGTTAAGTCCCATAGTGCTCAAAGCCATTTGAACCATTTGAACACCTCATGCATCCAAATTGCTTACAAGAATAATATGCAGAAGAATGGAGAAGAACACTGAGGATTTGCTGGATGACCATCAGTTTGGCATTAGGAAAGGTAAAAAAGCTAGAGTGGCAGTTCTGACTGTGCAGTTGACAATGGAAGCAACATTGAAGAAACATCAGGACACGTTCATGGGATCTGTCGACCTAGGAATAGCGTTCGTTAATGTAAAAGGGTGAAAGGTGTTCGAAATTCTGAGAAAAAACTGGCAAGCCTTAGGAAAATGCGGGTAATAAATATGTACAAGAACCAGGAGGGAAGAGTAAAGAGTGGAAGATGAAGGCGCCCAGCCATCTTTCCATCCCGTTATAGGAAATTAAAAGCATATACGAAATAAAGATGTGGGAGTCGTTCGGCGTTTTTTTTTTTAATATTGTTCGTGAATCTTGCATTCTTATAAAGACAAAATGAAAGAAAGGAAACAAATTCAAAAGTTGAGCGGCGCGTTTCGTTACTGGTTCGTGTAGTAAACGCGAAAGCATTACGGAGATGCTCATAAAACTTCAGTGGCAGACGACGAAGAAGAAGCGCTGCACATCATGGAAAGGTTTGTTGTTTAAATTCCGGCAGATACATCTCACGAAATGGCCACGACGGTATAAGAATACAGAAGTGCTCATACAGAAGCTTAGAGACGTATAGTTCTTCTCGCGGACACTGCGCGAACAGGGGACAATTTCATTGGAACATCCAGTATTCTATTTGTAATGTACTGTACATCATATATACATCTGCATGGAGTGGATTTCACTCAACAAGACTGTCATTCCTTCCCTTTTTCATTCACAGACGGAATGAGGGGTGAACGGCTGTCTGTACGCTTTCATACGAGACCTGAATTGCTCTCACCGCGGTCCATAAGCGAGGCAGTTGGATCGGTCTGCACTCTGTCGCAAATTCCGGTTCTCTATAGTTTCTTGTGATTGGCGGACAGAACGTATTCTTCTCTTTAGGTATGCCTACTTGAATTCATGGAGAATTTCCGCAACACTCGCGTGTTGATTGAACCTGTCAGTAACGAATTTAGCAGCGTGCCTCCGAATTCCTTCAATGTCTTCCTTTAATTCGGTTTGGTGCGGATCGCAAACAGTCAAACAATACTCAGTAATGGTTCGACAAGCGTTTTGTATGTAGTCTCCTTTAGAGACGAGCTACACTTTCCTAGAATTCTCCAAACAAAGTGTACAACCACCGAACTTTCGTGCTCCTTCCCAAACCAGTGCAGAATGGCTGCTAGGGATGAAGAAGTCACAGAGTAAATGACTTCAAAAACTAAATGTACTGCAATGTTGTGCCTTGATATTAAATCTACCTGACTGTGTTCGCCATCCCTCTTCATCAACTCACATTATCTCGCATTTAGAACAAGCTGCCATTCAGATGTTATTCAGCATCCTCCTCGAACCACTCGAATACGACACTTTTCGGCACACTACAGCGTCATCAGTAAACTGTTTCAGGTTATTGTTCAACGTACCCATCAGACCTTTTTCTGAATGGAAACAAGAGCGGTACTGTCACACTTTCCTGGAGCAGTCCTGACATACCTTGTCCCTGATGACCACTTGTCGCCCAGGAGAAGTACTGGGTTCAATACATAACAAGTCTTTTTCGAGCCACATTTTTGAAAGTTGTTCCATATTTTCGGATCTTCGTTAATAGTCTGCAGTGGGGCACTCTCTCAAACTCTTTCCGGAACTTTACAAATATGGAATCTGCCAGTTGCCCTGATTCGCAAGATATCGTGTGAAAAGAAGGCAATTTGTGTTTCTCATCAACGATACTTTCCAAATCAGTTCTGATTTGCGCACACAGGATTTTATAGTTCATGGAAATTTATTTTATTCGAATTTACAATGTGCTCAAGAACTCTCCAAACGACTGGTGTTAAGGACATTAGTCTGTACTTTTCAGATCTGCTTTATCCTTCTTACACGCGGGAATTATCTGTGATTTTTCCAGTCGCTTGTGAGTTTCTGCTGCTTGAGAGGTTCACGATAAATAAAAACCAAGGAACGGCCTACTCGGAGGAGTACTCTCTATTAAACCGAATTGTTATTCTATCTGGCCCCGTCGACTGATTCGTTTTCAATTCTTCTACCTGCTATTCACCTCTAGGGGTGCCTGTGACTGTTTCCTCGATACGGATGGATCAACAAAGTGAATATGGAGTGCTAGCGCTTATGACATTCAAACTTAACGACGAAATATAAAGAAAGAGCCATAACAATCAATGAAAAATATTTTGTTTGAAAGCTGAAACACCTATAACAGTAAAAGACACATTACCTTTGTCGTGTAGAAGTAATTTAAATAATACTTTGTAGGTAATGTTGTCTTAAGAAGCCTGATTCAGTGACATTGGAGTGGAACAGTTATAACAGTGTTGCCTTAAGGACCACCCGACACTAGGGGAAATGAATTCAAGCACTGGGAAGGGATAATGTCAATGTCGGTATTGATTCGTCCTTCAAATCGGGTTTCCCGGTGTGACCGAGCCAGATGTTGTCGAGCAGTTTCCTCTGTTAGCACGCAATGGCGGGGAAAATGTTCCGTCCATATCTTATGAATAGAGTCAACGAATATTTTGTATCGTGCCACAAAGTGGTGCATAATGTTCTAGGGATAATCTCAGTCCGACTACCGATAGTCTTGTCAGGTCGCCTACCTGGAAATGGCTGTTTAGGATGAAGAAGTCACAGGGTGCATGCATGGAAACACTAAATGTGTTGGCAATGAAGGAACCAGCCTTGCGTGTTGCTGGCAAAATTCTAATGGAAATCAATTGCCATGTCTCTCTTTAATTCATGTATGCGGAACGTCAGGCCTGCAACATTATAACGTCGACAGTTGCAACATCTGTAGCGATGGGTTAATCCGGCAATTAAAAAATCTAAAGTTTTAAATGCAATTGTGACACATGTAAACGACAGGTTGTGGATCTTCATTGTTCGGCACCAATAACCTCATTATATTTGTCAACCAATAAGGGATTTACCAGACACTCTCACTCCCAGTTAGAATTTCGGTGACAAGTACTACTTATGCCTCAGTACCAAGTGTTCACCTTCGCTACCATCGAGCTAGCTCTATCCACCAAGAACGTCATTCAGTTGGTTAGCTATCATGGTTCCTACGGTGCACTTAGCAAACATACAGGGTGGTCCATTGATCGTGACCGGTCCAAATATCTCACGAAATAAGCGTCAAACGAAAAAATGCAAAGAACGAAACTTGCCTAGCTTGAAGGGGGATACCAGATGGCGCTATGGTTGGCCCGCTAGATGGCGCTGCCATGGCTCAAACCGATATCAACTGCGTTTTTTAAAATAGGAACCCCCATTTTTATTACCTATTGGTGTACTACATAAAGAAATATGCATGTTTTAGTTGGACCACTTTTTTCCCTTTGTGATAGATGGTGCTGTAATAGTCGCAAACATATGGCTCACAATTTTAGACGAAGATTTGGTAACAGGTAGGTCTTTTAAATTAAAATACAGTACGTAGGTACGTTTGAACATTTCATTTCGATTGTTCCAGTGTGATACATGTACCTTTGTGAACTTATCGATTCCGAGAAAGCATGCTGTTACAGCGTGATTACCTGTAAATACCACATTAATGCAGTAAATGCTCAAAATGATGTCCGTCAGCCTCAATGCATTTGGCAATACGTTTAACGACATTCATCTCAACAGCGAGTAGTTCGCCTTCCGTAATGTTCGCACACGCACTGACAGTGCGCTGACGCATGTTGTCAGGCGTTGTCGGTGGATCACGATAGCAAATATCCTTCAACTTTCCCCACATAAAGAAATCCGGGGACGTCAGATCCGGTGAACGTAGAGGGCCATGGTATGGTGCTTCGACGACCAATCCACCTGTCATGAAATATGCTATTCAATACCACCTCAACCCGCACGCGAGCTATGTGCCGGACATCCATCATGTTGGAAGTACATCGCCATTCAGTCATGCAGTGAAATATCTTGTAGTTGTATCGGTAGAACATTACGTAGGAAATCAGCATACATTGCAACATTTAGATTGCCATCGATAAAATGGGGGCCAATTATCCTTCCTCCCATAATGCCTCACCATACATTAACCCACCAAGGTCGCTGATGTTCCACTTGTCGCAGCCATCGTGGATTTCCCGTTGCCCAATAGTGCATATTATGTCGGCTTGCGTTACCGCTGTTGGTGAATGACGTTTCGTCGCTAAATAGAACGCTTGCAAAAAATCTGTCATCGTCCCGTAATTTCTCTTGTGCCCAGTGGCAGAACTGTACACGACGTTCAAAGTCGTCGCCATGCAATTCCTGGTGCATAGAAATATGGTACGGGTGCAACCGATGTTGATGGAACATTCTCAACACCGACGTTTTCGAGATTCCCGAATCTCGCGCAATTTGTCTGCTACTGATGTGCGGATTAGCCGCGACAGCAGCTAAAACACCTACTTGGGCATCATCATTTGTTGCAGGTCGTGGTTGACGTTTCACATGTGGCTGAACACTTCCTGTTTCCTTAAATAACGTAACTATCCGGCGAACGGTCCGGACACATTTCTTTACGTGCTTCACGAATACGTAATAAAAAATGGGGTATCCTATTTAAAAAAACGCAGTTGATATCCGTTTGACCTACGGCAGCGCCATCTAGCTGGCCAACCGTAGCGGCATCTGGTTTCCCCCTTCAAGCTAGACAAGTTTCGTTCTTTGTAGTTTTTTCGTTTGACGCTTATTTCGTGAGATATTTGGCCCCGTCACTATCAATGGACCACCCTGTATATGGGCGAAAGCAATCAAAATTGTGAATTCGTTAGAGGACATACCGGTGTGTGGAACATTTCCAGATGAAAGAATTTAACTTAATACCGTAAAGCACTTCTTACTGTCTGAGGAGTAATTATTCAACCCGGACCTCAATTAGGAGACTGACCAGCATACTAGTTGACATGAGCGTGGCCACCATCCGGGATTTTAGGAAGACGTTCCGAAGCCCACGAGGACTTTGATACACTCATTGTCGACAGCATTCTTGAATTTGTGCAAGGGCGAGTGAAAGAAAATTTGCTCCGAATCTGACCGTAGTATGGTCATTCTGGCTGCAGGCTGTTACTTGAATGAAATCATTGCGCAATGATCTCTGAAATACTGGAAGTAGGCTACTGCTTTGTTTCTGTCTCAAGACAAACATGTGAGAGAGCGTAATAATGAATGAATTAGTTCAGTTACTGTCATCAATAATTAAAGGCGAAAATCAAGAGAAATATAACTATCATGTTACTGCGTATAAAGATCCCATACATACATCAGTGAATAAAGTTTTGCCGACAGACCGTCTCGCTGAAGCTGATGTCCAAAATTAAGAGAAAAGTTCATACGTCCAAGTGACAGTGACGACCAAAAAAAATAAAGTTTATCCGATATAATAATTTTTTTTACATGTCATTTATTTCCCGATTTCGTATCGAAAGGGAGTAAAAGGTTATTAGTTACTTTAAAAGATCAAAGGGCAAGAACTGAATAAAGTTCAGCATCATGGATAATCCTCTTAAATTCTGTCCACTACTGACCACAATATATTGTTAACTCGTGAGTCTCTTACAAACAGCGCTTCTGGATATTCATGTAATGAAATATTAACTCAACGTAATTATCCTCGCTGCCCCAATACCACGGTTTACGTACTGAACGTAGAGTAATTACGTCGGAGCTTTAAATAATTTGACTATGTGGAAAATGGCTCTTTTATCGTCATAACATTGTTGCGGTTTGCCGATTTTATTGTCGTTTCTATTGTCAGTGTAGCTAATTTTATTTAAATCAGTAATCGCGTGTATTTCACTTCACTAGAACTTTCTGTTTCTGAAGCCCTATCTCACTATGGATGTAACAGAACTCATACATGCGTCAATGAGTGAACAAATGGACTACATCCGTCAGTGAATAGCAATCCGAAAAGCTAACACCACAGGATTTTCAGAGTTTTCATTATCTTCATATCTTTTCGTCTGCTTCTATTTATTTACGCAAGGGCTGTTATACCATTCCACAAGAATACGATTGTCAGGGAAGAGGACAAGGGGAGGTGATGGTAACTGGGAGAGGTACCATTCCATAAGAATACGATAGTCTGAGTAGTCTGTGACAATTTGGGGGAGTGGAGGAGGGGAGATGATGATAACTGAGGGAGGTATAAGCCACCTGGTGGTGTTGCTGTGCTACCAAGTTATTCAACGGGCAACGGGCAAAATATAATTGGTCTCGTGCACAAGCAATGCGACACCTTTGCCTACTTGCAGGAGTGGTTCATGTCGCGTACTTTGATGACTGCGAATTTCCTATTCACCCTAACGTACATGGGATACGTTACCACCAATATTCCACAGACAATACGAGGAAATTTCATACTTACAAGAAAAACAAACTAAAGTTTATTCATGTCTTAAACAGTGAGAAGGGAGCTGAAATTGGACTGAATCGTTCAAAATGTTAAACTTAGCACTTAGCAATGAGTAAAGGGAGCCTTAAAATTAAGTAGTTCAATATAACGGAGCACCCCCCCTCACACACACACACACACACACACACACACACACACACACACACACACACACATTTTATGATAATGATCTATATAACAGTTAGTTACCGAAGGAGTAATTTTACAACGGCCTAATCTGAAGAGAGATTAAGGGGTATGCAGTACAGAAAGGTAAAGGTAATATCTAACCATCATGAGGAGAAACTGCAAAGGCCTTGCCGCAGTGGATACACCGGTTCCCGTGAGATCACCGAAGTTAAGCGCTATCGGGCGTGGTCAGCACTTGGATGGGTGACCATCCAGGCCGCTATGCGCTGTTGCCATTTTTCGGGGTGGACTCAGTCTCGTGATGCCAATTGAGGAGCTACTCGACCGAATAGTAGCGGCTTCGGTCAAGAATACCGTCATAACGACCGGGAGAACGGTGTGCTGACCCCACGCCCCTCCTATCCGCATCAACTGAGGATGACACGGCGGTCGGATGGTCCCGGTAGGCCACTCGTGGCCTGAAGACGGAGTGCTATGTGGAGAAGCTGCTCACATGAAGACGTCGCAGTCCACGATCTTCTAACGGCGAGATGCGATAAGAATGGCTGTACAACCGATCTATCGACCATGAGGCGCTGACGGTATTATATATATCCACCGGTCAAAAGCCAGAATAACTGCCATTACCAGCGCGAGTCACTGCGAGAGGTGCAGGAAGAGAGTCAATGAGTTCTCAGGAAAGTACCGACAGGGATGTAGAGCCATACCGATTCCGAAGCCGTGGCCAGCTGCGCTACGTTTCTCTGTTGAGGCTCCACGTCACGAAATGCCCGATAGAAGTCGTCCCACAGATTCTCGAGTGCGTTAAAATCAGGGGAGTTTGGCGGCCAGGGGAGTACAGTATTGGACAGAGAGGAGTTTAAGAAGTGTATTACCAGTAAGCATACAGTACCTATCGCTGTTTGATGTCAGAGGTCGCTACAGATGCTTCTCAAAAACCACCCTACAGCCCAAGAGGTAAAAGGACGGCCACCTCAAGTGCAACTTGTTCATAGAAAATATAACGTCAGAGCCTCCATACACCGCCCCCTGCACAGAGAGCAGCTGAGTCTGGCGACCACTCACAGCAGACACGGCGTCCTCGCCTGCAGTAGCCCGGCGTTCTGTACCGGAGAACAATTGTATTTTACGTCAACGCATCTATAATCAAGCAGCTATTACAAAGAAGGAAAACACAATTATAGTGAAACTTCCTGGCAGGTTAAAACTGTGTGCCCGACCGAGACTCGAACTCGGGACCTTTGCCTTTCGCGGGCAAGTGCTCTACCTCCAATTATAGTGATAATAAATATCCTTTTTCCACAAAAACAGGAGCAGTCCATTTACTTTTAATTTTATGAGCAAAATCGGTATAGCAGTATACGATCCGAATCTCATTATTTTGCAACATCCAGCCGAGTGTACCGCCGCTGATTACAGATTATCAGCAAAGAAATGTCCACCCTGTGTAAAATCAGGACAAAGAAAACTTCGACAATTTTGCTGTGAAAACTACAGATCACCACAGAATGTCCTCGTTATATCTAAACCGTCTTCGGAGTAAAGAAAAAGGAGTCGTTACGCTTTCAGCTACCTAGTTACAACTACTTTTCAAGGTCATCCAACCACCCACATCCGAAGTACGTGCTCATAGAGCGTTGTAAATACAAAATGTCTTAGGAGTTTTGGTAGGATAGCGCATAAGACAGGCAAACACTCTCATACACAACCTTTATTAACTTTAGAATATACACTCCAGGAAATTGAAATAAGAACACCGTGAATTCATTGTCCCAGGAAGGGGAAACTTTATTGACACATTCCTGGGGTCAGATACATCACATGATCACACTGACAGAACCACAGGCACATAGACACAGGCAACAGAGCATGCACAATGTCGGCACTAGTACAGTGTATATCCACCTTTCGCAGCAATACAGGCTGCTATTCTCCCATGGAGACGATCGTAGAGATGCTGGATGTAGTCCTGTGGAACGGCTTGCCATGCCATTTCCACCTGGCGCCTCAGTTGGACCAGCGTTCGTGCTGGACGTGCAGACCACGTGAGACGACGCTTCATCCAGTCCCAAACATGCTCAATGGGGGACAGATCCGGAGATCTTGCTGACCAGGGTAGTTGACTTACACCTTCTAGAGCACGTTGGGTGGCACGGGATACATGCGGACGTGCAATGTCCTGTTGGAACAGCAAGTTCCCTTGCCGGTCTAGGAATGGTAGAACGATGGGTTCGACGACGGTTTGGATGTATCGTGCACTATTCAGTGTCCCCTCGACGATCACCAGTGGTGTACGGCCAGTGTAGGAGATCGCTCCCCACACCATGATGCCGGGTGTTGGCCCTGTGTGCCTCGGTCGTATGCAATCCTGATTGTGGCGCTCATCTGCACGGCGCCAAACACGCATACGACCATCATTGGCACCAAGGCAGAAGCGACTCTCATAGCTGAAGACGACACGTCTCCATTCGTCCCTCCATTCACGCCTGTCGCGACACCACTGGAGGCGGGTTGCACGATGTTGGGGCGTGAGCGGAAGACGGCCTAACGGTGTGCGGGACCGTAGTCCAGCTTCATGGAGACGGTTGCGAATGGTCCTCGCCGATACCCCAGGAGCAACAGTGTCCCTAATTTGCTGGGAAGTGGCGGTGCGGTCCCCTACGGCACTGTGTAGGATCCTACGGTCTTGGCGTGCATCCGTGCGTCGCAGCGGTCCGGTCCCAGGTCGACGGGCACGTGCACCTTCCGCCGACCACTGGCGACAACATCGATGTACTGTGGAGACCTCACGTCCCACGTGTTGAGCAATTCGGCGGTACGTCCACCCGGTCTCCCGCATGCCCACTATACGCCCTCGCTCAAAGTCCGTCAACTGCACATACGGTTCACGTCCACGCTGTCGCGGCATGCTACCAGTGTTAAAGACTGCGATGGAGCTCCGTATGCCACGGCAAACTGGCTGACACTGTCGGCGGCGGTGCACAAATGCTGCGCAGCTAGCGCCATTCGACGGCCAACACCGCGGTTCCTGGTGTGTCCGCTGTGCCGTGCGTGTGATCATTGCTTGTACAGCCCTCTCGCAGTGTCCGGAGCAAGTATGGTGGGTCTGACACACCTGTGTCAATGTGTTCTTTTTTCCATTTCCAGGAGTGTATATTTACACACAGAAAATAATACTTTCCTTATTTTTATTTGATGTCGATTTGATAACGCCGAATTTAATTTTCAACTTATGACTTCACTCCACATCTGAATCATCTATTTCTTTCTCCAACCAGTAATTTGACAAATACAGAGAAGGTATATTCTCAAATTCTACTATATATCTAATTTTCTTCATTAAAATACTTGTTTTAAGGCTATAACTATTAGCTCAGTACCTTTATGCACTTCTTCTAGGCGAGAGTGTTTGGAGATTTTAATGTTTCCTAATACGTCCTCCATGACGCTGTTGTTAAACCGTCACACATTTTCCTGGGTGTATGTCGGCAACTCTTCTGCTCCACATTCTTGCGGGATTTCTGTATATAACTTTACAACTTTTGCAAATGAGCGTTCATTACATGTAGTTCTTCAATCAGTTTTAAACTCAGCAAATAGTAGTTCTGCTGCTAGGTGGACAACATCCAGCTCGCCACACTTAGATGGCGTCACTCTTAGATAGCGCCTTGTGTAGTGGGTTGTTTAATTAGGCCTAATCTTTATAATTAATTATGCGCCGGCCGAGGTGGCCGAGCGGTTCTAGGCGCTACAGTCTGGAACCGCGCGACTGCTACGGTCGCAGGTTCGAATCCTGCCTCGGACATGGATGTGTGTGATGTCCTTAGGTTTGAGTAGTTCTAAGTTCTAGGGGACTGATGACCTGAGAAGTTAAGTCCCATAGTGCTCAGAACCATTTAAACCATTTATTTTTAATTATGCAATTATGATCGATATTTGCGTCAATTTACCGACCAAAATAAGTAAAGTGCACTAACCTAACCTTCTCCTCCTGCATCTGGACCATTATTCCATATGTTGGAGGTAGCACTTGAGATTTCCATCCAGTAGAATCAGGGTTCGAGTCCTGGAATTGGCACCGCCAATTTTAATTTCCTATCAAATCCAAGGTTGTATAATCGATAATCGTGACGGGGGGGAGGGGGGTGGGGGGGACGGGGATGCACTTCTCACCCAGGAGAACCGGGGTTACAGTCCCGGAAAGGGTACCGCCAATTTTAATTTCCCAGCAAACTCCTGGGTGGGGAGTGGGCTGTGATCTCAGCACAGTACTAGGACAAAGAAATTCCCACCAAAAGTTCGAAATTCCCACCAAAATTCGGAATTTTTCGCCAATAGATTGGGTTGGGGGAGGGGGAGCGTGGGGAGGGGGAGCGTGGGGAGGGTGGGCAGGGGTGGAAGGGTGGAGGGGGGAGGGATCTGGGACCCACGTCATCTGGGGGTGGCCATGTGTGTGTTCGGGGATGGGAGTGGTCGGGGGTGAGGGTGACCGGGGTCTGGAGATGATTGATTAATCAATTTAATTTATTTGCATACTAAGTTGATATCGAAATTGCACCTGTGCCGCCAACTCCCTACTACTATCTATCAGCGGTAGAGCACCACAGTTACCTTGGCGGTGGTTTTGGACAGCGCAGTTTTACTATGTGCCATACACTTCAACGACGGCGGCCCCCGAACAGTTTACGATCTTAGCAGTTTCGGAAACGCTTCCACCCTCGGCCTGAAAAACAATGCACATGCGCTTTTGGCCATCAGATAAATCGCTCTGTTTCCGCAAAATGATATCGAGTGCACTGTTTTCCTTGCCCCTCTCCCCCAATTTTTTTTTTTTTTTTTTTTTTTTTTTTTGTCATCAGTCTACTGACTGGTTTGATGCGGCCCGCCACGAATTCCTTTCCTGTGCTAACCTCTCCATCTCAGAGTAGCACTTGCAACCTGCGTCCTCAATTATTTGCTTGATGTATTCCAATCTCTGTCTTCCTCTACAGTTTCTGCCCTCTGCAGCTCCCTCTAGTACCATGGAAGTCATTCCCTCATGTCTTAGCAGATGTCCTATCATCCTGTCCCTTCTCCTTATCAGTGTTTTCCACATATTCCTTTCCTCTCCGATTCTGCGTGGAACCTCCTCATTCCTTACCTTATCAGTCCACCTAATTTTCAACGTTCGTCTATAGCACCACATCTCAAATGCTTCGATTCTCTTCTGTTCAGGTTTTCCCACAGTCCATGTTTCACTACCATACAACGCTGTATTCCAGACGTACATCCTCAGAAATTTCTTCCTCAAATTAAGACCGGTATTTGATATTAGTAGACTTCTCTTGGCCAGAAATGCCTTTTTTGCCATAGCGAGTCTGCTTTTGATGTCCTCCTTGCTCCGTCCGTCGTTGGTTATTTTACTGCCCAGCTAGCAGAATTCCTTAACTTCATTGACTTCGTGACCATCAATCCTGATGTTAAGTTTCTCGCTGTTCTCATTTCTACTTCTTCTCATTACCTTCGTCTTTCTCCAATTTACTCTCAAGTCATTAGACTGTTCATTCCGTTCAGCAGATCATTTAATTCTTTTTCACTTTCACTCAGGATAGCAATGTCATCAGCGAATCGTATCATTGATCCCCCAATACGCTTCATATACCCTCCACTGCTAATGGGGCACCTGTCGTCTGTGTGTGGTTATTGCGCCATAACGTCGAACAGAGACGGTGGTCACGTTAATGTAACGGCCCCGAGTAGTTTCGCCGTTCAGATTTATCCGCTGAGAAGCTCTCCCTCCACCTAGGCCTGGCCACCAATAAAAGTAGGTGTGAACTGAAAGAAACTTTCCCGACTTTTGGCTTTTCAAGCCAAGGGCCAGAAGCCCAGCGGGCAAGATGCGGCCGGGTAATCCCCGCAGAAAGCAGTTTACGTGCCTCGCGCGCTGTATCCTAGGCAGTGGGCTGCTGGATAACCTAGTAACCACACGTTTAACGGCCCTAATGGGCTTTTGCGGCAGCTGTTTCGATGCCCCTTTCACGCACACAGAGAGGCCTGGGGGCCTTAGCCGCGGTCCTTGCGGCTCCTTCCGTCTCAGGTTCGAGTCCTCCACCGGGCATGGGTGTGTGTGTTGTCCATAGCATAAGTTTAAGTTAGATTAAGTAATGTGTAGGCTTAGCGACCGATGACCTCAGCAGTTTGGTCCCATAAGACTTTACCACAAATTTCCAAATTTTGGAAACAGGTGCTAGCCAAGCCAGCAGGCTGCACTGGTATATTTGACCACGAATGGCACCTGTTAGATGTCCTCAATTTAGTGGTCAGCACAAAGTTTTGTGAAATTGTGGGTGGATTATTTTGTAGCTAATTCGAACTTATCTAAGTTGTTGGTGCGTTTCCGTAACGAAGGGAGTCGAAGTGTTTGGTGTTTCAAGATGTACCGAATCGACGATTTATACCCGATACAGGTAATGCGGAAAAACATCTTTCGCTAAGACTCAGTGAGGGCGAAAGAGCGTGTTGAGTGATCATAACGCACGGTGACTTACGTGATTGTGACGCGGAATAAGACGACTACAACTGCAAAAGTCGCTATAGGCTAGAAATTGCACTAGCGAACGCTGTCAGCACCAAAAGAACGCAGTGGGAGCTCATCAGGGAGGGAATTGTGGGGCGACTTGAAAAACTACAATAAGTCATCAATGTTGCAAATCCGTCTAACAGGAAAATGTGGTGCCGAAGCCACAAAAACTGCACTGTGGAGCAATGGAAGAAAGTCATTTGAATGAATGAGTCCTGTTGTCACACTGTTTCCGCGTGTTTTCATCCCAAAAATGAAACAAGGAGGGAGTTCTTTCATGATAAGGGCAGCCGTATCTTGAAACTCTACTCTGCAAGGTCGCATTATTGCCGAGGTATATGTGACCATTTTGGCTCATCAAGTCAATTCAATGGCACAATGTTCGTTTTCCAATAGCGATGCTGTGTTCCAAGAAGACAGGGCCTCTGTTTATACGGCTCACACGGTCCAGGACTGGTTTTGTGAGCACGAGGGTAGATTCCCGTATGTCACTTGGCCACCACACTCATCAAGTCTCAATATTGTGGTCTGCTTTGGAGAGAACGGTGTGTGATCGCTAGCTACCTCCATTATAGTTGCGCGAACGTCCCACTATTTTGCACAAAGAGTTGTAGAAGATTCGCTATAAAACCACAAAGGACGGTTATTTATCCATTCAGAGACAACTGGAAGGCGATTTGAATGTCAACGGCTTTCCGGCATCAAACCAGTCAGAAGACAGATGCTTCACCAAAAAAAAAAAAAAAAAATGTTGTGCTGTTTGCATGATTTTGTCCACACTCAGGTACTTGCAATGTGACTGCTAATTTGAATGTTCCAGTTATGTCATACTTCATGAGGCACTTCTAACAGTGGGCGACATTTTAGTGAGGTGACAAGCTATACTGACATTTCAAAATTATTGTGATTAACAGACTGATTATTCATTTCTCCAGTTCCATTTAATTAGAATAATCAAGCTGTTTCTTATGAAACAGAGGAGTATCGCTCGGCCTCTCACACTCGATTTGGAAACAAAGTGCTGCAGATTCACATTACAGAAGTAAGGTATTAAATGTAACACGTTCCACACTTTTGATAAGTTTCTACTTGTTTATTTAGGTACCATGTTAACTTCCAGTGTAAACTGTATACAAGAAGTTAGACGTAGAATCTCCGTGGAAGAGAGAGCTTTCAGGAGAGGGAAAGGTCTACTGACAGCCAAAAGTATTCTAGTTACGCTTAGGAAGAGTTCGCCATATGTTTTATGTGGCGTCTTATCGTTCTGAAGTCCGCCGCCGGTAGCTGAGTGGTCAGCGCGACAGACTGTCAATCCAAAGGGCTCGGGTTCGATTCCCGGCTGGGTCGGAGATTATCTCCGCTCAGGGACTGGGTGTTGTGTTGTCCTAATCATCATCATTTCATCCCCATCGTCCCGCAGGTCGACGAAGTGGCGTCAACTCGAAAGACTTGCACCAGGCGAACGGTCTAGCCGACGGGAGGCCCTCGTCACACGACATTTCATTTTTTCATCGTTCTGAAATGTACACAGTCTGAAGGTAGGGACAAAAATATATAGAAAAGTTTAGAAATGTGGTTGTGGAGAAGACTGGAGAAAGTGAAAAGGATCGACAGAATGAAAACTGAGGAGATGCTGGGCGGAGTTGGTGGGAAGTGGAACAGAAGGAGAAAACATCTTGTATTGGAGACATATTATGTAGGAATTGTCTGCTGCAGAAAATAATGGAGAGAAAAGTAGAAGCAAAATGAGGGAGACGAAGAGGAAGGTTTAGAATGCTAAAAGATGTGAAGGGAGGAAGAGGTTACAGGCAAATGAAGAAGGATGTTCAGGGCAAAGAGACATGCAGAACATCCAAATTATACTCGTCTGAGGAGATACTGAAACAAGAAGATTTTTAGAAAATCATTAATGACTTCTTACTAAACGTGTCATCTCGATTTGCCACATGTAAGCGGAAATGTAAATACCACACCCTGGCGATGCGCGCACGTCGAATGAGAAATATGCCGTTGGGTATGGCCAAGCGGGGGCTCCAAATGAACTCGACTCCGGGACAGTGCTCCGGAAACCAGGGGTTTTTGATGCGCGTTGACCATTGTGTGCGTGGACTGTCAGTGATGCAGTGGGTGTACGATAGTTCGACGGACGAAACGTGACTTGACGGCATGTAGTAGGCTGATCTCTTGGATCTTGGGATCGCTGCAATGTCTCTATAGCCGCGCAGGGTAGTTGCGCGGTCTTGGGCGCCTTGTCACGGTCTGTGTGTCTCCCCTGTCGGAGGTTCGAGTCCCCCCTCATTCATGGGTGTGTGTGTGTTGTCCACAGCGTAAGTTAGTTTGTTAGATTAAGTAGTGTGTAGGCTTAGCGACAGATGACCTCAGCAGTTTACTCCCATAAGACCTTATCACAAATTTCCAAAAAAATGTCTATATCCTACGTGGTTGGTGTGTTTTATAAATGCTCAAACAATTGTGAATTCACTTGATTAATTCGAGATTTTCTCTATGAAATTGAATTTTCTCATTATGAGGGTGTTGAGGGGCGATGTATTTTAACTGTTAAAAAACCACTAAAAAGCCAGAAAGCCAAATCAAACACGTTTTAACCGTCCAGTTTCCAAACTAAAATATTTAGCGATGACAAACGTTAACAATGTGCTGACATGTGCATGAGGCTCAGCATAAAATTAATATATATTACTACAGAAAAATATTTAAGAGCTGAAGATGACAGCTAAGACGGTTGAAACAGTTTACCCTGAATAAAATTATTTTTTGCCATCTTGGCTTTTGAATGGTTATTTCTATGAAATGCTTAAGATTGCCGAAAGTGTGTCTACCAAGAGCGTGACTTCAGCTCTAGCCAGTGCATGGGCACTGCTGATACTTTTATCTAATATCTCTGTGGTGGTCACGTAGTGAATGTTGTATCGTTACTCCCTATAGGTAAGGCTAAGTCGATTAGCAAGGTGTTTATTTGTATATTGACTGATATATTAAATAATGGGTTAAAACTGTGAATGTGAGAGCCGTTTTTGTATAAAAAATTTTTGTACTATAATTTTAATCGTTGTTAAATCTAAGTTCTGGTCTCGGTGATGATAGTCACATACGGCTGTGCGACATGTACTTTTCTGCTTATTTCTTGGTTAATTTTGAGGAGAGTACATGACTTGCTAACTCAGGAAGAAGACATTGCTTTCTCTTCTCTGAAACAAAAGGATGCATGTGTTCGTCCCACGGTCAGTCACAGAGGATCTAGAGAAGGAACGTAGATCACCAGGGCATTGCAGTTTGCGAAGGGTAGGTGTGCTAAGACGCTGTTCTGCGCTTTTTCGGCTACTGCGGTTTTCTCTTTGAAGGTAGTTTGCCACTATGCCACCGCATGTTCCTAGTAAGTCACTGAACGTGACGAATTCGCTATCCCGTGTGCAGAGCTAAGAATGTTCCACCGTAATTCTGCTTGGCCACCATTAGAAAAATTGTAGCCCCACACACCAGATTTTGTTACCAACCAAATGCCTCGTACCCACAACCGTATCTTGGCGCGAGGGGATCGAATAACGAGTCGAACATGGCTAGCAGCCAATGCCGACCTCTTGTGTGATGAGTTCCGTGGGTCAAGAATGAAACATTTCTGCGGAGTTCCCAATATTCATGTAAAAACGCAACAGTTAAAACAGTAGAAACTCCATGTTGGATTGTAAACAATATTAGGAAAAGGGTAAGATTGCTACTCATTGCAAAGGTGCAGACACGCACTACCAAAAGACTGTTACAAGTTATAGCTATCGACGAAACATTTTTTAGCAAAGTAAACACACACACACACACACACACACACACACACACACACACACACACACACAAGCAAGCGCACCTCACTCACACATCATCGCTATCAACGGTAGCTTCCTGTGTGTCTGCTTCCTTTGCTGAAGAAGGCTTTAGCCGAAAGCTATAATGTCTAACACTTTGTTGTACCTGTCTGCAGCCCAACAGATCATCTTTGCGAAGTGTATCAATCTTGTCCTTTTCCTAATAGTCTTAATAAAGCAACAGTTCGATGCTCACATTGGCAGCAGCATTGAATTATCCCTTCGACATGAGGTTTCCTAAGAAGTGGAGAGTTAGATTTAAAGGATGTTAATTTTGAACACGGGATTCTGCCATGTAGGGAGAGAGAGAGACTACAGATTCTGGTAACGGGTGGTGTGCTCTTTATCTGGTAGTGAATGGCCTGCTGTGGCACACATTTGCCGAGTTTGGACTAACTGTCTCATTTCACATCAGTGCTATCCACTTTCTGAGCGGCTTACAGTTTGCGGGATTTGCTGCGCAACTTGTATTGACTGATTAACTGTATTGTTTCATGTGTCCTGGGCTTGTTTACCTTTGCATATGCTAGCTGCACTGATTAGGAAAACTTGTAGCGTTTTCCAAGCACGAATTCACATTCTTTCTCATATTGTTAATGGAACGTTATTGATTAAACTGAGCTTTTAAAGAGCTTTGTGTTTCAATATTTTAGGTGGCAGTGTGCTCTTTGTGTTGGAGTAATTTCTCAGTCAATTTCACGAGTGTTCATGTTCATTTCGTTGAAACATTAGTCTCTGTCATATTAACGAGGTTTCCCAAACAGCAGGGAGTGGGTTAGGGTACGGTTTTGAGTACAACACTGTGAAAATTACGAAAATGTAGCATTAAATAACATAATTATATTTAAAAATTTCTCTGATCCAGTATGTAACAGAGACGTGGTCAGAAATTATGCAGTTAAGAATTTAAGATCATTATATCTACAATAAACTCTATTAAGGAATTTTCACAATTAAAAGTATTTACTGTAAAATTACATGAATAACTATGATATCTGTATGAATCGGACTGGTGGCAGAATAGCTTTAACTGTGTTACCTATATTGTTCAAAAGCGTCTGTTGTGGAAACGCTATAAATGTTTGCTAAAGGCAGACAGTCCAGAAAATTTCTTAACATGCAAGACACGTTATATTTCGGATGAAAATAGTAAAGGTAGAAATAACCTACCAGATCAACTATAAGACTGGAAAGAAGGACAGCCAATTAAGAAGAAACAGTATTCCAGTAGTTGTAATTAATGGCCAGTTAAAAATTTTCATTGAAAGAGAGCAACAGATTTGGTGGTTCTGAAAATAGTAATGGCTTAAATTATTATTCCAATAACTGTTAAAAATTCACTATCTTTTAGTTAACTGCCTTTCGAACAGAATATTTTGTCATCACGGACCACCGGCCAACTTAGTATATAACCAAACATGACATTAAATACAGCATACTCAAAACTATTAACAATGCAGTCTTACACTATAATGCAGCTTTACTTTCACACAAAAGAACATACGAGGTCAACTAAATAAGGTTAGGTTTTAAACAGTTATGAAAATATTTAGGAAATGTAACTTGAGATTTATGACCAGGCAAAGTATGTGTCGAGATCTTAGAGTAAATAAATGAGTTATTAATTACAAGACGTATACACAGCCACTTCGGTAGCACAAAATTCTGTCAGTTAACCATGGATTCGACTGCATTAGGGCAATCTTCAGCAGAACAAATAGTTACATGAAATACATATAATCACACCTTGGTGCAATCGGAATCATGGTCAATTGGCCAAATTTTGTGCACCCCAAGTGGCTGTATATACGTCTTGTAATTAAATAGCGTACGGTTGCTGGAACACAGCCAATAAAAAGTTTAAGAAATGAGTTATTAAACCCAGACTTCATTTGAACCTGAGACCCAAATTATTTTCCTACAACTAATCGTGGTCAGGCGACGCTCAAAATAGAAACATAAACAGTTTATTTATATTTCTAGTATGTCTATCTCATCTTGACGGTGTTCCATTGCAATACAGTGGCCAATCCTCCTGATCATTCAGTTTATACATATTTTTATATTGTTATCAGTTGCTTAATAAATGTATGACGAGCAGTGCAGCTGATCGTCTAACATGCTGTTGATGATATCGTAAATGAAGTCGAATAGCTACAACTTCGCAACGGACAGAAAAAGACCACGCTTATATTTCAAGTTTTTCTGTTTTATTATTTACCGGTCAGCTGATCAGTATTAACGTTAAATTGTTTTATTTAAATCAATTAATGTTTTCATTCTTATGAGGGAAGTGACATGATCATAAGAACCTTTAGCACTCAACCATGAGCTTTCATACATGATTCAACTTATTGTCGTTGCTCTGAGTTTTCTTATTATGGGCGTTCCCTTTGTGATGTATGATAATTTCGTGAAATAAAATACGTTCAAGGATAATGTTATCTCACTTATAAGCACAGCCCTGTCATTTCCCTCTCTCTATAAAGTAAAATTTGAGCAAGAACTTCCAACTAGACCGCAGAGAACTAATCTTACCGTAACAAACGAAATATAAAATGCCATATAATACATGTACTGCCATCTGATGATGACCATTCTGGTTTTAAGTAAGCTACGGTCCTAGAATAAAACAGTTCTTTATATTATCTGAGGTCATTCTCTGAACTGTTTATGATTTCTTTTCCACAAAATAATTTTTGGTTATAGTTGACAAGATGTTGTAAAGAGATGGACAAATGTTCAGGCTACTATTGCAGGGGTATCCAGACAAATTTTAGGGAAACTCATTCTGCCTGGGCAAACTACGAACGTGTGAGCTATAAAACAGTGACATTTGTACTACCTGCAGTAGTCTTCTCATAGACGACGAAATTACTCGGGACTGCTTCTAGCAGTTAGGAAGATCATATTTTGATTTTACATTCCATCTGATTTAGGAAAGACATGCCATAATATCCAAAGGGACTTCGTTCAGATCTACCCTGGTTCTGGAAGCCCATCATTTACGGTTCTGTTTGGAACAAGTTTTTTTTATTTTATTTTATTTTTTTTTTTTTTTTGGGTCATCAGTGTACTGACTGGTTTGATGCGGCCCGCCACGAATTCCTTTCCTGTGCTAACCTCTTCATCTCAGAGTAGCACTTGAAACCTACGTCTTCAATTATTTGCTTGACTTGTTCCAATCTCCGTCTTCCTCTACTGTTTTTGCCCTCTACAGCTCCCTCTAGTACCATGGAAGTCATTCCCTCATGTCATGTCCTATCATCCTGTCCCTTCTCCTTATCAGTGTTTTTCACATATTCCTTTCCTCTCCGATTCTGCGTAGAACCTCCTCATTCCTTACCTTATCAGTCCACCTAATTTTCAAAGTTCGTCTATAGCACCACATCTCAAATGCTTCGATTCTCTTCTGTTCCAGTTTTCCCACAGTCCATGTTTCACTACCATACAATGCTGTACTCCAGACGTACATCCTCAGAAATTTCTTCCTCAAATTAAGGCCGGTATTTGATATTAGAAGACTTCTCTTGGCCAGAAATGCCTTTTTTGCCATAGCGAGTCTGCTTTTGATGTCCTCCTTGCTCCGTCCGTCATTGGTTATTTTACTGCCTAGGTAGCAGAATTCCTTAACTTCATTGACTTCGTGACCATCAATCCTGATGTTAAGTTTCTCGCTGTTCTCATTTCTACTACTTCTCATTACCTTCGCCTTTCTCCGATTTACTCTCAAATCATACTGTGTACTCATTAGACTGTTCATTCCGTTCAGAAGATCATTTAATTCTTCTTCACTTTCACTCAGGGTGGCAATGTCATCAGCGAATCGTATCATTGATATCCTTTCACCTTCTATTTTAACTCCACTCCTGAACCTTACTTTTATTTGCATCACTGCTTCCTCGATGTACAGATTGAAGAGTAGGGGTGAGAGGCTACAGCCTTGTCTTACACCCTTCTTAATACGAGCACTTCGTTCTTGATCGTCCACTCTTATTATTCCCTCTTGGTTGTTGTACATATTGTATATGACCCGTCTCTCCCTGTAGCTTACCCCTACTTTTTTCAGAATCTCGAACAGCTTGCACCATTTTATATTGTCGAACGCTTTTTCCAGGTCGACAAATCCTATGAAAGTGTCCCGATTTTTCAATAGCCTTGCTTCCATTATTAGCCGTAACGTCAGAATTGCCTCTCTCGTCCCTTTACTTTCCCTAAAGCCAAACTGATCGTCACCTAGCGCATTCTCAATTTTCTTTTCCATTCTTCTGTATATTATTCTTGTAAGCAGCTTCGATGCATGAGCTGTTAAGCTGATTGTGCGATAATTGTCGCACTTGTCAGCTGTTTCCGTCTTCGGAACTGTGTGGATGATGCTTTTCCGAAAGTCAGATGGTATATCGCCAGACTCATATATTCTACACACCAACGTGAATAGTCGTTTTGTTGCCACTTCCCCCAATGATTTTAGAAATTTTGATGGGATCTATCCCTTCTGCCTTATTTGACCGTAAGTCCTCCAAAGCTCTTTTAAATTCCGATTCTAATACTGGATCCCCTATCTCTTCTAAATCGACTCCTGTTTCTTCTTCTATCACATCAGACAAATCTTCACTCCCATAGAGGCTTTCAATGTATTCTTTACATCTATCTGCTCTCTCCTCTGCATTTAACAGTGGAATTCCTGTTGCACTCTTAATGTTACCACCGTTACTTTTAATGTCACCAAAGGTTGTTTTGAGTTTCCTGTATGCTGAGTCTGTCCTTCCGACAATCATATCTTTTTCGATGTCTTCACATTTTTCCTGCAGCCATTTCGTCTTAGCTTCCCTGCACTTCCTATTTATTTCATTCCTCAGCGACTTGTATTTCTGTATTCCTGATTTTCCCGGAACATGTTTGTACTTCCTCCTTTCATCAATCAACTGAAGTATTTCTTCTGTTACCCATGGTTTCTTCGCAGCTACCTTCTTTGTACCTATGTTTTCCTTCCTAAGTTCTGTGATGGCCCTTTTTAGAGATGTCCATTCCTCTTCAACTGTACTGCCTACTGCGCTATTCCTTATTGCTTTATCTATAGCGTTAGAGAACTTCAAACGTATCTCGTCATTCCTTAGTACTTCCGTATCCCACTTCTTTGCGTATTGATTCTTCCTGACTAATGTCTTGAACTTCAGCCTACTCTTCATCACTACTATATTATGATCTGAGTCTATATCTGCTCCTGGGTACGTCTTACAATCCAGTATCTGATTTGGGAATCTCTGTCTGACCATGATGTAATCTAATTGAAACCTTCCCGTATCTCCCGGCCTTTTCCAAGTATACCTCCTCCTCTTGTGATTCTTGAACAGGGTATTCGCCATTACTAGCTGAAACTTGTTACAGAACTGAATTAGTCTTTCTCCTCTTTCATTCCCTGTCCCAAGCCCATATTCTCCTGTAACTTTTTCTTCTACTCCTTCCCCTACAACTGCATTCCAGCCGCCCATGACTATTAGATTTTCGTCCCCCTTTACATACTGCATTACCCTTTCAATATCCTCATACACTTTCTCTATCTGTTCATCTTCAGCTTGCGACGTCGGCATGTATACCTGAACTATGGTTGTCGGTGTTGGTCTGCTGTCGATTCTGATTAGAACAACCCGGTCACTGAACTGTTCACAGTAACACACCCTCTGCCCTACCTTCCTATTCATAACGAATCCTACACCTGTTATACCATTTTCTGCTGCTGTTGATATTACCCGATACTCATCTGACCTGAAATCCTTGTCTTCCTTCCACTTCACTTCACTGACCCCTACTATATCTAGATTGAGCCTTTGCATTTCCCTTTTCAGATTTTCTAGTTTCCCTACCACGTTCAAGCTTCTGACATTCCACGCCCCGACTCGTAGAACGTTATCCTTTCGTTGATTATTCAATCTTTTTCTCATGGTAACCTCCCCCTTGGCAGTCCCCTCCCGGAAATCCGAATGGGGGACTATTCCGGAATCTTTTGCCAATGGAGAGATCATCATGATACTTTTTCAATTACAGGATATCCTGTGGATACACGTTACGTGTCTTTAAAGCAGTGGTTTCCATTGCCTTCTGCATCCTCATGTCGTTGATCATTGCTGATTCTTCCGCCTTTAGGGGCAATTTCCCACCCCTAGGACAAGAGAGTGGCCTGAACCTCCATCCGCTCCTCCGCCCTCTTTGACAAGGCCGTTAGCAGAATGAGGCTGACTTCTTATGCTGGAAGTCTTTGGCCGCCAATGCTGATTATTTATCAAAATTTGGGCAGTGGCGGGGATCGAACCCGAGACTGAAGACGTTTTGATTATGAATCAAAGACGCTACTCTTAGACCACGGGTCACGGAACAAGTTTAGAAACATGGTAAATTAATGCGATTATTTTATATTTTGTTTTCTGCAAAAAGTTACGAATTTCGCTCCTTAAGAATCCCAGTATGCCAGTTACAGTAAGTCAGCAGAAATTTTAACTTTCAAAGATGAATCCTTTTATGTAAACAGTTCCCCGCCGCACCGCCTGTAGATACACACAACATTCCAGCAACATACTGAGTTATCATACAATGTGTTATAACGTATTGAGTTACAATAAATTGCGTTGATGGAGTGAAGCGCTTGATGGTGACAACCCGATATGTTATTCACTACGCTCGACTGAGATTCCTAAAACCGGATTTCGTAAATTAAATTACCCTTGGTTGGCCATGTGGAAACTGCTACGTAGGTTCCCTTGATTTGAAAAGTGCTTGATCTGTCAGGCTAGAATTTTTTTTTACTTTGTTATGTCACCTAATCTTGAAAGATTGACATTTTGTGCATGAAGCTGTCTACCAACGATATTGAATTGAAGACAAGCAGTCATTGTGCTAACTAACTCACAAACTAGAATACTTGAATTCCAGAGCCCACTCATGTAAAACGAGTGACGATCAGAAAAAAATGTACAAGGTGTAACAAAAATGTACGGCATAAATTGCGGAACACATTACTCACCCGTAGACGAAGAAATTACGTTGTATGAACAAGGGTCTGGAAACGCTTTGTTTCCATGATATAATTCATTTTCTCCAGTTCATCAGTCATGAGAAACATGACGGAACGTTAGAATCATGGGTTAACATGCACTCTTGGTGACATATGATTACGTTGTACAGCGCCTGTGTTTTCTTTTACATACCACTGTTGCCATTGCTTGTTTACGCATATCATTGCTTGTTTACAGATAGCATTATCAGTTCCAGCGGTCAGTACGACAGTTGCAAGCACACGGGATGATTACAGGCTTGGCTCGTGCAGCGGCAGTATATAATAATGCAGAAATGGCAGACGCCCATTTGATATATGGATTATTTTACGGCAATTTGCGCCGGGAGAGATCTGGAGAACGAAGGCGACCCGAAACGAGAACGTTTGAAGCCATTGATCGTCGTCTTAGGGACCATGGAGCATTTATACCTCATGCTCGCGACCGGGGAGCAGTAGAATGACGAGGACACCGAAGCGGGAAGCGACAATTCCTTATGCAACTGACAACGGTCCTAGTGTCAGTACAGGACACTTAGTTGCGGCACTGAATGTTGACCACGTGACTGTATGGCGAGTGCTACCCGAGGACCACCTGTATCTACACTCCTGGAAATGGAAAAAAGAACACATTGACACCGGTGTGTCAGACCCACCATACTTGCTCCGGACACTGCGAGAGGGCTGTACAAGCAATGATCACACGCACGGCACAGCGGACACACCAGGAACCGCGGTGTTGGCCGTCGAATGGCGCTAGCTGCGCAGCATTTGTGCACCGCCGCCGTCAGTGTCAGCCAGTTTGCCGTGGCATACGGAGCTCCATCGCAGTCTTTAACACTGGTAGCATGCCGCGACAGCGTGGACGTGAACCGTATGTGCAGTTGACGGACTTTGAGCGAGGGCGTATAGTGGGCATGCGGGAGGCCGGATGGACGTACCGCCGAATTGCTCAACACGTGGGGCGTGAGGTCTCCACAGTACATCGATGTTGTCGCCAGTGGTCGGCGGAAGGTGCACGTGCCCGTCGACCTGGGACCGGACCGCAGCGACGCACGGATGTACGCCAAGACCGTAGGATCCTACGCAGTGCCGTAGGGGACCGCACCGCCACTTCCCAGCAAATTAGGGACACTGTTGCTCCTGGGGTATCGGCGAGGACCATTCGCAACCGTCTCCATGAAGCTGGGCTACGGTCCCGCACACCGTTAGGCTGTCTTCCGCTCACGCCCCAACATCGTGCAGCCCGCCTTCAGTGGTGTCGCGACAGGCGTGAATGGAGGGACGAATGGAGACGTGTCGTCTTCAGCGATGAGAGTCGCTTCTGCCTTGGTGCCAATGATGGTCGTATGCGTGTTTGGCGCCGTGCAGGGGAGCGCCACAATCAGGACTGCATACGACCGAGGCACACAGGGCCAACACCCGGCATCATGGTGTGAGGAGCGATCTCCTACACTGGCCGTACACCACTGGTGATCGTCGAGGGGACACTGAATAGTGCACGGTACATCCAAACCGTCATCGAACCCATCGTTCTACCATTCCTAGACCGGCAAGGGAACTTGCTGTTCCAACAGGACAATGCACGTCCGCATGTATCGCGTGCCACCCAACGTGCTCTAGAAGGTGTAAGTCAACTACCCTGGCCAGCAAGATCTCCGGATCTGTCCCCCATTGAGCATGTTTGGGACTGGATGAAGCGTCGTCTCACGCGGTCTGCTCGTCCAGCACGAACGCTGGTCCAACTGAGGCGCCAGGTGGAAATGGCATGGCAAGCCGTTCCACAGGACTACATCCAGCATCTCTACGATCGTCTCCATGGGAGAATAGCAGCCTGCATTGCTGCGAAAGGTGGATATACACTGTACTAGTGCCGACATTGTGCATGCTCTGTTGCCTGTGTCTATGTGCCTGTGGTTCTGTCAGTGTGATCATGTGATGTATCTGACCCCAGGAATGTGTCAATAAAGTTTCCCCTTCCTGGGACAATGAATTCACGGTGTTCTTATTTCAATTTCCAGGAGTGTATATCTTTTACACCGTGTGCAGGCACTATCAGCTACTGATTTTTCTGTACGGGCTCTCTTCTGGGAGTGATTTGTTCAACAAAGAGTCAATCCTAATTTTAGCGCAACGATGCAGATCACAGATGAGGCAACATTTCAGCGAGATCAGATAGAAAATTTTCACATCGGCATGTATGGGCAGACGTCAGCCCTCATTCAACTGTTGAAGTACGTCATCAACAAAGATTTTCTGCGAATATTTGGGTTGGAATTGTTGGTGACTGTTTGGTAGTGCCTCACTTTCTTCCACCCAGGCTCAACGGACAAATTTATGGTAATTTCGTAGAGAATGTTCCGCCGGATCTGTTAGCAGTCGTGCTTTTAGTAATTTCATAGAGAATGTCTTACCTGATCTGTTAGCACATGCGCCTTTAGCTGTGCGACAAAAATGTATTTCATGCATGATGCCGCACTTCCTCAGTATAGTGTTAAATGTCCGTCGGCTTCTAAACAACAGATTGCGTCACAGATCAGTAGGGAGAGAGGGACCAATTGTCTGGCCTCCACACTCTCCGGACATAAACCCACTGGACTTCTACAGGGTTATTACAAACGATTGAAGCGATTTCACAGCTCTACAGTAACTTTATTATTTGAGATATTTTCACAATGCTTTGCACTCACATACAAAAACTCAAAAAGTTTTTTTAGGCATTCACAAATGTTCGATATGTGCCCCTTTAGTGATTCGGCAGTCATCAAGCCGATAATCAAGTTCCTCCCACACTCGGCACAGCATGTCCCCATCAATGAGTTCGAAAGCATCGTTGATGCGAGCTCGCAGTTCTGGCACGTTTCTTGGTAGAGGAGGTTTAAACCCTGAATCTTTCACATAACCCCACAGAAAGACATCGCATGGGGTTAAGTCGGGAGAGCGTGGAGGCCATGACATGAATTGCTGATCATGATCTGCACCACGACCGATCCATCGGTTTTCCAATCTCCTGTTTAAGAAATGCCGAACATCATGATGGAAGTGCGGTGGAGCACCATCCTGTTGAAAGATGAAGTCGGCGCTGTCGGTCTCCAGTTGTGGCATGAGCCAATTTTCCAGCATGTCCAGATACATGTGTCCTGTAACGTTTCTTTCGCAGAAGAAAAAGGGGCCGTAAACTTTCAACCGTGAGATTGCACAAAACACGTTGACTTTTGATGAATTGCGAATTTGCTGCACGAATGCGTGAGGATTCTCTACCGCCCAGATTCTCACATTGTGTCTGTTCACTTCACCATTAAGAAAAAAATGTTGCTTCATCACTGAAATCAAGGTTCGCACTGAACGCATCCTCTTCCATGAGCTGTTGCAACCGCGCCGAAAATTCAAAGCGTTTGACTTTGTCATCGGGTGTCAGGGCTTGTAAACGCTAAGGCTTCTGCTTTAGCCTTTTCCGTAAGATTTTCCAAACCGTCGGCTGTGGTACGTTTAGCTCCCTGCTTGCTTTATTCGTCGACTTCCGCGGGCTACGCGTGAAACTTGCCCGCACGCGTTCAACCGTTTCTTCGCTCACTGCAGGCCGACCCGTTGATTTCCCCTTACAGAGGCATCCAGAAGCTTTAAACTGCGCATACCATCGCCGAATGGAGTTAGCAGTTGGTGGATCTTTGTTGAACTTCGTCCTGAAGTGTCGTTGCACTGTTATGACTGACTGATGTGAGTGCATTTCAAGCACGACATACGCTTTCTCGGCTCCTGTCGCCATTTTGTCTCACTGCGCTCTCGAGCGCTCTGGCGGCAGAAACCTGAAGTGCGGCTTCAGCCGAACAAAACTTTATGAGTTTTTCTACGTATCTGTAGTGTGTCGTGACCATATGTCAATGAATGGAGCTACAGTGAATTTATGAAATCGCTTCAATCATTTGTAATAGCCCTGTATTTATGGGGGCATTTGGATTCTCTTGTGTATGGAACTCTACCTAGCACAAGATGTTCAGTCTCCGTGCCCCTCTCATAGAAGGCTGCGACATGATGCGCTTTACTCGCTCGAGGAGTTCATCAGTGCTCACGGAGGGCATGTTGAATGTGGTGTCACCGCCAGACACCACACTTGCTAGGTGGTAGCCTTTAAATCGGCCGCGGCCCGTTAGTATACGTCGGACCCCCGTGTCGCCACTATCAGTGATTGCAGACCGAGCGCCGCCACACGGCAGGTCTAGAGAGACTTCCTAGCACTCGCCCAGTTGTACAACCGACTTTGCTAGCGATGGTTCACTGACAAAATACGTTCGCATTTGCCGAGACGATAGTTAGCATACCCTTCAGCTACGTCATTTGCTACGACCTAGCAAGGCGCCATTATCAGTTGCTATTGATATTGTAAAGAATGTACAGACAAGAGCTACGTTCAACATTAGTGGATTAAAGTTAAGTATTCCACCATCTGCGTCCGTTTTTCTAAGTTCTAATTTCCTTGTCCTGTTCCAGACCTCACGCCAGCCTGCGTGAGCTTAATCGCGTGCCTTTCGGCTTCCTCTATTCATACGGGTTGGCTCTCCTGCCAATCCACAACATTGAACATCTCCCGTGAGAAAGAGTTGTATATGGTGCGGGCTTTTACCTCGTGTCTTGCGCCGCCACCAATGACAGTCGATGTGTAACATTTATGTCAAATAATGGGTACCTACTATTTCAAAATGTTTGTTGCAGAGTGCTGGAGGGAGAGTCATGGGGAGGAGCCCATCATTGGTGTAACTGTGTCGGTTGTAGGTCCTGCTCATTACATTAAGCATATCAGTTTTAATTAAAGATAGAATCAACATCAGTGGCCTCCTTAGTCAACATATTGAAAGTGATTTTCATTGACTGTAACCTAGTTTATTGCTCATCTCGCATATTCGCGGTCTGTGTTAGATTGCTTATGTGCATTATACAAAAGCATTCCGGATAATCTACCTACGGCTGCAGACTGGATGTAGCTGTGTAGTCAAGGTAAAGTGCAGCGTATGTGACGACACCGTTGGATAATTGGAATTATATGACATCCTTTTTTAAATCATATACGCTTTTTACTGACTAAATCATTAGTAAAGAATTCTCTTCGCAGTTCGCCATTGCAGCTGTTCTCCGCATCCAGATCCGGCGAGTCCACGGCCTGCGTTTCCACTGTATCCAAAGGAATATCTGAAAGAAGAAGGTTAGCGGATTTCAGATCAACATGTGACGGACTTCCATATCTCCAATGACGACCTCACCATGTACAGTTTCTCTAGCACAAATGGATACTGATAGTGCTCTTGCAAATGTTGGGGGAGTGTTGTAGATGCCTGTTAAGATTTTTACGTGGAGCTGATTTCACTGGCTCACATCAAAATAAAGGGACAACGGAAAATAAAATGTCGGGAAATCGATTTATCGCATATGAGAACTCGGACGCTTATATAAGAAGTGTATTTATTTAAATATCTGTACAATACATTATGAGTGCGACCAAAGGATAACACACACCAGAGTATTTGAAGTGGGTAGGCAAATGAAGAACACTTTGGAAATGATAGCACTACATCGCGCGTGGTTAGTTCAATTCCGTCTGGATTCGGGTCCCGCCACAGACTGAAGCATTACATTTCCAGGTCCCTGGGCTACCCGAAGAGCGTTTGTAAACATAAATGCATGAGCTTTTTGCACCAACATAATTACGAAACCCTCAAGTTACTCAGTAGTAATTCTCTGACCTGGCGATGAAATGTGACACAAATATTTTACAAAAACAGAAATAGCGCATTGTAGGCCGACACGGACACTTTTCAGTCCACGTCCAACTGATCCATAAGAAAACAAATTTTAAATCTCTGTCATCGTTTTTCCAAGCCGTCGCAGTAATGATGCCAATCATTTTCTGTAACTCTTGCTTTTAGTGAGGTTGTACCATTGCTCTCTTATTGCGCTGCTACTGCAGTTGTTTATTTCGGTGAATAACGCCTGTCTGCAATGCTAAAGATTGTTTAATTCGTGTGTTCTTAATGATGTGGCCCGATAGGGTAGGAATAAAAGGTGAAACCTCTCTAATTTTCAACGACGCTAGGTATTCAGAGAGTTCATCATCGTGAGACTGTGTCGAAGGCGCTGTTTTGTTGGGCACGATGTGCACCTCTCGCGGAAAGACGGCTTCAGCGATGGAACTTCTCCAGTGACAGCCACATAATGAATGGTATTGCCAGGACCAAGCCTGGAGCTGATGCGTGACAAGTGATTTACTGATTTACGAAGACCGTACACACTGGAAACCAATCTTTGTGTCGCGTAGTCCGACGCGAGCTGCACAAACTACCTCAGACAGGATATCAATGTCCAGACATCTAACTTAACCTAAAAATACCGGGAAGGAAGTAGGTAGGATGCGCCGCAAGACTGAGGTTCGGCGCTGATATTGTGATGGACGTCGAAACGTCCGGCAAAGTTTTGGTATTTTTCGACTTGGCGCCTCTCTGGTGGAATCGCTGGTTGTTTAGACTCTCTTTGCCAAAGAGGATTGTGGTGCGAATGTGGTCCGCGAGGCGGCGTGTGACGGGCAGCGACTGCAATCTTGAGATAGCAGCGGAAAGAGGAAGGTGGCGAGAGGGGCTCTGACGTGGGAGCAGCCCGTGTATGTTCCGGAAAACGACTTGGCCACACATGGAGTGATATCGATGCCTGGTTGTAGTTGAGAGCCGTTGCTCGGAAAGCTGTAATTTGGAATGGAGCTCCCCTTCTGCGTGCAAGAGCGCTTAGGTTTCACAATACTGATGTTTCCCAATGGAGAGCGACGGGTTAAAGCAACATCTGGAGGTCTGCACAGCCGTGACTATAGTGCCACTGCGCCATGATTGCATTTGCGCACGAATACTAGATAACAACCCGTCAAGCTGAGTTGCAAAATTCTACCTGAGTCTGTCCTTGTGGTGCGCCATTAGTTCCACTATTTCGTGACTGGTTATTTATTTGTTTTAACTGTTAATGTTACAAGGTTGTCATTGAGTTTTCTCTGATGGGGGCCGCTAGTTTGCTTGTGTGGGGCCAGTGGTAACTGCATTATGTTTCAGGTCTTTTCACGCCAGTTTAATGATGTGTGTAATGTATCTCCAGGAAGTAACGGCAAGACGTCTGGAACGAAATAAGATTGCAAGATTACGGCTCTGTAAACGCAATGAGGTGGCAGCGGATGAATTCGAATGCTACAGATTTGTTCTTGAGTTAAGTAATTACCTTTTGTAATCGAACAGATCACGACTCTTAATTTGGCGTTTATCTGAAGCAGGTTTGCACCTAAGCTTGTTTTGAAATAGCACTCCTGAATGTTATACGAGCAAATTTTAAATTGTGGCTCGAGAAAAACTGGTGTGATACGGGGGGTCCCGCTGTGCTTCGTTGTTGTGTATTTCAAGTGCTGTTGCTAAAATGGATTTATCTGAATACACTTTTTAGGTTTGAACTGCTGTCAGGTTGTTATTATAAACTTGTTGTAGGGTTACTGCATGCATTTTAAGATAGCATTGAGGATTTTAAATTTTTTATCGAGCTTGAGTTAAAAGAAGAAAAAATAAAAGGTATAGGACAATATGTTTTTAATAACTGTTGAGTAAGAATTGTTCGTTAATAAATTTGTTTTAAATGATGTCTGAGTTAATGTTAGCCCGGCACCTTACGACGCCTTCATCATAGCCTCTCCCATACTCGATATATATAAAGGTGCAAAGTTTTCAGACTCCACGGACTATTTGGAAATGATCTCGCCAGGTCTCGGACGCAAAGGAGCCCCTTTAGTGCTCCGCCGAAGCAATAGAGCTAGCTGCGTGAAATAACTTATGCCCTGCTCTGCTCTCGAAAGGTTCCAAGAGAGCGAATCCAGTGAGAATCAGTATCAACTATTACCGAAGTTAGAACGAGCGCCATAGAACTGGGCTAGCGCATTGGCCTGAATAGCTTTATATTAAACAAGAGCGAAGAACTTTTACAGCGTCGTAAGCTCGCTCACTTCTTTCAGGCCCGATCAAGGGGAAAGACGTTTACATTTAGCAAGTTATGCAACAGTATCTAGATGGTTTGACGTTGCACAGGATCGTTGGAAAGCATAAGTGACTGCTAGATCACTACCTACAGTTAGTACAGCAATAGTGATTGTCTAATATGTTTATTTTATAGCTGGAAGTATTGTAGGGTCTTAACTAGGGGTGATGCAAATCATCTTCTCAGGTCGATTGAATAAATTACAGTTTAAGTCTTGCATTTCCCGTCTAAAACTTTGATGAGCCCTATCTCTCAGTGGATATCAGTTACGCACAGGTCCAGTATGGTGCCAAGGGTTAAAGTACTGAGTTTTAAGGAATTTGTTTCTGCCTCAGTCCGTTGCATCGGAGATGCAAAAACAAAGGTGGATGCAGAGTACCTGAAGCCGTAACAAACAACTCACACACAAAGCATCGAAGCCGTCTACGTTTCCACATATTGCGTTAGCTATATTGGTGCTCTGTAATTACTAATTACGTACAAAGGTTATCTATACCTTTTACACAAAGAGTCCTATTCTACGGTGTAATTGTTGTCGGCCGGTTTGACAGTATATCGATTCGAATACATGAATCAACTTTTGAACTGCCTTTTGTTGCTATATCAACACTGATAGTCAACACTGTTACTTGTTAACCTTATTTCTGTTAATACCTAATATATCTCGACGAATCGTAAACTCGGATAGAAATTAATAGCATAACATTGTCAGTCACTCCGAGAAACCCTGAAAAATCACATGTTCCTAACGATTTTGTAAACCATCTTCCCTTCTTGGCGTAACATACCAATCCATAGCGAACGATTACAGGTATCTTCGTAAATTATACGGGAACTTACCTTAGTATCACTTGTTAGTATTAATGAAGTATAACATTTAGCAAACTGATCATCTGACTTTAACACAAAACGTATAGTATATTCGTTGATGATGGTACCAATGCCAGATACACAACAGCTGGTACAAATCTGAACCAGAAGATGGGTACGTTTCATTTCTTTCTATTTTCATGTATCTTCCATTTACCGCTTGCCGGCCTTTCCGACACACCGTCAGACTGAGTCAACTCAACATATTATAACTGCTTATGCAGCATATATTTCGGTACGTGATATATGCCTATCTCTACTACAAATAATATAAAAAGTTGCTTTAAATCATAGTCCATCATATGTAAATCTACATCACTGTGAAGTCCATGTGGTGAACAAAATATGAGTCGCCTTGCGTGTGGGGTTACTCAGTTCCGTGATATAGTGATCGGGTTCCTGCTGCTGAAAATGGAGGCAACTGATTGATGGAGAGGGATAATTAGGACTCTGCTCCGTTAGGACAGGGTGTTTCTATGCTAGCGCTCTCGTCTGGACGACACTGCAGAAACACTCGATAGCAACAGAGCACACTTCTTTCTGTCCCACTCCGTCATCAGTCGGCTTCCTTTTCGGTAGCAGGCGCCCGGCTCTGGAACGATCTTCCTTACTATGTCAGAGAAATGAATATTATCTCCAACTTCAAAAGACAGTTAATGACATTGCTACTAAAATAATAATATTCCCTGTCTTTGTCTAGTACGCACCTATTACCCCATTACAAGTTGCTCTCTCTTCCTACCAACTTTCCACATTTCAGAAAGCCCCTTACTGGGGCAGCGTATCTAAATTTCTTTTCCTTAGAGCTCGCTATGTCAAAAAATATTACTTCTGAAACGGCATAAATACATATCATTATTATTATTAATAGTAGTACCGCCGGTGTTAATGCTATCTGTTTTTCCTGTTACTGCTACGCTTGGTTAAAAAATGGCAATGAGCACTATGGGACGTAACATCTGAGGTCCTAACCTAAGGACATCACAGCCGGCAGCAGTGGTCATGCGGTTCTAGGCGCTACAGTCTGGAACCGCGCGACCGCTACGGTCGCAGGTTCGAATCCTGCCTCGGGCATAGATGTGTGTGATGTCCTTAGGTTAGTTAGGTTTAAGTAGTTCTAGGTTCTAGGGGACTGATGACCAAAGAAGTTAAGTCCCATAGTGCTCAGAGCCATTTGAACCATTTTTAAGAACATCACACACATCCATACCCGAGGCAGGATTCGAACCTGCGACCGTAGCGGTTGCGCTTCCAGACTGAAGCGTCTAGAACCGCTCGGTCACACCAGCCGGCGCTATGCATGGCATCATTAGAAACAGTCTAACCTAGTTTCAAACCTCTTTTTTCTATTGCTACCATTTTATTACTATTTAAAATGTTAAAATTATTACGTTTTTGTCATAGAATGAAAACTGTTCTGTAAGTTTGAAACTCTGGTCCAGTATAACGTAGGGCCTGAAGAGTCTGATTTGATCAGTCTAAGTAGAGACAGTAAACACATAGTAGTACTTTGTGACTGAGATCGGCGGTGGGCTAACAGTATTCTATTAGTACCTTATACAGATACTATATCGCCCGATCACCTCCATAATCGAATGGTTGCGCATCCGCCTCTTGTCCACGCGTCTATGTTATTTGTTCGGCGCACCGTGCTGACGGTCTCTCACGCGACCACACATTCTCACCTCGGTTATTTTACTGTCTGCGGTCGGGCAGTCTTGATCAGGCTGTCAATTCTAGTCGATTCTATTCCCAGTTAAGTACGTCCATAAATTTTATATTGCTGACAGATATTTGGGGCAGATATTCTGCTGAGGCAGCAGCCCATTGCCACATTTCTGTTAAAGAGAGAGAGAGAGAGAGAGAGAGAGAGAGAGAGAGAGAGGGATTGACTGTAAGGTGCCCATTGAAAACCAGGATCGCGGAAAAACTTCTTGGATGACCGTGTGCTTCGATCTTAGCCTACCAATGACCGTAGCTTTCTCGAGGCATCAAGTGACACACAACCTGTTACCGACCAATGGGCGCCTCCTTCGTGATGGACTTAGCGTCATAGATCAGTGCGTTCAGTGTTCTGCCATAGACACGTGACAACACAGATTTACCTGGATCACGAAATGAACTGGTACTGGCTTAAAGCCGGCCGGTGTGGCCGTGCGGTTCTAGGCGCTTCAGTCTGGAACCGCGTGACCGCTACGGTCGCAGGTTCGAATCCTGTCTCGGGCGTGGATGTGTGTGATGTCCTTAGGTTAGTTAGGTTTAAGTAGTTCTAAGTTCTAGGGGGCTGATGACAACAGATGTTAAGCCCCATAGTGCTTAGAGCCATTTGAACCATTTTTGAACTGGCTTAAAAAAATAATTTGCGATTCTAATTCGGTCCGTTGACACTGTCTTTCCCGCTGATACCCTATTGTGTCCACACTTCTTCTACTTTTCGGGAGCAAAATTAAATACAGTTGTATGATTGTTAGGCCACTATGTTCATTATATTGTAGATAGAGAGGGCGATAAGAACCCACTCGCCAGCGACCAATATATGGCCACTAATATTGGAAGTGCCACGGTATCACGACTTATTCGCAATACAGGGTGATACAGGAGGAATGTCACGTAATTTGTGAGGTGATTCTGCATGTGCAGATAAACCGCAAAAGCCCCATGAACAAATGTCTGATTTTCGATAGTTACAGAGCTGGAGCGGGTTGAAGACTACACATATCCCTGAATGAATATGAAGGCAAGTGTGAATATTACTTACCAAAATGCTGTGTAGTCGCTGTGGTGGACAGAATAACGGTGGGACAGGTGACGAGCCGCACTATAAGGTATCGCAGTACTGTGATGTGAAACGTCCCCTTTGAACAATTATACATGACTGTGCTTAAACTGACACACAATATTTTGTTAGCGCAACGCAATTTGACTTTCAAAATTCCCTACAAAAGAATGGCCCTGACTAACATTAAACTATACCTTTCACAATTCACTTACCTCACAAAAATCTTCGCTCCTCAAGCTACTGCAATACAGCGAGCGCCACTACTGCCAGCTAAATAAAAGATTCAAACTATGGAAGGCACTAACTACTGATAGGGATAGTTAGCAAATGAAAGATATTAATAGAGAACAAACAATGTATTTACCTTGATATCATCATATATAAATATAGCAGTTCATGACAAATTTCAAAACTCCGCCATCTCTCTCCCCACATCCACCACTGCTGGCGGCTCACCTCCAACAGCGCAACGCTACGCGCTGTTCACAGCCAGCTGCCTAACACTACAATGGCGAGTATTACAACAATGCAAAGCAGCCACAGACTGCACACAGCACAGCCAGTGATTTTCATACAGAGGTGGCGTTACCAATAAAAAACCTAAACAGCCTACTTACAGATGTTGCTCCGGGGCAACAGCTGCAAGCCAGTGTGAAGCCACAGGTTGGATTTGTGAGCAGTCGTGAAGCCGTGTACATGTCGTGATTGAATGCTGTTTAATTGAGTAAATCCACTGCCTCCGTGAATACCAACAGGCCTCATACATTCATCCATGCAAAATACGCAGACGTCTTCTTTGTGTATGTATATGGTAATGACGATACCTGTGCGACTGTATTTCCCTGAGCGAAGAACCCCTGTGCCAAGGTGTTTACCAATGTTTTCAAACGGTATATGAATCCGGAATACTACCCAGTGTTCATTCAACATAATAGCGCGAAGCCGTCCAATCAGTTGAGGAAAGGGAAGACGTTATTGCAATGGCACAACATAGTCCTGCTACCAGTACATGGCGCATTAGCCGTCAGCTATATAGTCAACAAACGCGAGTGTGGCATACATTCCAACGGCTTGTACCCATTCCATGAGCAGCCCAAGCAACATCTGCATCCAGGCGACCCAGTAAGCAGACTACAGTTTTGTGAACGGTTGGCTATACACAGAGACTGATGCAATACATTTTATTAACAGATGACGCTACATTTATGCAGAATGAAATCACGAACATCTGCAATTCTGATACATGGAGATGGAGTACCAACATGACACTAGGGAAACAATATTCCAGCTTAGGTTCTCGGTGAACGTCTGGTACAATTTGATTGACGACCTGATGATAGGGCTTGTGTTCCTGTCAGATCACTCAATAGTCACAGTATGTGCACGTTTTATAACAGAAGACCTACATGCACTCTTGAAAGACGTGACACTGGAGCACCGACAGCAAATGTACCTGCAACGTGATGGATCACAGACTCGCTGTACCAGACAATTATCCCCATGTGCGAATCACATGTTTCCTCGGAGGTGGATGGCCATTACGGACCCATGAACTGGCCTGCCAGATCACCTGGCCTAACCCCATTACACTTCTCTTTATGGGGCTCATTAAACAGGCATGTGTACACTACGAAGGTAGATACACATGAATAACCTCTCGCATCACCGTTGCTGTTTCTCGCATTAATACCAGCTGCAGAGATCTTCGATGTGCAACACAACACTCTCCACGACTCGTTGAGCAGTGCATTGAGATGGATGAGGGGCTTCCTGAACACCTGTTGTCGAATGTATCAGTCATTCGTACTACCATTATTCTGTCCTCCACGGCGCCTAAACAGCATTTCAGTAAGTAATATTCACATCTGCCTGCATAATAATTCATTGATCTGCTCCAGTTCCGTAACGATCGAAAATCAGATACACGTTCATTGAACTTTTTCGGTTTGTTTCCACATGTAGAATCACATCACAAAATATGTGACATTCCTCCCGAATCGCCCTGTATGTTGAACATTGTATTTCGTAGGCAAGATGTATGTAATTTGAGTTGTCTGGGTCATGTGGATTCTTGCTATGGCCCCTTCTCAGATGTGTTGTTACTGGTGATGTACAAGTGGCGGTGCCATGTAGTATTAACGCTGACATTATTTTATTCTTTGTGTTTCCAAACAGCATGTCTACTGTGGTGTCACCGCCAGACACCACACTTGGTAGGTGGTAGCCTTTAAATCGGCCGCGGTCCGTTAGTACACGTCGGACCCGCGTGTCGCCACTATCAGTGATTGCAGACCGAGCGCCACCACACTTCAGGTCTAGAGAGACTTCCTAGCACTTGCCCCAGTTGTACAGCCGACTTTGCTAGGAAAGGTTCACTGACAAATACGCTCTCATTTGCCGAGACGATAGTTAGCATAGCCTTCAGCTACGTCATTTGCTACGACCTAGCAAGGCGCCATTACCAGTTAATATTGAAATTATAAAACATGTACCGTCAAGAGCGATGTACTCCAATTATGGATTAAAGTTAAGTATTATATCAACTACGTACTTTATTTGCTACTATTAATTCCCTTAACTGTTCCAGACCTCGCGCCAGCCTGCGTGAGCTTAAGCGCGTGCCTTTCGGCTTCCTCTCATAGTGACTTGGCTGTCTTGCCAAGTCACAACATCTACAAACAGAGACACTGAGAATAAAAATGGTCAACATCGCTGCTTTCAGTGCAGAACGACCTGGGTTAAAATCATGGTATCTCGTCGGAGTGGTATCGCGTGTGATACCAGCCCAAGGCCGACGTTACGTTCCTAATGGAACTGCAAATTTCCGTTTGTCGTCAGTAGTGGTCCTGCGGGACCGGACAGCCCAAACGGTGCACGCCCGCCAAGCCACTCCTCCAGCAGCTGTGTACTTGGAGCGCCCTCTGCCGCCACAGCACAGGACGGCAGGCGGCAGCCACCCAGCCCACTCACGGTCAGAACCACATCGCTACGCGAAGCTACACAGTTGCTGCCTAGTCGCGGCTCCATCACCTTCGTTGTTGCTGTTGTAACAACTGGACTCGGTTCTTGGCACATTATCTGTAACGCTCATAGACTTGGATAAAAAAAAGTTAAGTAAATATTCTGCTTGTTGGGGTAAATTCTTTGCTCATCATTTCTGCTCCTGTTCAGCTTTCCTACGAGGATAATAGCCACACCACTCTGCAGCCCTCGCTGTTGTGTACGAAGCAGATCACAACAGTCAGATTTTTCAGATATAGGAAGGTCTGAAAAGAGGTTCACACAGCATCGTGAGGTCAAATGAAAAACTTCTAAAATTAATAAGCGGCTGCATCACCATGATACCTCTACTTGCAATAAAGAGTAGAGAGCTGCAGTCAGCCAGTCGAAACAGACTTAACACCTAAACCATAAGTGCTGTACACCTTTTTTCAAGAATGCCCATAACTAATAATTTGGCGTCAAAGACACTGGTTTTATAAATTACAACAAACCCTTAGACCAGGTCAGTAGATGTATTTTACGGAGTATTTTAGGAAAAAAGAGAGTACTCCAAAATCTTAACATAAATATTGAAATAATTTCCGGACGTTGTGTGATACGAAACACGAAATACTAGCAAGCTCGGAAAGAAACTAAATAAATTTTATAAATTAATAGTTAAGCATGTTGTGGCATATCGCTCGGAGTCGTGAACACAACGAAAGCAAGAAGAAACAAATACATTTGTATGGGACACAGAAAAGGAACTTGTGGCACACACGAAACGTTGTTGTCTGAGGAATCAGATAAGGAATTAAGACATCAAATCGAACTTGAGGATTCATTCAGAGGGAGTAAAATGGTTAGAATATATCTATAGGAAGACAAAAAAAGAAGTATTGAACTAAAAACATGGGAAACGACATCCAGGGTGAGCACAGAAGTGGGGACTGGACTGAGACAGGAAAAGGGTTTACTCCTTGAAGTGAAGAAGGAGGCAAAGAAAGAAAGAGAACATACAACATTAGCTGGAGCGTAGTGGCAGCAACAAATGAATATGTAAATGTCGGTATGGTGCAGTAAAAGAGGAGTCTACCTTGAGCAGATTTCTTTAAATAAGAGAAACGTTTATTTCTCTGTTTTACGAACTGAACTTCCTACATTATAAAACATAGGAAGGCTGGCGTGGAACGAACATTCGAAGACAGGGTGTGTACTGGGCGCTGTGGACGAGCACTGACCTCTACTCCTCAGTGTCACGACTGGCCGGTTTCAGGAGAACAAAGCGCTGTTATTTAGAGTAACGTTTTACAAAAAGAGTTATATTCAGTAACTAAAAAAGATCAGCCCACCCTGCTGCTTCTACCACGCCAACATTTGGGGGTTACACTCATCTGGTATGAGATGTTCCCGGGAAGGGGGGGGGGGGGGGCGGATGCACTGGGACCGAACCGCACAATAACCCTGGGTTTGATATTGGGCGGCGGTGGGGTGGGTGGACTGCTGTGGCCTGTTGTGGGGTTGTGAGGCACTGAGGACTACGGCTGGACGAAGGCTCTCCATCGTTTCTAGGCCCCCGGTTTAGATACTCAGTACAATACAAAGAAGATTTCGTGGTAATCTGCACAGGATACTGAATTTATATTCCAATTTGTTATATATGTGTTTATTTCACAAATTAATGTGTTTAACGTTTTAATTCTTTTAATATTTAAAATTGGTTATGCCAGTCTCGAATATTTTTTGATACTCCTTTACATCGCCTGTTTGGATAATTGCATTTGTTTGAGGAACTTTGGGCACTGCACGTTCTTGGGGGTACTATCTGTCATGGCAGATTTCCCATCCAGTGTAACGTTGCCTTTCAGCTCCGTGCTACATTGGATCACTGTTGGCTCATCTGTCACCAAATGACATTATTACATTATTGCACAACGGCCACTGGCCATTTCGCACATTGAAAGCCTGACATAATACAACTTTTTGAGCTGTTTCTCGTATACTACCGCTGCAGTGATATGTAATAGTCTTAATATTTAGGGCTTAGATTAATCTATTGTATTTTTATATTCTTCATAGCTCTAATCACCACCAGCCTCTTTCAGGTGGTAACACCGGTTCGCTTCAGATAACCCAAGTTTAGCACTGTCAGGCTTGGTTAGCACTTAGATGACACCGTCCAGGTCTACTGGGTGCTGTTGGCAAACGGGGTGCACTCAGCCCTTGTGAGGCCCATTGAGGAGCTACTTGACTCAGAAGTAGTGGTACCAGTCACGAAGACTGACAACAGCTGGGAGAACGGTTTGCTGACCCTCCACATTCGCATCTGGTGACGCCTAAGGGTTGAGGATGACAAGGCGGCCGGTCAGTACTCTATTTGGAAGGTGTTCCTTTGTTTTTCATAGGGCTAATTGAGGTTGCTGAGAACAGACAGTGATAATACTGTGTTAACACTAGTGTTTCGCTTTTTCCTCAGTAGAATAAATCTTCGTCAAAATGCAAGTATACATTTACAATTAAAAAAAATGTTTGTCTTTCTTCAGCATGAAAAAGTGTGATGAGTTACGCCTCATTTTACTACTGTCAGAAGATCTTTCATTATGTACAAAACTGGTTCTTTTTTTGTCTGAAACTTATTCATTGATGCAGCATCAAAGCCCTTGCTCAGACAAATGTGGTATTTCGCTGCCTAAGCAGGTGACGTCTTCTTGGTATGGCTTAAGCTGCATCAGTGTTTTTACTGCATGTATCTGGTATGCCCCATCTTATATACTGTATAAGACGAAAGTCCGCATAAAGAAAAATTAAAAAATATGATATCGTCGGCTTCAAAGCTTTTAGAGAACTTTTGATGTGGCTTGGATTTCTTATCATAAATATTTTGACTCATCTCGCAAGGGATCCACATAGTAATCAAAGTTCTCCATAGATTTTAAAGCTGAAAATCAGGTTTCTTATGTCATAGAAGACACAGCTTAAATTCTGAGTAAAAATCAGCACTGGCGGCCGAAAATCTCCCGCATAAGAAGTCACCTTCATTCTGCCAATAGCCTTGTCAAAGAGGGCGAAGGAGCGGACAGCGGTTCAGGGCACTCTTTTTGCCCTTGGGATGGGAAACTGACGCTAAAAGCGGAATAATCAGCAACGATCACCGGCGTGAGGATGCAGAAGGCGATGGAAGTCACTGTATTAAAGACACATCATACGTGCCTACTGGACAAGTGGCCTGTAGTTGTAAAGGTGTCATGATCATCTCTCCATTGGCAAAACATTCTGGAATAGATCCGATTCGGATCTCCGGGAGGGGACTGCCAAGGGGAAGGTGACCATGAGAAAAGTATTGAATAACCAACGAAAGAATACCATTCTACGAGCCCGGTGGTGATGCCAGAAGATAGAACGTAGAATGGAAGCTAGAAAACTTGAAAAGGGAAATCCAAAGGCTCAGTTTAGACATAGTAGGGGTTAGTGAGGTGAAATGGAAAGAAGGCAAGGATTTTTGGTCAGATAAATATATGGTAATATCAACAGCAGCAGAAAATGATATAACTGGAGTAGCATTCGTTATGAATAGAAAGGTAGGCTAAAGACTGCCAACAGTTCAGTGATAGGGTTGTTCTTAATAGATCCGACAGCAAACCAACACCCACAACGATAGTTCAGGTACACATGCCGACCTCGCAAGCTGAAGATGAAGAGATAGATAAAGTCTATGAGAATACTGACTGTCTAATACAGTATATAAAGGGACACGAAAATCTAATAGTCATGGGTGGGGGGGGGGGAGGATATAATGCAGTTGTAGGGGAGGGATTAGAAGAAAAGGTTACAGGAGAATATGGGCTTGGCACCAGGAATAACAGAGGGCAAAGACTAATTCAGCGCTGTACTAAATTTCAGCTAGTAATAGCGAATAATCTGATCAAGAATCACAATAGGAAGAGGTATACTTGGGAAAGATTAGGTGGTAGGGGAAGATTTCAGTTAGATTACATCATGGTCAGACAGAGATTCCGAAATCAAACAATGGACTGTAAGGCGTATCCAAGATCTGATATGGGCTCAGATAACAACGTGGTAGTGATGAAGAGAGGGCTGAAGTTCAAGAGATTAGTGAGGAAGAATCGATGCGCAAAGAAATGGGATATGAAAGTACTAAGGGATGACGAGACATGCTTGAAGTTCTCTAAGGCTATAGATACAGCAATAAGGAGTAGCTCCATGGGTAGTACAGTTGAAGAGGAATGGACATCTCTAAAAAGGGCAGCCAAAGAAATTGGAAAGAAAAACATAGGTACAAAGATGGTAACTCAGAAGAAACCATGGGTAACAGAAGAAATACTTCCGTTAATCGACGAAAGAAGGAATTACCAAAAAGTTCAAAGAAATTCAGGAATACAGAAATACAAGTCACTGAGGAATGAAATAAATAGGAAGTGCAGCGAAGGTAAGATGAAATGGCTGTATGAAAAATGTGAAGAAATCGAAAAAGAAGCTATTGTTGGAAGAACTGGCTTAGGATATAGGAAAGTCAAATCAACATTCGCTGACATTAAAAGCAAGGCTGGTAACACTATGAGTGCAATTGGAATTCCACTGCTTAATGCAGCGGAGAGTGGTGGTGGTTGTGGGGATGTTTAAGGGGGCTAAACAGCTAAGGTCACCAGTCCCCCATTCCAAAAACAGGCGAGACATTAAGGCTCGGAGCAGATAAAACCCCAAGGGGAAGGAGACTCCCCCCCCCCCCCCCAGGCACTAAAGAACACAAATTAGGCAACGAACACTACAGAAAAGAAGAGTACAGACGAACACCAGACAGAAAGAAATAGAAGAAAAGAAGATGGCCGGAGACTGGTTGACTGACCACAAGAACAAATATGGGAAAGAGTCAACCATCCGACGACACACAAAAACAGCAACAAATATTGAGAGACGCGAGGGCAAAAGACACAGAAAGGGAAAGGTGCAGGACCCCCCTAGATGGATCCATAAAAAGGACTACCGCGGATAAAACGTAAAACATTGTCAGCCATGGAGGCACCGTCGCATAAAATCAAAGGCAAGGTGCCCGGGAGATTAAAAGACTGCCGGAGGGTGCGCAGTCGGGGACACTCCAATAAAATGTGGGCGACCGTCAGCCGGGACCCACACCGACACAGAGGGGGATCCCCCTGACGCAAAAGATGGCCGTGCGTCAGGTAGGTATGACCGATGCGGAGCCGACAAAGGATGACAGAGTCCCTGCGAGAAGACTGCAGGGAGGAGCGCCACACATCGGTCGTCTCCTTGACAGCCCGCAGTTTATTAGGGGCTGTCATGCCTCGCCACTCAGCAGACCACATCGCAAACGCCTTACGGCGCAACACCAGCTGCTGATCGCGAGCCGTGAGGCCGATCTCCAAAGCTGGGACGTCGAGCGCCCCTTTGGCCAGCCTGTCAACACGTTCGTTCCCGGGGATGCCAACATGACCTGGCGTCCAAACAAAGACCACCGAACGACCAGAATGGGCAATGGCGGAAACAGACTCCTGAATAGAGGACACCAGAGGAGAAGAAGGATAGCAGCGGTCGATGGCCTGAAGGCTGCTCAGGGAGTCACTGCAGATGACGATGGACGTACCTGAGCAGAAACGCATATGCTCAAGAGCACGCAATATGGCCACCAGCTCTGCAGTAAAAATACTGCAGCCAGCCGGCAAGGAGCGCTGTTCAACATGGGCAGCGTGAGCAAAAGCGTAGGCAGTGCGACAATCAACCAGGGAACCATCAGTGTAGACAGGCTCACAGCCCGGAAATGAGGCGAGGAGCGCAAGAAAACGGCGACGGAGGACCACAGGCGGAACCGAGTCCTTGGGTCCCTGTGCGAAATCCAGACGGACGGACGGCCGGGGCAAACACCAGGGAGGCGTAGGTGCACGGACCCGGAAAAGAGGCAGAAGAGGGAATGAGCCCAGTTCCGACAACAGGGACTGGACGCGGACAGCTATGGAAAGCCCAGACCTAGGTCGCTGTTCGGGCAGGTGGAGGACCACGGCAGGGTAAAGCAGGCGATGATTGGGATGGCCAGGCGAGCAATGCGCGTGGACAGCATAGTCGGCGAGCAGTCGATGGCGGCGAATCCGCAGTGGGGGAACCCCGGCCTCCACCAGTAGACTATCCACGGGGCTCGTACAGAAAGCGCCAGTTGCAAGCCGAACCCCACAGTGGTGTATGGGGTCTAACAACTTCAACACTGAGGGTGCTGCAGACCCATAGGCTAGGCTCCCATAATCAAGCCGGGACTGCACAAGGGCTCTGTACAATCGCAGCAGCGTGCAGCGATCTGCACCCCAAGACGTGTGGCTAAGGCAGCGGAGGGCGTTGAGGTGCCGCCAGCATTTGTGCTTCAGCTGAGTAATATGAGGAACCCATGTGAGCCGGGCATCAAACACGAGTCCCAAGAAGCGGCAAGTGTCCACCACTTCAAGCAGGTGGCCGTCGAGGTAAAGTTCAGGATGAGGGTGGACCGTCCGACGCCTGCAGAAGTGCATAACTCGAGTCTTGGCTGCAGAGAACTGAAAACCATGAGTCAGAGCCCATGATGCTGCCTTGCAAACGGCGACTTGCAGCCTGCGTTCGGCGACTCCCGTAGTCGTGGAGCTAAATGAGATGCAGAAGTCGTCGGCATACAAAGAAGGAGACAGCGACGACCCCACGGCTGCAGTCAGGCCATTAATGGCCACTAGAAATAAGGAGACGCTCAACACCGAGCCCTGCGGGACTCCATTTTCCTGTATATAAGATGAACTAGAAGCGGCACCGACTTGCACCCGGAAAGAGCGGCGCAATAAAAAGCTTTGAAGAAAAGCCGGGAGCCGACCACGAAGACCCCACTCATGCTACGTGGCGAGGATGTGATGCCTCCATGTGGTGTCATACGCCTTCCGCAGATCGAAAAATACAGCAACGAGATGCTGACATCGGGCAAAGGCCGTACGGATAGCAGATTCCAGCCGCACCAAATTGTCTGTGGCAGACCGGCCCCGGCGGAAGCCACCCTGGGATGGAGCGAGGAGACCGCGCGACTCAAGGACCCAACACAAACGCCGCCCCACCATACGTTCGAGCAATTTGCACAAAACGTTGGTGAGGGTAATGGGACGATAGCTGTCCACCGCCAGTGGGTCCGCACCGGGCTTCAAGATGGGGACAATAAGACCCTCTCGCCATTGCGACGGGAACACGCCCTCGCTCCAAATGCGGTTAAAGATGGTGAGGATGTGTCTCTGGCAGTCCCTGGAGAGATGCTTTAGCATCTGTGCGTGGATGCAGTCCGGTCCTGGTGCTGTATCAGGGCAATCGGCGAGGGCAGCGAGGAATTCCCTCTCGCTGAAAGGAGCATTGTATGTTTCAGAACGACGCGTGTGGAAGGAGAACGGCGTCCGCTCGGCTCGTTCCTTTAGAGAGCGAAAGGCGGGGGGATAGGATGCAGTCGCAGAGCTCTGAGCAAAGTGCGCGGCAAGCCGTTCAGCAATGACGGCAGCGTCCGTGCAGACAGCGCCGTCCAAGGAGAGCCCAGGGACACCCATAGGGGTCTGGTATCCGTAAATCCGCCGGATCCGGGACCACACGAGCGACGGGGAGACATGGGAGCCCAAGGATGAGACATACCTCTCCCAGCACTCCTGCTTACGCCGTGCAATAAGACGACGGGCGAAGGCACGGAGCCTCTTAAAGGTGACGAGGGTCTCAAGAGACGGGTGCCGCCTATGACGCTGGAGAGCCCGCCGACGGTCGCGAATAGCCTCAGCAACCTCCGGCGACCACCAGGGTACAGCCTTCCTCCGAGGGAGGCCAGAAGAACGGGGGATGGCAGCCTCGGCCGCTGAAATGATGGACGTGGTTAAAACACGGACCACCTCGTCAATGTCACCCTGTGGGGGAGACTCAATGGTTGCAGCGGAAGTAAAAGCCGGCCAGTCAGCCCTGTGGAGAGCCCAGCGGGGCAGGCGCCCAGAAGAATGACACTGGGGCAGTGACAAATAGGTGGGAAAATGGTCACTACCACACAGGTCAGGATGCACTCTCCAGTGGAGGGATGGGACAAGTCCAGGGCTGCAAATAGAGAGATCGATGGCCGAGAACGAGCCATGGGCCACACTGAAATGCGTGGGAGCACCGGTGTTCAAGAGGCTAAAGTCGAGCTGAGCCAACACATGCTCCACGGCCCGACCGCGGTCATCGGAGACAGTCCCACCCCATAGAGGGAGAGTCTGGCGACATACCAACTGATTTTCGGAAAAATTCATCCACACAATTCCGAAGTCAGTAAGAGCTGACAAGTACGAGAACTGTCGCATAATGAACTTAACAGCTCATGCATGCAAGTTGCTGAAAAGAATAATATACAAAAGAATGGAAAAGAAAATTGAGAAAGTCCTAGATCACGATTAGTTTGGCTTTAGAAAAGGTAAAGGCAGCTGAGAGGCAATTCTGACGTTGCGAGTGATAATAGAAGCAAGACTAAAGAAACATGAAGACACGTTCAAAGGATATTTCGACCTGGAAAAAATGTTCGCCAATGTAAAATGGTGCAAGATGTTGGAAAATTCTGAGAAAAATCGGGAGTAGCTATACGGAGAGGCGGATAATATACGAGGGCTATTCGGAAAGTAAGGAACGATAGGTCGCGAAATGGAAACTACAGTGAAAATCAAAACAGTTTTATTTGCAACGGTTAGCTACACCTTCGCCGCTCAGACTTAGACATCTGTCGTAGCGTTGTACCAACTTCTACTCTGGACTGCAGCTCGTTGTCTGTGTCAAAATATTATCTTCATACCCAGCGGTTCATTTGAGCAGAGATTAACCTCAGGGGTAGCCAATTACGGCTTGTATTGTGGGTGATCAAACACTTCCCATCGAAAACGCTGCAGGAGCATCTTCATTGCCCTTGAGAGTGCGGCCGAGAATTGTCGTGTAGAACGAACTGCATGACAGTTTTGTAATGTGGATTATATAGCTTAAGACGAAATAATTCGCCAGGCCCCATACTTGGCGGGATTCGCTAATTTCTAGCCATCTTTACGATCTTACTGTGTTCTCAGAACTGAAAAGAGCAACATGATGCGATCGACGGGCGGACTAGACACAGTGCCCAACGCATCTGCGCAAAGCTTCATCAGATTTTCACTGTATTTTCCATTTCGCGACCGATCGATCCTTACTTTCCGAATAACCCTCGTACAATGTGTACAAGAGTGAAGAGGGAATAATTAGAGTGGACGACCAAGAACGAAGCGCTCGGATTAAAAAGTGTGTAAGACAGGGATGTAGACTTTCCCCCCAACCGTTCAATCTGTACATCGAAGAAACAATGATGGAAATAAAAGGACGGTACAAGAGTGGAACTATCATTCAAGGCGAATGGATACTGATGATATGATTCGTTGCTGACATTGACATCTTGAGTGAAAGTGAAGAAGGATTACATGAAATGCTGAATGTCATGAACAATCTAATGAGTACAGAATATGGACTGAGAGTAAATCGAAAGTAATGAGACGTAGCAGAAATTAGAAAAGGGAGAAACTTACATCACGACTGATGGTCACGAAGTAGATGAAGTTAAGGAATTCTGCTTCGTAGGCAGCCAAAGAAGCAATGAGGGTCGGAGCACCGAGGACATTAAAAGCTGTCTAGCACTGGAAAAAAGGACATTCCTGGCCAAGAGAAGTCCACTACTACCCAACTTCAGGCATAATTTCCGGACACAGCATTGTGTGCTAGTGCAAATTGGACTTTGGGAAAAACTGGAACAGAGGGGAATCGAAGTATTTGATATGTGGTGCTACAGGCGAATATTGAAAATTAGGTGGACTGATAAGGTAAGGAATGAAGAGGTTCTGTACAGAATGGGACAGGAAAGGACTATGTGAAAAACACTGACAAGAAGATGGGGCAGGATGATAGGAGATCTATTAAGACATCATTGAATGACTTCCATGGTACTACGGAAAGGTTAGAGGGCATAAACTGTAGAGGAAGACAGAGATTGCAATACATCAACCAAATAACTGAGGACGTAGTTTGCAAGTGTTACTCTGAGATGAAGAGGTTGGCACAGGAAAGGAATTCGCGGCGGGCCGGATCAGAACATTCATAAAATTGATGACACAGAAACCCCAACATCAAACTGAAAGATAATTATTAATAGAGCTTATGATCTGCCAGCAAATAAACTTTTGTACACTGTATGCCAGCTACGAAAGACATTACATAAAGATTCAGGTGCTCTTTAATGTAACATGTTCTACATCACCGATGAATGACTTTCTTCAAACACATACTAAGCAGCACGGGGAACATTAAGTGTGACGTTCAAGTATACAGTGATCCAGTGTCGAAAATATGTAGCTTTTAAAATAGCCTTTTATTGGTCTTTTATTTTTGACCGGTTCAGATTTTCAATTAGGGCATTACGAATGCATACAATAGTCTTGCTAATGGCATTCACATACATTATCTGAGGAAACGCTAAGAGAGAATAATCTGTCTTTCTAAACTATTGCCGGCCGAAGTGGCGGTGCGGTTAAAGGCGCTGCAGTCTGGAACCGCAAGACCGCTACGGTCGCAGGTTCGAATCCTGCCTCGGGCATGGATGTTTGTGACGTCCTTAGGTTAGTTAGGTTTAACTAGTTCTAAGTTCTAGGGGACTAATGACCTCAGCAGTTGAGTCCCATAGTGCTCAGAGCCATTTGAACCATTTTGACCCTAAACTATTAATAATACATGAACACATTGTAGCCACGACGGGCATCTTCGAAAGACGTAAAAACGTACTAAATATATGACAATGCACGGTTGACCCTTAGTGTAGTCGCAGTCAGCATAAATTTAAAATGTGCCATGCTACTCTCCCACTTTCGCAACATTGTCAGTCAGATTAATTTCAAATTTTAAATCATAAACTCATTGTTATACAGTAACACATTTGCTATGTTAGCTAATGACCTTTTCTAAATGAAGAAATTGTTGGCAGAATATTCTTGTTAACCGCTTGTGTAACCTGCAGAGAGCTTGTACCCAGGGGGCCATAGCAGAAGCTACTGAGAACAGGGAGTGAGCCGAATTGGGGACATAGACTCTGAGGCAAGTGAAATGTCCTTGCGTATGATTCTGGACAACATTCCTTAACTGACTTGTGTTTATCATTTTGAGTAAGATTTATCAACTGCTTCTCCAGAAAGTTGTAGTTACTAAAGGTTTAGTAAAAGTTCTTACTATTTTGTAAACTTAAGTACATCACTGTTCTCATTCATCCTCCTACTATTTACTGTTCTTATTTTATTTGTTTGGTCCTTCTGACCTGCAGAGGGACGTCTGGCCGAAGCTCTCTCCTCCTTCCATTCAGAGCCGGACAGAAGCGCGCCAATTCGCAAAACATTTTACCTGGCCCAGACGCCATGTGTCATGGAAGACTGCCAGATGGCTGACAGTGAGTAGAGAAAGCCACTTATGAGGGACTGTTGTAAAGTGAGCTTCTGTGCAGGTGGGGGAAGGTCATAAAACTCTGTGCATTCTCATGTTAGAAGCTGGAACGATACAGACAGCATGGCAGGTGTATGTGTCTAGCGGAGGTAGGACTGTAACCTCCTGACGGCAGGAAGCCACCAGGTTCTTTTGGCTAGAGGCAAAAAACATGCATTTCACAAATTTAGCGGTCTTCTTTCAGAAATTAGAACTGGTCGGCCCAGAAAGATTAGATGACTCCTTAAATTAGGGACTGTGGTCCCGTCCAGGTAAATGTATTTTGCTAAGACATGGCCATACTTACTCTGAGAATGACGCTTCTCTAGTCTAAAACTTCGTTTTTCATACAAGAGAGTATGTGGAAAGTAGGGGTTTGTTCCCCAGTGTGGGAACCCCTGTGCTGTGTCTGAATTGGCTGCAAAGCCAGCAGAAAAGTCAAGAGGGGAGATTCAGTGAGTAGAGCATAGACCAGTTGTTTTGTGCAATCTGGTGGCAGTTTCGATTTGCTAATTCGGCTTCCGTATCAAGGATTGGTGGAAAATTATTGTGATTTTTCGATGGACTTCGTCTTCTGGGGAAGAACTTCAGTTCTGCCCCTAGTGAGTGACACTTACGGTCTGTATCTTGGGGTGGACGAAGAGCCTGTGCTAGTTTACAACTCAACTGACAATGAAACTGCATACCATCTCGGATATGTTGCCTGTCATAAGGATGATTTTATTCGTCCTGAGCCTGCCGTCTGACGTTTGACAATGCACCGTCGTGCCTATAAGTCACATTGGTTTGGCGAGATCAGCGAACGGGCACACCTCACACTGTAATCTGCCGGGATATCAGAGCTCTGATTGGGAAGTTCCCCGCATACTGATAATCAGAACACCAGATAGCGTACTTCCCACTTCTTCGCGGACGCGTCAAAACATTTCAGCTGCCGCAGCAACCGCTCCTCGTCCACAGCGCGCGCAGTCTTTTGCTGCCACCTGAATCAAGGTGAAGGGGGGTAAAGTACTGCTGCATTGCCTTAGGGTTATTAAGTGGCATTAGCAGCTCCCTGTTCTCAGGTGAACCATAGTTTGTGGGGTAGCTGATAGTAACTGATTCCATTTGAACAGAGTTGGACCTCATAGTATATTCATGTAAACAAAGTCAGCTTGCCTTGTAAAAGGGATTAGTTCAGGCGTGAATTTGTATAGCTTCCACCTCAATGTACGCCTTGTATATCAAACACCATTCCTTAACTGACTTGTGTTTCCCATTTTGTTTAAGATTTATTAGCTGGTTTTCCAGAATGTTGTAGTTACTTAAGGTTTAATAAAACTTTTTACTGTTTTGCAAAGTTAAATACATCACTGTTCTCATTTGTAGTCCTTCTACTAATTACTGTTTTTATTTTATTTTGGTGGTATATGAGTACACCAGCAGTTTAAGGTTCAGTATTATTAGTTAATCTGATTATTAATTTGTGGATTAGCCGAGCGGTTCTAGGCGCTTCAGTCTGGAACCGCGCGACCGCTACGGTCGCAGGTTCGAATCCTGCCTCGGGCATCGATGTGTGTGATGTCCTTAGGTTGGTTAGGTTTAAGTAGTTCTAAGTTCTAGGGGACTGATGACTTAAGAAGTTAAGTCCCATAGTGCTCAGAGCCATTTGACCCATTTGAATCATATTAATTTGCCTTCTTAAAGTGACTGCAGGCTTAGGGCATAAAGAAGATGCATATCAGTAGCACTCGGTTTGAAGGTTATTGCGAAGATAATATTTTTTGTTTCCGTAGAGATAAAAACTTTTAACTCACTCAGACATACAGGTATATTTATGACTAAAGCAAATTACGGCTTGCAACATGCTTGCAGCTGCATTATACTTTCTGTAAGACATAGCAGTCTACACGTTGAAAAAGTACCACCGAGTTATTGTAGGCCGTCTCTTTTCGTTGCACTTGTTCGTCCCTTTACTGCAGCTACGAGACGTGCCGTGATTGTTGTAACTAGACTGGTCGACACTAGTGTGATGAGGCGCCTGAAACAGTCGGATACAGTACATGTGTCTATAGCATAGAGGGGAAGAGAGAGAGAGAGAGAGAGAGAGAGAGAGATTAATGTTTGAGGGCGCTAAGCAGATAGAAAAACAGATATCACGAGCTTGTTAAGGAGTTGTTCTGTCTGTATGAATGCTGTGTGTGTATGAGAGAGGTGAAGGGAGAGAGGAACGGAGAAGACGTGGGGTTTTGTTTACCTTCCCTCAGCGTTACTCGAACCATACTACCTTGTCAGTAGAATTTCGTGTTTATTTTCAGCTATATTCCCCTTGTTTGACTTCTCCTTTACGCACGTCTGAGGATGCAGAGCGTTCGAACGATAAAGCTTCATTTGAAATCTACTGGGGCGACTATTGTAGCAGTTTCGCGTTGCTGATTTATTGCGCGTTACTGGACTCAGTATTCAGGCGGTCGATGTTTTGTTCTGAAAACAAAATTTCGCACACTCAAACTAGCGGGGAACTACTTTATCTAACATCCGTATGAGTTTACAGAATGCAGTTACGTAGATTCTCATATACTGTCATGGGAACAGCGTTTCCTCATACCGTTACAACTATGTTTAAACACGGCGTTACGGCTATAATGAATGGTTTGGAAGTTTTTCTGCTTTGCAGAATTATACCTTCACATCTAAACGTTTACATCGATTATAGAAACGAAATGCTTGCTTCAACATCTAAGTTTGAGCAGTCCTGGGCAAACAAACAAAATCTGGCATCACAATTCCGGTGAACATACTGATGTATAATATCTTTTTCTTCTCTTTCGTTACGAGTTGGTCGCCCATGGTGTAAAGGTAGCGTCTCTGATTACAAATCGAAATGTCAACGGTCCCGGGTGCGAAACCAGCCATCCTTTAAATTTTGAATAAAAGTCATCAGCATAGGCGGCCGAAGACTCTCGGCGTAAGAAGTCATTCCCTTTCAGCCAACAGCCTTGTCAGAAGCGGCGGAGGAGCGGACAGAGGTTCAGGGCACTCCTTTGCCCTGCGGATGAAAAACTTCCCCAAAGAGCGGAAGAATTAGCAGTGATCAATAACACGAGGAGGCACTAGGAAAAGGAAACCCCTGTATTAAATACACATAATATGTATCTACAGGACGCGTGGCTTGTAACTGAAAAAGTGTCATAATGAACTCGCCATTGGAAAAATATTCTGGACTAGTCCCTCATTCCCATTTCCGGGAGGGACCACCGAGTGGGAGGTGACCATGAGGAAAAGACTGAATGAGAACGAAGTCTTTCGCGACGGCACTGTTGTGTAAAACATTCCCGCACTTCTTGCCGGGTCAGTTCGAGGTAAAACCTCGAGCTTTCGACATTTTCCTCCATGGTTTTCGTCCATGGAGTGGTGGAGGAAATGATAGAAAGCTCGAGGTCTTATCCTGAATTGAGGCGGCAGTTTCTCCTGACGAAGACGATGGAAGAAATAGTCGAAAGCTCTAGTTTTACCCTGAACTGACGTGGCAAGAAATCCGAAAATGTTTTATACAGAAAAACATTGAATAACCACAGAAAGGATAACGTTCTACGGGTCAGAGCGTGGATTGTCAGAAGTTCTAACGTGGTAAGAAAGCTAGAAAATCTGAAAAAAGGGAAATGATAAGGCTGAACCTAGATACAGTTGCGGTCTGTGAAGAGAAATTGATAGAACGTAAGGCTTTATGGTCAGATGAGTACAGGGTAGTGTTGAAAGGAACAGAAAATTGTATGCCAGAAGTAGGATTCGTTATGAATAGAAAGGTAGTGCTGAGAGTGAGTTGCTGTAAATAGTTCAATGAAATGGCTATTCTCAGCAGAATCGATAGCAAATTTAAACTGGCTACGATAGTTCTGGTATACGCGCTGACGTCGCAAGCCGAAAATTAAGAGGTAGAGAAAGTATATGAGAATAGATACTGTAATCGTATATACTGAAATAATAAACAACCAGACACTATGACCTCATGTCCATGGCATCTTGGTGCATGTATCTTGTTTTCACGCTCGCAAATAATGAGATAGTTATAACCTTCTGAAAAAGGGCGCTAAGTGTCCGAAACGGCAAAGAAATTAAATTTCCTTTGTACGGCTGGTTGCTTGTTATGTCATCGCATATGGGGATGTTGAACGGCTAATTCAATACGCAAAGGGAGCTGAAAATCTATTAGTTATGAGGGACTGGAATGCATTTGTAGGGAAAGGAGTAAAAGAAAGGGTTATGGGAGAAAATGGGCTTGGTTTTAGAAATGAGGTAGGAGAAATACTGAGTTCTGAAATAAATTTCAGCTGGTAACAAATATTCTGTTCAAGAATCACAGGAGGAGGAGGTATACTTGGAAAAGACCAGGCGATATGGACAGATATCAATTACATTACATCAGGATCAGCCGCGTGGGTCAGCAGTTTGGTTCCACAAGACCTTACCACAAATTACCAAATTTCCAAACATCAGGCGAGATTCCGAAATCAGATACAGAATTGTAAAGCATACCCAGGAGCATATGTCAACTCAGATCACTATTAAGTTGTCGTGTTCAGTAAGTTGACGTGTAAGAGGCTAGTCAGCGGGGATGTAGGCCCAAAACAAAACAAAAATGGGATGAGGAAGTGGTGTGGAATGAAGAGATACACTTTAAATTTTCTGAGGTTGTAGATAATGATGGTGATGATGTTTGGTTTGTGCGGCGCTCAACGGCACGGTCATCAGCGCCCGTATTCAGCCCCATCGAGCCATTGTCCCGGATGATGATGTTGATGATGATGATGATGATGAAATGATGAGGACAACACAAACACCCAAGCCCTGGGCACAGAAAATCCCCAACGAAGCCGGGAATCGAACCCGGGAGCCAATGACAGGTTGTAGATACTGAGATACGAAATAGCTTAGTAGGAAACCCAGTTGAAAAGGAATAGACGTCTCTAAAAAGGGTAATCTTAAAAGCTGGGAGTGAAAACAGACATAAATAAGGTAACTGTGAAGAAACCATGGATAACAGAAGAAATATTTCAGTTGATCGATGAATAAAGGAATTCCCAAAACGTTCGGGAAAATTCAGGAATATGGAAATACAAGTCGCTCAGGAATCAAATAATTAGGATGTGCAGGAATGCTAAGAAGAAAAGACATTAAATAAATGATTGTGGGAAAGACTGACTCAGCATATATGGAAGTCAAAATAATCTTTGGTGACATAAAAAATAAGGGTGATAATACACACATAAAAAAAGTTTACCATCATACCGGTTCCCGGTACTCCTAAAGATAGACGTTGACTGTGGATGTTGAAAGGTAGTGCTGAGAGTGAGTTGCTGTAAATAGTTCAGTGAAATAACTATTCTCAGCAGAATCGATAGCAAATTTAAACTGGCTACGATAGTTCTGGTATACGCGCTGATGATGAAATGATGAGGACAACACAAACACCCAGGCCCTGGGCACAGAAAATCCCCAACGAAGCCGGGAATCGAACCCGGCAGCCCATGACAGGTTGTAGATACTGAGATACTGAGAACCTCTCAACAACGACTCACCACTGCTACATCTCAACAACACACTCCACCACGACTTCTCGATAAGAACTCTCCACTACCACATCTCAACAAGCACTGCCTACTGCTGCTTCTCAATAAGCACTGCCTACTGCTACTTCTCAACAAGCACTGCCAGTGGAGGCGGCGAAATAATACTCTTTGGCGCAATCTCTGGCGCTGTGGCTCAGTGTAGCCACCTTTCAATGTTGTATAACAAACAAAGAGCCTTGAACTGTTCTGACATGTCACTAAGCCCGTCCAAAGACGTAAATAACTATTCATGAGCAGCACCTTTTAGACGCAGGGGATCCGGCAGCCGATCAGTTCAGTCTCTCCACCAGGAAGGAGGTACACGGCTGGTGTTGTCTGTAGTCCAACCATGCCTAGACGGTCAGTACCGAGGGATTCGATCGCGTCCACATTGTTACTTTCTGCCACGAAGGGCTGTCAAAGAGGGAAGTCTCCCGATTTCTCTGAGTGACCCAAAGCGATGTTGTTCTGACACGCAGGAGATACAAAGGGACAGGAATTGTCGATGACATGCCTCCCTCAGGCCGCCCAATGACTACTACTGCAGTGGATGACCGCTACCTACGGAGTATGGCGAGCAGCAACCCTGACAGCAACGCCACCATGCTGAACAATGCCTTTCGTGCAGCCACAGGACGTCGTGCTACGACTCAAACTGTGCGCAATATGTTGTTTGACGTGCAACTTCACTCCTTTGCAACCACGACACCTTGCAGCGCTGAACCGATGGGTCCAACAACATGCCGAATGGACCGCTCAGGATTGGCATAACGTTCTCTTCATCGATGAGTGTCGCATATGCCGTCGGAGACGTGCTTGATGGCAACCCGGTCAGGCTGAACGCCTTAGACACACTGTTCAGCGAGTGCAGCAAGGTGGAGCTACCCTGCTGTTTTGGGGTGGCCTTATGTGGGGCCAACGTATGCCGCTGGTGATGATGAAAGGCGCCGTAACGGCTGCACGATACGTGAATGCCATCCTCCGACCGATAGTGCAACCATATCGGCAGCATGTTGGCGAGGTATTCGTCTTCATGGACCACAATTCGCGGCCGTATCGTGCACATCTCGTGAACCTTCAGGATAATGACATCGCTCGACTAGAATGGCCAGCATATTCTCGAGACATGAACCGTATCGAACATGCCTGCGATGGATTGGAAGAGCTGTTCATAGACGACGTGACCCACCAACCACTCTGTGGGATCTACGCCGAATCGCCGTTGAGGATTGAGACAATTTGGACCAACAGTGCCTTCATGAACTTGTGGATAGTATGCCACGACGAATATAGGCATGCATCAAAGCAAGAGGACCTGCTACTGGGTATTAGAAGTACGAATGTGTTCAGCAATCGGGACCACCACCTCTGAAGGTCTCTCTGTATGGTGGTACAACAGGCAATGTGCGGTTTTCATGAGCAATAAAAAGGGCGGAAATGATGGTTATGTTGATCTCTATTCCAATTTTCTGTACAGGTTCCGGAACTCTCGGAAGCGAGGTGATGTAAAAGTTTTTTAGATGTGTGTATTAAGAGTGCAATAGAAATTCCACTGTTAAATGCAGAAGAGAGAATGGATAGATAGAAAGAGTACACTGAAGGCCTCTATGTGGGGCAAAACTTGTCTGATAACGTGATAGAACGATAAGCAACTGTAGATATAGAAGAGTATTAAAATTTAAAAGAGCTTTGGAAGACTTAAGATCGAATAAAGCAAAAGTGATTGATTACATTCATCATGATTTCTAAGACATTGGTGGAAGTGGCAACAAAACGACTATTCCCGTGGGATGTGGCAACATACTCTCTCACTTTCGGAAAAACATCACCCACACAATTCCGAAGATTGCTAGAGCCGTCAAGTGCGAGAATTATCGCCCAATGAGCTCTATAACTCATGAGTCCAGCTTGTTGACAAGAGTAATATACAGAATAAAGGAAAAGAATTTCAGGGCGTCTTAGCTGAAGATCGGTTTGGCTTTAGGAATGGTAAAGGGACGAGACACGCAACTCTGACGTTGCGGTTGACAACAGAAGCAACACCAAAGAAAAATCAAGACACGTTCATAGGATGCGTCGACCTGGAAAAACTGTTTGGTAATTTCCAATGGCGCAAGATGTTCGACGTTATGAGGAAAATAGTGGTATATTATAAGAAAAGACGTGTAATATACAACATGTACAAAAACCAAGAGAGAATAGTAAGAGTGGAAGACCAATAACGAAGTGCTCGGATTAAAAAGGTATAAGACAGGGATATAGTCGTTCGCCCTTACTGCTCAAACTCTTCGCCGAATAAGCATGATGGAAATAAAAGAAAGGATCAAGAGTGGAATTAAAACTCAGAGTGAAACGATACCAATGATAAGATTCGCTATCCTCGGTGAAAGTAACAAAGAATTACAGGATATGCTGAGTGGAATGAACCAGTACAGAACATTGATCGGGAGTAAATCGAAAATTTCCGAAAGTAATGAGAAGTAGCAGAAACGAAGACAGCGAGAAACTTAACTTCAAGATTGGTGATCATGAAGTAGATGGAGTTAAGGAATTCTGCTACCTTGGCAGCAAAATAACCCATGATAGTCAGAGCAAGGGGGATATAAAAAGCAGACTAGCACTGGCAAAAACGGCATTCCTGGTCAAGAGATGTCTACTAGTATTTAACATAGACCTTAATTTGAGGAAGAAATTTACAGTCGTGCTCAAAAGTATCCGAACCACCTGAATTGCATTTCGCCTGATTCGCATGCAACCCACATAACGCAGCTGCCTAGCAGGTTCTCTAATCGCTCCTTGGTACAGTCGTTTGACTATTTAAAGTGGTTCCAACAAGTCACCACTAGAAAACACTGCTCTGTATCGCAATAACTCAAGATGTAAGGTAATACCACGATACTACAAGTTATCAGGGAACACTTTATCACAGATAAGACTGTCCTTAAGGCTTCTTAGCTCACAGTTATTGCAATAAATGACACACCTGAAATGTTACCACTCTCATTATTACGACAGATAGATAATGCACGTAGTAAGTTCGTCGTATTCATGATTTCCTCTTCAAAGTAACGTATCATACTTGTTATTTAACACAAAATGACATTAAAAATTTACGTTATTCACTAGAAGCTAGTTGAGAATATGTATGAACTTCAAATGACACGACGAACCGCCTCGTTCTGCATATGGATTCAAACCCGGGTCATGCAGACTAAGATTTCGTGACTGACGGAAACTAACAGTCACTCCCAACTAGGCGTACAGAGAGTGATATACCTTGATTTTAGACAGAATCAGTTAGCAAATACCAACTTTAAATTACGTAACGTAAACATTTTCAACGGACGCGAATTCCTACTCAGCGTCTACTGTCCCTGTTAACGAACTACGAGAGATGTTAAATATTCCTTCTTTACAAGTAACTTACTTGAAATTCCGTCAGGTAACGCTTTGTGTTGGACAGGGATTCGAACTCAGAACCTAACCGGATTGTTATCGAAGCACAATCAACTGTGACATATCGGATTTTCTCCGCAGTAGCTAGATGTTTTAACTGAAATGACGAGATGAAACATTACTTTTTTTCCCTCCCAGGACTCCAACCGGGCACCTATCGCTGTTATATTCTAGAGAAAACGAACGTTAAATATGGGTTTGTTACACCAGCAGCGACATGTGAGCATGATTTAACTAGAAATAATATGACGAAGAGTTCAGTGCTGACTGTGAATCGAACCCCACACATCATTGTTGACTACACACAAACAGACGTCAGCTACCGAATTTTTCTCCACCAGCACCTCGCAATAACATCCTTGAACTTACAGTGATCTCTCAAATTGTTCTGTGTCTCACTGGGAGTCAAAAACGTCAGATATCGTTAGGGTTGACAACGAATGAAAATGCATTAAAAATCAAAATTATTATTCACCAACAGATAGATGTTCTCATGGTAGTGCTTGATAATACATAATGAAAGCTTTAGTGCCGGGCCAGGATTCGAACCTATTCACGCGCAATATGTGAAGATGTTGAGGAATCTGCAGTTTTGAACAAACAACAAATAGTAGTCGATCTGTACTGCCACGAAGGGATCAAATTCCGCGTTAAAGGCGGTCTGAGTTGCATTCCCAGTTCAGAGCCAATTTTATCGACATACAGAAGCTCAAATAAAAGATGGAATAAGTGTCCTGTGACACTGCATAGCGTCTGTTTCGTCGCTAGAAATAAATAACTATTATAAGAAAGGTTACTCGTGGTAGAGATCCCACATTTCGCCACTCCTGACTTTATTGTGGTTCAACCTAACGGCTACTTGGTAGAGAAGGAATATCATGTTTAATGTGAATTTCAGACCACAATTCTATTATACCTTCTTCACTTGGCGTAGCCACAAGAAAATAGAATCTGTCTCTCCCTGTTAAAAGTCATCGGCAGAAAGTGGAATTGAACCCAGACCATCATCATGGTAACCTAACATCAATCCAACAGACCACCATATCTGCTTGTCTGTGCTTCATTTTCCTATCATAACACTGTTTCGGCACACTAGATGAGAAATCTGACACACAGGCTCCCTGTACTGGTTTGCAGCATATTCAGTACATTCATTTACTTAGTTGACCGAACCGCCATGAACTAGCTGCCTTGGCTACCCAGTGCATACATTCGACTCTGTTTTGTAATCACCGAAATAAAATCATGTAACTGCCACCTACACAGAACTGCCAACAGTGTAGGTTGCAGAAATTTAAATAAGAAGTGTTCCTTTCCATTTGAGCTACTCTATTGCATTCTGAAAGAACTGTTGTTGACTTCTGGAGGCGCTGTAGCTACATGACTGCTAGTAGCGAAACGGTAAGCGTCGCGTACCGTAAAAAAGACGTCGCGAGTTCTATTACATTCGCTGCTACAATTTTTAAAACGCAATTCTGCTGTCTGCTGAAGTTATCAATGTAATGGAACTTTGACATAATTCCCTTCATTCCTCAATCCAAAATAGTCGCAAGTGGAAAAAGGTCTAACGTTCTGCGATATTTTGTTCTTTTTAGGTTTAATAGACGGCCAGGCAGCAGGTGCATCTCGAAGCTTTTGTATTATGCAAGGGGAGAGCGCATCGTGCCAAAATAGTCAGAAAAGTATTTTCTACATTAGCTGTCGTCTGGTAGCGGCATTTTATTCTTCTTCAAACCTTGTTTGACAGCTTTAACTCAGAACAAGTTTGCTACATGCATGTAATCAATAAACTGCATGTGCATTGTCAGACTGCTATAGATAACATCAGAGAATTCGCATATATCGTTGATGATTAATTTCTCTCTCATGTTTAGTACTGTTTTAACAACACTAAAAGAAACCTTACGAAAATTGTGCACTGTAGTATAAGAAATGAAATAAAAGTACGCACGATAACCTTACGACGAAAGTCTGTTTTAATAAAACCGAGTATCTGTACACACACGTGCCTCTATTGGCAGGAATTAGTAAAATACTACTCACTTAGATTTTCATTGTCTGTGTTTAATTGGTATGCTGTGTCAAACTCAACAGGTATGCAAATGTGGCATTTCATAAATAAAGTTATGTATTCCTAGAAACCCAAAATTTGCTTATTAGCAGCGGAAAGAGGTGTTATTTGTTGTGCAGCATTGTAAATTTTTCACCATTGTACTATGAGCTGAAAGTATTTTCTTTCGATTCTCTTATCGATGTTTGATCTGACTGCTTGTAGCTCTTTTACAGAAGGGATAAAAACGTTACAGTCTGCGAGACTGGAACCGCAAACCATAACAGACGGGTTTTCACAGGTCAGCACGTCCACACACAGCTAGCGAACAGGTATGTGTCGCAGCTTCCTCTTACGAGGCCAATAGTTGCTAGAACTTGTAAACCACCAATATAAAGGACGAGATTAGTTGCGATTTCCACGTGCAACGGCTTTCCTGGGTTGAAAACCGTAAATTTACAATCTTTTGTTACACATCAAGCGATAATAACTCAGATTATTCAATGGAAATGACATGAAAATTCAAGTGATGTTTGAGGCTTAATTCCGTGCACACCAGGAAGTAATTCGTCGATCACAGTTGCCAAACATACCTTGCATTGTTGCCAAATCTCAGTTACAGTACCAACAGGAAGAAGACGAACCGATGTGATCCTTCAGTGGGCTGGGAAGTGACCATAGCTGTCGTTTCAGAGACGCAGCTGCGACAGCCTGGAATACGTAATGCGTCTGATTCGCATTTCTGTAACTAGGTTTAGGGACTGGAGCCTAGTTACTAATAATACTCAGAACTGAATGCAAATTATGCATCATAAATCAGTAACTCTCATAGTTGTTTTTATATTTCTTTCATAACTGTTCTCAAAACTAAGAAACTCTTTCACGGACGTTTCCGTGCCTCGCCGATAGTCGAGCACACCAAACAAATAAAAATAAAAAGAAATAATGTGTTTATGTGCGTGTATGAGAGAGAGACAGAGAAGAGGGATATATATATATAAAAGAGTGACAGAGGGGTAAAAAATTGTTGTAAAGAAATTGAAGAATGGTATGTAAAGAAATCTTTCCACATGATTACGAAATGTTGTATTCACGATCTATGGAACAAGTATTAATGTAATCTAATCATATCATACTGCTGATTAGCCGTGAAGAGTCATGAATTACCGAAATTTTCGCCAATATCGGTAACCAAACCTAAACTTGAAAATAAAAGACGACAGTTTTTGTAATAAACCAGGACTCCTATCAAGACCCTTTCATCCCTTTTAACTAACCAGGAAAGATGTCTGATATACCTCCATTCAGAAGCAATAAAGTGTGTATGCACTTAAGGATGAAGCGCATGATGTGAAGTTCTGTGACGGAGATACGAACCCAACAAGTAATCGGATTGTTAACTAAGTAAAATAAAATGTAACGTATCGGTTTTTCTTACCAGCGACTAGGTGTTTGAATCTAAAATAAGGATAAAATTTTTATGCCTGAGCGACAGTCGAACCGTACTCCTATCGTTCTTCTTTATCGTCCACGAATATAGCTTACGTATCAATTGCTTACTCACTAACAGTAAGATGTGTGCATGCTTGACCAGGAATTGTTGGCAACACATGAACAGACATAAAAAATCCACGTTAATTTGCAGTAGGGCTTGAAATGAAATTATGAATGCGAGTCTATTAAAGGGTTAAGTAGAAACAAGCTTCTGACGCGGAGATTATGCTATTCTCATGTCAGCAAGAAGTAAAGACTCGATGTGAAGCCACTTTGAAATTTTCACTAATTCAGGAAATTTCTTAGTTCGAGAAAATCCACTGTGAAATGTGAAGTTACCGGATAATTCGGTTGTTACCGTCATTATTACTATCATTTTCTTCATACCGCTGCTGGAACACATGTGATTGAAGATCTTTTAAGACCTTTTGGTCATTATGGAAGTAGTTGCCCAAGAACAGGTTCTTTCCCTGTCTAAGGAATCCTTTTCATGTTAATATCAAACATCAGCAATTACTCGTAGATTACATTAAAACTAAAGTAATTGATGAAGATGTTACTTGATAACAAAAACGCACTGCCTTTCTTCATTTACTTGCGCCTAGAAATGGCTGTCGAATACTGCCAAACCAAAAGCCAAGCGGTCTTACTGCCTACCGATATACGTCGCTGTCAGTTCTTCCACATGATTTGGTCGACGTGATATGTTTCAAGTTGTGTATGACAGAGAATGTTTTAGAAAATCAATTGTTTTCCTTTGCAATAAACAGAAATATTTTCATTCTAAGCTATCCAAGTTCAAAATTTTCACAATATTAGTTCAAATTTAATATTCGCTTCTATAATCTAGAAATGTATTTCACAGTTGCAAAATCCGCATCCGACTCATTGTCGTTACACTTAGTCGCTGACCGTAAATTCTAGCTCAGAGTGACACCACTTTAAGTAACCTAATGTAGCGAAGACTGTTTGCCAGTGCTCTTCTCACCGGAAAATATGCAGTTCACTCATTGGGCTCCATAAGTACACTGTAACAATAATTTCTGTGTGTATGCAATGCATACGGATTGTAGAATTTAGTGGTGCTCTCTCTTCCACTCGCGTACACAATGTGCCTGACCTAAACGGGCCCTTTACCATTACAGGCCCTGGGCGGTCCAACATCATACTGACAACAGTAATGTGCTTATACTGACAACCTCACTGTTCGTTTTACCTGATTTTGTAATCATTTAAATAAAACAACATGACCTTCCAGTGGGAGACATTTCGTCCCCCTTTTCCTTCTGTGAAATTTGTAAGTAAGCTTTTTGCCTTCCAACCAGCGAAATACGGCAGAGTACGGCCGGTAAACGATTCACAAACCACGATTTAGTGACGTTAAGACAACTTCTTTGAACATTGGCGTAGCTGAAGGAATTTAGTTTCTTCTTAACTCGTCTTATGCAGCAACGTTCACAGATATCTCAAATAGGAAAATCTCTTTATCCGGGTACGAAGGTTGTAAAACAAACTTCCCACAGTTTGTGTCAGGTTGATCTTTCCGTCTGATAGCACTGAGGCATCACAAGTAGTATTCCTGTAGCCGTGGGAATCATTGGTTGAAAACGAGTTTAACACCAGAGGGTACAGCACTGCTAAATATTCAAAATGATTATCAACGTAAGTCTGAGTTCATCCACAAACTGAGGCGTGTTTATAATATTGAAATTAGACTGTGTATCCTTGTCTTCCTTGCGTGGGAATCGGAAGGCGTTTACACACACGTATACTAGGGTAATTTCAAAAGAATGGTGTCCTAAGGGACACGCAAGTGCCAACGCAGGCACACAATTTTAATGCCAAGCAGAAACCACGGTAGTAGCTGCATGGTGGCAAAGTGATAAAGAGCAAGATCTCAGTTTCAATCCCTCGTCAGGCCCACGATCTTTATGTGCTATTTTACGCTTATTTCCCCTCGGGCAGTATTTGTTGATGTGAAAAATGCCGAGCTGCACTTTGGTCCGAAAGCCACGGTTAACTGTAGGTTCCCATATTAACTGGCTACGTAAGTCAACTCAAAGGTCGGAGGAAAGCAACGGCATACCACCTCCAACAAGACTGTGCCTATTAAAGCACTGTGGAGTTCAAACCACTCTTGCGACTGATGACTGCTTTACTTTCTATGGGTTCCAAAGTTAATGATCCTCGGGTTATCAACATTTTTGTGCTTTCATGCTGTGGCTTTGATACAGTAAACGTAAGTAACCGGCCGAGCACTGTCACCGTTCGAGTTGCCAAGGTGGTAGACGACATGCTGTCTACCCCAGTTACAATCTTGGTCATGGCTATGTTTCAGTTGAATACCTCTATGTGACTTTCTGCGTATTCGACGTATACTTTTATACACTTGGTATGTATCCAAATTTATATCTGATAGAGCTGTATTTATCAACATGAATCAGATATGTTTTCCGTGCAATATATCGGACAACACGTCAGTGCAGTGAGATTTCGTTTGTGTGTTGCACATGGTGCAAGAAATATTTGTGTTTTTCTTGCTTCTGTGATAGGTTTCACCCCACTGAATGCGAGCAAGCTCACGAATAGACTGTCAATAACTGGAATTACGTAATAATACACTTAAAAGTTGTATTTTTGCATTATGTATCCCAATGAAAATGACGGTAAAGAGGTTATATGCCTCCTTGCTTATTATTCGCGCTTCTCGATGCTTTCCTCAAAAAATAAAAATAAAAATAATAAGAGAGAGAGAGACAAAGAGAGAAAACAGAAATGTATTTCAAATATCATCTCGGGAACGCCATGTTCGTCTCGTGATGTAAAGCAGGGATAGTTGATAGGTAATATCTCGCTGTACTAGCGATATGTATGGCTACATGGTTCTTTCTTTTCTCTCTGCAAACAACCAGAATTCAGTATCAAAGTGGTAAGAACACCTATGCAAAGGGCCAATTAAACACTCATCCTTTCTTGGTTATTTGGTTAATCGTCTGTAATGCAGTAACTTACTTGATTGCTGATTTGTTATTACTACCATTTTTATTGTTATTCGTCACCTCACAACAGCTTTCCTATCACTCATTGCTGCCGATGCATGTAACGAATGGATCAGGATGAGTGGAATGTGGGATGTTTCGTCACGGAGAATATACACATTTATCTCGGCGTCTTGTGTTCAGGGTAATACGAAAATCTCGATAAGAGAAAAAGACAACGGGATGCCGGTGATGCAAGCAATAACACCCAACTATTTCTGTTGACTTAACACCATGACTACAGATAAACTGGCGTCTCAATTTATTTTTATTATAATTCGTTAGCCTTCTTGCGACCTCGTTTTAATACCTCGTGGGAGCAGGCATAATATTTTGCTTTTTGAACACTGAACAATAACGCACAAAGATAGTAGATGGAAGGATACAAAGAAACAGTCAGACTCATGTGTGTGGATCCAGTTCATCACAAGAAGACTAAACAAGAGGGAAACATTACGAAAGCAATGAATACGCTGGTTAGTATATATTATTTGTATAGATCTGAAGATGAAAAAGCGCGGATCTGCACAGTGCCGACATCTGCACTTTAGTTTCTGTCTTAATGGGCAAAATTTTTAGTTTCTTCTCTTCTGAATTTTCAAATGAATTGATTATTATGTGGTACAGAATAATTAGTTAACTGTGTTTCTTACAGCTACCATTCGCACCAAAATTTTTGTACATTGCCGGCCGGGGTAGCCGAGCGGTTCTAGGCGCTACAGTCTAGAACCGCGCGACCGCTACGGTCGCAGGTTCGAATCCTGCCTCGGGCATGGCTGCGTGTGATGTCCTTAGGTTAGTTAGGTTTAAGTAGTTCTAAGTTTTAGGGGACTGATGACCTCAGCAGTTAAGCCCCATAGTGCTGAGAGCCATTTGAACCATTCTTTGGAAATCAAAAATTAAAATAAATTTTCCAGACTTTGTCAGTGTATGTTTCAGTACATAAATGTTAACATTGTGAAGTCTCAGAATGCTCTAATGAATATGCTGTGTTATATATATTATTTTTATAAAACGTAAGTAACGCTAAATAATGAAGCTTGAAACCTAAAAACCGTTCAGATGGTGCAAATATATGTCACAATCAAACGTTACAAGGCTATTCTTGGTCAGGGAAACACTTTACTCGAAATCAAAAGTTTTACGAAAATTTGAAGGCGCTAAATATTAGATTCAGAACGGTGAAAATTCGTATGTAGCTTCAGATTCATCTAAAAATATCAACGATGTGACTCCATTAAGTTAACTCTATTAATTTTCAAGTTATTTACTAAATACTAACTTTGGAAGGGAAACTCACCGATTCTTAATACATTAAGTACCATTTGTAATAGTAGAAGTAGTTCTAATTAAAGAACTCAATTACATTCAGGAAATATTACATCTCTACCAAGTTCCAAGACTTTACCGTAAATAACAATCAATCAAAGGAATCTTAAAGGGACAGTTCAGAGATCATGTTCTACTGTCAGTTCCGTTCTAAAAATTGTAGCCAGAAAAGTTTAAATGCAGTCAAGCTAAAGCTTTTTTCAGTAACTAAATCAGACTTAACTCCATTCACGTAAAAATTAAGAAGATTGTAGTTTATTAAACGATAGAGACATTAATTATTACGTATCCAAGAAAGGGGCCACCTGTTCTAAGAGCAGATGTCAGCACATGTTTCGTTTGGCGGTCCGCTTTGCCCGTATATAAATACGGCCAGAGAGGCAGTGCGAAGAGAAACTTAGCACCGAGATCCCAGTCAATCTGGATCAGTGAAATGCCTACGAATGCTGTTCTTCGGATGACGTCACAGCCAGGCAGCTACCAAACGCAGTTTCCGTAAAAGTAGGAAGTCAACTCGTCAGGACTGTACACCGTACTGCACGGCTTAATTTTCATCGAAAAACTGTTTATGTTGACAAAACCACAAAGTAAGTAGCGAGATTATTTTCCATTTTTAAGTCGTGCAATTAACTTTTGGTGATTAGAAGCTAGAGCGATAGACTATTTTACCTGCAGCTTACCGTAGAGATCGGCTCTGAACTGTTGATAGCGTTATTTTCGGTAGGAACATTATTATTAGTGTCAGCAATATTATTGTTTGTGTGTGTGAACCTTTACTAAATACACTCCTGGAAATTGAAATAAGAACACCGTGAATTCATTGTCCCAGGAAGGGGAAACTTTATTGACACATTCCTGGGGACAGATACATCACATGATCACACTGACAGAACCACAGGCACATAGACACAGGCGACAGACCATGCACAATGTCGGCACTAGTACAGTGTATATCCACCTTTCGCAGCAATGCAGGCTGCTATTCTCCCATGGAGACGATCGTAGAGATGCTGGATGTAGTCCTGTGGAACGGCTTGCCATGCCATTTCCACCTGGCGCCTCAGTTGGACCAGAGTTCGTGCTGGACGTGCAGACCGCGTGAGACGACTCTTCATCCAGTCCCAAACATGCTCAATAGGGGACAGATCCGGAGATCTTGCTGGCCAGGGTAGTTGACTTACACCTTCTAGAGCACGTTGGGTGGCACGGGATACATGCGGACGTGCATTGTCCTGTTGGAACAGCAAGTTCCCTTGCCGGTCTAGGAATGGTAGAACGATGGGTTCGATGACGGTTTGGATGTACCGTGCACTATTCAGTGTCCCCTCGACGATCACCAGTGGTGTACGGCCAGTGTAGGAGATCGCTCCCCACACCATGATGCCGGGTGTTGGCCCTGTGTGCCTCGGTCGTATGCAGTCCTGATTGTGGCGCTCACCTGCACGGCGCCAAACACGCATACGACCATCATTGGCACCAAGGCAGAAGCGACTCTCATCGCTGAAGACGACACGTCTCCATTCGTCCCTCCATTCACGCCTGTCGCGACACCACTGGAGGCGGGCTGCACGATGTTGGGGCGTGAGCGGAAGACGGCCTAACGGTGTGCGGGACCGTAGCCCAGCTTCATGGAGACGGTTGCGAATGGTCCTCGCCGATACCCCAGGAGCAACAGTGTCCCTAATTTGCTGGGAAGTGGCGGTGCGGTCCCCTACGGCACTGCGTAGGATCCTACGGTCTTGGCGTGCATCCGTGCGTCGCTGCGGTCCGGTCCCAGGTCGACGGGCACGTGCACCTTCCGCCGACCACTGGCGACAACATCGATGTACTGTGGAGACCTCACGCCCCACGTGTTGAGCAATTCGGCGGTACGTCCACCCGGCCTCCCGCATGCCTACTATTCGCCCTCGCTCAAAGTCCGTCAACTGCACATACGGTTCACGTCCACGCTCTCGCGGCATGCTACCAGTGTTAAAGACTGCGATGGAGCTCCGTCTACCACGGCAAACTGGCTGACACTGACGGCGGCGGTGCACAAATGCTGCGCAGCTAGCGCCATTCGACAGCCAACACCGCGGTTCCTGGTGTGTCCGCTGTGCCGTGCGTGTGATCATTGCTTGTACAGCCCTCTCGCAGTGTCCGGAGCAAGTATGGTGGGTCTGACACACCGTTGTCAATGTGTTCTTTTTTCCATTTCCAGGAGTATATATCAATCAATTACAACTCAAAACTTTTATTTACAGTCATGGTTCCAGATCCGAAGAGATAGCAAGTAGGACTAGAAATTATGATCAGTATGTTCTCCATCGCTTTGTGGCTGACCGAGAACCCCCCATATGATGCATCGTCCAGGAAACTGAACTGTGAAGGTGACCGGTACAAAGCAGGGAACTCAGTAGGCACTAACAGGATACAGAATTGAAATATGCTGAAACCAATGATGTTTTAAGATTTGCTAGTGATTGTGGAAACTAAACTGTAAATGTCAGCCACAGTAACCCTAAACGTGACGGAAGGAGATAAGAAGACGACACTGCATCGCGTCTACCACTGACGCAGAGGTTAGAAGAAGATTGTGCATCATCATGGAACTGTGTGGACCTCGAAGTTAAATGTAAGCTACTGCGCGCCCTCATCAGTGCACCTCCCCCCCCCCCCTCCCCCTACCCACAACGAAGCTACTGCAGTATGCGATACTCGATGCCACCCTCATCGCCACATCTGCTACTGCTGCCTGCATTACGTTGTAAAACGTCGTATCACATTTGCTGGTACACTATGTCGGCATCATTCATCGAGGTCAAGCAATTGAGTAAGTCAAGAATATTTAAAGTATTTATTAATTGCTTCAAACAGGCTATTACAAATGGAATCTAATCATAACGATAATCTGAAGGTTAAGATGAAACTGGTCTCTGACAATGAATCCTCAGAGTTGGAAACTAAAACTAACAAAGACCGTTCTGTCAAAGTAATAGATCCAGAATGTGAATGTGATTTGTCAGCAGTAGAACCGGAAATAAATTTCGGTTTTACTAGGAAGTTAGAACCATTTCGGATGACGATGTAACTGAAGTTGAGCTCAAAAAAGAAAAGGTGGAATTAATAGAGTTATCAGATAATGAAACTAACTTCAATATTTTTGAAATTCAGCCAAGTCAGGGTATGCTAGAAACTCCTTTAAAAACGACGTAAATGCTAAGTGGCAAGGTACAGGCACCAAATAGTATGCAATTACTGAATCGCAATTGCTTGAATCGCATCAGAAAGAACTAAAGGGTGGTAACAAAGAACTGAACAGTAAGAGTGAATCTAGTAATAAAGAACTAAAGGATAGTAATAAAAAATTAAAGGATGAAATGACCTGAAAACTTAATAGCTTTAATTATAAAATGGATTCTGACCACCATGATCTGCAAGTTAATGTAGAGGAACAGCTAACTAAATTGCAAAGTGTTTTAAAAACCTATATTGGTGAAGTTAGAAAAGATTTCAAAGACTCAGATGATCATATGGAAGGGAGGTTGTCAGACAGAACAGCCAATGAATCCAAACTTTGTTCTAATCGATTTCATGAAGTAACTAATAAACTAAACACACCGTTAGAGGGGTATTAAAAAAGTGAAATATTTGTGAAATTATGTGAGGATAAAATTTTCTTTAACATAGTGGTGGCAGCAGAACTAAAGTACGTAAACTAAATACTAACATTACTATCACAGAGAGAGTAACCACAGGTAACTCTTGCAATACCACTGTACATAATGTGGCTTCAGTTGACGCCGCTTTCATCGGATCTCCTCAATTTTTACGATTTTACCGAGACAAACAAATTCACCCATTAGAGTTCTGAAATGATTTTGAGGATGTTTTGCCAAATGCATGGTCAGAAAGAGAGAAAATTTAGTTTATAAGAAGTCGTTTGTTAGGAGATTCTTTGCCTTAATCAGCTAACGTAATGCTTAAATGCAAAATTCTTCGTGAATTTAAAATTGCATTTCTTAATGTGTACTGGTCTCACAACAAATAAAACGATGTTTTTAGAGAATTTTGGAGTGATAAAAGGTCTACTCCAGGTCGTGAATCAGCATAGTTATCACATCCGACAGAAAAAATTAAGGCGGAAATGATTGTCATGGGACTATCAGGTAAGCTGTCTTGGTATTGGCAGACATGTATCGTTTCCGCACCTAGAGTTAATGGATAAGGTTTTAATGACAGGAGCGAGTAGAAAGAATAGTTGCTGTTGAGGAGTAGGTGCAAAATAATAACAGGTGCTTTAACAACGATGCAAACAACCGAAATGTGGGAACGTGAATGTTAGAAGTATGGAGGTTCAGAATACAAGATCTAATTATTGTGGTCAAATCCGTGATAGAGGAAGAGGAGGTAGACTGCCACCACGGTTTCACAGCAATTAATATGACGAAGACAGAAATGTAAATAATGTGCTGTTGAGACAAGACGGAGAAACGAATGCTACCCGATCTGATTCTGAATCGAATGAACACAATAGGCCGCGTGTGGGAAGCTAACCGACGGTTACCAGGCGGAAACAGTAACACAGCCAGGACAAAAAACACAGACCAGTCAGTCAGCACATGCTAACTAATGTCAGTGATGATGAAACAGGGACAGACAGTGCAAGTGATGTGCTAGACCACTCTCACTATAAAGCTGACAGCATTTTGAAAACTTTAGAAAAGTGGGTCAAAAAGGAAAAAGAAAACGCTGCAGATAATAGGGAGGAACAAATTAACGGGTCTGAATCATGCAAGGATGAAGACGAAGTAAAGGCTTACATCTTGGACAATAATGGTAATCTGAAAGCTAGAGTTTCGGTAGAGGAAGCAGAGTAGAGGAAGCAGAGCCAGTTCTGTAAGGTTTTGAAGAGGAAGAATCATTGGATGAAGAGGATAGTAATAACAATGAGGACAGGATCCTATTCGCTGTATTGACTTGCCACAAACTGTAAAAACTTATGACATTATTATACATAGCACTGCTGCACAGGGACGCAATTGTTCAGAAGCTGAGAGTGGTTTAGCTGATGTTAAAAAAAATGGCTCTGAGCACTATGGGACTTAACATCTATGGTCATCAGTCCCCTAGAACTTAGAACTACTTAAACCTAACTAACCTACGGACATCACACACATCCATGCCCGAGGCAGGATTCGAACCTGCGACCGTAGCAGTCGCGCGGCTCCGGACTGAGCGCCTAGAACCGCTAGACCACCGCGGCCGGCTTAGCTGATGCGTAGTGTGTGTAGAAGAGGGAGTCAAATGCTTTGGTTTCAATTGGTGGACACATTGGTAAAGGCAGCTGCGGATGTAGAGGTTGATGACCCCGTGAATCTAAGTGTAAATGTACTTCTAACTGAACAAAATTGTTTTAGATGGAAACAGATTGAAAAGGATTATTAGAAGTATTTTGTGAGGAACCTGTTCAAAGTAGAATAATTCATCCTCTTATAGAAACTAATATCTCATTAGTAACAGGGCTTTGTAGTCTTGATAGTGGCAGTGAAACAAGTGTTTGTCTCAAGTATTTTTTGTTTCTGTTTCAAGTAAGTATAGAACGGACTATACACATCGCAAAAACCTTAAAATATGCATGCAAATATGCATGAACAATGCTTAAAAATGGATAAAAAGGGTCGAAATATGGAAGTTCAAATAATAAAAAACCATGGTGGTTACCGCGTGGGTTATATCACAAAGTCAAACATCTGGATATCAATTACGAGGAAGAGCGCCAGCCACGCGAAAAATCGCTACAACTAGAGCACTGGTATCATTTTCTGAATACTTACTGGTAGAGGTTAAGAAGGGGATCTTTCTAGGATTATTTTCTAAAAATTTGCAAAATGGAAACGCATATCGTGTTTCAAGAATTGTTCCTTCTTTGCTATCGTTGGTAACAAGCGTATGCGATGCCAGTGAATCGCAGCGAAATAGTCGATATGTACAGGACCAACTTCGCACGCAGGGGGGTACGCTCAAAAACTCCGTAATATTTTATTTAAAAAACAACATACAATCAAGAATTTTTTGAACATCATTAACTTTTAATTAATACTATTGGAGCAAAGCATCATTTACAAGTTATTTTACATTTCTCTATCATTGTGAACATAAACGTCCAAGTACTAGACCAAATGTCGGTAGTAAAATAGTGTATTCTATCACTTAAAGTGTTTATAATCAGAAAAGGACCGTTCTACATCAACTGGGGTAAATGGGCAATATTTGAATTCGGATGCTATGTTGGTACTTATTGTTTCTGGTAAATGTTCACCCATCCCATTCATAAAACTATGAATTTGGAAGAAGGGATCAAAGCCTGGGATATCGTTTAAAATATTTTCAAACTTTTCTTTAAGTTTTGTGAGACTATCTACGACAATGAGGAGTTCACTGGGATAATTTTATTCATTTGCTGAATAGATTCATTCAGCGCCAAACCTTGAGTCTCGAGCATTTTAATGCCTGTGGACATATGGGAAAAATGAGTGCCAATCACAGCAATGTCTTTTTTAATATCAGAATCATTAAAAGCTTCCTTGCACTGGGAAACAGCCAAAGCCCCTGCTCTATCGAAGTCCTTTATTATATTTACTACCTCTCCAATGGCCTCGAAATGTTCACTGTAGAACAACACAGCTTCGACCCACGTACTCCAATGAGTTACCACTGTCTCAGGAGGTAAAAGCACATTTGGTAGTTTTTGTTTGTAGGTCTTGATGCGAGCAGGATCTTTAGAAACACTTTCTTTGTGGATGAAATCAGTTTATTTACATTCACAAACGTGGAAAGTGTTTCTTTAGCAAGGCGATGTACGCCATGAGCAAAGCACGTCGCATGAATCAAAATGGGATAAAATACAAGGATGGGTGTTCCTGGTTTAATCATATAGGGAGTAGCATCTGAAATAAACACAGACACCGTTTCACCTACAGAAGTTCTGGAAATATTTTTTTCTAATACCCTCATTCACAAATCTGGCGATCGCAGAATGATTTACTTTTTCAAGTTCTTTGCAGGCTGCTAAATAGGAAGAAGAAGGCTCTTCTTTCAAAGTACCAACAATTAAATTTGTAATTTAACGGCCACAAGTGTCTGTAGTTTCGTCAACTGAAATCCAGATAATGTTGTCCTTGAGTTCATTGCGTATTTCTTCCAGATCATTTACGTAAATTGTCGGTATGTAATTTTTGACTTAAGCAATACATGCGCTGGAAGGCTTTGAGGAAAGAGTTTGTATGTTTGTAAAGAAGAATATTGCTTGCAATGAGTGCTTTACGTAAATCTATGTCAAACCGAATTTCCTGGTTACCTTAAGGCAAACCCCTGCTACTGCAACTTGCTGTTGTCAGAAGTTGTTGTTGTGGTAATTTCTTCTGCATTCCTGTGATATGGAGACTTGTCTTGACATGCTGGTCTGTTTGAAACTTTTTTTTGCACGAAATGTTTTTTCTCGCAAGTTCGACAATATGAAACAATTCCGTCATTTGTAAATGTTCGAGGATGGTCATCCACGAAACGACGTTTCTTTTTTCGGGCGGAATGGCGCACAATAGATTAGACGGTGCACGTCGTTAACACGTTCAACTCTGTACAAGTAAATAGAAGGCTAAAATGAAACAACCCCTTTCTTACGTATTTTAGTGAAATAGGTTCATAAGAACACACACCATTGAGCCTGTGATTGGGATTAAATGAGTGAGTACCGAAAAGCGAAATGTTTTTGTGTGTTTCTCATTCAGGTAGAGATTGATAATTTTAAATCACAAAAATCAAAATCATATGAGACACAAGGTGTATCGGAAACAGACACACACGGACCAATAACTGCACAGACTGTCAAATCATGACTCCGAGCCAGAAAAGAGGGATCATCAATACTCCCGAAACACGCGCAAGACGAGCATGTGAACCTCAGACGCGAGATGCAACAACTAAAAAGCGTTCGGAAGCAGTAAGCACTCCACCAGTTACATAAGACGTCTCACAGAATCGAAAACAAGGCGAAATGACACACTGGAAACAGAAATGTCGGATATGACCACACGTTCCCATTGTGAGGACAGAAGCGGACGCATATTGTGGCGTCCCCGCACTCCAACCGCGTACTGATACTGTCGACGCCGTAGAGCTGCTACTGCCACAGTGCAGTGGAATTGAGACACGATGCGCGATGACGTAGGTGTCCGTTGGTGAACGGGAGACAGAAATGCGAAATACGATGAATGCTTCTTCTGATTTAAGATTTTCATTGTCCGGATATGCAGTAGTTAAATCTTATCTCATCCGCATCGTACACACCACTAATTGCGAAGAAACATTGTAATTGTGAGTCTTCTCGTACGTTTTTGGCTCGTTGCTATGGAGTTGTTGAACCTGTATGAAGCGAGATCCACAGATACTCTTTGATCATCTCAGAGTGAACCCACTTCGTAATGTTAAAAAAAATGTTCAGAAGTTCTCTTTTCAATTAATGAAGTAGGTATTTTGATATTCAGATTAAATTGTCCCTGGTGAACAGTCGTTGGTTAACTATCATTGATTAAATAACTTAATAATGTAGTCCACGCTTGATATTTCACTTGGAACGAACAGCTTATTGTTCCCTGGCAACTAAATACTTTATAACTTTCGCACCATACGCACACGCAGTTCGTTGGTAAAGTCAGTTCTATTAAAATTAAGTTTCTTGACAATTACGACAACTTGACTCTTCAGCATAATTGTATTATCTTCGTGAAGTCGTGTAATTGTGTCCTACTCGAGACTAATTGAGTGTAGGCCTTTGATATACTATCCACTCTTCTTTTAGTTCCAACTATTTGAAAGTCAAGTCCAATATTCACCAGTTTCGTCAATAAAGTTCAATTAACCAGTTATGCACGGTTAAACGCGTCTATCAGATCCTGTCTCTGCTTATAAAATCAGTTTCCGAAGTTCGTGAATCACGTCACGCAAGAAACATTTCTGAACGCAAAACAATCTCGTCGCGTTCCGCACTCTCAATAACTAAGACAATAATTGTTCTCGTACGTCTTTACAGGACGAGAGCCAGCAAGCGACTTCTTCTGTGAAAGAGTATGATAGGCTCATTGAATTTCTTCGTTGCGCTTACAACTCTCTTCCACATAAAAGTTATCTCTGACTAACATCACCTTGGACTTACCTTTCAAAATATTAATTGCAATTATCACTTGGATATTTGTCCATTAATTAAACCTGAGGTTTCTTCCTCCTCTTTTCATAACAAAAACTCTCAGTGATGTATAATGTTGTTGTTATCAAAACTTCTTGTGTTAGCTTATCGGCAAAGATGTCGTATTTGCCAAGATAACTCTTCCCTGCTTCATATTATGATATTCTGTCTTAATTGGCTTTAAGGGGGTCGTTGGGGTGTTATAATATTTAGCACCCACGGCTTAAAAACTTTTTATAAACTGACAAAGAAGGTCAAAGATTGTCTCAAATCGCCGAAGGACAAAAGCAACTTTCTTGCATTATCAGGAACATGCCGCTGACCATTTGTATAAGTGAAAGAACAAATGGGGGAAAGGAGAGGTAGGAGAGGTGGAGGGAGAACCAGCAAAGGGGAGTGGAAGGAGGAGGAGTCCTAGGGAGGAGGGGAAGGAAAGAGGTGGGTGAGAGTTTGAAGGAAGGATAAATATCGAGGCGAAGCACATCATCCGGGATGGCGAGCTTCTTTGGGAGAGGAGGTGAAGGGTTTGGAGATGAAGAGAGGGTGGAACACAACGGTAAAGGCGCGGCAGCAGGTGGGACGTACAGACGAAAGGAGACACCACGGGGATCAAAACTGGTTCAAATGGCTCTGAGCACTATGGGACTCAACTACTGAGGTCATTAGTCCCCTAGAACTTAGAACTAGTTAAACCTAACTAAACTAAGGACATCACACACATCCATACCCGAGGCAGGATTCGAACCTGCGACCGTAGCGGTCTCGCGGTTCCAGACTGCAGCCCCTAGAACCGCAAGGCCACTTCGGCCGGCTCCACGGGGATCGAGGCGGCGATTGGCGTAGAGGATATGGATGTGTTCGGGGAAGAGGAGGAGATCTCGGAAAGGGATGAGGTCATAGACGATCCTCTTGGGGGACGGTAGAGAGGTTGAGCGCATGGCCTTCAAGGATTTGGAGGACTTTATTGAATTTAGGTGGGGCTTTGTGTATTTCTGGCGCCGATCTCTATAGCGGCCGTTGGCGGAATACTTGAGCCAACATTTTCTGGTCACATGTTTGGTGGACGCTAATAGGTCCTTTGGTTGTGGCGGCCTCTACTTGCGCTGGTACCGCCGCCCAATGTCCGCCAGTTACTGCGACAGGTCTAGTCCCTGACGCTGAAGCGTGCAGGGGCCATGTAGGCTGTACGCGTCCCCGAGGTGGCCGAAGGGTTGCCGAGCTGTTTTGCGAAGATCGCCCGTGTAGCACTTCCCATCGCCAGTCAAGCTGCCCGATAGATAACCGGTCTGTATCCAAAGCTGCTCAGGTAATTCCGCCGTTGCGTTCTCACAAGAGTTGGAGAACCTGCTTATATTGGAGGACTGTAATCTGTTTGTCCTGTACAGATTGTAATTACACATGAACATAGCACCGATACATATACACTGAATCGCAGCTTACTCACACATCTAAATTTATCTAACACTTGCCTCGTAAACATATCTCCTTCAAATCACAGAAATTATCCCAACAATACAAGACTTGATAATACAGTGTCCATGTTCTTCTAAGTGCCTCATATCAATAAGACATTTACAGTTATACGTTTCTTGTACGCACCTATGAAAAATAGCTGGTCTTCCTTTCAAATACTTCTCTTTACATCCGTAGCGACGGCACTACTGCACCATAGCTTTACTAAAACTCAGAAGTGCATAAACGTACATAAAACAAGGCCAATACGTGTGATATACGTTTCGCTATTACGGCAAATTGTAGACAAGTGGCCGGCGGCGGTGGCCGAGCGGTTCTAGGCACTTCAGTCCGGAACCGCGTGACTGCTACGGTCGCAAGTTCGAATCCTGCCTCGGACATGGATGTGTGTGATGTCCTTAGGTTAGTTAGGTTTAAGTAGTTCTAAGTTCTAGCGGACTGATGACCTCAGATGTTAAGCCCCGAAGTGCTCAGATCCATTTGAACCATTTTTTTTGTAGACAAGTTGCATCGTCCCATAGTCCCGTGACTAGCCCGCTTTGATATTGGGAGCATACGAAATAGGCTATGCTCACTATCTGTATATATATCCCTCAGTATGCATTTGCGGTTGTGCAAAACAACTGGAGGAGGAGGCGCCAAAGGTACTTGTGTGCTCATGCCAGCGGTCCGGCTCGGTTATTTGAAGTTAAAGCTGCGCTGCCCCTTTGGGCAACAGTTCTCTGAAAGAGTACAGTTGGTATCCCAAAGCGCTATAGTGCTCTCTCGTCATGGTTGAAAGTAACGGCTCCAACATTAAGGAAACTCGATGTCTAGAGTGTATTTAATATTAATTGAATGGTGAACGAGAAAAATGTGTAGCCCCTCCACCATACATTCCACCATGCAGGCATGACGTCGGTAGTTTTTGTTCGTCGGAGCTTGACTGATTTAATTAGGGAGCTTTTTAATTTCGCAATTGATAGGTTCGTCCTTGTTACCGATGAAGTCGTCGTCTCACCAGCAACATAAATGTGTAATCGGATTATCTGGATTATTTTTATTTCACTTGTTTCCTGGTACGTGAAATGCCAGCTTTGCTGTGTGTCCCCACGAAAAGTCTACAATGCATTTTCGATTCACTGTATTTTCCTTATCGACGTTGCTCGACCGGAAGAGCACTGACGAGACAGCTCACCGTTTCAGCAGCGGCGGCTCGCGACAGCGATTATTATTTGGGCGCTGGTTGGCTGGCCTGGCGCCGCCGGCTGCCAGTCGAGCTTCTCCTCCGGTCCTCGGCAACTAATGAGGCCTGACGCGCCTGGAGAGCACGCCCGGCTTTAGGGAATTGGCAACAGCAGGCGGGAGCGGGGCGCCGCTTGTAATGGGCTGCACAATTACACCGCCGAGAGCAAACATTCGCCCTTAATTGTTGCTCATTAGGGCTGGCGCGGCGGCCAGAAGGGCAGCAATCGCACGGCAGACCGCAGCGCGCGCTGCCGCCACTCGAACGCGAACAAGTGGCGTGTCCGCCGGCGCCGCCGCCGGCTACAGTGCCAGCACGTGTGCGCTGCGCGGCCAGCGCCACTGCTCACCGCGGCGGTCGCCTGCACTACACGTCACGTGCTGGTGTTACTCCATTACGGAAACCATTAGCGGTCGGGAGTGTTGTCAAAACACTCCTCCACTATGGCGGTACACCTGTTAATGGCCTACCCTAAGTGGGAACTCTTTCTCTTACCTACGAAAAGATAATGTTTACGCATACACACCATGTTTACACGCGCTCCCAAAACCAGATTTCGTAAATCGATATCGCAATACCGCTTCCGGGGATCATGTAAGCACTACAAAATCGAATATAGAAATTGGTTGCTAACAGTCACCTCACTTGGATTCCTCATCTCCGTTCCATCCAATCCAAAGCCCACAACCGCCTCCGACTCCGCAACTCCTGTCTGGCCGGACATGGGGGTTGCACCCCTCTACCATCCTCCACACCTACAAATCCTTAATCCGTCCCATCCTCTGTTTTGCCTGTCCCACCTGGATATCTCCCCCCCCCCCCCCCAAATTCTATAAGTCCCTCCAGATTCTTGAGCGTCATGCACTCCACCTCACCTTCGCATACACCTCCCGTCCCCCATGCGGATCCTCTATGACCTCATTCCTGTCCCCCATCTGCTCTTATTCCTGAAACATATCCGCATACTCTACAGCTCCCGCCACCTTGATCCTGCTCACGCCCTGGTTGCTCCTCTCCTCTCCCATCCCTGCCCCCTGCCACGTCTTCACTGTTGTGTCCCCCCTACCGTCCATCTCTATACATCTCCTTTCCCAAGGTGGCTTCCATCAACTCCCAGATGATGCCCTCTCTCCCTCCATTTATCCCTCCTATCAACTCCTTTCCTCCATCCTTTCCTGGGCTCCCTCTCCCCCCCATTCCATCATCTTTTTTCCCCACCTACCCTCTCTCCGCCCCTTTCTCTCCCCCAAGTCCTTTTGCATTTCCCACCTCTGCCTTTTCCCATTCCTTCTCGCATCTGCCCTGCCCCTCCCCCCTCCCTTATGAGTCCTCTCCCTCCTTTGGTCTCCCCCCCTTTCGTTATTCCTCTCCTCCCTCCTTGTTTCCCCACCCCCCCATCTGTTCAGCCCCCCCCCCACTGCCCTTGGCTATGGGGTGTCATCTTTGTGCTGACATTTTAGTGCAGTGTTTACAGTGAGTGTTCAGTGTTGTGTGTCTTCTCTGAAGCATTGCCAACGGACATCATACTGTCGCTGGGTGTGATTTTTATATCTCTTGCAAACAGAAACCAGACTGCCACCATGCTTTTTAATTGTCTGTCTACAATGTTACCTGTCTGCTTCCTGTGTATTTTATTCGCTTTGCCAATCGTTTGCTTTGTGTTTTAACTTTTCACAATTTTCCGCCGTTTTACAATTTGTCACCGTTTTATCGCCTGCTTTTATTTTTTCTTATCTTCTTCTTACGTTTTAAAAAAGTCTGTAGGTTGCAGAGCAGCGTAATAAGCTGCTGCCAGCCTGCCCCCTTCGGGGGGAATCGAAATACAATAAAGGAAAAAAAAATTGGTTTCTAGGTTTTCTCCCTGCCTAACCTCTCTCCACCTCCCTTCTCCCTCCCCCCGCCCAAGTCCTTTTGTATTCCCCTCCTCTCCTTTTCCCCAATCCCTGTTGCGTCTGCCAAGCACCCCCGCCCCCCTCTTATGGATCCTCATCCCCCATCAGCTCCTTCCCCCCCCCTCCCCCCCTTCGTCTGTCCTCTCCTTCCCCCTTTTTATTTTCCCATCATGTGTCCAGGTTCCCCCCACCTGCCCTCGTCTGTGGTATGTCATATTTACCAACTTTTTAGTGCAGTGTTCTAATGAATGTTCAGTGTTGTTCGTCTTTCCGAAGTGTTGCGAACAGAAATCATGCTGTCACTGGGTGTGAATTTCATGTCTCTTGCGAAGAGAAACTGTCGCCATGTTTTTTAATTGTCTATTATTTCACCTGTGTGCTTCATATTTATTTTATTAGCATCATCCCTTTGTTCTATGTTTTAAGTTCCACGAATTTTCTGCCATGTTACCATATCAGTCTCCGATTTTATCGCCTGTTTTTATTATTCATTATCTTCATCTTTTTAAAACAAATTCTGTAGGTTGAAGAGCGGCGTACTAAGCTGCTGCCAGCCTGCCCCCTTCGGGGGGAATCGAAACTCAATAAAGAAAAAAAAATCGGTTTCTAGCTGCCAGTTTTCCACTTCCACTATCGATTTTCTTTCCGATATAAAGACACAACGTTGACGTCGTGGAGAGATTTGAGGGACAATGTACGTTGACAAGACAATAGAGGAGACAGAGCGTATCGATACCTCTGCGCTTGTCTGCAATTACCCAGGGCTGTGAATACGAAGGTCAAATATGATCCAAGAATCGAAAGTGACAGATATATCGAATATACGCGTTCATAACCAGTTTCCAGAGCTGTGAGCTTTCCTGAGAAAGAGTACGCAGGATAACGTCACAGTAATCAATAGTTGGGAGAAGAAGTATACATGCAACTTTCTTTTTCAGATCAAACGGTATGAGCTTTTTTATATTTTTGTAGGGCATGGGGAGATGCTGATGCCTTCTCGCACATTGTGGTTAGGTGCAGAGACCAATTTAGATTTTCATCTATCATCTCTTAGATTCTTTACTGATGGAGAGAAGTTGATATTTGACCCATTTATGATTACATATGGTAAGAATTTCTTATATTTTTGGGTAATGAGCCCAGAATGATCAATCCCTACCGCTTTGCTACCCTTTATGTGCCCATTTAGATAGTGCACACAGATAAGCACTGAAATTCTCGATACCTGTCTTCAGATTTATTGGTTTTGCACTTAGAAACAACTTGTGGTCATCAGCATACTTCTGGCATTTTCAGCAGGAACAAAACTCATGACACATCATTCAGATTCAGTGAGAAGAGTATAGGACATAATAATGAACCTTGAGGGGACGCCTCATACTACGTACCTTCACTGTAGCTTTGTTGGACACGACGGTTTGTTGGCGAAACGTCAGATATGAGCAAAACCACTGCACTGCACTTGTCGAGAAATACAGACCGTCAGGTAAAATGTCAACAATGTCAAAGGCTTTGCTGAAGTCTGAAAAGCAGATGACAGTAGCCTCTTGTGCATCCATGGCCAGCTTCAAGACACCTGTTACCTTTATTAATGTAGGCGTTGTGCTGAAATGTTAACGGGAAGCTGGTTTGTATTGGTGTAGTAGGTTCTTTGTAATTAAATACATTGTTACCTGGTCGTAGACTACATATTCTAACGCCTCGGACAGAGCAGGAAGAATGCAAATAGGTAGCTAGAGATTTAACTAGTCGCATTTGGGGTTAAGTGCACCGTAGTGAGTAATAAGCTTCATGTCCATTAGATGGTGGTGTGATACACTTAATTAGTATTTACGGAATTGTAAGTAACGTGTGTTAGACAGAACTTTTCGTTGCTGAAATCGTCTATCCACATAACGTCATCAATGAGTGTCTCTCTGGTTTGTGGTTCAGTTGTGGCTGTAGGTAATCGAGCTACCGGTTCAAAGGTAAGCATTTTAGAGCCCATTCTTGCTAGATTTTTCTTTTTTCTTTTTTTAATCACATACGGAAGTTTCAAATGGTTCAAATGGCTCTGAGCACTATGGGACTTAACTTCTGTGGTCATAAGTCCCTTAGAACTTAGAACTACTTAAACCTAACTAACCTAAGGACATCACACACATCCATGCCCGAGGCAGGATTCGAACCTGCGACCGTAGCGGTCGCGCGGTTCCAGACTGTAGCGCCTAGAACCGCCCGGCTACTACTGCCGGCTACGGAAGTTTATCAGTGGTGTGGTTGACCATGTATATAAGATGTTTCAAATTCTTTGTGACAAACGTCTAGCGGTGATAGATCACGTCATAAACAACGACTTTTGTCAGTGACAAAATGTTCGCTAATGATTCCTAACGAAGCGTCGATGAAGATTGGTAACGTTCCTGAAAGGCGGTAAGATGTAAGCACTCAGCTGCGTTCCAATGCAATGTTTGTTGCCTATCGTCCACTCCGCGAGAGAAACAACACTGAAGAACCTGATTCACTTCTCAAACATCTCTCTCCGCTTCGAGATACACTTTCTGAAGGTTTTCTTACCGAAAATCACTCTATCAAGTTACCGGAATAGGTATTATGCTGCACAACTCGTTAGTACACCTTGCTAGGTCGGTGAAATCTCGCAGTTCCAGAGCGTCTAACATCGCTGCGAAACATCGGTGAACATTTTCTCTCTTACAAAGTTGTGTCTTGATCTATCACCCTAGACGTCTGCCGCAAAGACTTTGAAACACCTTGGATTCACACTCAGCTCCAAAGAAATTCTTCCGTTTTGATAGGAGTGGAACTTAAACATGAATTAAGATAGGAACTTGGGATGAATTTTAACTTTCGCATAGTCATGATGCACTCTGCTACGAGATAATACAAACACTGTGTTTTAATACCGTAACCCCTTAGTTTTATGATCTTCGTTCTACTGATTGGTTATCAACGATGTTGTTATTTAAAAAAAAATATTTTAACGAGATATTGAGCCGTTATGGCAATTAGACCATCAAGATTGTTTTTATGATCTAGAGAATGTTCGTGTGTAGCTGAAACTACTAATCAAATAAATTTATTTGCGATCTTGACTTCGAGGATTTTCGATCATTAATATAAAAGTTTTGCAGCAAATTTAAATATTTACCTTGGCGCCAGTTCTAACAAGCCGATTCACTTGGTTGCCAATTAGGATCTTGGGTGAAGTAGTTACCTCACTCGTTCATTATCTAATATTATCTAATAAGACGGCAGCAAGTGCGTATTGCGATCCGTTTTACTGGGTAGCCATTTATGATCTCGGTGAAGTAGCTACTTTACTCGTTCATTACCTAATATTATCTAATGAGACCGCAGCAAGTGCCTTTTTCCGATCCGTTTCCGCACCTATGATTCAGCTACAACCGTGCACCGTAATTCTCGCTGACAGTACAGCAATTAACACCTGCAGTTCACAGAGATGTTAGGCACCCGTTCCGTAACTTTTTCTTCTCCTTATTCTGAGGTGCTTCATGGATTCGGCATTCTTGTACGTTCCGGCTTCACAATTATCCTGAGTCGTCCTTGATCACTTCTCCCCCTTAGCTTAACAACCAATGCTGCCTTGGAAAGTCTGGTATTCTCCGTTCTTTGTAAGTGATAGGTCCATTTCTGTCTCTTTCAAATGCAAGTGCTTAAATAGACACTGCTTGATAATTTAATTTCTGGATCTGCTAGCAATTTCCATTTCTTTAAAATGTCATCAGTGTATATATTAAAAAGAGTTGGTGGTAAGCTACCTCCTTAACTGAGTCCTGTGTTTACCCTTCACTTCTTTCGTTTATTGTTTTATGACATTTATATACTGCAGTGGCAATCGTCTCGTGGATTAAAATATTCTTTTATTTTTTGTTTCCTTTTTTTTAACAGTTTCGGCGATGTAGACAATTTCAAGCGTTTGTCTACATAGTCTACTCAATGTAGCAATGAAAATGCCAAAATAAAAGGATATTCTCTATCTCTTCTCTATACATGGTGTGATAAACTGATAAATTCCCGGTCGCAGTGAAACAAGATTTTCCGAGACGTAAACCTCGAAATGAAACTCAGTGACGGTAGCACTTTACCAAATGCACAGACAGAAAAGAAACTGAACACCTTCAAGGATCGTATTCAATGGAACCGACGGGTAATATGCGCATGCTGAAGTTCTGTAGTGTTGGTGATTCACTTGTCACTGTCATAGGCCATCAGATGGCGCTCAGAAAGCCTGTCTGCGCATCCTCTCTTTTGACTCTGTAGGCAGTAATGGTGACAAGTTTAGATGTGAACAGTGTTTGAAACATTCATTATAGGATACAACCATACCCCACCGACGACTACAGTGGGCTGTCTATTTTTATGTACTCCTGTTCAACAACTTCATCTTTTTTTTTCCCTAAGAGGCCAAGCTGCTGAGGTCATAGGTACCTGGACTTACACACTACTTAAATTAACTTACGCTAAGAACAACCCACACACCCATGCCCGTGCGGAGACTCGAACCTCCGGCAGGTGTGGCCGCGCAGACTTTGACATGGCGCCCCTTACCCCGCGGGTACTCCTCGCGCCAACTTCGTCCACGTGAACGGTGTTGCACTATGAGCCTGATCCAAGTTGGATACAATGTGCGGATGATGTATCACTGCTTTTTGTAGTGATGTGGAACATGTCCACACCTGTAGATCATATTCCAGTAATGTACGTACTCCAGGGACGGACATGGGGATGTGTTTTCCCTTCTGTGTCATAAGGGACCTGTGGAAACAGTCTCCTTGCAGCAAGATTAATATCACAGGGGCCTATGGCAAGGCTAGCACTGACACCACGACATTGCCTAACGGGCTACTCTGGCGTAGTCAAAGAGTTGACGGGAGCCGGATGGCGCTGTATGGTCTTCATTGATGAGACTAGCTTCTGTATGTATAGGAGTAATGGGCATACACGTGTATGATGTCTATTTCTGAGTTCATTCGCCCTCTGCACCCAGGCTGTATGGTGCGTGTAGTGGGAGAGGGGGGGTGCGGGGGGAGTTACACCTCGCAGTCACAGGGTGAGAGTCACTGAACTATATAAAATAAAATTGTCATAACTTCTGAACGGTTTGCGTTAGGACATGCGAACTGCACTTTGGCCGCAGGGCATGATGGGAATTAGTATGCGCTGTATGGATTGGCTTAACGACGAAGACCACTTTCATTTGGATGGGTTAGTCAATAATCAAAATTGGCACGTTTGGGGGCTCCGCATTTCCCGATCAAGAAGTCACTTCACACTCAACGGGTGACAGCGTGGTGTGCAATGTCCAATCACGAAATAATCGGTGTTATACTCTTTAATGGCACAGTGACTACGGAAGGTAAGAGAAAGTTTTGGAAGATTATTCCATCCCCGTTATCCAGAGTAACCTTCAAGATGTTGTTCATACAAGACAGAGCTCGACCCCATCGAAGCAGTAGAGTGTCTGATGACACTCGATTGGCCATCATATTTTCCGGATCTGAACACTACGACTCCATTTTTTGGGGCTAAATTAAATAGAGGGTGTACAGCAATATCTCCAAATAACCATTCAAGAGGTCATCGAGAGGTCTGCGACACATCATCGCCAATGATGGCAGGCATATCGAAAATTTCATAACCTAAATCCTAATATCTGTAGTGACGTTAACATATTGAATAAAGTGTGTGGACGCCACAGTTTTGAACTATTTGCGTTTTTTTAAATTTATTTACTTTTCCATAGAATTCAATAATTGTCACCCTGTATATTTGATGTTTCTGCAGGCTGAAGTAATCAGTGCCCGCTACATTGCATAAGTTGTTATCCCCATGCTGCTACCATTTATTCGAAGCTAAAGTGACGTGCCTGTGCTGCGGGCAGTGCACCTCCACATCGGCTGCTGCGACCCAGTGGGCGCTTCATGGCGAACAGCCGGGGCGTCGACTCTCTGGGTATTCCGGCGCACCCGTACCCTCCCGAATGTTTTTGGAGTGCTCAGCACGCACTCAAAGCGAGGAAGGAAAAAAAATAGGATAAATTAGAAAAAAAGAGAAAACAGAAAAATAGGGGAAAAATTCAAAGCTGTCAATATTTACGTCGCGCTCTCGCGTCGGCCCATGCAAACACGCCCCAGCGCTTCACAGTCCTGCAGAAACAATTGACGAGTGCTCAGCGCTACACTCACGCGGAAACGTCCGTCCAGCGGGCAGCGGCCAGCAGAGATTTGAATCGTCTGCTTTGCGTCGACAGATATTCAATCACTTGGTACCGTTATTTGTGCAGCAGTAAGTTTTAGATTACATACTTTTTATTGCGTAACACAGTATCATTTACAATAACAATTTCTTCCGTTTATTTCTTTGTTGTTGTTGGTTTCTGTAGAGGAAATATTTATTGTTTGCTCGTCAGTGAGGAAAAGTGACTCCGCTACAACATACCCAGATATAATTTCAGGTGGCTTCAACTCTGCTGCTGTATCGAATGAAGCAAAGAAAACTGGTCATGTTGTGGTGGCCGTACTTCTCAAAAGCGATATGTGAATGCTATATGACGAGAAATGTGATAAAGCCTTTTGTTCTTCATTTAAGGAAATGTGTCCTTGTAGTAGGGCCTTTTGCGAAGAAAGATTATTGCGAAGAAAGATTATTTGTAAGACGAAGAAGCGATAAAAGCATTCGTTGAAGCTGGGTCTTCCTCTTGGAAGATTCTGTTAGTGGTGTTTACTTGTCACCAGTACTCGAATTATGTCTTGCTACAGTAAGAAAAGTGAAACTGATGAAACTGTGAACATGTAATGTCTGATGGTGAGGTGAGAGAGAAATTATGTGTGCAAGACTGACTTTGTTGAGAATGTTATCTTCGCTGCCTTACGTCGTGGTGCAGGGGTTAGCAGATTGTTTTCACAGAGACGAAAGTTCTAATTATAATGGAATGTCTGAAATAGTTGCTGAAGATCATTCCGATTTGTTCTCTTTGCTTCGGCGTACAAAGTAGCCATAACTTTCGCATGCCATAACAAATGAAGAGGGTTCTATTACGTTTAATGAAGTTTTACACAGTTTGATAAAGTTTGTAAAATATTAGCAATACATTTCGATAACTGTGAATGAAACTAGCGACGCATACCAACACGAGCAATTTTCGATCTGCTTTCGATATATCATTGGTGACAGTTTTAGAATTAATAAGGTTTCTTTTTTTCTACACTCCTGGAAATGAAAAAAGAACATATTGACACCGGTGTGTCAGACCCACCATACTTGCTCCGGACACTGCGAGAGGGCTGTACAAGCAATGATCACACGCACGCCACAGTGGACACACCAGGAACCGCGGTGTTGGCCGTCGAATGGCGCTAGCTGCGCAGCATTTGTGCACCGCCGCCGTCAGTCAGCCAGTTTGCCGTGGCATACGGAGCTCCATCGCAGTCTTTAACACTGGTAGCATGCCGCGACAGCGTGGACGTGAACCGTATGTGCAGTTGACGGACTTTGAGCGAGGGCGTGTAGTGGGCATGCGGGAGGCCGGGTGGACGTACCGCCGAATTGCTCAACACGTGGGGCGTGAGGTCTCCACAGTACATCGATGTTGTCGCCAGTGGTCGGCGGAAGGTGCACGTGCCCGTCGACCTGGGACCGGACCGCAGCGACGCACGGATGCACGCCAAGACCGTAGGATCCTACGCAGTGCCGTAGGGGACCGCACCGCCACTTCCCAGCAAATTAGGGACACTGTTGCTCCTGGGGTATCGGCGAGGACCATTCGCAACCGTCTCCATGAAGCTGGGCTACGGTCCCGCACACCGTTAGGCCGTCTTCCGCTCACGCCCCAACATCGTGCAGCCCGCCTCCAGTGGTGTCGCGACAGGCGTGAATGGAGGGACGATGGAGACGTGTCGTCTTCAGCGATGAGAGTCGCTTCTGCCTTGGTGCCAATGATGGTCGTATGCGTGTTTGGCGCCGTGCAGGTGAGCGCCACAATCAGGACTGCATACGACCGAGGCACACAGGGCCAACAGCCGGCATCATGGTGTGGGGAGCGATCTCCTACACTGGCCGTACACCACTGGTGATCGTCGAGGGGACACTGAATAGTGCACGGTACATCCAAACCGTCATCGAACCCATCGTTCTACCATTCCTAGACCGGCAAGGGAACTTGCTGTTCCAACAGGACAATGCACGTCCGCATGTATCCCGTGCCACCCAACGTGCTCTAGAAGGTGTAAGTCAACTACCCTGGCCAGCAAGATCTCCGGATCTGTCCCCCATTGAGCATGTTTGGGACTGGATGAAGCGGCGTCTCACGCGGACTGCACGTCCAGCACGAACGCTGGTCCAACTGAGGCGCCAGGTGGAAATGGCATGGCAAGCCGTTCCAGACTACATCCAGCATCTCTACGATCGTCTCCATGGGAGAATAGCAGCCTGCATTGCTGCGAAAGGTGGATATACACTGTACTAGTGCCGACATTGTGCATGCTCCGTTGCCTGTGTCTATGTGCCTGTGGTTCTGTCAGTGTGATCATGTGATGTATCTGACCCCAGGAATGTGTCAATAAAGTTTCCCCTTCCTGGGACAATGAATTCACGATGTTCTTATTTCAATTTCCAGGAGTGTATAATACTGAATCTGCTACACCTGAAGTGTTGTTGACAATTTTAATGCATGTTGTCACTTGTTTTCCGTTAGATATCAAGTTGAGGTATTACTATTGATCGGCGCCTTTTCACCTTGTAACCCAAAATCAGAGAAATTGAGTCACGAGTTCTTCACGTTCACTGACCCAATCTTTGAAACTTACGACCTAAGAGGCAATGCAAAAGAGACTGTGGGGAGAGATTGTGTTTCAAATGTGAAAGAGAAGATCAATTTTGTACTCGTATCCACCAAGCGAGTAGCAGTATTTGAGTCTCTGCTACAAGCCCAAGGTGCTAGTTTGACTCGTCCTGTGGCTCTTCGGCCCTTTTGACCTGTCTGTGATTTTAAACACTATTTTCCATAATTACGGACAGTTAATTTTGTTCTTCAAGGAACACGAGCTCGAAAAGTTTGGTGCCGGTGCTAAAGCTAAAGGTTTCTTACTTTTCCTGTGTTCTTGCCGGCCGTTGTGGCCGAGCGGTTCTAGGTACTTCAGTCCGGAACCGCGCTGCTGCTACGGTCGCTGTTTCGAATCCTGCCTCGGGAATGGATGTGTGTGATGTCCTTAGGTTAGTTTGGTTTAAGTAATTCTAAGTCTAGGGGACTGATGACCTCAGATGTTAAGTCTCATTGTGCTTAGAGCCATTTGAGCCATTTTGAACGTGTGTTCTTTTCAATTTCTCTTTGTCACTACATTTTTATTAAAATTGGGGAGCCAGTTGAAATGTTTATGCTTTTTTGCAAAGTTCCTCTCTAAAAACCCATGGAGAATAGTAGTAGTGGCAAAGATGTTATAAAGTTATCTGGAACTCATGAAATTATCGATAAAGTATGGAACTCTTGCTTGCATTTGACCAAAAAAGTGTCGAAGGCCCGAAACTTCCGAAAATTCGCAAGATTTCCCTGCCCTATGCTTTCCGTGATGATTATTACCGTAGAATTCATTTTGAGGGTTTAGATATTGTGATACAGTGTTTCTTGGAACGATTTTTTAAACTGCTGTGACTCACTTCATAGAAGTAGAGGCACATCTTCTTCTAAAACTGAAGGATGACGTTGGCCCAGAAAGATCAGCTTTGCACAGAAACATGGTGTGTATAAATCTAAAAATTATTTCGTTGAAAGTACAGAAGAATTAGTGCTCTTCGTTTCTTCAAATATACAGGTAGGAGAACTTATTCCAGAGGTGATGAAATTGATAAAGACTGCTTTAAATATACTGGTTTCTACATGTACAAAAGAACTTCTGTCTCCGACCTTAGAAAATTAAAAATTTTCATGCGTTGCAACATGACGCAAGGGAACTTTAACGACAACGGAATCATTCATGTCTATAAACAACAAACGATCCACTGTCCGCAGGAACACATTGCCTATGAGTGAGAATTAGAAATTACACGAAGATTTGAAAAAAATAAAACCATTCTATTTCGATTGTGGATTACTTTTGTACTAATTAATTGGTACGGAAAAAGAACCAAAGAAACAATAGTTTTTCTTTTACCTTTACCAAGTAATTCTCTTTCAAAAACACGTGAAACTGGATTTCAGGAGGGTTGGTTTACAACATTTTGAACTGTGATTTAGGCCACTCTAGACTAATGCTCAAATCGCCAGCAGGATCACCAGATCTCTCGCCTGTGAATACTCATGGTATACGATGGTGCGGTTACTCGAGGGCCGAAATTGCAACAAAAGGTACAAGATGCTTAGGATAATCTATTGCAGGTGCCATTCGGCTCTTCTATGATCCTTTGCCTGCGAGAATACACAGTTGCTGTCAAGGAGGAGAGGTGTACGAGGGGGGAGGGGGGGAGAGGGGAGGAACACCGTATATTGCTGCAGCTTTTTGGTCATCCCTCGCTGTGACAAGTGTCACTAGATCTGAAGTTCTTATCGTGTTCTCCTACAGTGACGAGTAACGTGTATCTTCAATTGACAGTAGAAAGATTTTGCCCTCCGGGGTGCTACAACTTTTTCCCAGCAGGTTACAAAGCATTGTCATTAGCACATTAGTCCACTGACATTTACGAACAACATGAAAATTTAGAAAGAAAAGAACAAGTTAACTGGCAGAGAATACGGATGTCGGCTTTGCGTCAACGGAATAGATCACTTCTAATAGTGAACGATGGCGCCATTCAGAGCTAATAACTCAACCGGCATCAACTGGCGAATGGTGCTGCCATCTCTACAGCCCTGTAAATTCGTGGGCCATTCGAGTCCTCGATGCAGTTTTACCTCCCGAGATGTCTTTCGTTTTCCGAGACGAAATGTCAGGGAATATTCTTATATATCGTTCACGGTCTTGCAGTCCGGATGTTTTAACTGAAGAAACAGCGTTTAGAGTTATGTAAATTAATTCTTGGTGTGCAGATAGAAGGAAATTTCATTTTCCATTTAGCATTCAGTGCTGAAGCACCAGTTATTTTTGCCAAAATGACGGTTTCTGTAATCGCGTAGTTGTATGTGTTCGACATTTGATTTCTTCAACACTACACTGTTGGCAGCATGTAAGTGTGCTACATGCCGTAAGGGACGTATGGATCTCGCACTGCACCATTTGCCTCAAAGTTTACCTGAGCAGAGGGTATACTTTTTTAATATTTTTTATCTGATCCGCAGCAACCTTTGGTGAAGTGGGGAGGCCACAAATCAGCAGTAGTGAATGCATCAGCTGCCGACATGTTCGAAAATGTACGAAACTGCTTTGAATATTGTCTTCATATTTCTCCTGCATCTGATGGAGGTCACATTGAAAACCTGTGAAAGATAAATGAAAACTTTGTCGACATAGACGGCATTAATACAAAAAACTGAAGTTTCTATCTTCTTTCACTTAGGTGGTAAAATCTTGTGAATTAAAAAGAATCGTTCTGCAACGCTCTCAAATTACAATTAATTTTAATTTTTTTCCTCCACGCCAGTCTGTCCACCGCAAGCTGTTCATCTCTATATAACTACTACAATACTACAGCTCACTTACATCTGTTCCAACCTACTTAGTGTAGTCGAGCGTTGCCCCCCCGCCCCCCCTCTCTCTCTCACTCTCTCTCTCTCTCTTTTCTTTTTTTTTCAGTCATCAGACTGGTGTGCCTAGCTTTTCATTTTAGAGGCAACCCATGTCCTCAATTGTTTGCTGGCTGTATCCCAATGTAGGTCTTCTTCGACAGTTCTTATCCTCTACAGCACCCTCTAATACCACGAAAGATATTCCCTGATGTCTTAACAGATGTCCTGTCATCCTGTCCCTTCTTCTTGTCTGTGTTTTCCATGTATTCGCTTCCTCTCCTCTGCGCAGAACCTCACCATTCCTTACCTTACCATTTCACCTGATTTTCAACATTCTTCTGTAGCACCATATTTCAAATATTTGTATTCTCTTCTGTTCCTGTTTTCCTCTACAGGGTTTATTTCCCACATTTCCTACTATTGCTAAGATGACGACTCTTTAATGTCTCGTGATGAGGCCTTTCAAGTGATCCCTTGCTGTAATCAATTTCTGCCACAAATTTGTTTTCTTCCCAATTCGATTCAGTATATCTTCATTAGTTGTTAGAAATACCTATATAATCAAAGCACCAAATTTCAGAAGCCTCCGTTCTATTCTTGTCTGAACTCTATGATATTGTTCAAGTTTCACTTCTGTACAAGGCTACACTCCATTCAGACGTATTCAGGAAAGACTTCTAAACACTTAAATTTATTATAGATGTTAACAAATTCCTCTTCTTAAAAAATGGTTTTTTGCTGTTGCCACATTGTATTTTAAGGCCTCACTACTTCAGCCATCGTCTGTTATTTTTCTGTCTAAATAACGAAAGTCATTAACTACTGCAGTATCGCATTTCGCAATGGAATTCTGGCAATTTTACGTAATATAACTGACTACATTCCATTACCTTTGTTCTACTTTTGTTGGTTTTTCATCTTGTCATCTTTGTTCAAGACATTTTTCATTCTGTTCAATCAGTCTTCCGGGACCCAGGTCGTCTCTGACGGAATTACATTGTCACTGGGAAAACTCAAATTTTTTATTTATTTTCCGTGAGCTTTAATCAGGTTTTGAAATTTCTCCTTGATTTCTATCACAGATTTTTCGATGTACAGATTAAACAACACCGTCGATATGCCACAAAACTAGCTCCTTCCACTATTGCATCGGTAGCGTGGGTTCTATGCAATTTGTGAATAACCTTCCACTCTCTGTATTTTATACCTGGTACCTTCAGAATTTCATAGCTTGTAGTCCAGGCAACATTGCTGAAAGCTTCCTTTAAATCTACAATTGTTATAAACGTAGGTTTCCTTGTCTTCAGTCCATTTTCTACGATACGTCGTAGGGTCAGTATTGCCTCGTGTGTGCTTTGTTATTGCTCGAGGGCTGCTTCTACCAGTTTTTCTATTCTCAAGTAAATAAATCCCGTAAAAAATATGCACCTATGGTCTAGGGGTGCCGGTGCGTTATCTCAGCGTGTTCGGTCAGAGGAGTGGCTGCTCTCTGTAACAAAAGAAAACGAGTGGAGGAATCAACGGGAAACGGGTGTCTCGAGACGTGCGCCTAGACCAAATACAATGAACAATAACGAACAAAATTAAAAAGAAGAAAGGGTAGCGCTTTTGTTCAAAATCAAAACGTCCTCGGTCACGGTTTCGAACCCCGCCGCCACTTAAAGTTTGAATAAAAAAGATCAGTATTGGTGGCCGAAAACTTGCGGCATAACAAGTTACCCTCATTCTGTCAATGACCTTGTCAAAGAGGAAGGACGAGGCAACACAGATACTTCGCATTCTCACCCTTGCAGTCCCTGAAGGCGGAAGAATCAGCAACTCCGGGAAGGGACTGCCAAGGGCGAAGTCACCATGAGAAAAAGACTGAAGAACCAACGATTGGATAATGTTCCACACATCGGGATGTGGCATTTCAGAAGTTTGAGCCTAGAAAGGAAGCAAGAAAATCTGAAAAGGAAAATTAAAAGACCCATTCTAGATTCAGCGAGGGTCAGTGAAGTGAAATGGAAAGATGACTAAGATTTCTGGTCAGATAAGTGTAGGGTAATATCAACAGCAGAAAATGGCATAACGGAGGAGGATTCGTTAAGAATAGGAAGGCAGGGCACAGCGATATAATCGACAGCAAACAGACAAGAATAGGTCAAGTATACATGCCGACGTCGCAAGCCGAACTGTAGTTGTATATAATAAAATAATAAGCAACCAGACACTATAAACCACATGACCATGATATTTTCCGTATGCATCTTACCGTTGGCACTCGCAAATAAAACGATAGGTATAACCTTCAGAATAACGGCACTAAGTGCCGAAACCGCTAAAGCAATTACATTTCTGTTATGCAGCTGGTTGCTTAATATTTCATTGTATGCGAAGATATTGAACGGGTAATTCAGTACAAGGAAAGGAGATGAAATTCTAATAGTCATGGACGTGTGAAATGTGCTTGTAGGGGATGAAGTGGAAAAAAGGGCTACGGGAGAATATAGGCTTGACACCAGGAATGACAGAAGAGAAAGACTAATTGAGTTCTGCAATAAACTTCATCTAGTAACAGTGAATATTCTGTTCAAAAATCATAAGGGGAGAAGGTATGCCTCAAAAAAGTCGAGAGATAAACACAGATTTCAGTTAGATTACAACATGATCAGGCAGCGGTATTGAAATCAGATACTGGATTGTGAGATATACTTGTAAGGCATACCAAGATCGCAATTTAGTAGTGATGAAGAGTAGGCTGATATTTAACAGACAAGTCAGGAACAGTCAATATGCAAAGAAGTGGGATATGGAAGTACTATGGAGTGAAGCCGCCCCCCCCCCCCCCCCCTCCATGAATCTTGGACCTTGCCGTTGGTGGTGAGGCTTGCGTACCTCAACGATACAGATAGCCGTACCGTAGGTACAACCACAACGGAGGGGTATCTGTTGAGAGGCCAGACAAACGTGTGGTTCCTGGAGAGGGGCAGCAGTCTTTTCAGTAGTAGCAGGGGCAACAGTCTGCATGATTGACTGATATGGCCTTGTAACTCTAACCGAAACGGCCTTGCTGTGCTGGTACTGCGAACGGCTGAAAGCAAGGGGAAACTACAGCCGTAATTTTTCCTGAGGGCATGCAGCTTTACTATATGGTTAAATGATGATGGCGTAAATATTCCGGAGGTAAAGTAGTCCCCCATTCGGATCTCCGGGCGGGGACTACTCAGGAGGACGTTGTTACCAGGAGAAAGAAAACTGGCGTTCTGCGGATCGGAGCGTGGAATGTCAGATCCCTTAATCGGGCAGGTAGGTTAGAAAATTTAAAATTGGAAATGGATAGGTTAAAGTTAGATATAGTGGGAATTAGTGAAGTTCGGTGGCAGGAGAAACAAGACTTCTGGTCAGGTGACTACAGGGTTATAAACACAAAATCAAATAGGGATCATGCAGGAGTAGGTATAATAATGAATAGGAAAATAGGAGTGCGGGTAAGCTACTACAAACAGCATAGTGAACGCATTATCGTGGCCAAGATAAAAAAAAATGGCTCTGAGCACTATGGGACTCAACTTCTGAGGTCATTAGTCCCCTAGAACTTAGAACTACTTAAACCTAACTAACCTAAGGACATCACACACATCCATGTCCGAGGCAGGATTCGAACCTGCGACCGTAGCGGTGTCGCGGCTCCAAACTGCAGCGCCCAGAAGCGCGCGGCCACTTCGGCCGGCTGGCCAAGATAGACAAGAAGCCCACGCCTACTACAGTAGTACAAGTTTATATGCCAACTAGCTCCGTAGATGGCGAAGCGATTGATGAAATGTATTATGAGATAAAGGAAATTATTCAGTCAGTGAAGGGAAACGAAAATTTAATTGTCAAGGGTGACTGGAAATCGATAGTAGGAAAAGGAAGAGAAGGAAACGTAATAGGTGAATATGGAATGGGATTAAGGAATGAAAGAGGAAGCTGTCTGGTAGACTTTGCACAGAGCGTAACTTAATCACAGATAACACTTGGTTCAAAAATCATAAAAGAAGGTTATACATGAAAGAAGCCTGGAGATACTGGAAGATCTCAGACAGATTATATAATGGTAAGGCAGAGAATCTGGAATCAGGTTTTAAACTGTAAGACATTTCCAGGGGCAGATGCGGACTCTGACCACAATCTGTTGGTTATGAACTGTAGATTAAAACTGAAGAAACTGCAAAAAGGCGGGAATCTGAGGAGATGGGACCTGGATAAACTGAAAGAACCAGAGGTTGTAGAGAGCTTCAGGGAGAGCATTAGGGAACGATTGACAACAATGGGGGAATGAAATACAGTAGAAGAAGAATGGGTAGCCTTGAGAGATGAAATAGTGAACGTAGCAGATGATCAAGTAGGTACAATGACGAGGCTAATAGAAATCCTTGGGTAACAGAAGAGGTATTGAATTTAATTGATGAAAGGAGAAAATATAAAAATACAGTAAATGAAGCAGGCAAAAAGGAATACAAATGTCTCAAAAATGAGATCGACAGGAAGTGGAAAATGGGTAAGCAGGGATGGCTAGAGCACAAATGTAAGGATGTACAGGCGCATATCACAAGGGGTAAGATAGATACTGCCTACAGGAAAATTAAAGAGACTTTTGGAGAAAACAGAACCACTTGCATGAATATCAAGAGCACAGATGGAAACCCAGTTCTAAGCAAAGAAGGTTCAAATGGCTCTGAGCACTATGGGACTCAACTGCTGAGGTCATTAGTCCCCTAGAACTTAGAACTAGTTAAACCTAAGGACAACACAAACATCCATGCCCGAGGCAAGATTCGAACCTGCGACCGTAGCGGTCTTGCGGTTCCAGACTGCAGCGCCTTTAACCGCACGGCCACTTCGGCCGGCAAGCAAAGAAGGGATAGCAGAAAGGTGGAAGGAGTATATAGAGGGTCTGTACAGTGGCGATGTTCTTAAGGACAATATTATGGAAATGGAAGAGGAGGTAGATGAAGATGAAATGGGAGATATGATACTGCGTGAAGAGTTTGACAGAGCACTGAAAGACCTAAGTCGAAACAAGGCCCCAAGAGTAGACAACATTCCATTAGAACTACTGACAGCCTTGGGAGAGCCAGTCCTGACAAAACTCTACCATCTGGTGAGCAAGATGTACGAGACAGGCGAAATTCCCTCAGACTTCAAGAAGAACATAATAATTCCAATTCCAAAGAAAGCAAGTGTTGACAGATGTGAAAATTACCGAACTATCAGTTTAATAAGTCATAGCTGCAAAATACTAACGCGAATTCTTTACAGACAAATGGAAAAACTGGTAGAAGCCGACCTCGGGGAAGATCAGTTTGGATTCCGTAGAAATGTAGGAACACGTGAGACAATACTGACCCTACGACTTATCTTAGAAGAAAGATTAAGGAAAGGCAAACCTACTTTTCTAGCAATTGTAGACTTAGAAAATGCTTTTGACAATGTTGACTGGAATAGTCTCTTTCAAATTCTCAAGGTGGCAGGGGTAAAATACAGGAAGCGAAAGCCTATTTACAATTCTTACAGAAACTAGATGGCAGTTATAAGAGTTGAGGGGCATGAAAGGGAAGCAGTGGTTGGGAAGGGAGTGAGACAGGGTTGTAGCCCCTCCCCGATGTTATTCAATCTGTATATTGAGCAAGCAGTGAAGGAAACAAAAGAAAAATTCGGAGTGGGTATTAAAATCCATGGAGAAGAAATAAAAACTTTGAGGTTCGCCGATGACATTGTAATTCTGTCAGAGACGGCAAAGGACCTGGAAGAACAGCTGAACGTAATGGACACTGTCTTGAAAGGAGGATATAAGACGAACTTCAACTAAATCAAAACGAGAATAATGGAATGTAGTCGAATTAAATCGGGTGATGCTACAGGAACTAGATTAGGAAATGAGACACAAAGTAGTAAAGCAGTTTTGCTTTTTGGGGAGGAAAATAACTGATGATGGTCGAAGTAGAGAGGATATAAAATGTAGACTGGCAAAGAGAAGGAAAGCGGTTCTGAAGAAGAGAAATTTGTTAACATCTTGTATAGATTTAAGTGTCAGGAAGTCGTTCCTGAAAGTACTTGTATGGAGTGTAGCCTTGCATGGAAGTGAAACGTGGACGATAAATAGTTTAGACAAGAAGAGAATAGAAGCTTTCGAAATGTGGTGCTACAGAAGAATGCTGAAGATTAGATGGGTGGATCACATAACAAATGCGGAGGTACTGAAGAGAATTGGAGAGATGAGAAATTTGTGCCACAACTTGACTACAAGAAGGGATCGATTGGTAGGGCATATTCTGAGACATCTAAGGATCACTAATTTAGTACTGGAAGGAAGTGCGTAGGGTGAAAATCGTAGAGGGAGACCAAGAGATAAATATATTAAACAGATTCTGAAGGATGTAGGTTGCAGTAGGTACTGGGAGATGAAGAACCTTGCACAGGATAGAGTAGCATGGAGAGCTGCATCAAACCAGTCTCTGCAGTGAAGAACACAACAACAGAACATGGAGTGAAGAGATACGCTCGAAGTTCTAACACTATATGATACGTGGTACTTACTGGAATTATGGAAACCGTGGAGAACCCGTCAATATAACTTTCTTCTCACACAAACGGTTTATTTAACAATATATAAACTGCGTTTTACAGATAATCGAAGCATTTAACCATAAAATTTTCTTTAACAAAATGAACAAATCTGAAAAATTCTTTGACCTTAAACCTTAAGTTGAATAACCTTTTAATCTTTGCAAAAGAAAAGTGAAGTGCTGTATTGCAAAACAGCAAACAATATGACAATGATTACAAGACGGCCAGGTCGGCATCCCGCCCGTCATCGGGTCTAACAACAGTGTTTACCACCGTGCGGGACACAGTCCTGCAATCCTCTTACAATCTCGGCGTTCCTTGACTAAACCTCCAATTTTATAGTGTCGGCCAGGTCAGCTTGACCTTCTCTAAGGTTTTGTAAAGACCTAAGTGCCCTCCTACTGGAGAATCATAGAAATACCGGAAGACCGGAATGAATAAGATTCGTGAGAGACAAATTCTAGCTTCCCCGGACCTACCGCTGCGGTTACACAGAACGCCGTTCTTCAGAAAATATTCACTGGATTCCTATCCATCATTTGACCCCTGAGGCCCCCCCACAATAGGTCATGTTCTTGTCCACTTTTTAAATTATTAAACAGTTGAAGTACCTCCGTAAGGATCTTACATACTAGGTGACTGTCCGGCGTTTCCTCATCAAGCTCGTCCTGTTGGAACATCCTGCTAAGGGCGTCAGCAACATGATTATCAGATCTCCTAACGTGCCGAACCTTAAAAAGGAAAGCCAAAATGTGGACCGCCCATCTCGCAATACGCCCTGGCTTCCTAGGACTAGCTAGGACCCAACTGAAAGCCGTATTATCCGTCTCTATGTAAAATTCACGATGTTCGAGATAGAACCGAAATTTTACCAAATTAAATAACACAGCTAACGCTTCGCTCTCATAAACCGAGTAATTGAGCTCAGGCTCCTCCAGACGTCGGGAAACAAATGCTAACGGACACTTGATATCTTGAGCTTCCTGTAGAAGAATTGCCGCCACACTAGTATTGAAAGCATCAGTCTGGACGACAAATCTTTTCTTAAAGTCAGGTACGGCTGAAACCGGTGGAATGGCAATCGCAGTTTTAATTCCCTCAAAGGCTGCCTGCTGACTTTCAGTCCAAACGAATTTCTCATTGTTTCTGAGTAACAAATTTAACTGAGTTGCACGTTGCGCAAAGTTTGAGACAAATCTGCGGAAATAATTAGCCATCCCTACAAATCGGGCCACATTCCTTTTATTTCGTGGCTGCGGAAAATTCCTCGACGCCTTACTGCTTTCCTGATCAATGCTACTTCCACCCCCGGATACCAAGTGACCCAAAAATGACACCTGGCGCTTGGCCAAGGTTATCTTTGAGGGTTTCACAATCAGCCCCACATCCCTGAGCCTGGATAGTACCTTCCGGATGTGCTCTAAGTCCTCTTCAAAGGAGGCACTAAATATGACCACATCGTTCAAATAATTGAAGACACAATTAAACTTTAAATCAGCTAAAATTTTATCCAATAAACGGGATGAAACGGCCGCACCGGTTGAGAAACCAAACGGAACCCGGTTGAACACATGTAAATTTCAATCCGTCGCGAAGGCGGTGAGATGTTTATCTGGTAATAAGCCCGATTAAGATCTATGACCGCAAACCAAGATGCTCCAGAAAACTAAGTGAAACAGTTGTGGAGATCAGGCAGTGGCACCGATTCCAATATCACTTTCTTATTGAAAGGCCTGTAATCAACCACAGGTCGTAATCCTGCCCCTGATCTTTGGATGCTAAGAAAATAGGGGAAGCATAAAGGGGAGGTGGACGGTGTTATAACTCCGTCTTTTAACAAGCCCTCAATTTTGTGCCTTAATATCTTTATCTTAGGTGGTAACAAGCTATATGGAGACTGGCGAACCGGCACGTAATCTATCACACGAATATGGTATCTAAAGACGACTGTGACTCCCAATCTGTCACAAAGAACGTCAGGAATTTCTCCCAGAAATTCACTTAACTGTTTCCCTTGTTGTCTAGAGAGAGATGGTCTGCGCCAGGCAGGCACGTGTTACTACTGGCATCACGTTCCATCCCCACATGAGCACATGAACAAAAAGCTATTCGATCGTTGGGAGAAAATTTGAAATAAAAGGTCCGGGTACCAAAATCTAACACCATACCGGTCTCACGGATGAAATCATGACCTAGAATTAAGTCAGGCAGCAGTCTCTTAACTAATAAAAACTTGACAGGCCATGAAAATTCACACACGGAAAGATTTCTCCGCACTTCCCCGCACGGGGGTAACTCTTGGCTGTTGGTCACCCGACATCTCTCAATCGAGGGACGTACTTGAGATAATCTACATGTGTGTCCATATTCAATAAACCATTCGTAATCAAGTAGTGACACAGAGCTGCCTGAATCTAACAACCCACACAACGGTTCATGCACTATAGCCGCACAGACAAATGGTAAGGTACGTGTAGTGACTGCCTGTACACGACTACACCACCCCTGTCTCCGAGGATGCGATCCCTCCCCCGCCTGGAGTAGTTTCTCAGCTCAAGGCGTCCTTGGAACCGGGCATCCTCGTACTAAATGGTCACGTGCGCCGCATCTAAAATAAGACCCTGATTTCATTGAACTGCGCACCCTACCAGTCATGCTACCTTCTGGACAGGAATTAGATAAGACTTGATGTCCCCCCGCTAACTCATTTCGCTAGTTCTCGGCAGAAGACAATGTCATAACACATTTAACAAGATTCTCTAACTCGTGAAGAGTGACAGGGCGAGAAAAGAGTGCGATCCGAGACCTATATTCAGGCCGAATAGCTTCCAAGACAATAGCAACTAAATCCACCTTGGGAAGGTCCATACATAGTGCCGATGCTGCCTCACGAACAATTCAGACAACGATTCGTGGGAGTTCTGCACGCGCCAGTAATACCTACGCTCTAGCTCTTCGAGCATACGGACTGATAACTTACCCTCCACGAACCGATTGCTCAGTTCCCCGACCGTCTTACCCTGCTGTAAGGTTTCAGATAGGAGATTACTTAAGCTACCGCGTGCTAACGTGACGGGGGATCCTTAATGCGTCAGCGTGCGACTCAAACTTAACTAGCAGCCACAATATATGTTGTATGTTTTCCAAGGTTTCAACTGACTATTCCTGAATACTATTTAAGAGACACATCATCGGGATAGGGAGGCGCGCAAAATATTCTCCAGACCGATCACTTAGACCTCGGGATTCAGATACACATTTGGTTATTGAATTGTCAGAAACACAGTCTATACAAGGTGGTCCATTGATCGTGATCGGGCCAAATATCTCCCGAAATAAGCGTCAAACGAAAAAACTACAAAGAACGAAACTTATCTAGCTTGAAGGGGAAACCAGATGGAGCTATGGTTGGCCCACTAGATGGCGCTGCCATAGGTCAAACAGATATCAACTGCGTTTTTTTAAATAGGAACCCCCATTTTTATTACAAATTCGTGTAGTACGTAAAGAAATGTGAATGTTTTAGTTGGACCACTTTTATCGCTTTATGATAGATGGCGCTGTACTAGTCGCAAGCATATGGTTCACAATTTTAGACGAACAGTTGGTAACAGGTAGGTTTTTTAAAGTGAAATACAGAACGTAGGTACGTTTGAACATTTTATTTCGGTTGTTCGAATGTGATACATGTACTTTTGTGAATTTATCATTTCTGAGAACACATGCTGTTACAGCGTGATTACCTGTAAATATCACATTAATGCAATAAATGCTCAAAATGATGTCCGTGAAACTCAATGCATTTGGCAATACGTGTAACGACATTCCTCTCAACAGCGAGTAGTTCTCCTTCCGTAATGTTCGCACATGCATTGACAATGCGCTGACGCATGTTGTCAGGCGTTGTCGGTGGATCACGATGGCAAATATCCTTCAGCTTTTTCCACAGAAAGAAATCCGGGGACGTCAGATCCGGTGAACTTGCGGGCCATGGGATGGTGCTTCGACGACCAATCCACCTGTCATGAAATATGCTATTCAATACCGCTTAACCGCACGCGAGCTATGGGCCGAACATCCATCATGTTGGAAGTACATGGCCATTCTGTCATGCTGTGAAACATGTTGTAGTAACATCGGTAGAACATTACGTAAGAAATCGGTATACATTGCACCATTTAGATTGCCATCAATAAAATGGAGGCCAATTATCCTTCCTCCCATAATGCCGCACCAAACATTAGCCCGCCAAGGTCGCTGGTGTTCCACTTGTCGCAGCCATTGTGGATTTTCCGTTGCCCAATAGTGCATATTATGCCGGTTTATGTTACCGCTGTTGGTGACTGACGCTTCATCGCTGAATAGAACGCGTGCAAAAAATCTGTCATCGTCCCGTAATTTCTCTTGTACCCAGTAGCAGAACTGTACACGACGTTCAAAGTCGTCGCCATTCAAGTCCTGGAGCATAGAAATATGGTACGGGTGCAGTCGATGTTGATGTAGCATTCTCAACACCGACGTTTTTGAAATTCCCGATTCTTGCGGAATTTGTCTGCTATTGATGTGCGAATTAGCCGCGACAGCAGCTAAAACAACAACTTGGGCATCCTCATTTGTTTCAGGTCGTGGTTGACGTTTCACATGTGGCTCAACACCTCCTGTTTCTTTAAATAACGTAACTATCCGGCGAACGGTCTGGAGACTTGGATGATGTCGTCCAAGATACCGAGCAGCATACATAGCACACGCCCGTTGGGCATTTTGATCACAATAGCCATACATGAACACGATATCGACATTTTCTGCAATTGATAAATGGTCCATTTTAACACGGGTAATGTATCAAATGGTTCAAATGGCTATGAGCACTATGGGACTTAACTTCTAAGGTCATCAGTCCCTTAGAACTTAGAACTGCTTAAACCTAACTAACTTAAGGACATCACACACATCCATGCCCGAGGCAGGATTCGAACCTGCGATCGTAGCTGTCGCGCGGTTCCAGACTGTAGCGCCTAGAACCGCTCGGCCACCCCGGCCGGCTAATGTATCAAGAAGCAAATACTGTCCGCACTGGCAAAATGTTACGTGATACCTCGTACTTATACGTTTGTGACTATTACAACGCCATCTATCACAAAGCGAAAAAAGTGGTCCAACTAAAACATTCATATTTCTTTACGTACTACACGAATACGTAATAAAAAGATGGGGGTTCCTATTTTTAAAAAAACGCAGTTTATATCCGTTTGACCTATGGCAGCGCCATCCATTGGGCCAACCATAGCGCCATCTGGTTTTCCCCCTTCAAGGTAGACGAGTTTCGTTGTTTGTAGTTTTTTCTTTTGATGCTTATTTCGTGAGAGATTTGGCCCGGTCACTATCAATGGACCACCCGGTATATTTGTATCATCAACACTTTCTAATTCTAAAACTGCACTTGAGATTTGCAAATCAAACAAAATATTATTTAACTGAATGACACGTGATAACTGCTCAGGGCTCGGTTCTAAAAGTTTAAGATCCTTTACTCTGTTGCCCAGATGAACTAATTGTGCATTAATGCGCTTCACCTGCCTCACAGTTGGCTAATTATTTGAGAGAAAGGAGAGATTTTCTTGTAACCGATTCAATGCCACCATAATAGTCTGTAAATTTTAGCTCATGTCGCCAGCTGTGCTGACAGAAACGGAGAGTGGTGTTGACAACGCTGCCCGCAGCCTGGTTGCCACCTCCCCCACCATTCCGTGAATATTTTGATGCCTAATGCTCAGTTCATACTCGAGCTGATCCCGTTTTAGGTACGAAACACCGGGACACTGACGTGGATTCATGGTGTGGCTATGGACACAAGAGAGTAATTAGATAATGTCGCAAAAGAATAAAGTATAAAATTTAAACTGAAGCAGGTTGCGTGAAATGAAAATCGTTACAAACCTTCCCCTACTCCCCACCCCCCTAACGGGTCGAAAACCACGCTCAGCTACCAATGGTACGTGGTACTTACTGGAATTAAGGAAAACGTGGAAGAGAGGACCCACCAATATTACTTCCTCTTAACACAAACTGTTTATTTAACAATATATAAATGCGTTTTACAGGTAATCGAAGAATTTAACCATAAAATTTTCTTTAACAAAATGAACAAATTTGCAAAATTCTTTTAGCTTTAATCCTTAAGCTGAATAACCTTTCAATCATTGCGAAAGAAATCTGAAGTGCTGCATTGCAAAACAGCAAAGAATGTGACAATGATTACAAGACGGCCGGATCTGCAGCCTGCCCGTTATCGGGTGAAACAGCAGTGTTTACCACCTCGCTGGACACAGTCTGTCTTATTAAATGCCTTTCTGCAACATTTGATAACTACACTCCTGGAAATGGAAAAAAGAACACATTGACACCGGTGTGTCAGAACCACCATACTTGCCCCGGACACTGCGAGAGGGCTGTACAAGCAATGATCACACGCACGGCACAGCGGACACACCAGGAACCGCGGTGTTGGCCGTCGAATGGCGCTAGCTGCGCAGCATTTGTGCACCGCCGCCGTCAGTGTCAGCCAGTTTGCCGTGGCATACGGAGCTCCATCGCAGTCTTTAACACTGGTAGCATGCCGCGACAGCGTGGACGTGAACCGTATGTGCAGTTGACGGACTTTGAGCGAGGGCGTATAGTGGGCATGCGGGAGGCCGGGTGGACGTACCGCCGAATTGCTCAACACGTGGGGCGTGAGGTCTCCACAGTACATCGATGTTGTCGCCAGTGGTCGTCGGAAGGTGCACGTGCCCGTCGACCTGGGACCGGACCGCAGCGACGCACGGATGCACGCCAAGACCGTAGGATCCTACGCAGTGCCGTAGGGGACCGCACCGCCACTTCCCAGCAAATTAGGGACACTGTTGCTCCTGGGGTATCGGCGAGGACCATTCGCAACCGTCTCCATGAAGCAGGGCTACGGACCCGCACACCGTTAGGCCGTCTTCCGCTCACGCCCCAACATCGTGCAGCCCGCCTCCAGTGGTGTCGCGACAGGCGTGAATGGAGGGACGAATGGAGACGTGTCGTCTTCAGCGATGAGAGTCGCTTCTGCCTTGGTGCCAATGATGGTCGTATGCGTGTTTGGCGCCGTTCAGGTGAGCGCCACAATCAGGACTGCATACGACCGAGGCACACAGGGCCAACACCCGGCATCATGGTGTGGGGAGCGATCTCCTACACTGGCCGTACACCACTGGTGATCGTCGAGGGGACACTGAATAGTGCACGGTACATCCAAACCGTCATCGAACCCATCGTTCTACCATTCCTAGACCGGCAAGGGAACTTGCTGTTCCAACAGGACAATGCACGTCCGCATGTATCCCGTGCCACCCAACGTGCTCTAGAATGTGTAAGTCAACTACCCTGGCCAGCAAGATCTCCGGATCTGTCCTCCATTGAGCATGTTTTGGACTGGATGAAGCGTCGTCTCACGCGGTCTTCACGTCCAGCACGAACGCTGGTCCAACTGAGGCGCCAGGTGGAAATGGCATGGCAAGCCGTTCCACAGGACTACATCCAGCATCTCTACGATCGTCTCCATGGGAGAATAGCAGCCTGCATTGCTGCGAAAGGTGGATATACACTGTACTAGTGCCGACATTGTGCATGCTCTGTTGCCTGTGTCTATGTGCCTGTGGTTCTGTCAGTGTGATCATGTGATGTATCTGACCCCAGGAATGTGTCAATAAAGTTTCCCCTTCCTGGGACAATGAATTCACGGTGTTCTTATTTCAATTTCCAGGAGTGTATATACGCACCATTGATGACAAGAGTGCTTCAATTACTCAAAACAGATGACTTAACATAATCTGAAAGTTGTATATCGAAAGTTTCGGAGTTAAGATGCGCACCTGTCCTTAAAGTTTAAACAGATTAGCAAACAATATGACCATGATAAGGCTTACTTCAAAGCAACCAACCTCTTAATTTCAATTGGCAACCAAGGTGCGACTGGATCCAAAACCGTCTCTTCTGACAATTTTATTATGACTAAAGCCCTAGTGACAGTTGGCTGTTAATATTTTCAAAGTTAAACTGATTGTCAGTTATTAAGAACGATCTGAATGAACGTCTTAAAAAATTACTTGTGAACACTTATTACAAGAGAACTCATTTGGCGGAACCACAAGATCCTGCTAAAATACACCAATAATGACCTGGTTTTTAAAACGCAGAAACGAACAGGCTTAATACAACAGGTTGTTCAGATTATAACTAATGACTGAGAAATGCAATTACAATGTAGCACTGAACTGGTTAACAGCTAAACCTAATCACAAGATCCCTCTTTTGTTTAACCGCAACATGGGCCATAGTAGAATTTTTCCGGCCGTGTTTACGACCAAGAGCTGATTAATGAGAACATTAATGATCGGGTACCTGCCAGAAAAAAAGGACAATATAATAGCGGGACAAATTTTTAAACGACAACAAGTGTCTTAATACGATACTACTGCCTCCATCTGCGACCAAAGAGCCGACCGAATAAAACTCTGAGGGTCGGGTACAAACCACAAAATAATGAGGGCAGGTAGACAATGAAACAAATCACCACGAGGATTACAGGATGTTAATCCCCCTTCTCAGTAAGCAGTTCCATGGATTCACAGTGCGTCGCAGGGGTTACTGAGAGGTACCGATGAAAGACAGGTAGAAGAGTGCAGCCAGGCCATGAGAGGTCGTCAGACACAAATGTTGCCAACCAACCGACGGGATGTCGGCTTGCTGTTTGTAGTCGACGCTGACCCCGGTGAAGTACTCCGGTATCTTCGCTCTGCGCAGACCGTCCTTGAGCAGCTCGTGGCTTCGGGCGCTCAGATGTCGTGACCACCTCTTGTCGCGACGCTACCGCCAATCCCAAAACTCCGTGGCTCCCTCACGGGCCAGCGAACCCGGTATAGGTACCGTCAAGCAAAGACCGTCTAAGGACACAACCCACAGACACCAAGTCTTCCTCATAGATATTGACAATTCGACACTACACCTGAGCCAGTGGCGCCAGACAGGTCTACTAATTCAACGTCACCACGGCTCACTATAGATAGTGCGATAACGAAGTGCTCAGTAGTGATTGCCAGAAGTCAGTCACAGAAGATGGAAGAAAAACATAGGTGCAAAGAAGTTAAGAACTTCGGTTAACAGAATAAATACTTCAGTTGATCGATTTATGAAGGAAAGTACAAAAATGTTCAGGGGAATTCAAGAATACGGAAAGGCAAGTCACTTAGGAGCGAAATACATAAGAAATGCAGGGAAGGTAAGGCGAAATGGATGCATGGAAAATTTGAAGAAATCGAAAAGCAAATCGTTCACAGAAGGACTGACTCAGCATACAGAAAAGACAAAACAACCTTCGGTGAAATGAAAAAAGCAGTGGTGGCAAAATGAAAAGGGCAGAGGCAAATTCAACTGTCGCAACGCAGAGGAGGGAGCGGATAGGTGGAAAAAGTAGATTGAAAGCATCTATCAGGGGAAGACCTGTGAGACAAAAGGAAAAACAGGGTTCGATTGGGGATCCATTATTAGAATCAGAATTTAAAAACTTATGGAAGACTTGTTATCAGAGAAGGCGGAATTGATAGGTAAATTCCAGTTTGTGAAGTTATTGGGATAAGTGGCAACAAGAAGTCTATTCACAGTGTTGTGTCAAATGCGTCATTTTGGCGATATAGCATCCAGTTCACGAAAAAACGTAATCCACAGAATTCCGAAAACTGCAAGAGCTGATAAGTGCGAGAATTATAGAACAGTTAGCTTAACAGCTCATTGATTCAATTTGCTGACAAGAATAATATACAGAAGAATGGGAAAGAAAATTATGTATGTGTTAGATGACGAACCGCTTGGCTTTATGAAAGGTCAAGACATCAGAAAGGCAGCTCTGACGTTGCATTTATAATGGTCGCAAGACTAAAGAGAAATCGAGTCACAGTCATAGGATATGTCGACGTGAAAAATGCGATCGATAACGTCAAATGGTGCAAGATGTTCGAAATTCTGAAGAAAATGCGGGTAAGCTATAGGGACACACTGCTAATATATAACATGAACAAAAAGCAAGAGGCAGTTATAAGTGTGGAACACCAAGAACGAATTATTCGGATTAAAAAGTGTGTAAGACAGTGATGTAGTCTTTCGTCTCTACTGTTCAATCTTTGCATCGAAGAAGCAAGTTTCTAGGGTGGAATTAACATTCGAGGTGAAACAATATCAGTGATACGACTCGCTAATGACATTACTATCATTAGCGAAAATTAAGAAGAATTACAGGATCAACTGAATGGCATGAACGGTCTGCCGAGCACAGAATATGGACTGAGAGTAACTGGAAGAAAAACGAAAGTAATGAGAAGTAGCAGAAATGAGAACAGTGAGAAACTTAATATGAGGATTGATGGTCACGACGAAGCTGAAGTTAAGGAATTCTGCTATCTGGGCAGCAAAATAACCAGTGGCGGACGGAGCCAGGATGACCTCAAAAGCGAACTAGTAATGGCAAAAAGGATATTCCTGGCCAAGAGAAGTCTGCTATTATCGAACACAGGGCTTAATTGGAGGAAGAAAATTCTGAAAATATACATTTGGAGCACAGCATTGTATGGGATTGGAACATGGACTGTAGGAAAACCGGAACAGAAGGGAATAGAAGCATTTGAGATGTGGTGCTATAGACGAATGTTGAAAATTAGGTGGACTGATAAGGTAAGGAATGAGGAGGTTCTGCGTAGAAACGGACAGGAAAGGAGACAGAACAGGATGATAGGACATCTGTTAAGACACCAGAGAATAATGCGCATGGCACTAGAGGGCACTACAGAGGGTAAAAATTGCAGAGGAAGACAGTGAAAGGTGGCTACACTGAGCCACAGCGCGAGAGATTGCGCCAAAGAGTTTTATTCCGCCGCCTCCACTGGTAGTGCTTGTCGAGAACTCGTAGTAGTCAGTGCTTGCTGAGATGTCGTAGTGGAGAGTTCTTGTCGAGAAGTCGTGGTGGAGAGTGCTTGCTGAGATGTCGTAGTGAAAAGTTCTTGTCGAGAAGTCGTGGTAGTCAGTGCTTATCGAGATGTGGTAGTAGTGAGTCGGTGTTGAGATGTTGTAGTAGGGAGTGCTTGTTCCATGTTTTATGCAGTTTTGATGGGCTAGACAGCAGATGTTGTTCGAATGGAGATATTGTAATGATCAGAGTGCTTTTCGTCAATATATATGAAGGTAAAAAAAATTCCGTTTTCTTTTTATTATTTCAATGTCTTAAATAATGCGTCATTACAGGTTCAGTCAACAAAGCATCTGGCTTGTGTTCTTGTATTAGAGTGTAATTCTGGTTTCCTTACGCAATTATAGTTTTTCTATTTTTTTTTAATTACTTCAGTATAAATGGTATTTAAAATTTCTTGTCTTATTGAAGAAGAACCGTGCCAGATGTGTACGTTGAATCACACTTCCACACACAGAACAATTACGCTTGTGTTTTGGTTTCGTACGTTTTATAGTTGCTGGGGACTTAATTAATTAATTGTGTTAATGAAAATTTTCTTTCATTCTTTGTTGTTATTCTATGCAGTCAGATTGCGTACAAAAACTAGTCAGGGCCAACTTCGTAATCGGACTTACAGCTACGAAAAATTAAAAGTATTTGCATTTCATATATATTTAATTAAGCCCCCATGCAACAGAAATTGGAATAAGTCCAGCAAATGATTGAGGACATAGGTTGCAAGTGCTACTCTGAGATAAAGAGGTTGGCACAGGAGAGGAATTCGTGGCAGACCCCATCAAACCGTCAGAAGACTGATGACACAAAAATAAGTACTTTGAACCCATTACTTGTTACATTTAAAGCAAATGACCAGTGCGGATAGTGCGGACTCTGTCCTGATCAGTCGCCTATAGGTGATATAATAATGGAGAAATAGGTAAATAACAGTATTTATTTATAATAGGTATTATATTTTAAGTAGTGGTAACAAAGCTAGTCACACTGTAAAAATCGATATCATTATATACAAAATGGCTCAATGTAAAAAGTATAAAAAGCATATAGTGTCTTGTCAGACTTCTGATGATGAACGTTGGAGTATTTCAGTTTATTTGCACAGTACACAACGCTTTCCTAAAGAATGTAAACAACTTCTACTGCTGTTGTACATAACAGTAAAATTAGCTTCTCAGTAGGTGCCGCATTGCAAATACTTTACATCTACGTGTATGACCGAAACAGCATGATGGACTACGCTAACCGTAAGGATTTAACCAACTGCAACAGCTGTCGTGGATGTTAGGTAAACAGATTGTCAACAGGTGACACCTTCTACATTGTTTATAATAAAAAGGTTTTCAAAATAACATGGAGCGATGGTCTGGGGTGCCGTTACATTTCATAGCAGGAGCCATGGGGTTGTCATGCGCGGTACCCTTACAGCATTGCCCTCCGTCGACGATATTCTACACCCCGTCATATTCCCCGTCATGTAAGACATGCCAGGATTACATTGCAACAAGAAAACGGCCGCTCGCACACGACGAGAGTTCTACTGCTTGTCTTCCCGCTTGCCAAATCGAACCTTGGCGAGCAGTCACCGGATATCTCCCCAAGGTCCTCTAATCATCTCGTGATTTTGACGATCAAACGCTGGAAATGGACAGAATTTGGCGCGATATCCCTCTGAAGGTCATCTAACCACTCTATAAATCATTGTCATGCCGGACAACTGCTTTCATAAGGACTAGAGGTGGACTAGCGCGTTATTGACTTGCTCAGTTTATGAATCCCTTTCTCTTGACTAAATCATATAATTTTACCGAAATTGTAATCATGTACATCACGTCAACCGATTTCCGTCCCGTGTTAGTGTGAGTTTACTGTAATGCTCCTGAAACCACTGTAGCATGCTTCTGGCTCCGAGACATGGACACTTACACTGATGAAAGATGACATCGCCGTTGGGAAACACATCAAGCATGAAGCGACGCAGGTGGTTCACAGCTATCAGCGTCTCTTCGAGGTCCCATGCAAGCGCAGGTCGCCGATGACCTCCATGACAGCGTTTATGGAGCAAAAATGTGATTCACCCGAAGAGCTAACACGTTTGCAATGATTGACGGTCGAGTCCCGATGGTTCAGTGCCCACTGCAATCGTAATTGGTGATATTATTGGGTCACCATGTAAAGACGTAGAGATGATCTGTTGCGGAGCTCCGTGTTCAACAATGTACGATGAACAGTGTGCTCGAAACACTTGTGCGTGCACCAGCATAGTGCTCTTTCGGCAGAGATACCACACATCACCATCTATCCTATTTACAGAGCAGACAAGCCTCCGAACCCCCAGATCTGTGAAGAGTCTTATACGTCCAACCATTTAGTGCCTAATGGTAGTTTCACTGTCCTACCTCTTTCTGTAGATGCTCATGACAGTAGCACGTGAACATTCGACCAGCTTCGCCGTTTTCGACATACTCATTCACAGGCTTTGCGTAGTAATAAGATCTGCCCTTTGGCGGTGCCGCTTATCTCAGTGGATTTCCCCACTTCAGCCCAGACCTTCGCTGGAGTATCCCCACCCGTCGCTGCTGCGCTTACATACTTTTCATAGCCCGTCACGTTCCAGCAACTTCACCATGCAGCATCCAGCCCCGCCTTGGGCAATGTTCATAATGTTTTGGCTTATCAGTGTGTACATTAGGTGCTGAGTAAAGCTGAGATGATTTTTAGAAAATTTATTTGAAAGAAAGGGTGTTGACGTTTTTAAATAAGTACCACTAGCAGTAATTATGAGCTGATATATTTTGTGTGTGTAATGCCCCACAGCTCGAAGATATTTGAAAGAAGTCTGGAAATGAAGATGAAATAAATCTGCACTAAATACAGGTTTCCGTAATCTGATCATCTTCATCTATTACAAATGAATTTCTCAATTGACTGTGTAACGCTTTTCGCCATCGACGGCAATGGCGCAGGACAATTTTTATATTAATCAGTGTCAGAGTAAAAATTTGCCATTTAGACTGTTGTGCATTATTGTAAGAGACCTCAAGATGATCAGAGAATCGAAACCAGTTAATAATGAATTATGTCATCATCAGCCCTTAGAGATATGAAATTCGCATTTTGTCAGTGATGAGCATATTGACAAAACGATGGATTAACAGGAAACAATTATAAAGCTTTACAAGAGTTTTTGACGACTGCAGAGTCGCTCTGAGCAGGCGAGTTCTACGTCCACATAGAGGGCCTAATATACATCGCGTGAACGTTTCATCGATATTTAGCCAACTCCTGGTGATATATGAATACAAGTAATAATAATGATTTTGGGCGCAAGTACAGCGAAACAGCGGATTTTGATATGTGTTTATTTATAACGCCATTTGCTGCACCATGATTTGTCGTTACGCCTGTCAATGATACGAGATTAAATGTAATCCGTATCGAAAAATATGTATAATTTGTTGAACCGCTATTCTCATTCGCAGTCCACTTGAATTACAAATAATGTATAGCAGAGAAACATTAAAGGGATTGTATTTGCAGCTGTCCATCGTAACAGTGATAAACGAGTACCGGTATCCAGTATTTTCTTTCAGAGGAAGGTAACACCATAAGGCAGATCAATTTATGTGGAAATTAACAGTAGCATTAAACCGCTTGGAAAATTCTCACAAAGGCAAAATTGACGGTGAAAGACTTTCAATAATCGAACAACTAATTTCCCCTACTATTAGCGAAAGTATAGCAGAATTTCCCTGCTTACATTTTACAAAAAATGTGCATCATTTTCGGTACCTCTTTTCGTATTGGTCACTAAACTTCGAATTGGAGGAGAGCATCATTAATAAAAATTTCATTCTCCTCTGGTAGAAGTTTCAACACACTAAAACTTTTAATTTGCTTAAAGAAAAAGTGTGTATACGAGAAGAAAGGTAAACCTTAAGTTTTATTGTATGATTATCAGTTCAAGGTAAGAAAAGTCAATTATTGACGATATCATTAAAATATTCAACTCCGGGTAGACTTATGAAAGGGCCCTAAACAACGTAAATTACGATGTGTGATATAATGGGAAGAAGAGCTGTGAAATCCGAAAGAGATGAGTTATTTCCAGTGCCTGCAACACATACACACACACACACACACACACACACACACACACACACATGTTGTACAACTTTTATTTATCGCTAACAAAAGGGACGAGTGGGGGATAGAAGGGAATGAAGTCTACCCTGCTGATAGACTGCTCAGAGGAAAGGTTTCGTCACAGTACCGGAACAACACATGAGCTATATTCTTCGTAGAAAGCATGGGCGACGGGAGATGCGAGACATACTTCACTACATACTGTTACACGCCTATATCGACAAGTCGTAGTACCAGTTATCAGGAACTGTCCATTCCGAAACACGTAAGGAAAAAATTTACAGCACAATATATCTGTTTTGTAACAGCTACTTTAGTGCTACAGACAATGTTGTCAGCGCGGCGAGGTTGACAGTGGCCGCACGCACAACAATTTGGTTAACGGTTTGCCTTAGACTAACTCGCTCACTGCACTGCATATTTAACAATACTAAATCATTTAGGCGACAAGCTGCGTAATACTGGCCGCCAGCGATCGTGTGCAGTGACAGTCTCAACGAGAATTAAGGCTAATATGAAATTTTACAGGCTTCGGCATGCATCTGCAGGTGTATAAAGGTTTGTGTTACGAGTACCATCTGATAATACTATTAAAGCAGCCGCCGATGGTTAAAACTAGTCTCTACACAACACCATATCTTATCAGATATCGAAGTTAATCTGCGTAAAATAAATTTTTCTTTGTATTCGTTCTCACGCCTATTGTTGACCAGGTCACGAGAAAAGTAACGAAGTAGGTATGTTAAGTAAGTTTATACCTTTCAATATCTTTTCAATGAATCGATCTTCCAATGTTTACCAGTTAGAAATTAAATATGTCAACCTAGAAAAAATACAACGAGACAACTGCGCACTGATACGGTGTAAAACTCCATCCCTTTTCCTACATTCTAGACAAGGTCGTTCACTGAAACACTTTTCCCCTTGCTAGGGGAAACTAATTTTGGGAATAACGCTCAACAACAACAAAAAATACGTTCTGTGACTTTCTCTCCTTTCTCAGAACGATCGTCTGATAACACAAATGTACCTTTATTGCTCTAGGCACGACGTTTCTTGGCCTACAGTCAATTTTAAAACTAACAACCGACAGCATTAGCACACCCAATTCACTCTTTCTGACAAATAGCATAAACTACAGTCTTTCAAACGAGTAGTACATATAGTTACAGTGACTTTAAACGGCCTAAATCCTCCTTCGACATACCAAACTAAACAACTTTGAGAGAGTGAATGTTTTTCGTAATTTAATTCTAATTTTACAGCGGAATATGTTAGATATTCCTATTATCATTAACCTGAATGTGGTCATCACTTGTTCATGACTAATAGCTACGTAATAGTCTTCCAGTATATAATGTATTTGAGGTGAGCTACATCCATCTGACTTGCTACCATTTTATGGTCTACAGTGGTGCTTCGTTCTAGTTGTTTCTACAGTTAGTTCCAGTTCATCCATGCATTAGCGCCATCGATGTTCTTTTCCCTAGAATTCACTCGTCGGGGGACAGGTTCCGTATCCTTCATGAAAATAGACATAAAAAATTTATTATGTATGTCAAAGAGAAAAAGAAAGAAACAACAACTCTCAGCAACTTCGTTTTTTATTTAATATTCCTTCTGAGGCCATAGCTTCTCAGTACAGACATGTCTTCTGCGACAATCGAGGCACCGTAAGAAAACGAAAATATGAGAGAGAAAAATACTGATCCTGATCCCTTACACGCTCCAAATATACCGTCTTTTATGAATTTAAAATCGGAGATCCGAACGTTTCACAAAAGTTGTACAAGTAGCGCACACACACAAGCAAACACACATACAAAAGCCAAGTGGGAAGTAAATATGAAATGTGGGGAAGAGGCACGCTAGCCTTAAAAATGCGAGTGTTTTATCACCTATGTTGCACGACTTGCTTCTTGGAGCATAAAAGAAGGAATCTCGCTAACATTTCGTTAGAGGAAAAATAGGTTAATTTTCTAGGTTAACAGGTTGCATGGACTTCTTGTAGCACACACAACGATTTGCAGACTTTATGCAAACAATAAAAGTTGAGTAAACAAACTAATTAACTGTAGCAGAAACAACTACATAAATAATAACATTAAGAACGATACACTAAAAGAAAGAATTTTTTGTATCTACAGAGCAAAAATAAATATATGAATGGGCCCAGAGTAAAAAGAATATCTTCCGTTTGTAGCAAGTAGCTGCAGCAGAAGGAAAAAGGCCCACATTTCTCAAACGAGTAGAGCCAGAATACTTCAGAAAAAAATCTGATTCTGATTTTGCCTCTCCCATTCAATATCACAAAATGACCGTCACTCACGGTTTTAAGTTTTATTGGCAGAAAACATAAATCTGAGAAAAGCTACAGATATTTAACATTGAATGATATAACAGTCCACATGTAAAAGAGAATTATAATTAGAAGACTCGAAAAACTTATTAACAGTTAGAAACATTCACATTTGCCTACTCGAAAAGAATAATGTCGACAGCTCTACAGGATGGAGAAAACAACGTGATAATAAGGTCAGAATTTCGTAGGGGACTTCTAATCAAGCAAAATTTTCCAGATAACTATACAACAGCCAGTCAACGACGAGCTTGTGTTGAACTGACGCCTTTAATCTAACTTTCTCCAGGTGATACCTGTGATGCTGAAAAGCGCAGTTACTACATAAATTAGCTGAACAGAATGATTTCCTCTTAATAGTCAATGTTAGGCAAACAATAAATTCCTGCCCATCGCTGATTATGTTAGGTGAGAATTTCCTGAAGTGTTTTCTGGTTAAAGCTTCATTATCAAACCAACTACACTAAATGTAATTTAGTCCCACTTCTCTGTTAAGATAATAATTTGTAATGTACAAAAATTATTGCAGTTGGCATTGTTAAGTGTAATGCTATTAACAAGGAAATCTAAGGTTAACATGCTGTAATTTTTTCTTTTGTACAGTGAGCAAGAATGAAGCTGTATTTTACAAAGTACACTAGCCAGTAGATCAGTCCGCGTAAGTCAGTTGTTCTCACCTCCTGGGGGGAGATGGAGAGGGGAGGGTGGGTTGCAGACAGCTGAGAAGCAGTATCTTGCGGTCAGACAAGTCAAAAAATTATATTACAGTTAGCAAGAGGAGTTTTTGTAGAGTTGGCAGCACCGGTGTTGCCCCACGCGAGTCGGCCGAAGAGGCCGTACGGTTAAAGGCGCTGCAGTCTGGAACCGCGAGACCGCTACGGTCGCAGGTTCGAATCCTGCGTCGGGCATGGATGTTTGTGATGTCCTTAGGTTAGTTAGGTTTAACTAGTTCTAAGTTCTAGGGGACTAATGACCTCAGCAGTTGAGTCCCATAGTGCTCAGAGCCATTTGAACCATTTTTTTGAACCAGCCCCACGCGTCGCCAATTCGTTGCCAACGAAAACACATTCTTCAATCTCTTTTCTCCATTCTCATATCGGTAACGCACCTGTTGTACTATTTATAAGAAAGTAGTAGTAGTTTCATTGGTTTTGTTCTCCGAATGAAAATGTCTGCTACAAGAACACTGAATAATAAAGAATGTACTAAGAATGGATTCATGTTTATTGAAAAAGACAATGTACAACTGCCACAGTCTGTTTTGCGTCATAATGTCCTCATTAACGATTCAGTACATCGTGTGCGCCTGGAACGTTATACAAAACCAGCTAATCGGCCGTTGAAGAATCAAAAAAAATAGTTTATCGCTGGAAAAAGAAATTTCTTAAATCGAATGAAACTGTACCGCGATCTTTCAGCAGGAAACTGAGAAAGTTACTGAAGCATTATATGAAATTTCTCACTTAACAGAAAAAACTCATGCTATTGATGTGACGGTACAATCCCGTCACGTACGCGAGCGGATTTAAGTAATCTTCAATTCTGAAAGCCGCCGTAATTCTTTCTGGAGAAAATAGTCAGTAATAACTGAACAAGATACCTCATTCAAACAATAGTATGTAACGTAGCAACGAAGAAATGGCCCTGATTTGAATGAACAGTACCTAAAAGACTGAAAATATCTCCAGTTCTTATCTTGCAAAGTGACGATTGTATTGAAGTAGCTCAGTGGTATCACTTAACAATATACTGCCAATTTGAGGACGAGAAGAATCGGAGAGGTACTCAGCTCTGACAACTTGGAAATAACGTTAAAAGGCTCTGATGCATTTTCTGACGGTAACGAGTTTTGGATGAAAATTATTTGTCTTCGGGCATATTTACCAGAATTTCTCTAAACGGAGCACCAGCTACGTTAGGTTCACGTTTTGGCTTGCTAAGTATCACCTACGGAAAAGAAATCTAAATTTTATCGGCTCTCAATGTATGATCCACAGAAAATCTCTTAGTTCTAAAACTTTACCTGTCAAACTGAACACTGCTTCAAAGTGTCGATCAGTGAAATTAATAAAATTAAGTCAAGTGCTGTGAATACTTATTTTTCCGAGTCCTTTGTAATGATTCCGATGCTAAACACCAATCTCTCATATACAAGTCCGTTGGCTTTCGAGGAGCAATATCCTTACCAGGCTGTATGAATTGAAACCTGAGGTAGAACTGCGTCTTTTAGATAAAGGGAAAGCTGAGGTTCATCATTCATTCGCTGACGTCAGCTTTAAATTTTCCCTAGCATAACTTGCGAACTCCCTTGAAAAATCTGAATTTGAAACTATAAGGTAGAAAAACAACAATAAAGGAAGCCACTGAGGCCATAAGGACTTTCCCGGAAAAAACACAGCTGGAAAGCGTCGCCTTTATGCTCACATTACTAACGTTTCTTCATTCCCCCGATTCAATCAACTTATAGACAGGCAACAGTGCGATGACAACGAGTGGAGAGTTATCATAGGTGAACACGTGTAATGGCTTGAAGAATTCAAACTTTATTTTCCTCATCTGACTTCGTAAAATTGGCGCGCAGAATAGGATCAACCGTCACTCCCTAATGAAAACCAGATGGTGCAACTCCACTGAAATGGGATTCGAGCAAAAATGGGCAAACTGGTTGGTCGTTGTGAACTAGTTCACTGTTGGTCGTTCTCTTATGTAAACCGTTTATTTTTACTCTTTCATCGTCACTCCGAATTTTTCTTTTGTTTCCTTCACTGCTTGCTCAATATACAGATTGAATAACATCGGGGAGAGGCTACAGCCCGGTCTCACTCCCTTCCCAACCACTGCTTCCCTTTCATGTCCCTCGACTCTTATTACTGCCATCTGGCTTCTGTACAAATAGTAAATAGCCTTTCGCTCCCTGTATTTTACCCCTGCCACCTTCAGAATTTGAAAGAGAGTATTCCAGTCAACATTGTCAAAAGCTTTTTCAAAGTCTACAAATGCTAGAAACGTAGGTTTGTCTTTCCTTAATCTTTCTTCTAAGATAAGTCGTATTGCCCCACGTGTTCCAACATTTCTACGGAATCCAAACTGATCTTCCCCGAGGTCGTCTTCTACTAGTTTTTCCATTCGTCTGTAAAGAAATCGCGTTAGTATTTTGCAGCTGTGACTTATTAAATTGATAGTTCGGTAATTTTCACATCTGTCAACACCTGCTTTCTTTGGGATTGGAATTGTTACATTCTTCATGAAGTCTGAGGGTATTTCGACTGTCTCGTACATCTTGCTCACCAGATGGTAGAGTTTTGTCAGGACTGGCTCTCCCAAGGCCGTCAGTAGTTCTAATGGAATGTTATCTACTCCCGGGGCCTTGTTTCGACTCAGGTCTTTCAGTGCTTTGTCAAACTCTTCACGCAGTATCGTATCTCCCATTTCATCTTCATCTACATCCTCTTCCATTTCCTTAATATTGTCCTTAATTACATAGCCCTTGTATCGACCCTCTATATACTCCTTCCACCTTTCTGCTTTCCCCTCTTTGCTTAGAACTGGGTTCCCATCTGAGCTCTTGATATTCATACAAGTGACTCTCTTTCCTCCAAAGATCTCTTTAATTTTCCTGTAGGCTGTATCAATCTTACCCCTAGTGAGATAAGTGCTTACATCCTTACATTTGTCCTTTAGCTATGCCTGCTTAGCCACTTTGCACTTCCTGTTGATCTCATTTTTGAGACGTTTGTATTCCTTTTTGCCTGCTTCATTTACTGCATTTTTATATTTTCTCCTTTCATCAATTAAATTCAATATTTCTTCTGTTACCCAAGGATTTCTACTAGCCCTCGTCTTTTTACCTACTTGATCCTCTGCTGCCTTCACTACTTCATTCCTCAGAGCTACCCATTCGTCTTCTACTGAATTTCGTTTCCCCATTCCTGTCAATTGTTCCCCTATGCTCTCCCTGAAACTCTGTACAACCTCTGGTTTAGTCAGATTATCCAGGTCCCATCTCCTTAAATTCCCACCTTTTTGCAATTTCTTCAGTTTTAATCTACAGTTCATAACCAATAGATTGTGGTCAGAGTCCACATCTGCCCCCGGAAATGTCCTACAATTTAAAACCTGGTTCCTAAATCTCTGTCTTACCATTATATAATCTGTCTGATACCTTTTAGTATCTCCAGGATTCTTCCATGTATACAACCTTCTTTTATGATTCTGCACATGTTAGTCCTGTATTTAGCCACATTTGTTGTTTTTCCTTTAAGAATGGTCAGTTTACTGTACGATTAAAGCAGTCAGTAGTAAAGCTGCTTTATAGAATAGGAGAAAGAGATAATGTGGAAAATTTTAGACCTTCTTCTATGCCATCAGTGTTCGCTAAAGTTACTGTAAAGGCCGTGTATGTAAGGATAATTGATCATTTTATATCACACAATTTGCTCTCTGTGAGGTACTGGATGGGTTAAACAAAATGTTTCGAACAATAGACATATTTTTTGATTTAAGTAAGGCGTTTAATTGTGTTGATCACAAAATATTCTTCCAGAAGTTGGACCATTACCGAATACCGGGAGTAACTCACAATTGGTTCTCCTCTTACTTTATCAACAGACAGCAAAAGGTTGAGAATGGCTGTGATGTGGGGTTTGAGTGGGGTACGATCAAATGTGTGGTGCCCCAGGGATCAGTGTTGGGGCCACTTGTGTTCCTTATTTATATAAATGATATGCCCTCTAGTTTTACTGGTAACTTTAAAATATTTCTCTTTGCTGATGACACTAGCTTGGTAGTAAAGGATGTTGTGTGCAACACTGGATCGCTTACAAATAGTTCATGGCTTGTAGAAAATAAACGCTGAATCACAGTAATACTCAGTTTTCACAGTTTCTGACACAAAATTCAACAAAACTCGACGTTTTAATTACACAGAATGGGCATATGATTAGTGAAACTGAACAGTTCAAACTTCTAGGTGTTCAGATAGATAGTAAACCCTCGTGGAAAGCCCACGTTCAGGATCTTGTTCAAAGACTTAATATTGCCATTTTTACTGTTCAAAAGGTATCTGAAGTAAGTGATCGTTCAACGCGTAAGTTAGTCTACTTTGCTTATTGTCATTCGCTTATGTCGTATAGTATTATATTTTGGGGTAACACTTCCCATTCTAAAAGGATATTTTAGGCTCAGAAACGGGCGGTTCGGGCAATAAGTGGTGTACGTTCACGAACCTCTTGTCGAACCATGTTCACTAGTCTGGGTATTTTGAATTTAGCCTCTCATTATATATATTATTTACTGTCATTTTTATTAACAATATCAACTTATTCCCAAGAATAAGCAGCTTTCACTCAATTAATACTCGTCGGAAATCAAACCTGCATATCGATCGGACATCCTTAACTCTTGTGCAGATAGATGTGCACTATACTGCTGCATGCATTTCCAGTAAGCTACCACAATAATTAAAAAATCTTAGGAGGAATCCACGCGCTTTCAAATCGAAACTGAAGCGTTTCCTCATGATTCACACCTTCTATTCTGTCGCCGAGTTCCTTGAAAAATTAAGCTGATTCTAAGTTTATATTGTTGACTGCGCCTACGTAAACTTACGGCTTGAAATTTTTTTTTTTTTTTTTTTTTTTTGGGAGTGGTTCATGAACAGTTTATTTTTATCTGTTATTACTTTTACGTTGTAATTTCATCTACTGATACGTTCCATGACCTTGGAGATTTGCTCCTCAGTTTGGTCCTACGGAACTTTACGTGCAAATAAATAAATAACACTGAATCGCGAAGCAGAATCAACAGAGAAAGATACACAAGGATTCTAGTAGGATACTGTCAAATCCCAAAAATTATGACTAATGGGACTGAACTGCGCGTTTCTAATAAAACAAGGGAATATCTAGACAATTTGATTTGAGTGACAAGTTCCTTAAGACAGAATCTTCACAGTGACGTGTAAGTGAGGATGTCAACGCTCTACACGTGGTAAATTATCCGATTGGGACAGGAAAAAAAAACGAGGTTTGTTCTGAGTAACCTCTTAAGGTTCCAGGGCGAAAAAAGACACTTCATTCGAGAATGAGTATGTTTAAAGGAAAATGTGATTTTCTCGTCATATTTGCCTCACACTCTTAGTAAGCAGTAGATTTATAGATGATATTATTAATGTTAATGCAGCAATACTTTATTAATAACTAAGTTTTTCGCTGAAAAAAGGTGCTTCTGAGCAATATTTTTTGAGATAAAAATTAAATACAATTTTATGTCATGCCAAGATTTTTCAATCGGTAAGGCACACCTTCCCATTTTCCTACTGAGCAGAAATCGCGAAAAACTCTTTTTTTTTGGGGGGGGGGGGGGGACGAATCAAAATTAGATGGCAGCAGAAGGAAACAATCAAACTTGAAAAATAAATCCCTCCCTAAGTGTCATGTTCTATTTTTTGATGAAATAAACTTATCTTAAGAACTAGTCCTTAAATCAAGCATGTGAAACTTAAAGACAAACAAAAAAACAATCTTATATATGGTGGATATGTGTTGTGCAGCTGACAAAAGCGACAAAGAGATAAGCAGATTTCCTTGTTTGTTGCATGAAAAAATGTATCACATACAACTTAATTTTTATAAAAGTCATGTAATTTAAAAGGCTGAGACGGAAAGTGGAAAGAGTGAGTATTCCTGGAACTACCGAAGAGAACGGCGAAGGAAGATTGCTTAGAAATAGTTGCTCGGTCCTTCCTTTATACCCACCTCTAGATAAGGGTGCTAAAGAGAAATTTCAGCAAATGGGGATGGAGGAATTTTGGGCCACTTTCCATCCTATTTAACCACGAGTGGCGAAGGAAGCCGTAAAAGTCGTCGTCGAGATGTCATCCGCATACCTATGTGTGACCGGATTCTCGACTCTAGGGAAACATCATGGAAACAAAATACTGCGGTCGCCCGAAAATGCGTAGTGACCCTAGATGTCCTTTAACTAGTCTGAAACTATCTGCTTAGGGAAAAAAGTTTCAATCGTATCGTAGATGCGATTTTAATCAGATATATAAATGCTAGATACGAAATGTGTAGTTCGAGTATAAACAATATCATTAGGTTTTAAATAAGATATAAAGACATTTCCATTCGGCTACCAAGTCCTTTGAAAGAATATAGGAATCTATACGTGATGTCCTCTTATTAGAATGTAGATTGCAGATTGTCAAAGTTCTTTGAAAGAAACAAACAAATAAGTAAAACAGGTAAACATAGGGGGAATGAGAGATTTTGGGTTTGTTAAGGGGGAGGGGGGAGGGGGGCAGCAGGTAAGAAACGTTTGAAAACCACGAGTGTAAGCTAAGATAACTGAGAAAAAGAAGACTGAAATTAAATTTTAAACACCCTTAGGGGAGGGGGAGGGGGGGGGGGCAGCAGGCAAGAAACGTTTGAAAACCACGACTGTAAGCTAAGACAGCTGAGAAAAAGAAGACTGAAATTAAATTTTAAACACCCTTAGGGGAGGAGGAGGGGGGGCAGCAGGCAAGAAACGTTTGAAAACCACGACTGTAAGCTAAGACGAGAAAAAGAAAACTGAAATTTAATTGTAAACACTCTTTTTTTCTCAAATCGTACATTTTACAGGGTATGCTTGAAACAGCTACGTGAATTATTGCTACATAGTTTAAAAAGTCAAGGAAATTCAAATCCTTGGTATGTTGCAAACGAGTGTCACGGTCGCAAACACGTTCGCTTGCGTGACAAATTCCTGTCGATCGTCGTTCCTGATTGCTGTCATTTTATAGCCATAGCTCTGAAAAACGTGCAGTGGAGACCTCTGATTATCGGTAACATTTTCTTCGATCCGACTTTCACCATCCCTCTCCGATTTACAAAATCAGAAATGTGCGTAATAGGATATTAAAAAATAACGCAGTGTTACAAATGATACGAGACAGAAATGGTGCTACGTCAGTGAGAGTTAGCTGCCGCGAGACTCTTTTTCTGTCTTTTTTTTTTCGACTAGCCTAGGACGTTGTAGAGTAGTCTTATAGGAACGACGACGTACGCTCAGACATGCCTCACACCCGCCTCAGTGTCCTAGACGCGACGGATGACCTAGTCGAGTCTAATTATAGCTCAATTAATGACGATGTGAGCAGGCACTAATTAGCGGGAGAGCTCTCCGGCGGGCAGCGTCTTGCTCGGCTAGCGAAGCCGGGGAAGTCCCGAGCCGACACGGGCAGCCGCCGGCACTCGAGAAGTGCTGCGTGGCACTCGACACGCCGCCGAGCCGTCGATAGCCGCCAAGTTCACCTCGGCCAGCTAGAGACAGGCGGCTGCAGTTTCCAGCCCCTGAAGATGACAGCCGAAACTCGGTCGAAGCCACCATTCTTACCAACTCTTCCTTTTCGATCAGCTACAGAATTCTCGCTTGCTTCCTTCTGTTCTTCACTCTGCATGTTGTCTGTCTTTTGACATAGCTGTGGCTGGACGGTCTTTTATTTGTCGTCATTCTTCTTTAGAAAAGCGAAAGATCAACATGTGAGATATTTTAGTGAATCTGTAATGGTCTGACGTGTTACAAGTCGACAGTGAAATGAATAAAATACTGGGAGAGACTTTGAAAAAGGTACAACGAATACATAAATGCCTACCACACAAACAGTAACACTAAATCGACAATAGCCACTCACATCAAGGGCACCGAGAACCCGTTTCAAGATGTTGCGAATGATCTTCATGTATTATACAAAATGGACATGAGACGCCAAATGATGTTCTATGGAGAACTATAAATATTCATTCAAAGCAGAGTACACTGTAATGCATTTCTAAATGACAGATTATAAAGTAACAATCTGAGTTTCTTCAAAATTTTCTCCTTGTGGAACGCTTCTTTTATTAATATAAAAATACTTAACTAAGAAATAAAAATGTATTTTTAAGATTACTGAATAACCAAGAGGTACCAATTATTCATACTATTTAATATGTGCAGTGATCTAAATATACTTGTATAAAAATTTACTGTGTTTTCCTTGAAGTGTCTTAGAAACTGAAATATCTTTATCTTAGCAATTAAGAGTCTCTGGAATGTAAACGTCAAAATGTTCAACTGTTATGTGATGGTGTTGTGTTCATTACGGTGCACTGTGAGCCAGAACAAATAAATTTCCAGCAAAAATATAAGACAACAGTGAAACGATTTAAGAATACAGTAACTGAATATGTACCCTGAAATACCCGACTCCTTCTGTGCAGGGTTAAATTTTAGTAATTAACCTCACTGGCAGAGCCAACAAACAATCCTCATCACACTTGAGATTAATGCAGATTTTCACTTTCATTATCTGCCGAGAAGACGAAGCTGGAAAGGTTATGTGTTACACATATTCATGCTTTTAACTTTTGTCATCCATAGCTACTCTGCCAGAGAGCATTTGTCTAATTATTCCTTCGGTAGAGGAGGTCATTCGTTTCATATATGGAGATGTATCCCAAACAACGGGTCACTAAAATTCTTGGCTTTGTGAACGAGCAATACCGACGCCTAAAAACGATCAAATGGCTGCTATAAACCAAAGCATTTTGAAGAAAGTTGATGGGATCGAGGTGCTATATTGGTCCAGAAATACTGTTCTGGAACAAGCTGATGCTACCACTTATCGGGCGGAATTTCTTAGCTCCGTTTCTGCATCCAGACTTCCCATGCACAACATCGCTCTGAGAGCTGGTATTCCGATTATGGTGCTTCAGAACAAAACACCTGCGAAGCTAGGTAGTGGAACTCACCTTAAAGCAGTGTCACTTCACTGTTTCCCGTGAGCATATGCTTCGCCATGACCGTCAACAAGTAGCAAGGATAGAAGCTTTGAGCAGTCGGAGTCGATCTTAAACTGTTTCTCCCACGGACAGGTCTCGTAGCTTGCTCGCGGGACACAAGCTCGGATGATTTGTATATAATGGCTGCTATGTTCAAAACACTAAATGCTGTATATAAAGAAATTCTGCAGTTTTCGTAATTTCTATAAATACAATGCTTTGCCGTTCCCGTACCCAGGTCTATTGGTACTTCATGTATGTACTTCATGTATCTGTGCTTACAGACACATAAGCTCCTTATCGTTGGGCCCTTTTGACAACTTCACCTTCAGTTTTTTATATCCGTTTTTCTCGCCGATAATAAGCTACAGTATGTTTTAAAATTCATGAGGGTTCGAGATCCATGCGGACAGATTCGCTTGCTAAAGCTAGTAGTTAATAAGAAATGAAGTAACTGGAACACAGCACATGAATATATAGCAGAGATATTTAGGGTGTGAGGAGTCTTAAACAAACGTTGTTGCCGTAGAGTCTCCTTGTGTAGTCCTACAGTATGGGAATTCCAGATAGATTGGTCAGCATCGCGGAACATTACACGTATATTCACGTGACGATGGGTAGGATCAGCTGAGAGAAATTGAGTGGAAATAGTGAGTACTATAAATGTACATGTAGGTTATCGTTAGCAAGTTCTCTGGCTTGTAACTGTCTGCGTATTTTTCTATGGAGTTGCTGTACGTATACACGTCCTGTACTGTCGCAAGTAGTAAACAAAGAAGCATCACAAACGTTGAGTGTGGTGTCACCGCCAGACACCACACTTCCTAGGTGATAGCCTTTAAATAGGCCGTGGCCCGTTAGTACATGTCGGACCCGCGTGTCGCTACTATCAGTGATTGCAAGCCGAGCGCCTCCACACGGCAGGTTTAGTGTAGAGAGACTCCCTAGCACTCGCCCCAGTTGTACAGCCGACTTTGCTAGCGATGGTTCACTGACTACATACGCTCTCATTTGCAGAGACGACAGTTTAGCATAGCCTTCAGCTACGTCATTTGCTACGACCTAGCAAGGCGCCATACTCAGTTACTATTCTGAACAGATAATGTTGTGAATCATGTATCGTCAAGAGCGACGTTCATCATTAATGGATTAAAGTTAAGTATCAAAGTAATTACTTCCGCTTTCTGAATTCTAATACCTTGTCATGTTCCAGACCTCACGTCAGTATAGTTCTTCCCTCCTCACACCAGCCTGCGTGAGCTAACACGCGTGCATTTCGGTCTCCTCTAGTAACACGGTGTTGGCTCTTCAGCCAACACAACATTGAATCCTGTTCTTCATTGCACCAGTGTATCGCTAATAAACAGACTATGAAAACACTGAGAACAGACAACCTATTTGACCAACTAAAGTCGCTTAGGTTTGTTCTGCAAATAAAGCCGGCCGAAGTGGCCGTGCGGTTAAAGGCGCTGCAGTCTGGAACCGCAAGACCGCTACGGTCGCAGGTTCGAATCCTGCCTCGGGCATGGATGTTTGTGATGTCCTTAGGTTAGTTAGGTTTAACTAGTTCTAAGTTCTAGGGGACTAATGACCTCAGCAGTTGAGTCCCATAGTGCTCAGAGCCATTTGAACCATTCTGCAAATAAAATACATTGATTATATAAGATTGAAGTGAAGGATTTTGTCTCTTACTGCTATGACAAAAAATATGAGTATAAAGGAAAAGAAGGGCGATGAGTTTCTACAGTCAATTTTTGCGACGAGCTGATGTTGAAAAAATTGCAGAAGATTAGCTAAATTTACGTTCCAGTTTATCTATTATATGTTATCTGCAGAATACAACTATGAGGGAATACATTGGATCACACAATTTGTTTATTCTCAATATTGTCATACTTTCTTAGCGATATATTTGTGCAGTGAAAACCAAACAACTAAGAAATATTTCAACATGGAGCACCACTGAAGTATGTTCTCGCCATAAACAGTTCTTTTACTACTATTTTTACAATTGCTCGTATGTTTTTCCCATTTATCTAAGAACACAACCTCCGTCGATTGAGTCTGCTTCGCCAGCTCATTATGAAAAACGAGTGAGTCTTGGAAATTTTGACGAAGTTAAAAAATGGTTCAAATGGCTCTAAGCACTGTGGGACTGAACATCTGGGGTCATCAGTCCCCTGGACTTAGAAGTCCTTAAACCTAACTAACCTAAGGACATAACACACATCCATGCCAGAGGCAGGATTCGAACCTGCGACTGTAGCAGCAGCGCAGATCCGAAGTGAAGCGCCACAGCGGCCGGCTTTGACGAAATAACTTTCTGTCTGAAATACGTATTGAAGTACACTGACTGAAAAAGAAACCATAACAACACCAAGAAGAGCTTCTGCGACAGAAACCAAAGTACTTAGGCGTGTTTCTAAATCTGAAAGATGGTGTCTGTTCAAATTTCGCGCATGCCACATAAGAAAGGAGCTAATAGAGCCACTATTGTTGATGTGGTCTTCAGTCCGAAGACTTATTTGATGCAGCTCTCCATGCTACTCTATCTATCCTGTGGAAGCCTCTTCATCTCCGAGTATCTGCTGCAACCTGTATCCCTCCGAATCTGCTTACCGTATTTATCTTTAGGTCTCTTTTTATCCCCAAACTTCACTTGATGTCTCAGAATGTGTCGTGCCAAACTATTTCTTCTAGTCGGGTTTTGTCACAGATTTCTTTCCTGCCCAGCTCTTCTCAGTACCTCCTCATTAGTTACATGATGAATCCATCTAATCTTCAGCATTGTTCTGCAGCACAATATTTCAAAAGCTTCTCTTCTCTTCTTGTCAAACTGTTTATCATCCATGTTTCATTTCTATACGTACCGACACTTCACGCAAATACTTTCAGAGGAGACTTCCTGACGCTTAAATCTTCTGCATTCGATGTAACAAATTTCTCTTCTTCAGAAACACATTTCTTACCATTGGCAGTCTACATTTTATATCTTCTCTACCTCGAACATCATCAGCTATTTTGCTGCCCAAATAGCAAAGCTTATCTACTACTTTAAGTGCCTCATTTTCTGATCTAATTCGCTCAGCATCACCTGATTTAATTTGACTACTTTCTATTGCCCTTGTTTTGCTTTTGTTGATGTTCATCTTATATCTTCGTTTCAAGGCACTGCCCGTCCCGTTCAGTTGCTCTACAAGTCCTTTGCTGTCTCCAGCAGAATTACAGAGTCATCAGCAAACCTCAAAGTTTTTTTTCTTCTTCCTGGAACTTAATTCTTACTCCAAATTTTCCCTTGGTTTCCTTTACTGTTCGCTACAAACCTATATGGATGCAAATGAGCATTGCTTTAAATACACGCTGTAAAGGTTATGAGCTAAGTTACATTTGAGGTTGTATGTGGTGAGTTCATGTAACTCAAGAATGCCTTTAAGGCGACAAAGACGCCATTATCAGCACCTCAATGAGTTTAAACGAGGTCATGTAACAGGGCTACGAGAAAGTGGATGTTCTGAGACACTGTAGAAAGATTTGACAAGAATGTAGCCACTGTACATGACTGCTGGCAGCGATGGTCACGAGAATGGGCGTTCGTAATAAAACCGGTTCTGTACGGCCACGTGGCACCACCGAGGGGGGAAGACCATCGTGTTCGGCGTACTGCACCTGCAGCAGGAATATGAGCAGCAGTTGCCACCACAGTGACACAAAGAAGTGCTACAAATCGGCTAGTTCTAGCACAGCTCCGACCTGTAGTACGTATTCCACTGACCCCCAAACCACAGCCATGTATCTAGCCAGAGCTCATTTGGAGGGCTGGGTGAGGTCTCTGTGTCTCCTGATGAAAGGTGGTTTCGCCTCGGTGCCAGTGATGGCCGTGTGTTGCTTGGAAGAAGGCCAATTGGGGGCCTGCAACCAACCCGTCTGCGAACTAGGTACAGTGGACCTGCATCTGCAGTTATCGCCTGGGGTGCAATTTCGTATGACGGGTAGGATCACTCTCGTGGTTATCCCACGCACCCTGCTTCCAAATTTGTACGTCAGTCTGGTCATTCTACCTGTTGTGCTTCCACTCATGAACATTATTCGAGGGAGTATTCTCCAACAGGATAACTCTCGCCCATACCTTGCTGTTGTAACCTAACTTGTTCTACAGAGTATCTACATGTTACCTTGGCCAGTCCAATCACCACATCGGTCTTCAGTCGAGCACATAACGGACATCATGAGATGACAACTCCAACGTCATCCACAAACGGTATTAAACGTCCGCGTACTGCCCGGCTAAGTCCACCAGGCATAGTACTCCCTCCCAAAAACTGACATCCGGCACATGTACAACACAATACGTGAAAATTTGCCTGATTGCATTCAACATTCTTGTGGCTACACCTGTTATTATTGTATCAGTATTTCATATTTGCAATGGATCTCGCGCTTACATTAACTTGTGTACTTGCAATGTTAATGACTTAAATATATCGCCTAGAGAAATGTCTTTCCGAAATTTCATTAGTTTACATTAATTAATTTTTTTGATATTGCGATTTTTTTCTTCCATCAATGTAAAAACCTGAAAACAAAAGTACATTTTAGTTATTCTTCTTTAATGAGACGTTTGTCTCTTTCTGTGATCCACAATCCTACAGCATGTCCAATACTCAACTGATACGATTCGTGTGAGCTGAAGAAAATTTTCATGTTGGCATTATCGTCCGCATTTTCGTTCGCCTCTGAATGTAGTCCACGGTGGTGTGTTTTCTTGTGCTCTCCATTTATTTAATTTGACCGGAACCAAGATCCTTTTTAGAATGATTGCCGGTCGGAGTGGCGGAGCGGTTCTAGGTGCTACAGTCTGGAACCGCGCGACCGCTACGGTCGCAGGTTCGAATCCTGCCTCGGGCATGGATGTGTGTGATGCCCTTAGGTTAGTTAGGTTTAAGTAGTTCTAGGTTCTAGGGGACTGACGACTTCAGATGTTAAGTCCCATAGTGCTCAGAGCCATTTGAACCATTTTTTGAAGTCTTAAATTTTAACGGTCAGCTGTGCTAATGAAAAGGGAGGTTACCGTTCGCGGTGACTGAGCAGTTCTGGCAAACACGACACCAGTCGTTCGTCGACATACTGAAATAATTCCATGAATAAATCGATATATAGCTGTTATGAGTGCATGTTCTGTGTAGGGTTTTGGTTTAGTGCGTTATGGATGGAAATGATGACATCTAGTTTCAGCACACATCCTGTTCGTTTCGAAGTTCACCAAGGGAGCATCTACCTGTAATTCTGGAAGAATCAGTGTTAGAATAACCTCATACTCTAAGAAAGAGCAGGTGTTAAGGAATTTGGTGCACAGGCTATCGTTATAGGTTTTTACAACTTTCCCGTCCTAAGCAGCCAAATACATTATGTGTTGTTCAGGCATTTACCTGGTAGTTTAACTACGGACGCCACTACCGCTGGTTTGCGATAGCGGCTTTGTCTACATTGACATATTCCGCAATTTAATAGTACGAAATATTGTCTATGTACTGTATTGTTAGGTGTTCTGTCGTCGTCTTATTTAAACAGAGGAGACCACGGTAGGTGATGACGTAGTTAAGGCAGAGAACTTGCGTTTTTGAAGTTCAGTGGGTAAGTTCCTCACTCGTCATTCAGATTTTGTTTCCTTACATACATCCAACAACGATGCTTCAGCTAGTCCACTGATAACGTAAGTGTCCATATGACCTAGTCACCCATCACCTAGATGTCAATAGTACGTTAAATTTTTCCCTTCCATCAGTCATTAGATGAACGACCAGATGATTATGTATTGCTTTTTAACAGGGATCATATCGCATTATTATTTTTTTGAGAATAAAGCGCCGCTAGATTCACCATATACTGAGCAGAATGGATACGAAAGATGCGAACAGTGATCCTCACCTTCATAGGCGAGGGTTTTCAGATGGCAGTAGATGCACCTGACCTTAAAACACGTAGTTCTAGTTATTCAGTTTCATAGTAATACCATTTTCAACACCACGCTTTATACGTAAATAACAGTACCGATATCCGAATAGTACCGAAGTGTGATTTTAGTGATCAGGAGACATAGTGCTTTAATCCAGATGATAATTAAAACTACCTGCAATAATTATTTCAGCTGACTAAGCAAGCAAGTCTGACGAGTTCGAGTGTGTCTGTGAGGTCGGTGGTGATGTGTGGCTGTGGTCTCCTCGATGCTATCTTGCGCACTGACCAGATCGGCACGGATACAGCTCTTGACGCAGTTGTCAGGACACGATATTATTGTTATCACAGTTGTCAACAATGACGTATCCCTACATCACGATTTTTCCACATTTCTCAGCCCCTCTGCTACGAGCCCAGTCAGGTGCTCGGCGCAGAATGAAGCTGCAGGCTCTTTGTTGGGCTACAGTCAGCGAAGCACAAACTGTGTACCAGAGTCGACAGTTATCGATAACAGTAAGAGACAATACGGAAATCCCTCACGGTATTCACAAAGTACAGGGTTATTACAAATGATTGAAGCGATTTCACAGCTCTACAATAACTTTATTATTTGAGATATTTTCACAATGCTTTGCACACAAATACAAAAACTCAAAAAGTTTTTTTAGGCATTCACAAATGTTCGATATGTGCCCCTTTAGTGATTCGGCAGACATCAAGCCGATAATCAAGTTCCTCCCACACTCGGCGCAGCATGTCCCCATCAATGAGTTCGAAAGCATCGTTGATGCGAGCTCGCAGTTCTGGCACGTTTCTTGGTAGAGGAGGTTTAAAAACTGAATCTTTCACATAACCCCACAGAAAAAAATCGCATGGGGTTAAGTCGGGAGAGCGTGGAGGCCATGACATGAGTTGCTGATCATGATCTCCACCACGACCGATCCATCGGTTTTCCAATCTCCTGTTTAAGAAATGCCGAACATCGTGATGGAAGTGCGGTGGAGCACCATCCTGTTGAAAGATGAAGTCGGCGCTGTCGGTCTCCAGTTGTGGCATGAGCCAATTTTCCAGCATGTCCGCGGGCTACGCGTGAAACTTGCACGCACGCGTTCAACCGTTTCTTCGCTCACTGCAGGCCGACCCGTTGATTTCCCCTTACAGAGGCATCCAGAAGCTTTAAACTGTGCATACCATCGCCGAATGGAGTTAGCAGTTGGTGGATCTTTGTTGAACTTCGTCCTGAAGTGTCGTTGCACTGTTATGACTGACTGATGTGAGTGCATTTCAAGCACGACATACGCTTTCTCGGCTCCTGTCGCCATTTTGTCTCACTACGCTCTCGAGCGGTCTGGCGGCAGAAACCTGAAGTGTGGCTTCAGCCGAACAAAACTTTATGAGTTTTTCTACGTATCTGTTGTGTGTCGTGACCATATGTCAATGAATGGAGGTACAGTGAACTTATGAAATCGCTTCAATCATTTGTAATAGCCCTGTATAACAGTACGTCCTTCGCAACGTTTCTCAAAATTGTAAATGGTCATCAGTTTCTGTAACTATGGATGCCTTTCATGAATTCTCTTGATCAGAAAGAAAAAAGAATGTGGTGAACAGCGTGACTGAATGAAGGTAATTAATCTGCGCCTAACCCCAGCCCCCATGTTTCGTAACAAAAGCTAAAGACTGACTCATCATTATGACTCTTTCGTCTAGTCTACATATAGGGCAGCTCTGAACTTGCTTCGTTTGATTTTCATCCGTTTTCGTGCTTGAAAAGATTCCTTGCCGGCGACGGTTTCTAAGATAGTTACACTTTCAACCAAATTGCTACTATTGCTGCTATCATCACGGGCGGCATCTTTCTTTGGCCTACACTACTGGCCATTAAAATTGCTACACCACGAAGATGACGTGCTACAGACGCGAAATTTAACCGACAGGAAGAAGATGCTGTGATATGCAAATGATTAGCTTTTCAGAGCATTCACACAAGGTTGCCACCGGTGACGACACCTACAACGTGCTGACATGAGGAAAGTTTCCAAACGATTTCTTATACACAAACAGCAGTTGACCGGCGTTCCCTGGTGAAACGTTGTTGCGATGCCTCGTGTAAGGAGGAGAAATTCGCACCATCACGTTTCCGATTTTGATAAAGGTCGGATTGTAGCCTATCGCGATTGCAGTTTATCGTATCGTGACATAGCTGCTCGCGTTGGTCGAAATCCAATGCTTGTTAGCAGAATATGGAATCGATGAGTTCAGGAGGGTAATAGAGAACGCCGTGCTGGATCTCAACGGTCTCGTATCACTAGAAGTCGAGATGACAGGCATCTCATCCGCATGTCTGTAACGGATCGTGCAGCCACGTCTCGGTCCCTGAGTCACCAGATGGGGACGTCTGCAAGACAACAACCATCTGCACGAACAGTTCGATGACGTTTGCAGCAGCATGGACTATCAGCTCGGAGACCATGGCTGCGGTTACCCTTGACGCTGCATCACAGACAGGAGCGCCTGCGATGGTGTACTCAACGACGAACCTGGGTGCAGGAATGGCAAAACGTCATTTTTTCGGATGAATCCAGGTTCTATTTCCAGCATCATGATGGTCGCATCCGTGTTTGGCGACATGGTGGTGAACGCACATTGGAAGCGTGTATTCGTCATCGCCATACTGGCGTATCACCCGGCGTGATGGTATGGGGTGCCGCTATTAGTTACACGTCTCGGTCACCTCTTGTTCGCACTGACGGCACTTTGAAAAGTGGACGTTACATTTCAGATGTGTTACGACCCGTGGCTCTACCCTCCTTCGATGGCTGCGAAACCCTACATTTCAGCAGGATAATGCACCACCGCATGTTGCAGGTCCTGTACGGGCCTTTCTGGATACAGAAAATGTTTGACTGCTACCCTGGTCAGCACATTCTCCAGATCTCTCACCAACTTAAAACGTCTGGTGAATGGTGGTCCAGCAACTGGCTCGTCACAATACGCCAGTCACTGCTCTTGATGAACTGTGGTATCGTGCTGAAGCTGCATGGGCAGCTATACCTGTACATGCCATCCAAGCTCTGTTTGACTCAATGCCCAGGCGTATCAACGCTGTTATTACGACCAGAGGTGGTTGTTCTGGGTACTGATTTCTCAGGATCTATGCACCCAAATTGCGTGAAAACGTAATCACATGTCAGTTCTAGTATAATATATTTGTCCAATGAATACCTGTTTATCATCTGCATTTCTTCCTGGTGTAGCAGTTTTAATGGCCAGTAGTGTAGGTATACGATATATCATGTTACGACACGCAAAGTTTTCTTGACAAATTTCGAAACTTGGTCTAAATCGTTTACATCATTTTGCAATAACGCGTTTTGTAGCATCATTTCAGATTTGTCGGAAATAAGGACACAATGTATTGTATTTCGTCACAATAATGTGGTAATTATGTCGAAACCTAGACTGAATGGTGTTGTTTCACTTGATAATAAAGTCTTCTGTTCCACTGGAGTTTAGGAACTTTTGATTGGTCAGACGAACGTTCTTGCTTCTGGGTACCTCTTATATCTACAGTTAGGTGGAACATATGAATTGTAACGATGGCAGCGATAGTTAAAGTTCCCGCGCTGCACACACCACCTCATTTACGGAACACCAACTTTGCAAATCTCTCAGAGCACACGACACCCCTTACGACCAGACCTCCGCTGAGAAGTTAGCGTTAGTACGGCTTTACAACCGGCAGAACTAGGCTAATTGGATTCCACAGGAGGGCGGCAAGTTTCCCCAGTACTAACACCGTAACAAGCTGCAATCATGATATCGTGTGTTCATTGGCACATCTCTCAAGAGCATCCCCTTAGAATGCCCGAAGATTCAGTAACAGTTTTAATAGTCAGAAGAGATTACCCATGAGACGCGACTAGCTAAATTTACCTGCAGACATGTTGTCTGGCATACTTCATACAGTTCCGTCCGTTTCTTCCTTTTTTTCAGTCTGACACTCATTTGCTGGTGTCATGCAAATGAAAATAGTGTCCCCTCACCATATCTACAGCGTTCAACATTTTCCATCACTTACCATACTTGACTCAACTTTCGTCGTTGGACGTTCTTCACAATTCCATCATACGAGACGTGTAAACAATTGGATTCTTTGATTTTTGGAAAGAATTTTATGTATTTGCCCACATCAGTGTTATCCCCTTCAAAATAGTCCTCACAATATTTTAGAGTCTAATGCCAGAGCCTTGTGTAATACCCGAAACACTTCTGGAGCTCGGCCTTGTGCGTAGATTTTATATCTCTTACCGATACGTTTTTACTCTCATCTATGCTTGTCAGATGACTGACCGTTAACAGATTCTTTATTTTTGATGACAGGAAAAAGTCACATTGGGCCAAGTCTGGCGGCTATGGAGGCTGGAGCGTAATTACATTATTGTTTCCGTTCAAAACTGCATTAAGTAATGAAATAAGAGCAGGGTGATTATCGTGGACCAAATGCATCAATTAATCCCCCAAAATCAGGATTTTTTTTGGATTGCTTCACTCAAACGTCCTTGAACTTGTAATTGGCACTCCTACTTGATGGTTCGAGCTTGCCGCAAGAGCACGTGGCGCACAGTTCCGTCAAAAACCGATGAAAACTGAGCATAGCTTCCAAATTTGACTGTACTTATTGAACATTTTTCGCTCTTGGTGATCCATAATGCTTCCACTGGGACGACTCAGAATTCGTAAACCCATGTTTCATTACCTGTTACGATACGCTTCGGTATTTCTGCGTAGTTGAGTTCACCTAACGACCCTTGCATTCACCGCTGTTTATCTTAGAAATTCAACAATACTGAAACAAATTTTGCTGTCGCACGCTACTTTCCTTAAATATCAGATGGCAGCTGATAGTAGCTGCTAACGAGTTTTCAATGTTTTCGTCGGTTTACGATGCCCTAAGGCGTGAAGGATGGTTGTCACCTGTAACGTATTGAATACATTTTTCGAAATGCTTATAATGCTAGTAAAACCTTGTTTTAATCATTGAAGACCCACAAAACCAATATTTAACATTTCAGAAATTTTGTTGACCTTTATTACGTTCTTATAGCAAAATTTAACATGATATCTCCGATTATTTTTGTACAAAATAAATGATCGCCGATGCTACCAAAACAGTTGTAATCTTTTTGAGTGCTGGCAACAGAATAAACGTCCAGTACAGCTAATATTGTGCAGATACGGAAAAATTCCTCCATTCAGTCTATTAAAACACGCGAAGTTACAAAATTCCCACAACTTTTGGAGTAAACCTAATGCCTATTCTGATATACATCACAGGACAAACCAGTTCGTTCTTCTAATAATATCTTTACACAGACATCTTTCCTTGCACATTCTTACTACTGTCACTCTGGAACATAGCGGCTTCAAAACTGCTGTTGCGAATATTAAGTGTAACTTAAAAAAAGGCTTACCGCAATGTAGGAAATGAAAAATAAATAAGAACACTCACCCTGTTTAATTACTATTGCATTTCTCTTTTTGTATGCGTTACAAAAAAAACTGAAGCTTTTCGTATTTCAATTTCATACAAGGTGATGTGTGGAACAACCACTAGTCAAATTCAGATTTACTTTATTCTGAATTACTTTGTCTACGGACATCCTACACCATCAGTTTGAATAACGTACACTATGTGATGTTAATTTTATTATGAAGTGAACTTCTAATTGCTACGTCTGAACGAAAATAATGTATACGACGTTATTTACTAGTTTCACATTGATATAACTTCCTCAGGGACTATTCTATAGCAGAGAGTAATCTGACTAATCTTTGCAGCATTCCATTACCCGTTATACAATGTTAACGATTTGAAAATAATTTTTGTTTTACATAAAGAAATTAAAAATTTAACGAAATTCTGCAGTGCACTGTAGGAAGTGCGAAATGTAACGTGATTGCTAGCTTGTTATGTTTCAACCTCATTTTAAATGTTACCACGGCGTATGTTAATAATGTCTCGGAAATAAACACCTGATGGTCATCAAACTGTACTTAATTTTTGATTGTTTCAAGGTTTTGAAAATAATTTGATAGCGTCCAAGATTTTTTTCTATTGCTATTAAATGCGTAAATACTTGAATGTGATTTGTTCTGTATAAGAATTTTAAACTTCCCACTCTCGTTTTTTCTTTATCTAATCCTTTATTCAGGATCAGGTAAGTTTACACTTCACTCATTTCCGATCATTATGACGCGTTTTCTATCACATTAGCCATCCGTGACATTCGTTCCTAGTCGGGACTATGGAGGAAACGTTATGAAAGCAGCAAATCATTTCACGACATAAAAAATAGTGGAATTAGAAATTTGGTTGCTGTAAAGAAACTTCTAGGAAAGAATTAAATTGATTGATAAGAGAGCGAGTTGATGGCCTAACCTGAAAAGAATAGAAATGATTGCCAGGGAGACGAAGAATGCAAAAGTTGTTACAAGCAAAGGAGTAATTGCTTTATATTTCACGGATTTCAGTTAAACGCATTAGGTTGGCCACCCAAATACATATATTTAAAACCCAATTTTCTTTCTCTTGAGGCGTTTCTTGAAGAAGCAGGGGTGTTCATCTGAAGTTGACAGTCCAAATATCCATACGTGAGCTTCCAAAATATATTGAGAATGCGCATTATAGCACCCACGATGATAAGGGAAGGTATAATTATTCTGGTCATCTTGGTGTTGTATTTTTTATGTTTGATGACTGGTGTCTCACATGTTGAGCACATGCTGACGTCGTGTTCTCATTTTAGAAATAATATATATTAATTATTGTCACTTGACGATGACCGAAGACGCAGAAAGGTGGTTCGTGAGCAAATAAACACTTAATTTAGCAGCTCACTAGGAAGTATTTTCTATTTAATATTTTTATAATTTTTTGCGAAGTACCAACGGAAAATTCAGTTAATGCTTTAAAGCCTTAGTATGGAAATGTGCATAAATTTGAATGGTTATCTGCTTATGAAAAAAAAACTGTTGAAGTATACTGTTCTATTATGGTGCGTTTTGTGAAATTACTGTAGGGTCATTTTGTATTTTCTGAGAAGGTTGTGTAAGTTCATTCGTTTAATTGTATAGAATTCTAAATTGTCTTAAATTGTGACTGCATGAGAGTTCATGAAGATTGCTGTTTCTTCTTAAAGGAGAGTTTTTAATGCACTGAAATTTCAATGCATTTTGAAGAAAAGTATCACATCCACAATCTTCCACTCATAAATTATGCCCCAAAAAGTGTTAAGAGTTACCAAGTTGGAGAATGCTTTCAGACTGTAAGTGGTATATATATATATATATATATATATATATATATATATATATATATATATATATATATATGGCCGCCACATTAAGGAAATATATGGTAATATAGGTAAACGAATCAGAAGGCCCAATGTATTTCCACTACGATTAATCACTGGAATGAGATAAACTTGTCAGTAATTAGGGGCCTCAGGTGGAAAACAAGGTAAATGTAATTTCGAAGAATGCATTTACGACACCATAGAAATAAGGATATAATATATGAACTGGAAGTTTTGTAGATGATTATTGTTGTGAAACAATACCTTTTTTCATACATTTTAATTTTAAAGCACATATGCCCCATATTTAAGAAAATAGCATGTGATATCGTAATTCCAACAGGGACTGGCATCACTTTCCTCAGTTCGTGTGCGTACCGTGTAGCAAGAGATACACTCCACAAACCAATATTACATCTAAACGGTACATTTCTGCACATGGGTTCCCTATCAGGACTTTAACAATTTGTCCCCTATACAACCGCCAGCATGTTGTAATGGTTGCTGTGAAACATGCATAGCCCGGTTACCCATGTAGCAAGAGCAAATGCTATGGGCCCCGAGCATTAGGGGCCCGCCTCTGGGCGTAAAAGACCTGTCGAGTTAGATGTGGATGGTATTCTACCTACCGCAGTATGTTGTCCATATCTGCAATGAGAAGTAAAAGTTTTATCTCATTTCTGGAAATAAGTGCTGCTCACGCCTCGCTTCATCTACATCTATATCTACATGTACACAGATATTCTGCAAATCATACTTAAGTGCCTGGTAGAGGGTTCATCCAATCAACTTCACAATAATTCTGTAGTATTCCAATCTCAAACAGCGCGAGGAGAAAACGAACACCTGTATCTTTCCTTACGAGCTCTGATTTCCCTCATTTTACTACGATCATCATTTCTTCTTATGTAGGTCGGTGTCAAAAAAATATTTTGCATTCGAAGGAGGAAGTTAGGGATTGAAACTTCGTGAGAAGATTCCGCTGCAACAAAAAACGGCTTTGTTTTAACGATGTCCACACCGAATCCCTTATAAGGCCAGTGACTCTCTCTCTTTCGCGATAATACAAAACGTGCTGCTCTTTTGAACTTTCTCGATATATTCCGTTAATTCTATCTGGTAAGGATCTCAGACCATATATCAGTACTTTAAAACAGGACGGACAAGCGTAGTGCAGGCAGTCTCTATAGTAGATCTGTTAGATTTCTTAAACGTTCCCCCAACGAAACGCTGTCCTTGGTTTGCCACCCCCAAAACATTTTCTATATCTTATTTCAAGTTCAAGTTGTTTATAATTGTAACTCCTATTCATTTAGCTGAATTTTCAGCTTTTAGATTTTGCTGATTGATGACCTCACTCGCCGGCTGCTGGTGGCCGAGCTGTTCTGGCGCTACAGTCTGGAACCGCGCAACCGCTACGGTCGCAGGTTCGAATCCTGCCTCGGGCATGGATGTGTGTGTTGTCCTTAGGTTAGTTAGGTTTAAGTAGTTCTAAGTTCTAGGGGACTTATGACCTCAGCAGTTGAGTCCCATAGTGCTCAGAGCCATTTGAACCATTTTTTGACCTCACTCTTTTCATAATTTAGGGTTAATTGCCTATTTTCGCATCATACAGATATCTTTTCTAAGTGGTTTTGCAATTTCTTTTGCCCTTCTGATGGATTTACCAGACGATAAACGACAGAATCATCTGCAAACAACTTAAGACAGCTGCTCAGATCGTCTCCTAATTCGTTTATTTATACAAGAAACACTAGAAGGTCTACAACACTAGTTTGGGGAACGCCAGAAAATACTTCTGTTTCACTCCATGACTTTCCATCACTTACTACAAACTGTGACCTCTATGACTGAAAATCACGAATCCAGTCACGTAACTGAGACGATATCCCATAAACACGCAATTTCACTATGAGCCGCTTATGTGGTACAGTATCAAAAGCCTTCTGGAAATCTAGAAATACATGACCAATTTGATATCCCTTGTCAATAGCACTCAACACTTCATGTGTGTAAGGACCTAGTTGTGTTTGACAAGAACGGTGTTTTCTAAATCTGCATTGACCGTCCTCTTCAAGGTAATTCATAATGTTCGAACACAATATATGTTCCAAACTCCCATTCGCTGCAGATCGACGTTACACTTTATGTGTAGTAAAATGACAATCCCATAAAAGTTACAGGGTAAGAGGAGAAGTGTGAGAGAGAGAGAGAGAGAGAAGAAGAAGTGAGAGAGAGAGCGAGGGAGGGAGGGAGGGGGAGAGAGAGAGAGAGAGAGAGAGAGAGAGAGGGGGGGGGGGAGCGAGAGTGCGAGAAAGTGAGAAGGGGCAGTGGGTATGGGGGTTGTCGGGGGGGGTGAGGGGTGGCGGGGAAGTCAGGGGTTGAGAGGGGGGAAGGAGGGCAAAAGGTGAGAGAGAGAGGGAGAGAGGGACAGAGAGGGAGAGGGAGAGGGAGAGGGAGAGGGAGAGGGAGAGGGAGAGGGAGAGGGAGAGGGAGAGGGAGAGGGAGGTAGGGAAGAGCAAGGAGGTAGAGAGGGTGGGTTGGAGGGGGAATGATGGGGGAGAAAATGGGAGGGGAGGAAGTGGGACATGCAAGGGAGGGAGGGAGGGGAACAAGGGGATGGGGGAGGAGAGGAGGGAGTTTGTGGGAGGTGAAGTGAAGGGAGGGTGTAGGATGGGGAAGGAGGGTGATGGAGCCATTGAAAGGGAGGATGAGGGGAGAGAAGTAGAGGGAGGGGGAAGAAGGGGATGGGAAGGAGCGATATAGTGGCAAGTGGCTATGAGTCATTCAATCACATAGTTACAAATATGATGTCTTTGTTTATAAACGTTGAGAGCTTTCCCCCATGTGATGAGTTCTAAGGGCTCTGCCTATTGGAGATTGGTAGTTGACTTCAGTATTGAGGAAGGGAACGAAGTGATGTACTGTTACTGGGTTGGGTGTGGTTGACAAGAGGTAAGATGTTTGGGATAATTTTAACTGGGATATTAGCAGAAATTTTCTATAAGATTATTGTCCTACTAAATGAGAAACCAGTCAGAAGGCAGATGACCCAATAAAAATAGCAAATATAATTTTTTGCAAAAGTATTTCCAGATTTCATCATAAAAATGTCCGCCCTTGGTATCTGTATGGTCAGCGTGACGGGCTCTCGGTCCTCTGGGCCTGGGTTCGATTCACGGCTGGGTTGGGGAATTTTCTCCGCCCAGGACTGGGTGTTGTGCTGTCCTCATCATCATCCTGTCATCCTCATCGATTGCAGGTCGCCGAAGTGGCGTCAAATTGAAAGACCGGCACCCGGCTCACGGCTTGGTCGATGGGGGACCCTAGCAACACAATTAAATTAAATAAATCATAAAAAAGCATTAGGGTTCTTCATTTCAGCAGTAGCAATACCCATGAATATCATAGCAGGTTCAATCTTCAACCAGCGGATTAGATTAACAACCAGTAACTTATGTCAAATATCAATGAGATATTTAACAATGAAAACAGTAAAAGACTTTTACTAGCTATATTAAGTAATCACTCTCGTTTTAAAAAAGTGAAGCATACTTCTTGTTCACTGGGACTGGCGAAACATGCCGACTGGCGCCTTGGAATGCTAATCACATATGGACTACTGTAAGAGACTTAAAGCAACATTATTAAAAACAGCAGTTAAATCATTAAAAACATCACTTAAAGACAAATCAAATCTGCCCACTAAAAGCGTTGGAGATGTACAACATACCTGACTAAACCTTTAAAACATTTAAAAGAATGCAAGCAATACAGTTATGGTGGAGTGATGTTAACTATGTTCTGTTTTGGCACTCATGAAATCAACAGTGCTTAAGAAGAACAGACAGTAGCTATATTTTAAGGATTGAAAAGAGAAACACAACATTCAACATGGACTCATAGGAATATCGGTACATATTATCACTGAGAATAAATGACACTGGTGAAGATAAACACGTACACGTAATGTCCACCATGGTCAACAGAAATAAGTTAAAGTTCAATGTGAATATCTGGTGTGGTTAGAAAAGAGATTATTTAACATTAGGTTCTCATCAAAATAACTTTTGTTTGCGGCCGTCACGGCATATCGATTTCATAGCCACCAATGTAGTACCCTAATGATAATTCGTTTGGGTTCACTACATTTTTAAGACGCTCCTCTAAGTTAACAACTAGGGCTGGACTGCAGGACGAACACCAGAAACAAAGGGCATAGTAGAAGCCTCTCACTCAGCCACAACTGGGAACGGTATGAGCAAGTGAACGCCTAACCTACGAGCAGCGTCAATGTCTGCACTTCCTCCAGCGCACGACTGTCTTGACGAGCACTTACGCTGGCATACGTCGGTTCTTCCCTCAGGACATTTAGTAGCGAGTCCAGCAAAGATACAGTAACACGCAATACAGAAAACAATGGTGCCAAATGTGTCTTCAGTAGTTAAATTTAAAATATCACCCCCACTTGTACAGCATAATTATGAAGAGATGGTCGATACGAACATAGTATACTATCAGTACTTAGCCGGTGAACTATCGTGAAGAGGGTGTGGAAGCACTAAGGCAAACAGTTTTACCGAGAGAGGGCACTTTTGGTATGCGCGAGACACTCGCTCACATTAAAACCCAGGGATACATACTCATGCGCGTCAAAATTTTGTTGTGAGTTTATACACTAATGTTCCGGTAGTTATCACTCTTAAAATTATTGAAAATGATATTCAAAACATAAAACTTTAAGACAGTCGCAACTGTCAAAACTTACGTCACTATTGGAGGTTGTACTCGATTATAATTAAAAAAAAATTGTTCAAATGGCTCTGAGCACTACGGGACTCAACTGCTGAGGTCATTAGTCCCCTAGAACTTAGAACTAGTTAAACCTAACTAACCTAAGGACATCACAAACATCCATGCCCGAGGCAGGATTCGAACCTGCGACCGTAGCGGTCTTGCGGTTCCAGACTGCAGCGCCTTTAACCGCACGGCCACTTCGGCCGATTATAATTACTATCAGTTTAAATGCAAAATGTATGAGCAACCATTCGGCTTAGTCATGGGTTGCCCGTTAGCTGGTTTCTTAGCTGACGTCTTTGTGAATGCTTTAGAAGGAAGTTTTTCCAAAAATAATCCTGTGTTGGGTAATATTTCTTTCTGTGCTCGTTACGTTGATGACATACTCGTAATATTTCAAGTGAGTGACCAAGATCAGCAACTAATGTTTCATGTTTTTAACAGTTTTACGAGAAAATGAATTTCACAAAAGAGATGTAAAACGATGAGAGAGAAAATTTTTTTTTATTTGAAACTTACGTTACTTGACAACACGGTTAGCTTCGACATTTTTCTTAAAAATACTATTGCCGGCCGGAGTGGCCGTGCGGTTCTAGGCGCTACAGTCTGGAGCCGAGCGACCGCTACGGTCGCAGGTTCGAATCTTGCCTCGGGCATGGATGTGTCTGATGTCCTTAGGTTAGTTAGGTTTAATTAGTTATAAGTTCTAGGCGGCTGCTGACCTCAGAAGTCAAGTCGCATAGTGCTCAGAGCCTTTAAAAATACTTTTTCTGATAATATTACCCCAGCAGATTATTGTCATGCACAAACTCACGAAACTGTCTTCTTTCACTCTGCAGTTCATAGTGCCGTGAACATACCTTTAGAGCAGGACTGTTCAGAAAAAGAAATATCTTTAGTAAAATCCATAGCTACTAACAATGGATACGACCCTATGCTAATTGACCAATTTATTAAGAAGAAACCTGTAAAATGTTCAACCATAGGAGATAACAGAGCTATAAAGAGTGAGGGTAATAACTTTATTTCTATTCCATTTTTGGGGAACGTATCATCCAAGATTAGGAGATTTCTACAGAAGCAATACGGTTCAAATGGCTCTGAGCACTATGGGACTTAACATCTGAGGTCATCAGTACCCTGGAACTTAGAACTACGTAAACCTAACCTAAGGACATCACACACATCCATCGCCGAGGCAGTATTCGGACCTGCGACGTAGTGGTCGCGCTGTTCCGAACTGAAGCGCCTAGAACCGCTCGGCCACAACGACCAGCAAGCAATACGGTTACAGAGTTGCCTTGTCCGTAAATAATAACTTAAAACAGTGATTCATATTATTGAGGCACGGAAAGAACTTGGCACTAAATCCGGAGTTTACAAAATTACTTATAACGACTGCCCTAAGTATTACGTTGGACAGACAGGTAGACGCATTAAAGTAAGATATAAAGTACACATACTAGGTAAAAATGGAGAAAAGGTGTGCAATTCCACATTTGATGAACATCTATTGCTCTTACATCATACACCATGTAAACTGGATGACTTAGAATTCCTACACGAAATGAGTGAGAGTTACAAACTGGACCTGATCGAGGATTTAGAAATTTTCTAACATCTATCTCAAAAAGATGTACTTATTCTTAACGAACAGGTGCAAGTTCGAAATAAATTTGTTTTGGGTAGTTTCAAAGCCCTCCTTGCTCTAACGTAATATAGTCTGGCTGATTAAAAGCGCCGTGCTGGATTAGCCGAGCGGTCTAGGGCGCTGCAGTCATGGACTGTGCGGCTGGTCCCGGCGGAGGTTCAAGTCCTCTCTGGGGCATGGGTGTGTGTGTTTGTCCTTAGAATAATTTAGGTTAAGTCGTATGTAAGCTTAGGGACTGATGACCTCAGCAGTTAGGTCCCATAAGATTTCACACACATTTGAACATTTTTTTGACTAGAAGCTAGTTTTCTTGTCTGTTGATGCTGGTGAGATATTCCTTTCCTGTCTTGTTGGGATTTTACGATTTCTTTTATGATTGTTGCTCGCGGTTTTCGATGTGTATGTGTGGTTTAAATGATTCTGTTATGTTTTTTATTCATGACGACAGATGGTTTCGATTTACTACAACATTTTGTTCTTTTTCGCTAGTATGTATGCTAGTCTTTAATTTGCGCGAGATTCTCGCGCATAACACTAGTGTCCTCTTTCGTTAGATGTGTTCCTTAGCCAAAGATTCACCTGCTTGACACTAGGACACAGGCAAATTGGTGTTCATATTTTCCATTGTATGTATGTGTTTTAAATAGTTCTGATGTGTTTTGTTTATTAAGACAGAGGGTTTGAATTAGCACAACCCTTAAAACTTTGACGGGCATAAGTATGTATCTCCGGGTTTTAACGTGCGCGAGTGTCTCGCGCTTACCACAAGTGTCTCTCACAAGGAGACGGCACGACCGTGGGATCGGGGATTTGTCCGAAATTTCGTGTGGTGAAAGAGGACCCCTAACACCTCACGTGGTGAAAATATTAGCACGCACTACTCGGAAAATCCCGGGGAAAATCAATCCAAAGTTTCTTACGTGCCTTATGAGTATAAAATGTTAGTCCATTGCCGACCCGCCGTGTGGCCTACATGGTTGGCGCTCGGACCCTTACGCCAGAGGTCTTGGGTTCGATTCCTTCTGTTGATTGCAAAACTGCAGCGCATTGTTACAGAAGAATCGTGAAATTAATTCCCGGGAAGATTCTTTAAAAATTCATTCTATAATTCACCGTCAATTATTGTCACCAATATTCCCGAAACATGATTCAATATGCCTGGTTTGCCTCAAAATTATCAGAAACTCAAAACATTTTCGTAAATGTTAATGGCGCACGTTTTTGTACAGATTTATTGCAAAGGCCCTGTGATTGAAAAAAATCCGCCTATATATGTTGTGCAAGATGTCGCAAAAATTATAGCTTTGTTTGTTTTTACGATAATTACCACTACGGTTCTTGTTTATAATTATTATATCTATAAAAACTAAATACTTCCCAATCGACTTTGTTATTCTGATTAAAAACCCAATGTTTCCCCTCACATAATTTACAATTAAAAATGGAAAACCCACCGCCATGAATTGTGTTGTTGGACGAAAAGAAAATAATTTTTATTCAATAATGTAACTAGTTTGTTAAAGATAATGTAGGTTTGTAAAACTCTCTGAATTATTGGTGAACTAACAAAAGAAAATGAAAGAAATAAAAAAAAATTGACAAAAGAGGAATCGAACCCGAGACCTGTGGCGTAAGACTCCGAGGCCTTAACATCTACGCCAGACGGCGGCTCGTCGATGGACTAACATTTTATAGTCATAAGCCACCTAAGAAACTTTGGATCGATTTTTCCCGGGATTTTCTGGGTAGTGCGTCCTAATATTTTAACCACGTGAGGTGTTAGAGGTCCTCTTTCACCACACAAAATTTCGGACAAATCCCCGGCCCCACGGTCGTGCCGTCTCCTTGTCAGTGATATTGTTTGCCTTAGTGCTACCACACCCTCTTCACGATAGTTCACAGGCTAAGTTCGGATAGTATGCTGGGATCCCATCGACCATCTCTTCTTAATTATACTGTACATATGGATGTGAAGTTTTAATTTTAACTACCGACGACGCCTTTGGCGCAATTGTTTTATGCGTCTCCACTGCAGGATGTGACTTTAGTAAGTGACTAAAAGTTTTTGTGCTTGTAATAGTTTGAAAATGTTCGTGGTTAGTTAAATCTGTAATTGCTTTTTGTTATTTTCTCAGTTATGGTGCTAAGGTTTCTTTTAATGAAGGTGTGTTCCTGTTCAGGTGTATTTTTGCTTCTGATGGAGGGATATTTAGATATACCGAAACCGTGGTCAAGGATTTCAATAAATCTTTACCCTGCCACTGTGTGGCTGCTATCATTTACCGTGAAGATTCAAACACGTCGTCTCCCATTGCGGGTCCTCGTGTGTTCTGCTATCGAGATTCGAACCGATGACGTCACTGCGAGCTGCAGCTGGCACCTGTCACCAACCTCGACCACGGCGGCGGCCGGTTGTGAGCTTAATCCCTCGAAATCTGGAGAGCTCCGCTGTGGAGGAAGTTCGACACAACAAAACAAACATTGGAGGACCTCGACATGTGGCCGTACACAGTAACAGAGGGCCGTCACATGTAGCGCGCCAGCAGCAAAATCCGGGATGAGTGGCCAGCGCGTGGCAGCCGGCAGCGGCGGGCGGGCCTCGAGTGGTGTCCCGTGTTCCGCCCCTAAATCCGGACTCGCCGCCGCCAGCGCCTCTGGCGGCCGCAGCCGGCCGCGACTGCTGCGAAGCCTGCTAACCGCTGCCGGAGCCTGCCATGTTACAAATCCGGAGATTATCTTCTTCTGGACCGTGTTGACGACCGATCGACAATGAGATCTGCGTGTACTGTTGGCAAACGCTTGTGCTACCTGCTCGCTTAGGCGAGGCCACTGGAATAAACGGCAGGTATCACGCACAGACGTGCTGTGAGTGCTGACGTCACCATGCCCTCGCTTCGCCGCACCGATTAAAAGCTACACTGTGTACATTAGATTAAATCGTACACAGTTCTGCAAAGACTTGGGACTTTTTATAGTATAGTGTGGTGTTATCATCATCATCATTATTGTTAACTTATTTATTATCACCAACTGCGACACAATCGCGTGTACAAACAGTGATCCAATAGTTTAAAATGCTTTTTTATTCCAGTCTATGATCACAAATGAATTCTTTAGACGATGACCGTTTTCAGTCTGTATTGACCATCCTCAGATCTAAAATATATAAATATATACATCTAGTGAGCAGTGTGTCTTTTAAAATAAAACGGCAGTATGTATCACAATATGCTGTCATATAACCAAGGAAATGTACAGATAAAATATGGTATAACGTACCTTTTCTACACCATGTCCTAAAGTGATACGGCCGTAATGGCATCGTCAAAACATATAAATGTAATGAGCATAGCATCGACACGTAGATTTAAGATATGGTGTAGACTAGGCCAAATTATCCACATAGTGATTATTGCCAACTAGCTACTGAGGTACAGTTGCACCTGTTTGCCTACACCCTCCCTAAATGTCGCTACTGTGGGCTTGCTTGTATGTAGTCATCATTTACGCAAAAACATAATCTGATAAAAGCACATTAGATAAAATGCATGTAGCACACTTATTAAAATTGATGATTATCATAGAAACAAATTGTGATACATTAAAATATGAATGCAGTTACCCATGTAAAATTATTAAAAGAAAATATATGAAGAGTATAGGTACGACCCTTTTTTATGGTAAATTTACGGTCAACACTTAATATAGCGTAATACATTGCCTGTGGCAACCTATAAATTGCTTATGAAAGATAAAATGTCTATATGACAGCTGAAAAAGAGACAGATCAATGAACAGCGTCCTCTGTTGGGTCGGCCACTAGGATCTTATGTGGGCGCGCACCGATCGTAAGAACTTAACCAATAGAGGGCTTTACATACATCGTGACATGTCTCCCACAGAAAACGTTTAAACAACATATAAGCATTCAATAAATAAAATTATATAGTTTGGCTATACATTCCATAAGTAGGTAGGGTTTAGGCAAACAGGCTTCTGGATGCTACTGTACCTCAGTAGCTAGTTGGTGATTATCACTATGTGGACGATGTGGCCTATTCTACACCATATCTTAAATCTATGTGACGATGCTATGCTCATTATATTTATATGTTTTGACGATGCCATTATGGCCGTATCACTTTAGGAGATGGTGTAGAAAAGGTAGGTTATACCATATTTTATCTGTACGTTTCCCTGGTGTATGACAGTATATTGTGATACATATTGCTGTTTTATGTTGAAAGACGCACTGCTCACTAGATGAATATATTTATATATTTTAGATCTGAGGATGGTCATTACAGACTGAAACAGGTCTTCGTCTAAAGAATTCATTTGTGATCATAGACCGGAACAAGAAAGCATTTTACTTATTTATTAGTTAATAAAGAAAGAAAAGACTTTGTTTTCTGAAATTCATCAAGACTGCTTTTTATAAGACATCTGGAATACTAGTATAAAACCTGGTGGATTGGTAAACAACGTGGCTGTTCTCTCATTAGTGACTGCACTAGGGAAAAAATTTTTCAATTTATCCCTGACAAAACAATGCTTTATGAGCGACTTGCTGACAAACCCAGCATTGCCAAGGAATGCAAAGAATTGGACCGTGTTTGTAATGCAACATCGAAAAAATTTCATTTACATTTGTTAGTTAAAACACCGTAGAAATTGTGGAACAGTAATATCGAAATAATTTCATGCCATATATTTGTGAAAACACCTTAGAAATTATAGAACAATACTACAAAGATCCGAGACAGTTTCTATACGCTGAGCACAGCTGCTTCGCGTGTCTAAAACGCCATTTTGTAAACGTCTCTATGAAAAATCCACTTCATGGCTCTACAGACGGCTGTTGTTTTCGCCTACAGCCGTTTACGCTTCGCAGTTGAAAACCGTGAAAAGCGCTCGCGGGTGTCAGGGATTTCCTCAAGCTGACTCGACTTCAGAGTCTATTAATAGTAAAGAATAACTGCATTAGGAATTCACGCACGATGCGGCATGTTTTTACGTATCTTAGTGTTTATGACTTCGTATGTCCTGGATTGTGATAGGTAGGTTGTTTCCTTACTATTAGTTTATTCATTAGTTGCAAGTGTATCTCACTGTAAAAGCTGTTCTATTTCTTCATGGTGACATTTTCGTGTCCGAATTTTTCTCTCACTACTAGATTCATTAGTACTCCGAAATCAACACTGGTGTATGTGAGACACAGAGCTGTAACAGCTTTATGTTTCTAGTATGTTTCGCTGGAAACTCCTATATCCAGTTTCACTTTTAAAATCCCTTTCTTACTCCTATTTAGCAACATACCTTGTGCGCACGCAAGAAATGGTAACTGTAAACCAACTGGGACGTTTATGAGCATTTACACACTTCGTTTCATTTCTTTGATCTTAGAAAAACTACATACAAATAATTCCCAACCTTCTCCATTTTCTACAGTGATTAGGAAAATTCGCAGTAGCATAGAAATCACGTATGCTTCACTTAAAACGATTCGAAATATGCTCTCAAAACCTCGCAGTACACAGATAACTGTAGCGTAACTATGCACTTAACATCCAGTCATCGATAAGGACTCACACTCAAGTAGATAGCCAAGTTCTCACGAATAAACGTAATGAGAACGGGCTACTGTGTCGTGGAAATGTCGGCTCTGCTGTCAGCGTCGCAGCTTGCTAACTGCACACATCATATGATCTCTACCCTGCATTCTAACAACAGCGTGGAAGGCCTTCTTCCAGCAGCCTGATAACTAGACCTGGAGGACAGGCTTAGCTCCGAGGGCACAAATGCGATACGTTTGGAGCCCATTTTTAAAGGTAATGATGCTCCAGAAGTGTCTGAAATAATCATGTTCAGTTATCTATCAGAAATGCATTCAGTTTGATTGTAACATATTGATTGCATTTGGTTGCTTGGTGGCAATTAACGGTTTCGACTAGTGAGATGTCATCGGAACAAATATTTCGTTACAAAACTAACACATAAATCACTCATCCTGTCCATTAAAAATGCTACCCGTTCTTATAGTGACACATTTGAGCTGAAACTCATAAACCAACCAAATGCAATCAAGACACATGAAAATAAGAGGATGTGATGTTCTATAGTTCCAATAATTCTTTGTTTGTAAGCTCTGACTCTTATAATAGTGAATCTGATGTAGACACAATCCGGCAGCATATCTGCGAGAACATAAAGCACTAACGGATATGGAAAATACAACACCAACCCTACCAAACTGTTACTCATACATTTCCAAACAAAATTGGAATATGTTGATCAAAAGTTCATACTTACGCAAGCTTATTTTCAGTACAGAAAAACCTATTCCTACAGACGAAGAATGACCTGAATATAAGATGGGTGTATCTAACGTTACTGGTGCTTTTAAGGCAAAGATAATAATACACTATACGCAAGGCGCATACCAGTGCAGCTAGACGCTATGTTTTAGACTTTGACAAATGTAGAATCAATGGCGTTGAGAGAAATGAGAGCATCATAGCAATAAATTTTGGAGACAATTTGGTGCATTGCAATGACCTCAGAACAAGTGCTCACGAAACGGACTTGGTATGACAGTGTGGAATGAATACCTAACACAGGTTCTTTCAGAAACATCAGACTACGGGAAGATCGTAGGATTGTTCCACTAGCTCTGTCGGATGTGTGGATGACAGCTTAAATTGACACAAAGGCTACAGGCAGAATATTACCATGAGCCATCGACAACAGACTACTGGTACCAGGGTTATGGTCTCTAGTGGCATGGGTCATTTACTGCTGATACAATACACCAGACACCAGACAGTCTATAGTGACTGGTCTTGTTGTTCAATGATGATTTGGTTTCAGTTCGTGGTGGTGAGATTGATGCCAGTACGTAATAAGAATGGTAAACCTTGTTGTCATATTCTTCATAACAACATATCAGATGACATATTCCAGCAGCGTAACAGAAGATCGGTAATACATTTACCCACTGACTGAGCACCTTGACCTCCAAATGTCTGTTGGAAGTAAACATGTGCACATTGTGTGTGCCCATGCTGATGACTTCATAAGCCATGACTCCTCCCCCCTCCCTTATCTGTAGATAACCAGGACATGCCACCATTATCTATAATACGCAGTACCATAGATTGTTAGCAGCGCGTGCCGTGTGATTGTTTGCCTGCCTGGGTTACTTCCCTTCAAGTGGACTCCCCCAACATTCCACTGTTTCGTTTATCTCAGCCAGCGTCGGTAGTATTGTAGGTGTGCGACGTTACGTGTTGACGTGAACGTTTAAGTTTAGCTCCTTTTTTGGTTTGTTTCGTTTTTGTCACTGTTAAAATGCTAACCATTGAAGAACCTGTGTTTTTAGTTGAACAAGTGTTCAAAGCTGGCGGTAAATACACAGTTTCAGTTCGTCAAACATTTAATTCAGTTTTCCCTGAGACAACACTCCCACATTGTGATACTGTGCGAGATTTTATTAACAAATTTCGGTGTACGGGTGCAGTGACAGATGCACCGAGAAGTGGTCGTCCTAGCGTTTTGTCTGAGGATAAACGACTCGACATTTCCGATAAAATGTCCATGAGTCCGAACAAGTCACTAGGAAACTAGCCCAGGAAAACGATGTTAGTGTCGACTATTTTCAACGAGATGGTGAAACCACGCAAACAGCTCGCGTTTCAATGCCACTGCTTGCTGATGTTTTTGGTGATCTCATAATTTCACAGGGATTTTGGACTCCACGATCGCCTGACCTAACACCACCTGACTTTTTCTTCTGGGGTGCAGCGAATGCAACTGTCTATTAAAAGCGTCCAAAATCAATCGATAAATTGAAAACTGCAATATGCACTTTGACAGCTTCTGTTACAGAAGAAATGTTACAGCTTGTGTTTGGAAACATGATTAGAGAAATTGCATTTAATGTGAAAATTTGCAAGTAAAAATGAGTATTCAATAAATTAATAACTTTATTTTACTGAGTTTCATTTCGGCATATTCACTGTAGCAAATGACACGCGCGGCTAACACTCATATGGCAATGCGGAGAGACTTTTTGAACACCACGTATAACACACACACACACACACACACACACACACACACACACACACTCTAAAATTGGAGCCTAATAACATGCTGAACAGGCAGTTAACATTTCAGTTTAACCCTAAATAAGGCAATGTAGTGAAACTAACCTGACCAAGCTTATGATCGCAGAAATCGAATGCTGACAAAAATACTATACTAAACATGCAAGCGTGCAAACAAACAGATACTTCGAGATAGTGCCACCTACAGGAACAACATGATTAATTCCATTTTTAGGCCCAGACTTGGAGCAAGGCTCAGAGCACCCCTAAAATAATATTTCGCACGTTTCAGTTATTCTATGATACTTCTCAAGTGTTACAATCGAAACGCCACCTCCAACATAACTAAATGTTGTTGTCAGTGTAATTACGTGATATGTTATTGGTGTTTCATAGAAGGAACTTGTAAGGCGTCAAACAAGTAACACACCTTACACTGAATTCCCGAAACAATTCTGGTTAACTTGGTGTGTCACACAACATAGTTACGTGAAATTCAACGAATGTAATTAAAATGCTGATGTAATGAATAAGCCAGTATTTTGTGAATATAAAGCACTAACACTCACACTAGTAATTGCACACGAGTAATTTCACCGTCCAGAGCTACGAGACGCAGTTCTGAGGGAAAGAGAATTTTACGACGGCAGTGCCCGTCCCATGTAGGCCGACACAGTTCGCCACAGGGCATCTAGCGTACACAATGACACGCTCGCCGCCACTGTCTAGGCCGTCAGCAAAAGCCAGACCTTGTCCCTTCTTTTAACGAGGACTCTTCGGAAACCCTTTGTACAGGAACAGAGCAGGAAATGCCAGATAGAACGTCCAGAGGTAAAACATCCATTGAAACCCAACACAAAACAAAGGTGACTCGTCCTTGTAACCTGCGTTAAAAACTCATATGAAAGAAATAGCTGTTTATCTCAGTATTAAACGCTGCCGAATGAAAGAGACAACACCTTTGATAGGCTGCAAAACCTCTAGTGGGTGGAGTTATAACAAAGCATAAACGCTCTGATTGGAAACTAAGAATACGCATGGCCACCACCTTTGATACAGGAAAAATGCAGGCAGAGTAATTGGCTGTTTCTCTTGCAGAAATCGTCGGGTGTTCGAACAAGGCGACTCGCACCACGCTGAGACGATTGCGAGAGTCATTATGTGAACACTTGTTCACAGGCTCGTCTTAATTAACAGGGAGTTAAACTGCAAAGTCTCCCAGTATGGAGAACATTGACAATTAATGCTTACGAGTGATTTGAGGGCAATGATGTACGCACTATTTCAGCCAAATGGCATGTACCATGCCAGTTAGCTAGGGAATAGCTAGGAGTCTCAGCTTCACCGAAGACGCAGGAAATGTATCGCAATAGTGTATAACAGTCGATAGAGATTTAGAATACATTCTCAGGTTAACAACTCGCGCGGACAGCCGCCACTGCCGTCGCCGACGCAAGGTCAGCAGTCACGCGCCCACGCCATGCCAGCAAGTGATATCCAATTGACACTCACAACTGCGGTCGTCTCCATCTCTCCTTTTTTTTATTAACATTCTACCATGACCTGTAGTCGAGCCTAATTGAAGTAGGAACGCGAGATGTCCGATCTGTCGAAAAGGATTGATCAGCCACTGTAGACTTATGAATTGCTTTAAATGTGTACTTCTGTTTGATTGCACTTGAAAGACTCCCATTCAATTCTGGATATTTTTATTGTGGATTTTAGAGTAATTAATATCTCTGGTCCCAATTGTACTTAATTTGTTCGTAGTTTTATCGTTCCACAGACATGGTTATCAATTATCTTACCATTAAAGAGGCATATAATAGTTAGGATTTTTGTTTCACAGTTGTCAAAATGGAGTATGAATATTTTACTATCCTCAACTTAATTTTCATAACATTGCCATGTCATGAAGTCACACTTAGAGTAAAAATAAACCTTAATAACTGAAATCTAGATTTTCATTTTTTGATAACATATAGTTACGCCTGAACCTATACACTAATTTTTGTTAGTGATAACTGACATTGAGATCATTGTCTGATTACGTCACTGTCCGTACTGCTTCACTCTTCTGAACTCTACATGTGTGAGATGGTGTCTTCCTACCTTGCAGCCCGTAGGTTCAACACCAGATTCCTGAAACACTCACAGAGCGTCCTTGTCCAACTTTGGTAGGAAGATAGATCACAACCAGTCACACACGTGTTAGAAACTGACAACCTAATATTTTCATAACATTTTTAGTAATGATGATAGTAGCTGAAGAAATAAATTAAAATCTGTACCACCACTGGGATTTGATCCCCAGTTTCTTGCCTACTAGACAGATACGCTATCTGCTGCACCAAACTAGTACTGCAGCTACCGAAGCTCCCTCGCTGATTAGAATTGCAATTCATGGCTCAGCGGATTGCTATTCTCCCTGTAGACTCGATTCAATACTGCAGAGGCTCCCCGATATTGGAACAGCACCTTAACGATAAGCAAAATGGGGTTAATCCTGTCGTAGATAAAGGTGAGACACAGGACATCTCAACAATACTTACTGTGTAAATAATTTTTGGTAATATTTAGCTGGTCACACAACAAATCGGTCGCGAGGTAATGCATTATGTTCTGCATTAGAAAAAAATAGTCGATTTGATTAACAACGCAGTACTGCTTTTACTTTTCATTTGAACCAAACAATGGGACATTCAGTTAAATTTTGTCCGCATCTATATTGTCTATTCTACTAGTTAAAATAAAAATGGCTCACTTATTAGTACTACTGAAATAAACTGAAAATTAGTATGTACTATTGTTCGATCTTAATATAAATACCACACTTTAAGGTCATCAACTTCATAATTAGTTCTATAACACTGCAAAATACACATGAATACAACTACTGACGTAGCTTACAGCTTAGACCGCTCTTTCAATGGGAAATATCAAAATAAACAACGTTATTCGTAAATCTAAGTTAGTGACAACTTAAGTCTAAAACTGATATCACAGTCAGAAAAACATTGTGTCCCTGTACTTCAGCGTTAACGTCATCACAGCGCTCAATACGTTTGTCATCTTCTGCTGTTGCACAGTAGAAACCAATGACACTCTGATGAAATGCATACTTAACAGCAAGCGGGCCGCTGTGACCGAGCGGTTGTAGGCGCTTCAGTCCGGAACCGCGCTGCTGCTACGGTCGCAGATTCGAATCCTGCCTCGGGCATGGATGTGTGTGATGTCCTTAGTTCACTTAGGTTTAAGTAATTCTAAGTCTAGTGGCCTGCTGACCTCCGATGTTAAGTCCCATAGTGCTTAGAGCCATTTGAACCATTTTTGAACTTAACAGCAATACTACACAAGTAAGAAACTGGGGATGCTCTGCTTTCAGAGTCACCTATACATTGTGGTGACTCCATGATAGGGCATTAATCTTGTATCTCAGTGCAAAACGTTTGTCACCTTATGCTGATAATTCTAGGCATGTGAAGAACTTATAATTGACAGGAACATGTTTACAGGGTGGAGGAGGTAATGATGGTCAATCACTTATAGTGGCTACAATTACCCTACATGAGTGTACATACACATCTTCATATGGCCTTTCTTACTTCACTCAGCAAATTCCGAATACTTGAAAATATTTCCAAGAAAGTCCGACTGCTACTGATTAGTTTCAACAAGTTGTAACAAGTAACATTACCATTTTACAGGAAAACTGCGGATGACTACCCCTAACGTTTAGATACTATTGGGTGGAGCAATGATGATGAGTTTAAAAGGTGACTGTCATTACCCTTACATGCTACTGGGTCTAGATAATAATGGTCAGTTGATGCAGTGACTGTTGTTACCCCAGATACTGTTGAGTTGGACAATGATGGTCAGTTGTCAAGGTGACTGCCATTACCCCCTGACACTATATGGGGTGGGGACCATGAACGGTATTTTTTCTCTAGATAAGTGACATTGTTCTTCTTTGAATGGAGACATGATGATGTCCAATGCGGGATTTGTTTCCGAATCACATGGGCTACTCTCGTGCTTTCTATACAATATATCGATTTATACGTGACGTGAGCTATGTTCATCAAGAACTGTCCTGCTTTTCGCTGCTTTTGAGAATAATTTGTGATAGTGATGGAAGCACCACATAGTTCATCTAACAGTAATTTGATGTTCTATGTAAATCAGATATTTCTTCAGACTTTAAGAATCAGATGGTTCAAATGGTTCAAATGGCTCTGAGCACTATGGGACTTAACATCTATGGTCATCAGTCCCCTAGAACTTAGAACTACGTAAACCTAACTACCCTAAGGACATCACACAACACCCAGCCATCACGAGGCAGAGAAAATCCCTGACCCCGCCGGGAATCGAACCCGGGAACCCGGGCGTGGGAAGCGAGAACGCTACCGCACGACCACGAGATGCGGGCTAAGAATCAGAGAATAATATCAAAACTTCAACCTTCATTTATACCTTTCATACCCCCATCAAATTAAATGAAACCTATACATGCATTGATGCCTCATGTAGCAGTGATGAAGAATCATAACCTTTTGCCTTCACCATGACAGTTTCTTTGATAATAAGCATGTAAAAGAAGGTAGGTTTGTCTCACAAACTTCGGGAAGGCAGTTGTTGTACTGTATTACATTCAATGTTCTATGGAAGTACTACGTTAATAATTCTTTAGAGTAAAGTACTCTGAACTGTTGTCGAGAATTTTTATCATAATATGTTCTGTTTATTTGACGTAATCTAGGAAATTTTGGTGGAATCAAATGTTAGATTCAGTGATGAAAACGCTGTTTATTTAACGACAGTAACTTATTTCAGACGCAAAAATATATTCGTTGCGCTTAAAATCTGTGGCTGCATCGAGTTATAACCGAAAAGAAGTCAAATAGTGCCTTGATATATTTTTGGTTCATAATGATCAGCTTTCTCTACTGTAAGGTAAAATTAATACCCTTGCATGGAGTTGCTACAAACTTTGGGTGACTTTGAAAGCTTAACAACCCTTTTTTTATACAAAAGTTTGTTACTACCGTTCAATACGGTATTTCATTGAAGTGTCATGTAGTTTCCTTATGCAACAGCAGAAGGTAGCAAACAATTTCAGCAATTTGATGAAGTTAGTGCCCTATCATGGGGGCCACTATAATGGTTTGCTGCCAGTTTTTGAGACGACTTTCTGACTAATTTAAAAGTGGGAATAACGTAGTTTACTGTGGTAATTCACGTCGACTGTAAGATAGGAAGTAGTGCTCATGTTTGTACTGCAGTGTTATAAAACGGATCTGTATTTATTTAGTTGACTTTAATCCTCGTTACTACTATGTGGAACAAAACTCTATTCTCGTCTGCTATAAATTCAGTAGTGCCGATATGCAAGGCATGTGTACTATTTTTTAATCTTACAGAACACGAAAATTAAGAGTGAAGAGCAGGGTTTGTTTTGCGCACGAAATCTTCCACAATTTAGGAAATAACTTTATTTTCCTGCAAAGCTCGAATTTCCCTTTGCAATCATATTTAATCGTACTTACATATTAACGTAAAGCAACTAGAGTGTACGATAAGTAAATTCTTTATGTGTGTGTGTGTGTGTGTGTGTGTGTGTGTGTGTCTGTCTGTTTGCACTTTAAACATTGCAGAACGTCCCCTAGTGCATTACAAAGATAAGCTACACCGAAATAAAAATCATATCGAAACGCTTTCTTTTTTCCTCACTAACATTGCGTATACTCTTTTCGTTTGCCTTTTGACAACTATGCGTGTGCGGTATGTACATGTGTGTTTTTACTTCACTTATTTTAATTAGATTTTAGTCTTATTTAGTAGCTGATTATATGAAACAGAGCCTGTACCCTTTTTTAGTATTTACTTGGACCATAAGATCTGAAGAGGTGGATACGATTGATTTAGTCACAGTCACACTTGCACATTGCACGTTTATTAACATTCTCACAGTTTTAGCAGATTTAAAACTTTGGTTTTTTTACATTAATTTCTCTTCAAGTTTACACTCAATCCAAAGGTGCTAAATATACATTGCAATTTCTGAATGACAACTTGCTTGGTTGTTCCTCCAGTTGGTAACAGACAAACGAGGTAAACGCATCCATACACACGAAAATGAAGCTGTTGCCAGCCTTAGATCTAGGCAGAGGCCCTACATAATCCAAGTACATTCATTTGAAGCGTCTGTACACCATCCCGAAAACTAAGTAGCCAACCCTACTGATACCTGACAACTGGGATTCGTATAGCTTTAAGGAAAACACTTGGAAGGTAGACCCACACAGTTCGTCCTTTGTTGTTCACAGAATAAAATATACTTCTTAACAAGAATATTATCATTACAATTTATAAAGCTTCTTAAAAAGATCACAACTCTCACACTTGATCAGGCCCAGTTCATTAAAAACAAATTTTACTAATTTATACCATTAAGAACAGGGCTTGAAACCTGAAGTACACAGTTCCTAAAAAAAAAAAAAAAAAAAAAAAAAAAAAAAAAAAAAAAAAAAAAAAAAAAAAAAAAAAAAGCAGGAAACTGGGCATGGCTTCAATCAAGTTCAACAAACCATTTTATTAACAAATGAATTACAATGACAACCATTAAATATACTAACTATTTCCGACCGTAGATAACCGTTACACAACTGGATATAATCCACCCAAATAGAGAAAAGATCACAAGTCACGCCACTGACTGTGGCTGCTGGAAACGTTTTGCATCGTGCTTATATCTCACAATTACTGTGGATTCAATAAATGTGTCACCTGTTGTCCGTTCCTCAATAGGGCGTAATTTTTCCTCACCATGATACCAGTGTTTGAAGTAGTGGTCTCTTGTTAGCACACAAGCATTTTCATGGAGGTGTCAGCAAAATATGCGAGAGGAAGTGATTCTCCCTTCTTATGCGTAACGATTTCCTTATTCTGGTTCCTACATGAGTGTATTCCCGATGTCTTTTTGAAGCTGTTATGTGAGGTGAACCATGCCTTACTGTGTAACGTTTTCGTAATCATTATTTGTGATCTTGTCTTGGTGTCATAGTTTAGATTATCTGATCATGCTTTACGTCGTGAAGATCGGTTGTGATGGAGGCAACTCTCCTTACCGAAGCTAAAGCAAACCGCCAAGCTCCTCGAAGCCACCTTCCATCACCTGCTCGCTACAATTCGTTTGCTTTGAACGAAATTCAGTAATTAGTATCTGTTCCGCGATTTAATTGCGCACCCTAGTTTTTAAAGCGGCAGGAAAGGAAGCTGTGCAGGAAGTGAATGCAAACGTTTAACACTTTATTTAGCTTACTCCACTAGACGCCATTTTAAACACGTTAGGGACTCGGCAGGCATACTTTTAGTTAGTTTTCTCACCAGGTTGTGTATTGAAGACAGTAGTGAGGTTCAACATTGTGATTTAAGGTTCTTTGTTCAGGGTTGGCTCCCGTGTAGTGTCGCGCTCCGAGACGGGAAATCCACATCAAGAATATAACAAGTTTATTGAACAAAACGTCTGCTTCGACGGTGTGTAAATAAAGCCTAGAAGTAAAATAATAAGAGTAACACAATAAGTACAAAGGTATTGGAACACATAAGGAAAAAACTGATTATCACAATGAGGTAAGATTGGCAATCAGCTCAGCCGTCACTTATCTCAGATTAAGTTCACAGAGAAAACACTTGCGGAATCCTCCATTCGGGACTAAACACTGACTGGAGCCAAGTCGGGAGAGAGCATTTCCTAGATGCAACAAGTTCGGCAACGATCACTGGCTGGGTGCTCAGTTTGTGGCCTGTAAGCCCGAGTTGGAGGATGGCGATTCTTCTGGGTTAGATTCAATAAGACAGAACTTAAGAGTTTGGGGCCGATGGCCAGAACTTCCAATACAGAATAGCGTCACTAATGGTGAACACAGTGTGCTGCTGCAGAAGCTAACGTTCCTGGGTATAGTCCCATACGAGAGCCCGGCAGAAGAAACGACGATGACTTCTGACAGTGGCATTTGTCACTTGGACCAGAGAGGCTCTCGAAGCCTTGACTGACTTGTGCCGTCCTGACGCCAGCTTAGGGTAATTGGTGACTAAGGCAGAACACTGTTGAAACTGTTTCCGTGTCACGTAGCGCGTGGACACGACTAGGGCCCGTCTTGTTGGCGCCCTGTGCAGGCGCTGGCTTTGCCTGCTCTTGGCCTGCGTTGTCGGTGACTTGTTGCTCTTGCGATGCTGAAGGTGTGCAGGTGCAAAGATGGCAGCAAGCGTGACAGAGGTGCTCGAAGGGTTGCCGATCCATTAGGCGAGAGCCTCCAACGCGGCAGCCCACTTGTGTATCACCAGGATGAATTAGATTTGTGTTTCAAAACACTGTATGTGCTTAGAATAAGTTTTGTTTCATTATTGTTATTTGTGCTGTGCCCTTATTCAGTCAGAACTATTTACGGACAGAATACTGTATATTTTTTTATTGTCTACCTAGCATCTTCATTGACGTCATTTTAGTTTATGTTAGGATATGTTTGTTAATAAAGACCGTTCTAAAGCAAGACCGTGTTTGCAGGTCACCGATGCAAAACGCCACTCTACCCAGTCCCAGTGCTAGAACTGTAAAGGCAGCCTGCTCTTATGTTAATAGGTTTCCTAAACAACTGACTTATGTCATTTATACCGGGAGGTCAGGAACAGTCTGAAAAGCTTGAAAAGGTATTGCAAGATAGGTTGTGCCGTGAAACAATAGTTGAGAAAAAATGCGTTACGTTGTGCCGTTTCCGAGTTAATTACTATTGAAGTTAGCCAATCAGTCCCTTGCGCTTGCATGTTCAACCGGCACACGAGATACAATGAGTGTCAGCTGTTCTCATAGCGTAGATGATGACGCATGAGACTGCTCAGCCATTGGCTCGGCTTCGATCCTTACTGCAGTCCCACGTCCTGTTTCTTGTTCGATTTTAGGAAACCAAACAAAGTGCTCGTTTCCAGAATGAGATTTTCACCCTGCAGCGGAGTGTGCGCTGATATGAAACTTCCTGGCAGATTAAAACTGTGTGGCGGACCGAGACTCGAACTCGGGACCTTTGCCTTTCCCGGGCAAGTGTTCCACCAACTGAGCTACCCAAGCACGACTCAACCCCGTCCTTACAGCTTTACTTCCGCCAGTACCCGAGTTCGAGTCTCGGTCCGGCACAGAGTTTTAATCTGCTAGGAAGTTTCAAAGTGTTCGTTTGTCGACACCGTCTCTGACGGTCCGCTTGAACTGGCGCATGCCACAATTGGTTAACATCAATGCTAATTAACTTGGAAACGGTGCAACATAAGGAATTTCTTACTAACAATTATGTCGTAGCCTAGCCTATGCTGCAATACGCTTTCAAGCATATCGGACTGTTTCTGTCCATCCTGTGTAACTGACATTATTTAACGGTTTAAGAAACCTATTAACATAAGAGCGACTGATTCTGTCATTCTACCACTGTCACTGGGTGGAGTTGAGTTTTGCCTGGGGTTGTGCATACATGGGCTTCTTTTAGAATAGTCTTCATTAAGACACGTATATCGTTATATATCACTGTAATGAGATCAATGAAAATAATCGACAGTCAATATGAAAATGAACAGTATTCTATCCAGAAATAATTCGTACTTAAGAATAGGCACATTGTAAACAACATTAAAAAAACAAAACTTATTCTAGTCAGATGTAATATTTTCTAGCACAAATGTAATTTGTCCTGGCGATACACAAAATGAACTGAAATCACAATATGAAAGCTTGCCGCTCTGTCTTTAATACACATACAAATTAAATAAGCGTACTTTGAGATATTTTTTATGTAATTGAGACAGACTTTAATCTATGATGGGAAAGAAAATCTTGAAAAATAATTTGCGAAGAACAAACATATCTAACTGAAATTCGGGACAAACCCAATGTGCAAAAACGGCATGTACTAAATTAACTGATTTATCACAGCGTGTTTAGTGAGACAATGAACCAGCACATAGAAATTCTACTAAAACGAAGTGAAATCTTTTGACTGACATTAACTACGTACTCAGTCAGAGGAAAGGCAGTTAAGTTAGTGAACTAAACCGTTTCGTTTCTTCTATGAGAAAAGTTCTTGCTTGTAGAGTGTTTAAAGAAATATTGATATATAAACATTCACATGTAGTTATTAACAGTTGTTAATGTTCGCCGTTTCATGCTCAGAATCGGAAATTTATTGAAGAACTGGATGTTAGAGTGCTGATAGAACCTATGCTGTTATGTGGCTGCAGCAAAGTCAATCATGTTCTTCCAACAGTTATGAAAAATAAAAAGTAGAGCAAAACAACGTCTGTGAGGCAAAAAGTGATTTCATGACGTCAGCTTCAAATGACCTTTCATTTCAAAAGCGAGGGACCGAAAGATTTAACAAACGTGAGATAAAATGAAATACTTTCCGATGCGATTTGAAAGCTAAATCCATTAAAATACGAGCGCATATTTTCATCCAATTATTCGGGATTTGTCGGGAAAGAGCTTAAATTCTGAATTTTTGCAGCGCCCCGTGAAAATGTGGATTAGTGTGGGCGGGCGCGCACCAGCTCGCGCTGTATTCCGCCGCTCGCCAACGCAGCCGAACAGTTATGACGAGAGCAGTGGCTGCCGCTGTGAGGTGGCGGGGAGGAGGTAGGGGGGGGGGGGGGGCTGGTCAAAACACGAGGAGGCGCTTCACTTCTGTCACGGCGTCTGCCGCTAAAGGAGTGGCAGCAAAAGGGTGGCACCCGACACTTAAGCACTTTCGAAACTATAGTTTTTTGTGAAGGTTGTAATGTAACATTCTTCACATTAAGCGACAGTGTGACGTTGAAAGATCGAATGGCGTGGCGTGGTCGTCAGCGATAAAAGCAGATTCTACCTGCATGCTGCTGATGGTGAGCACTGTCTCGTAGAGTGCATTCGTCCACGGCACACTGCCGGAAAAGACATTAGTAAACATGGAAAGACGACGTCGATTTTGATCCGATGACGGCATATAGCACCTGGGGGGCTAGTAGATGTACTGATAATAGTTTCCCCTCGTTCGGCCGCGCAAAGTGGCCGCGACGTTTGAGGCGCCATGTAACGGACTGCGCAGCCCCTCCGGATGGAGGTTCGAGTCCTCCTTCGGGCATGCGCGTGTGTGTTGTTTTTAGCATAAGTTTGTTTAAGTAGTGTGCAGGTCTAGGGACGGATGACCTCAGTAGTTTGGTCCCTCAGGAATTGGCACACACACCTCGTTCGCAACAAATGGAGTAGTGGCATAGCTACCAGAGAGCCATGTGTGTCTACTCTTGCTTGCAGCCAGAAGCCTCAGAAGGTGCAAACTTGTGAAGCAAGAAAGCATCCATGCCAGAGAGATGCATTCATTCGGTTATTAGGCCGCACGGCGCCAAACACGCATACGACCATCATTGCCACCAAGGCAGAAGCGACTCTCATCGCTGAAGACGACACGTCTCCATTCGTCCCTCCATTCACGCCTGTCGCGACACCACAGGAGGCGGGCTGCACGATGTTGGGGCGTGAGCGGAAGACGGCCTAACGGTGTGCGGGACCGTAGCCCAGCTTCATGGAGACGGTTGCGAATGGTCCTCGCCGATACCCCAGGAGCAACAGTGTCCCTAATTTGCTGGGAAGTGGCGGTGCGGTCCCCTAAGGCACTGCGTAGGATCCTACGGTCTTGGCGTGCATCCGTGCGTCGCTGCGGTCCGGTCCCAGGTCGACGGGCACGTGCACCTTCCGCCGACCACTGGCGACAACATCGATGTACTGTGGAGACCTCACGCCCCACGTGTTGAGCAATTCGGCGGTACGTCCACCCGGCCTCCCGCATGCCCACTATACGCCCTCGCTCAAAGTCCGTCAACTGCACATACGGTTCACGTCCACGCTGTCGCGGCATGCTACCAGTGTTAAAGACTGCGATGGAGCTCCGTATGCCACAGCAAACTGGCTGACACTGACGGCGGCGGTGCACAAATGCTGCGCAGCTAGCGCCATTCGACGGCCAACACCGCGGTTCCTGGTGTGTCCGCTGTGCCGTGCGTGTGATCATTGCTTGTACAGCCCTCTCGCAGTGTCCGGAGCAAGTATGGTGGGTCTGACACACCGGTGTCAATGCGTTCTTTTTTCCATTTCCAGGAGTGTATATAAGACAAAGGCGTACCTGTGACGAAAATGACAACGATTTAGTCTATGATTTCTAGTTAAAGTAACTTACGCTAAGGACAACACATCCACCCATGCCCGAGTGAGGGAGCGTACCTCCGACGGGTGCAGCAGCGCGGACCGTGACAAGGCGCCTAAGACCACTCGGCTACCCCGCGCGACGAGGTTCAGTATGATACAAAATTTTCATATGACGCTATAGATTGCACATCTATATCTATTACAGTTAAGTTAAACTTCAAAAGTAAATTTCAGAATTACAAAAACTTAACGTCATACAATGTACTTTCGGTGATTTTTAAAAATATTTTTTCAACATTCTGCATTTTAGTTGTTTAAGAAGAGACTCCACAGCAGAAATTTCAAGTCCTCCGAAAAAATATTAGTACCTATTTCCATATGGAGTGTTTACTATTAGATCCCAAAACGATTTGGCTGAATTTGAAATTACAAAGATATCTGAAAAATATTTGAAGTATGAACTGCGTGAGGAGCCATGGCACACTGACGGTTTCCAAAGTCTTCAACACAGAACATGTCTATCAGGGATTTGCATCTGATGCACTGCTGGCAAGATACACTAATGGCAAGACGCAAAATGCAGGTTGAAAGCTTGCACAGTGGAATACGGCCCAAGTGTCCTACAGAAAAAAAATTGAAGAAAAATATTCTTTTGGGTGTTGTAGACGCTGTTTGTCTGTTAGTATGGAGTGTTTGAAGATTAAACAAAGCAGGAATCCCAGCACTTCTTATTTATAGATCAAGCACGCCACAAGAGGCTGGCTGGAGAATGAAAATTCGACGGAAAGGCAACCCTGTTCTTGAAATTACAAGAAGAACAAGCCTTACAGCAGGACGAAGGGAAAACTTATGGTACAGGCGAATTTTAATCGGAATTTGTGTTATGTTGGCAGTCATTTTTTAATAAAATTTTAAAATCCGTTTTCCTACAATTTTGAATTCTAAGTTCAACGTCAGCTTTTTTGTTATACTTATTAACCAGTCTCAATGAGATTTTTGGAGGAAATAGTCATGTGGTATTTGCATACTTCTGTGCATTAATATTATCGAAAATGTAATTTGTCTATTTTAGTATCACATTTATGTAACGAAAATGGAAGCATATTAAAATTTGAGCTAGAAAAAATACTGAGAGTCAATTACCAGCATTTCTCATAAAACGAATAAATGGACCTGATGAACAATATCTTGTGAATCTGCGTAAAAGGATTTGTAATGTGAAAACTGACGTCTGAGTACCAAATATTTGTTTTTCAAAAATACCATAAAAATTCAAAACAATGAAGTTCTAGACTTCAAAGTTGGGTGTCGCTATACCTTTACGTGATAGAGTGAATTTAAAATACGGCTGAAATCGGCAAAATAGAACAAAAGTTAAATTTTTCGGCGCAGTCACCGATTTAACTGTTCTGTAGGGCACGAATTCGTAGAGTATAAAAGAGTCAGCTTTGTTACAAAAAGCTGTAATACGACACGTAGGTGGTTATAGAGGTTGAACTAAAAGAGGCAGAAGTTTTACTTTTTACAAGGGCAGTACATGATCTGGAACGCATAGAACCAAACGAAAATGTGCTGAGAATATAAATCGCTCATCCTAAAACCAGTGGTATGAGCCACTCGATCGTAAAACTGCGCATCTTACCATGGGAGACATTTGGATGTGCAGCTATGCAAGGTCTAAGGGAGGAATGGTCACGTGAAGAAATGAAATAGCGATTCAACGGGAGGCATGTATTTTAATGTAGATACTTATTGGTATATTAACCACTGCTTTAAATAGTTATGCTATTTGAACAATAAACTTTTTCTGCTGACCTGACGGTGTTGCACACCCATTCAAAGTGTAGGTGTGGGACTTTAGTGAAGTAGTCAAAGTGAAGCAGAACAATAGGCCATCTGGCAAAGCCATTTCTTCACTTTCATGCATTCAAAGCACGTTAATATCAACGTATCAGTGTTATGGCTTGAAAAAGTAATTAACGTCAGGTTTGATATCGGACTGCTTGAATGCAGAGCTGATGCTGAATGAGAAAAATGTGTACATATTGTACTATTTCGCTGTGCTTTGAACCTTCATTGAAATCCCACACCTGCGTTTCGAAGACTGAATAGCAGTGCAACACTGTCGGATCAGTAGAAACTGTTTGTTGTTCAGATAGCCAAACTGTTCTAAACAGAAGGAGATACAGAAATATCCTGACGTTCAACTACCTACGTTTTTGGTCCTATTATATCGGTATTTTGCTTTTTCGCATTAACAATCTTTCTCTCTTAACATTCGTACTCGGAGTTATTCAAATGTTTATCGTGGTAAGACACATAGTTTTGCATAGAAGTGACTTATTGCACTGCTTTCAGAATCAGAGATTTACAAGGGGCTTTCAGTAAGTAATGCATTACATTATTTATTTACTTTTTTGACAGCAGGTTTTATTTAGGATTCCAGTACTCCACATTATTTCTCACTCTTTCGGCTACAAAACCATTTTTCAACATAACTTCCTACTGGGTGACGCAGAGAAAACGTCTTGAGCATCAATAGCCTCCCCATCATCCACGTTAAGCTCTATTGTCCCCAATTAGATTCAATATCTCTTCAGTAGTTAATAGGTCTACACATCTCAAATTCAGGATTCTACTATAGAACCATATTTCGAAAGCTCCTGTTCTCCTTTTATTTGTACTGTCTGTCTGTCTATCCACCCCTGGTCTAGAGATGCCAGCATGGTACCTCAGCGTGTTCGGTCAGAGGGTTAGCTTTATCAAAACCAGATATGATTGTCTTAATGGGATTTCCGCGATCGTTCATTAAATAAAAATATGTCATTTCAGTCTTTGATCGCTATTTTTTATTTTCAATGACCGGATTCAGGCTAGCTGCCCATCTTCAGATCTGTTAGACAAAGTTAAAAATATAATTAACAAGAGAGATACAGGTAGTAATAGAAATATCTTAGTTTACAAAAAGAAATTTTGGAACGTATTAAATGCAAACATACCGTATATTGCAGTTACAGAATAACTTGTCAGTACAGAACTATCGGTTCGCTGTCATAACTAAAGTAAATTTTAATCTGTTAAAACCTTATATCGCAGTTTTAGATAAACCTGATTGATAACAGAAAAAAGTGCCCTCTACCTATAAGAATTGTGCATATGTTATTATTTCACCGTACGTATTAATGGCGAATATACTTTTTAACAAAACAATTTTTAAAGTAATAACATATGAATAATCTTTTTTGAGTGGACCATGAACCGAAAAATTTACACTAGTTTAAAATTTCTTTATAAAAAATATGATTAAAATGTAGATATTCTTTCGAAAATGTGCGTTTCCTCTTCTTTGTTTTGATTGGTGGTGGAGAGGATTTGACTACGTCAGAACGTATACAACACCACGCCAGGTCTTCTCCCGCTGCGCCCAAGTCACCTCGCCGCCAGTACGCTGAGGGCCGTTCCTCTGCAGCTGGTTCTTACTGGAGTGTGCTGTTGCATTCAAGAGCAAGCCTAAAACATGTCTTTAAAAATCTCGTAATAACTTCTGTGCATAAAATCAATTTGCTCATTAAGTAGTAGGTTTGGGTTTTTCATTTGCTGAGCGTATATTTCAATCTCTTCAAGCACGTTGAGATAAAGACTTCTTGGAGCTTTATGTAGCACCTTCATTTGTTCATTTATATTACTCACTTCATGTTTACTATCTTTTACATGTGCTCCAAATGCTGTCCGATTGCTATGACGGCAATGTTCCCTGTATCGAATTTCAAAATTCCGCCCTGTCTGCCCTATATAATAACAGTCACATTCAGCACATTTGTTCTTGTATACTCCGGAGTTGTTGTATTCCATTTGTTATGTCGTTGCTGGTTTATGTGTTAGTCTATGTGCCATTTGCTCTTCGTTCTGGAATGCTACAGCGATGTTTTTTGGAAAGCATTTAGCAATTCTTTCCGACACACGCCCTTTGTATGTCAGGGTGACAAACTTCTTCTTAACTTTAATTTTCCTAGAATCGTTACTGATACCCGCGGATTTGTTTTGGATCTTGTTAAATATACGTGTAACATCTTGTGTCCTGTATCCATTAGCTGCTGCTACTTGCTTAATAATACTTAGTTCTTTCTGCAACTCATCTTCCTTTAGTGGCAATCTCAGGGCTCAGTTGTACATTGCATGAAAATATACTCTTTTATGCTGTGCCGGGTGGTGCGACGTCGCTTCTATGATGTTGTCGGGACAAGTGTCTTTTCTACAGACGCCGAAAACGTGCTTACCTCCTTCCTTTTGACGGTCAAATCTAAACAGTTAATCGCCCCAATATTCTCCATTTCTAGCGTGCATTGAATTTTTGGATTCTGCTCGTTTAGTCATTTCCTCTACTTCTTCCTTTTTCCTTTGAATAATAAAACAGTGTCGTCAACTTACCGTCTGTAATAAATTAACTTCTCCTTAATTTCTGGAAAAGAGCTGAAAACCTTGTTCTCAAAGTCATTCATAAAAATTTCAGGTAAAATGCATGATGGACTGTTTCCCATAGCTAGACCTCCATCTTGGATAAAAACTTTACCGTTAAAGATGAAACTATTAAAACTCAATGTGAACTCTAGCATATCCACGAGTACGACGATTTCACCCGTGCTCATTGACCTATTTTTTATCAGGTTTTTCCGTATAATTTGCAAAGTTTCCGCTATCGGTATATTAGTGTAGAGGTTCACGACGTCCAATGAGGCTAGGACGGTGTCCTCTGGAATTTCAATGTCCTTCACTTCGTTCGCGAAACACACACGATTTTTTACGTTGTAAACTTGTTGGTATTTATACGCCGATATTAATTTACGGTACAAACCCTTATGCAATAGCTCATTAACGGCTTCCTTCCCATTACAAATAACACGCATTGGTTTGTTCTCCTTGTGCAACTTTATTTGTGCTCTTGCTTCTGGTGTTCTTCGGTTCATCTTTACTTATCTAGCTTTTTCACTTGCAGTGAACAAAAAGTGTATTGCTGCTACCATAGCCTTTAAATCTGTCTGAAACTTCTTTGTTAGATCTTTTTTGATTTCTTTAATTCCATTTTGTTGAAAAAAACTGCATTGTCTTATTTACATAATCTTTATCGTAAATCACAATTGAGGTACTGCCCGTATCTGATTTAATCACTATTGCGTTGTTAGAATCCAGTTTTAAGTTAATTTCTTTCAATAACCTCATCTCATTACATTTACCGTTATGTAATGTTTTCTGGCATTCAATAGCCTCTTTGGCTTTGATGGCGATACATGTCTCCTGGAATTTAGTTAACTTAGAGCCCCTACATCCTACCTTCACTTCTGCGATCATTCTCTTGATGTCTCGATCTTGTAAGTTCGTTCGCTGATTATGCTTAAGCCCCCTATCCAAAAGCTTCTGCTCTTCATTAGAAAAGACAATATCTGTTAGGTTATCGGTTCTGTCATAAAACGTATGTACATACTGTACTTTATCTGTTTCCCTCTCTGCAATTGCTATTGCTCTAAACAGATTAGTAATTTTCTTGTTATGTCTCTTTATGATTTCGTCCCTATGTACCTGAATTCTTGCTTTAGTCACATATTCTACTTGTGTAAACTGCAGTGACGTCAATAGGTTACCTAACTTCATATGTAAATCTCGCGCTAGCTTATTGAGATTGTCTTTCTCGATGTACCCTGATTTGAACTCCTGCCTTATCCATGACTGTTCTGCTCTCTTCTTAACTTTTGTGGCTAAGATACTGCTGTTATTTATGTTTACCCTTGCGTACTTCTGTTCAACACCTAATTGCAAACAGTTCTTATTGAAATGTACTTTTAAATTAGCTTTCATAATATTAAGCTTAGCTTTAAAAAATGTTTTCACGCCGGCCGGAGTGGCCGTGCGGTTCTAGGCGCTGCCGTCTGGAACCGAGCGACCGCTACGGTCGCAGGTTCGAATCCTGCCTCGGGCATGGATGTGTGTGATGTCCTTAGGTTAGTTAGGTTTAATTAGTTCTAAGTTCTAGGCGACTGATGACCTCAGAAGTTAAGTCGCATAGTGCTCAGAGCCATTTGAACCATTTGAACCAATGTTTTCACATCTGCCAGACCCTGACTAGGCCCACGTTTATCAAAACTAGACATGATTGTCTTAATGGCATTTCCGCGATCGTTCATTAAATAAAAATATGACATTTCAGTCTCTGATCGCTATTTTTTATTTTCAATGACCGGTTTCAGGCTAGCTGCCCATCTTCAGATCTGTTAGAGAAACTTAAAAATATGAGTAACAAGAGAGATACAGTTAGTGATAAAGGTTCAGGAGTGGAATTAAAATTCAAGGTGAAAGGATATCAAAGATACGATTTGCTGATGACATTGCTATCCTGAGTGAAAGTGAAGAGGACATACATGATCTGCTGAACGGAATGAACAGTCTAATGAGTACACAGTATGGACTGAAAGTAAATCGAAGAAAGACGAAGGTAATAGAAGTAGTAGATATGAGAACAGCGAGAAACTTAACATCAGGATTGATGGTTACGAAGTAGATGAAGTTAAGGAATTCTTCTACGTAGGCAATAAAAAATCAATGACTGACGGAGGAAGGAGGATGTCAAAAGCAGAATAGCTATGGTAAAAAAGGCCTTCCTGACCAAGAGAAGTCTACTAACATAAAAAATCAACCTTAATTTGAGAAGGAAATTTTTGAGAATGTACGTCTGGAGTGCAGCATTGTATGGTAGTGAAATATTGGTTGTGGGAAAACCGGAGCAGAAGAGAATGGAAGCATTTGAAATGTGATGCAACAGAAGAATGTTGAAAATTAGGTGGTCTGATAAGGTAAGGAATGAGGAGGTTCTACGCAGAATCGAAAGGAATATGTGGGAAACACTGATAAGGAGAATGGATATCTGTTAAGACATGAGGGAATGACTTTCATGGTACTAGAGGGAGCTGTAGAGGGCAAAAACTGTAGAGGAAGACAGAGATTGGAGTACGTCAAGCAAATAATTTAGGACGTAGGTTGCAAGTGCTACTCTGAGATGAAGAGGTTAGCACAGGAGAAGAACTGGTGGCGGGCCTCATCAAAGCAGTCAGAAGACTGATGATTCAGAAATATATATATATATATATATATATATATATATATATATATATATATATATATATATATATATATAATTAAAAAACTCTCTGTCGTTCACATTCGACTTTTGTATCAGGCTACACTTCAATTATTTTCAGAAAAGATTACTTAACATTTAAATATGTACTCGATGTAAAGATACTTCTCCAGCCACATGTTTGCTTAAACATGCCACGTACACCTGTAAATATACACCGACAGATAATAATCGTAACACGAGGAAGGTTTCGTATGACAGGAACGAAACTTGGTAGATATGTTTCTACATCTCAAAGATGACGTCTGTTAAAATTTTGCGCTAGTCGCCTTAGAGGATACAAATGTGGTTTCCTTTAAAGACACGCTGTAACGGTCGCGAGTGTTAGTTACCTTTGAGATTGGGCCTGATGGCTCGATGTTAATCCAGAAATATGTTACTTCAAGGACAGCTATTGTTACACCAGTTGCCGCTGCACCAGTATTTCACATTTGCAATGATATATTTCTCACTTACATTACAATATCATCTTGCAATGTTAATCACTTAAATATGTTACCTAGACAAATGCATTCCCTAAATTTCATTATTCTACGTGAATTATTTTTTGGTCTTACGATTTTTTCCGTCATTGTTTTCGGCTGGACGGCAAACAGTTGTATATGTCTGACATCTGGATACTTTGTCCACTGATGACTATACTATGAATGGTAGTTTGGCATGGTATACGATTTTTGTTACATACTTGCTAATATTATGTGTCCCCATGTATTTTTTGTGCGCTTAACAATGATCACAGCACTTAACAACGATCACACTCTCAGAACTTGCCATTAGTGCTTCAAAAGTACTCGTTTAAACTAAAAGCCTACTAGAAAACATGTTGTTGTCTTTTTAATAATGATAGAGTGGTTCAATAATTAGCGGAAGGTTGAACTGCATCTAACAGCGAACTGTACCGAACAGGAGCCGATTCTGAACTCTAGCGCTAGTGGGAGCACCTGTCGCCCACTGCAGTGTGAAGTACGGAAAATTTTGAATAAAAACTATGATGAGATTTGGAAAAGTAAGAAATCTCTTTCTTGTGAGTTCTTGGGTGCACAGATTTAATTCTGGGGTGTTCTGTTTTCTTTGCAAGAAATAATCTTTCTTTCTTTATTGTGATATTCTATACAACACATATTATTCTGCACATTCTTGCTGTGACAATGTCTATCCAAAGTAATATCAAGGGGAATGATAAACCAACAAAACGATACATTTGTATTGTATCCGGAAGATGAATTTCGGGTTGTACCTGACGATACGAATACAATAAAATGTTAAATTTTTACAGCTAAGAATGAGAGTCACAACATAAAGGGGACGAAAATAACACGAAAGGAACAGTAGAAAGACAGACTTCATGAAATGACAGTCAAGGAAGATTGTGACAAATATTCAGTACGGTAGGTGACTGACAATTTTACGGGAAATCAAAGATTGGCCATGAAACTAGTTTTAAGAAATTACAAGTTCTTTCCAAGAAAATTCAGTAACGTACAGAAAATAAATTTGTCCGATCAATTAAACCTTCCGGAAAGACTGAATTCATTGCCACATTGGTGAGGTCTGTGCCCATGACAATTATGCTGAACAATGCTTACTGCACGTGTGATAAATGTACCACTAAAGGCTAGTTTGATACTTTGAGTTAGGTCTCTTGTGTTTCAAAGTTTAACGTAATGGCTTTAATATGAAGTTTGGTTATTTCACGCAACTTTTCTTATTGTTCACAAGGGAAATACGTGAGCACGAACGCTCAGTACCACACGAAAATATGCTGAGAATATACAATGGGTGTTCGATAAGTAATGCAACACCTTTTTCGCGACTAAATTCAGTTGAAACAATGCGGAGTTTGTCTGGGGACAGTGCATAATATTTCCGCTTCAGACCCTGTAGTTTCATGAAATTCCGATAAGTGGCGGATATATATGTAGCCTTCAAAATGGGGTCTGCGTTCCAAGCAGAGAGCTGCCATTCAGTTTCTTACGGCGGAAAACCAGAGCATCACAGGTACTCGCAGGTGCGTGTGCAATGTCTACGGAGACCTTGCAATGAACACTTGTAGAATGTCTACGGACACCTTTCAGTGAACAAGAGCACAGTGAGTCGTTAGGCGACACGTCTGTCAACACCGCAACAAGGTCGCGCAAAACTGTCGCATCTCCCGCGTGCCGTCCGGCCGCAAGGAGGTGACTCCTGCAATGATGGAACGTGTGGACACTCTCGTTTGAGATGATCGACAGATCACAATGAAACTTGTCACTGCCCAAATGGGCCTCTCTGTTGGTAGTGCTGACACATGAGTTGGGGCACTCAAAGGGGTCTCCTTCCTCGCCCGCCCTCCAAGCCGAATCTTTCTCCATCCGGCTTGCATGAGGGAAGCAGTAAGCATCTTCAAAAAGAGGTAGCATAGTGTAGTTACGCAAAGGTGGAAATATTTACAAGATAGGCTTAATCAAATTAGTCTTCTTGACTCAGAGTACAAGAACATGTTTTTTGCTCGAATATCATGTCGTTTTTGGAAACCCAGAATCTACTATGTAGGAATCAACATGGATTCCGGAAACAGCGATCGTGTGAGACCCAACTCGCTTTATTTGTTCATGAGACCCAGAAAATATTAGATACAGGCTCCCAGGTAGATGCTATTTTTCTTGACTTCCGGAAGGCGTTCGATACAGTTCCGCACTGTCGCCTGATAAACAAAGTAAGAGCCTACGTAATATCAGACCAGCTGTGTGGCTGGATTGAAGAGTTTTTAGCAAACAGAACACAGCATGTTGTTATCAATGGAGAGACGTCTACAGACGTTAAAGTAACCTCTGGCGTGCACAGGGGAGTGTTATGGGACCATTGCTTTTCACAATATATATAAATGACCTAGTAGATAGTGTCGGAAGTCCCATGCGGCTTTTCGCGGATGATGCTGTAGTATACAGAGAAGTTGCAGCATTAGAAAATTGTAGCGAGATGCAGGAAGATCTGCAGCGGATAGGCACTTGGTGCAGGGAGTAGCAACTGACCCTTAACATAGACAAATGTAATGTATTGGGAATACATAGAAAGAAGGATCCTTTATTGTATGATTATATGATAGCGGAACAAACACTGGTAGCAGTTACTTCTGTAAAATATCTGGGAGCATGCGTGCGGAACGATTTGAAGTGGAATGATCATATAAAATTAATTGTTGGTAAGGCGGGTACCAGGTTGAGATTCATTGGGAGAGTCCTTAGAAAACGTAGTCCATCAACAAAGGAGGTGGCTTACAAAACACTCGTTCGACCTATACTTGAGTATTGCTCATCAGTGTGGGATCCGTACCAGATCGGGTTGACGGAGGAGACAGAGAAGATCCAAAGAAGAGTGGCGCGTTTCGTGACAGGGTTATTTGGTAACCGTGATAGCGTTACGGAGATGTTTAACAAACTCAAGTGGCAGACTCTGCAAGAGAGGCGCTCTGCATCGCGGTGTAGCTTGCTCGCCAGGTTTCGAGAGGGTGCGTTTCTGGATGAGGTATCGAATATATTGCTTCCCCCTACTTATACCTCCCGAGGAGATCACGAATGTAAAATTAGAGAGATTATAGCGCGCACGGAGGCTTTCAGACAGTCGTTCTTCCCGCGAACCATACGCGACTGGAACAGGAAAGGGAGGTAATGACAGTGGCACGTAAAGTGCCCTCCGCCACACACCGTTGGGTGGCTTGCGGAGTATAAATGTAGATGTAGATGTACTACAGTAACAGCAAAGGCGACTGATTCATGTCAGTGACTTTTCCTCTATATTAGATTTCATATTGTACAAGGCAGAAAAAGTAAAATCACGCAGAAAATATTTCATGCAGCTTATGATAACCCAAATTACACTTAGGTGATAAAAGTCATGGAACAGCATTTTGCACAAGTACAGATCGTGATTCATGTGAAAAGGTTTCCAACGTGATTTTGGCCGCAAGATGAGAATTAACAGACTTTGAATGTGGAATGTTAGTTGAAGGCAGACGCAAGGTGGGTTGGTAATTCACTATTCCGCGAACCATAGTGTCAAGAGTGTGGCGACAATACCAAATTTCAGGACAACTCGCCACGTACAACTCAATGACCGACAGCCTTCACTTAACAACGGAGAACTGCAGAATTTGCGTACAGTTGTCAGTTCAAAAAGACAAGCAAAAGAGCCTGAAATATTCCAGAAATCGATGAGTGATGTACGGAGAACGTTCCGTCAGGACAGTACGGTGCAATTTGGCGTTAATGGGCTATGGCAGCAGACGACCGACGCTAGTGCCTTTGTGCTAATAGCACGATATCGCCTGCAGCGGCTCTTCTGGGCTAGCGACCATATCAATTATACCCTAGAAGACTTGACACAGGTCGGATGGGTCCGGATTTCAGATGGTAAGAACTGATGTAGATTTCGGGTGTTTCGCAGGCCTCACGAGGTCACGAACCCAGGTTCTCAACAGGTCACTGTAGAAGCTGGCGATGTCTCTGTAAAGGTGTGTGTTGTCCTTACATTGAATGGATTGGGTCCTCCGGTCCAACTGAACCGGTCATTGACTGGAGACGGCACTGTTCGGTTTCTTGGAGACAATTTTCAGCCCTTCAGGTACTTCAAGTTCTCAAACATATCAGCGGGCCACAATTTTTTGTGATTGGTTTGAAGAATATTTTGGAGAATTCTAACGAATTATTTGGCCATCCAGATCTTCCGACAAAAAAAATGGTTCAAATGGCTCTGAGCACTATGGGACTTAACATCTGAGGTCATCAGTCCCCTAGAACTTAGAACTACTTAAACCTAACTAACCTAAGGACTTCACACACATCCATGCCCGAGGCAGGATTCGAACCGGCGACCGTAGCGGTCGCGCAGTTCCAGACTGTAGCGCCTAGAATCGCTCGGCCACTCTGGCCGGCAGATCTTCCGACATGTGTCCCATAGAACACTTACGTAAAGAGGTCAGCTGTGCACAAAAGGCTGCACCAACAACTTTCGCAATTATGGATGGCTATAGACGGAGCAAAGCTCAATATTTCTGCAGGGTTCTTCTAACGAGTTGTTTCCAAACCACGTCGAGCTGACGTACTATGTTGTTCAACTGGAGTTCGACACGATTTTAAGTGGTATTCCACGACTTTCGTGACCTCAGTGTATATAATTTCGAAACTAAGTCAGGTTATCTACACTCCTGGAAATGGAAAAAAGAACACATTGACACCGGTGTGTCAGACCCACCATACTTGCTCCGGACACTGCGAGAGGGCTGTACAAGCAATGATCACACGCACGGCACAGCGGACACACCAGGAACCGCGGTGTTGGCCGTCGAATGGCGCTAGCTGCGCAGCATTTGTGCACCGCCGCCGTCAGTGTCAGCCAGTTTGCCGTGACATACGGAGCTCCATCGCAGTCTTTAACACTGGTAGCATGCCGCGACAGCGTGGACGTGAACCGTATGTGCAGTTGACGGACTTTGAGCGAGGGCGTATAGTGGGCATGCGGGAGGCCGGGTGGACGTACCGCCGAATTGCTCAACACGTGGGGCGTGAGGTCTCCACAGTACATCGATGTTGTCGCCAGTGGTCAGCGGAAGGTGCACGTGCCCGTCGACCTGGGACCGGACCGCAGCGACGCACGGATGCACGCCAAGACCGTAGGATCCTACGCAGTGCCGTAGGGGACCGCACCGCCACTTCCCAGCAAATTAGGGACACTGTTGCTCCTGGGGTATCGGCGAGGACCATTCGCAACCGTCTCCATGAAGCTGGGCTACGGTCCCGCACACCGTTAGGCCGTCTTCCGCTCACGCCCCAACATCGTGCAGCCCGCCTCCAGTGGTGTCGCGACAGGCGTGAATGGAGGGACGAATGGAGACGTGTCGTCTTCAGCGATGAGATTCGCTTCTGCCTTGGTGCCAATGATGGGCGTATGCGTGTTTGGCGCCGTGCAGGTGAGCGCCACAATCAGGACTGCATACGACCGAGGCACACAGGGCCAACACCCGGCATCACGGTGAGGGGAGTGATCTCCTACACTGGCCGTACACCACTGGTGATCGTCGAGGGGACACTGAATAGTGCACGGTACATCCAAACCGTCATCGAACCCATCGTTCTACCATTCCTAGACCGGCAAGGGAACTTGCTGTTCCAACAGGACAATGCACGTCCGCATGTATCCCGTGCCACCTAACGTGCTCTAGAAGGTGTAAGTCAACTACCCTGGCCAGCAAGATCTCCGGATCTGTCCCCCATTGAGCATGTTTGGGACTGGATGAAGCGTCGTCTCACGCGGTCTGCACGTCCAGCACGAACGCTGGTCCTACTGAGGCGCCAGGTGGAAATGGCATGGCAAGCCGTTCCACAGGACTACATCCAGCATCTCTACGATCGTCTCCATGAGAGAATAGCAGCCTGCATTGCTGCGAAAGGTGGATATACACTGTACTAGTGCCGACATTGTGCATGCTCTGTTGCCTGTGTCTATGTGCCTGTGGTTCTGTCAGTGTGATCATGTGATGTATCTGACCCCAGGAATGTGTCAATAAAGTTTCCTCTTCCTGGGACAATGAATTCACGGTGTTCTTATTTCAATTTCCAGGAGTGTATTTTGGGCTGCCTATCTTAAGGGCATGTAACATTTCCTGGTCCACTTTTATTTTCTTCGCTTTGTCAATGACATTGGTATCTTATGAGTTACGTATTATTCTTTTCTGCGTTTTCCCGTATTCCATACTGACGCTAGGTTGGTTTGCTATGTCATAATCTTTACCTGTCCGTGCTGTGAGTATAAGATATCGAAACTGCAGCGTGTGTTCGCGATAACGCCGCTTTTTTATCTTTTTACTTTTTCATAGAAGGCAGAGCAGCATGCAAGTAGCAAACGAAATACATTTCATCCTTCAGAAACGTCACAAATTTATAAGACGAAACAGTCAGTGGCATTAAGTAGGTGGTAATAACTCCATGTACGGTAGTTGTGGGGAGGATAGGACCGTATTACTGAAGCTGAACTACCCTTTCATATCTCTCAAAACGTTAGCGAAGGACATTATTGTTAATACATTCATCTGCAATCAGTACTCAACCGTCAAGCTGCGTGACGTTAAAGGGAGTTTACTTTCTGAACCCACTCTGAAAGCAGATAATGAATTTGCTGCTCTCTAGGATAACTGTCGCTCGTAAGCACCTGAGTACGACAAATTAAAGTAATATAAGGACACTGAGAACAAAACTGAGTATCCATAACCGTCAAAAGAACGGTAAAAAATATTTACGAATGGTATCCGTGAAGTTTTGCCGGTACACAACAGCTCTAAGGGCCGTTATCCGACGGGATCGGGGTAATTTAATACTGGTCAGATGATGATTATCATAATAGAAACCCGTCACGACCTAGAGATCGAACAAACATTGTGATTTAGATTGTAATGCTTTATTCTTAATTAAATAAGAAATCGCTGTGGTCCCGACACGTTCCCAAAATTTCTTAATGTATGAGAATATTACCTGGTTGTGGGTCGGCAAGAACGTGTTTCATTTGAAGAAAATTTAGTGTGTATCTCAAAAACATAAATTTACTCGTCTCTCCAGAATGTTAAGACAGTGGCGGCTTTTAACTGTGACAATTTGTTGTAGTGTTCACCAAATGAAACTGACTCCGAAGACATTGGACACTCTGTCACTGATCTGAAAGACAGACAGTGGTACGTCCCTGACCATACTATATATAATCTGTGATCGACTTTTACGTGATGTCCTATTTCTCTTTATTTCATACGTTGACAGCATTTTGACAACATCTAACAGTTCGTGATAATAATTTTCTGTTACTCTAGCACATCGTAAACAACTAAAACCTTTATAAGTAGCTTTGTAGCGGATATATTTTAAGGTTCCATATTTATGAATACAAATCTAGACAGGTCTTCGGTCCTGCACAGATTTCTTTTTTTTCCCCCTAATGATGCGATTTCCTTCAGTTAAGCTTAATTCTTACTACATGACTGAACATTGTCGCCATAAGCAGGGAAGGGGATGAATCACGAAAACTATACAAAATGACATTTTCCATCGGATAGTCGTACATGGGAAGAAAAATTAACCGAAATGTCTTAATGGTCCATAAAAAGCCACATACATTCAGTGCCATACAGTCCCAACAAGCATATGTGCTCACAGAATCAACAAGAGCTAATTAACATAACTGAATATCACAAAGGGGTGACGACACAACTGGTACCACTCTTGGCTTAGACCTGTAATTTGCATTTTAGATTACGGTGACCTACATACAATAATTGCAAGTGAAGCAACAACTTCTAAGCACGCAAGAGATACATCAGGCTACCGCACATGTACGATTAACGTTAAATGGACTCTAGAGATCTACTGTTGATCTACATGCCAGTAGGATATACGAATATGCGAGGTAGATAGCAGTGATGATAATAACATCAATATTATCTACAACTCAGATACTAAAAATACTACCATTTTATGTAGGCAAGGTGCACTCGGAAAATACACCATACGAAATACGTGTGCATTATAGGAAATTGCCTCGATCAACACGCCATAAAAGTTCAATTATGGTCATAAAAATAATGAATATACTACATAGAGTGTGTTATTACCTTGAGAGAATAAGCCTTCAACGAAACAAATGATCGTAATTTCAGTTCCTTTTTGTACTTCAAGGATGTTACGAGAAACTGTGTGGCATTTATGTAATTAAATTATTGAAACTCTGTTATGTTCGCCGTCTTTAATGAATGCTTTGTGGCTGTTTCAGATGTAGTGCAGGGTCGCTTATCGTTGGAACTGCTGGCGTACTATAGCGAAGGATCTTTTCATGTACGTTGTAACGTTCTTTCTTAATGAGAAAAAAAACTTTACGATTACTTTGAACGAATTTTGTGAACTGTGGAAAGAATACAAAACTCGAATTGTGTTGGGTGTTGTAACTGAAAACGGTGTGCTTACTCTGTGTTATTGTTATCAAAAACTTTATACGAACTGATTGGGCAATGCAACTCCCAATACTGCAAAGTGCATTCGCCGAAATATCGTGGCAGGACGTTACTGATATCCGGCAGTTCTACCGTGTTTTTATGGAACAATCAGTACGCCGGGAAAGCTTTAAACATCACATACATTCAGCCTCATAGGCACTGAATCATTTGGCCTTGTTCGAAACTGATAACTTTGGTCCCTGTGTACATAACAAATAAATTAAATTGTCTTACCTCTGAAGGAGCAACGAAGTAATGCGATATATTCTCGTCTCTCACAAAAATATGCTCGCTACGGGCTCAGTGATGTGCAATGCTGGCTGTAATACTTTGAAATGTACATGAAATTGTTTTGGCTGATAAATTAAAACATTTGAGAAAAATCCAAATTCTTTGAAAAACGTATGACCTGGACCAGGAAGCGGTACTGTTTATGGTGAATTGCGAACAATGACTTTTTTAGCAAAATTATATTATCAGTTAAGTTTGTCTTTTCAAAAACATTTGACGACTGAAGTTACATTACTCACTAAGATTCACAAGCAATGAGATTTAAACAGTAAGTGTAACCTAAACTCGTTAAACAAGTATAAATGCAAATCATCAAATTACATATAGATCTGTTAACAAATCTTATAAGCATTGCAAAAGTGAAATATCTAACTAGCCTCTTTATCAAAACAGTTTACGTACATTCTGGGGTTACTCAACAATTACAAATTATCAAACAACTCACCTATACTAGTGCGCTGGTAAAATAAAAATTATAATTATTTAACATCTTTACGTTGGTCGCATGAAGACTTCCATGTTCAACAATATTGACATACTTATATTAATCTAACACTTGTTGGCTTCACACAGCACACCACAAAAATTGCCTACTCTATCATCTTTTCCTCACAGACAGCTAGCTACAACTCTTCTCCAACACTTTAATAATCTCAGACCAGAAGCTGTATCTCTGGGACTGCGATATAAACCCTGTCAAAGACATACATCGTTTATAAAATCACATTCGGGTGCCACACACAAATGTGTCCCAGTAGAGTCCATTCAACATTTCATTTCATTCGCCTGTGAGTGCGAATGTATCCTAGTCTTCGGTTTTCTCATTTTATTGTACAGAACATATTCTTTGTTGTTATTACACCAACTGGAAAATTTTTATTCTGCACATTGTCTGAATTATTGTTTATTTCTGTTATGATTGCACATAAAATCTGCTGTAAAAAATCTACTCTGTGATTATTGCAGTGCGATGGTTCAGTTAGGCACAGTATTTTACCAACGTTGGAGATTATTTTGCTAGCACAGAAAACTGTGTGTAGTCGAGCTGGCGCGTGAATGCGGAAGTGAAAGCGTACAAGCTAACTTCGGAAACATTCTGTTGTACGGGAGATTGAAATCAACCCGCAAACTGTTTTGAAAGATAAGTTTGAGAAGGGTTGGGTGGTGTTTTGGGTGACTGAGTCGATTTGGTGAATGTGGATAGCCGATTCAGTGCGAAGCGTCATCAAGAAAATATTGAATTGTTCTGTTATGAAAGGAGACCAGCATCGGCTATTTACACTACGGATGAGGACTATGTGAGAGAAGAAAACCATTTTGCACACGAACCATGTGAAAGGTGTGGACTGTGATACAGCTACAGTGAACTGTGTTCGACTATTGAACGATGAGTTTCAAAACCGTGGTGAAAGAGAAATAAAGACTCTAAGAATTACGAGAACGGTATCAGCAGATCAGCATTGTAAATAAATCGTAACAGCGGTCTGAGAGTTTTACATGTTACTCTTGGAAAACGCGAATAAGTGTGCACGCTGCGGAATAATGAAGTTAGGGTGTATATTGTACTCGGATATAGCGCTTCACCAATCGTTACAACGCAGAAATCGCATTCTGACATTTTCTTAAATATGAGGCATATCCGAAACGTAGCAGACGTTTTGAAATAAAATAAATTTTAGAGGTACATTCTTAAACTGTTTTTCTATATAATCGCCAGTCAAATTGAAGCACTTATCATACCGTGGCATAATTATTTCAATACCGTCTCTGTAGAAATATGCCGCCTGTGATGGCAGCCACTGGTTTATACCGCCGTGCAGTTGGGCGTCAATATCAAAGCGTCGTGTAGCAGCCACGTCTTCATTGCTGGGAAGAGGTGGCAGTCGCCCTTCGCCAAATCCGGACTCAATGGTGATGATGAAACATATCCCATCGAAAAACCCCTAAGAGCTCTCGGGCACAATTGGCCATGTGTGTGGACGTGCGCTGTCATGAAGAAACGAAACATTTGCTCTAAGTTTTCCCCGACACTTGTTTTGTGTCCCCCGCCTTAACTTTGTCAGTGCTTGACAATACCTCTCTGAGTTCACTGTAGTGCCACGTCGAAGAAAATCAAAATCAATTACTACCTTAGAGTCCCAAAACACAATACCCATGATCTTTCTTGCCGACAGCGTTTGCTAACACTTCCTTCATTCCTTGGGGAAATTTTGGTGCCCCCATTCCATCGACTGCCTTTTTATTTCACAGTTGACATGCTTCACCAAAGTCTCGTCCCCAGTTATGATACGATCGATAACTTTTTTACCATTTTCTTCTAATCTTCGACGAAGGTCAGTGCTACATTCAGTCTCCGTTTTCTTGTGGTCTTTCGTTAGGATCATGGGAACCCACCTACTACAATATTTGCAATAACCTATCTCCTCCGTCACAGTTTCATGCACTAAACTCCGTGAAATTTGGGGAAAATCTTGTGAAAGTTCTTTAATCTTCAAACGAAGATTTTCACGAGATTTGTAGTTGATTTACATCACCAGTTCCTCAGCGACAAGGCTAGGCCTAACACTGCGCTCTTCATAGTGAGCAATTTTGAAAATAAATGCACAACTGCCTCTGTTACTTTTCAATCATTTGTCTTCTTCCATACACATCACGAAGGTCGCGATAAACTTCAATTGATTTGCAATTTTTTGCCAACTGAAACCTAATTATAGGATGCACCTCACAAGTGTAGCATTTGAACACGTCACAGAAAGCAAAGTAGAAGAGACACAGATCACGCTTTACCAGAGGTGGATGTGTACTTAGTGAAGGAGCGTTATGGCACCAAGATGGCGACGATAACCGCCCACAGTGTCGCGGCAGACGCAGTGGCGGATTTACATACAGGCCCACTAGGCACGGGCCTAGGGGCTGCACCTTGAGGGGGGCGACATTGTTTGCTCTGTACTAATTTTAACATTTTCCGTTTTAAAATAACTGCTCTTACAAATGACAAATTTTTTTAATATTGTTAAACAACCTGCTAGTTTAAGTAAGCCTTAAGAACGAAATTCGACAACAAAAGCTTGGAAATATACAGGGCTATTACAATTGATTGAAGCGATTTCATAAATTCACTGTAGCTCCATTCATTGACATATGGTCACGACACACTACAGATACGTAGAAAACCTCATAAAGTTTTGTTCGGCTGAAGCCGCACTTCAGGTTTCTGACGCCAGAGCGCTCGAGAGCGCAGTGAGACAAAATGGCGACAGGAGCCGAGAAATCCTATGTCGTTCTTGATATGCACTCACATCAGTCAGTCATAACAGTGCAACGACACTTCAGGACGAAGTTCAACAAAGATCCACCAACTGCTAACTCCATTCGTCGGTGGTATGCGCAGATTAAAGCTTCTGGATGCCTCTGTAAGGGGAAATCAACGGGTCGGCCTGCAGTGAGCGAAGAAACGGTTGAACGAGTGCGGGCAAGTTTCACTCGTAGCCCGCGGAAGTCGACGAATAAACCAAGCAGGGAGCTAAACGTACCACAGCCGACGGTTTGGAAAATCTTACGGAAAAGGCTAAAGCAGAAGCCTTACCGTTTGCAACTGCTACAACCCCTGACACCCGATGACAAAGTCAAACGCTTCAGTGCGAAACTTGTTTTCAGTGATGAAGCAAAATTTTTTCTTAATGGTGAAGGGAACAGACACAATGTGCGAATCTGGGCGGTAGAGAATCCTCACGCATTCGTGCAGCAAATTCGCAATTCACCAAAAGTTAAAGTGTTTTGTGAAATCTCACGGTTTAAAGTTTACGGCCCCTTTTTCTTCCGCGAAAAAAACGTTACAGGACACGTGTATCAGGACATGCTGGAAAATTGGCTCATGCCACAACAGGAGACCGACAGCGCCGACTTCATCTTTCAACAGGATGGTGCTCCACCGCACTTCCATCATGATGTTCGGCATTTCTTAAACAGGAGATTGGAAAACCGATGGATCGGTCGTGGTGGAGATCATGATCAGCAATTCATGTCATGGCCTCCACGCTCTCCCGACTTAACCCCATGCGATTTCTTTCTGTGGGGTTATGTGAAAGATTCAGTGTTTAAACCTCCTCTACCAAGAAACGTGCCAGAACTGCGAGCTCGCATCAACGATGTTTTCGAACTCATTGATGGGGACATGCTGCGCCGAGTGTGGGAGGAACTTGATTATCGGCTTGATGTCTGCCGAATCACTAAAGGGGCACATATCGAACATTTGTGAATGCCTAAAAAAAGTTTTTGAGTTTTTGTATGTGAAAATATCTCAAATAATAAAGTTATTGTAGAGTTGTGAAATCGCTTCAATCATTTGTAATAACCCTGTATATAATTTACTTGGTGAGCGAATGGACTTTTAACGTTGGGTTTCAGTCTGGTATCATCTTCATGACCGTTCAAAATATTTTGAAGTAAGCTGTCAGGACGGCAATGTACAATACAATGTTTGAAGCGTTATTCTTCCGAGAATGTTGTCGGCTTCTACTTAACCCTACCGTATTTTCCCCGTGAAAATACCGGGACTAATCAGCAGTATCTTAAATATTGTAAAATGTGTGGGCATCAGTATGTAAAACCCGACACTACTTAAATTTCTAGTATAAATTATGGGGAAGTATCAAGTCAACACTCCATTACTGTAATTAATGTGAAAACTCTGTGGTCTTAAATATCTGAGCTTTGATATAGTGACACCCGTTTAACAAAACATGTTGATACAGGGATTGTTTTACATTTTTAAACACATGTTTATACGAAAAGGACATAAGCAGAATATCTATTAATTTCTTACACTTCACAACAGTTTAAAAAATTTATTTATTTATTTACTTAGTTACTTCTTTGGCGAAAAAAGAACCAACTTTCATTTGTCTCTTTTATTGTGCTGCAGCCTGCACCATATCAAAAGTTCCCACTCTGTGCAATCGAATGGTACGTGGCATTCAAAATTTTATACACTCCTGGAAATTGAAATAAGAACACCGTGAATTCATTGTCCCAGGAAGGGGAAACTTTATTGACACATTCCTGGGGTCAGATACATCACATGATCACACTGACAGAGCCACAGGCACATACACACAGGCAACAGAGCATGCACAATGTCGGCACTAGTACAGTGTATATCCACCTTTCGCAGCAATGCAGGCTGCTATTCTCCCATGGAGACGATCGTAGAGATGCTGGATGTAGTCCTGTGGAACGGCTTGCCATGCCATTTCCCCCTGGCGCCTCAGTTGGACCAGCGTTCGTGCTGGACGTGCAGAGCGCGTGAGACGACGCTTCATCCAGTCCCAAACATGCTCAATGGGGGACAGATCCGGAGATCTTGCTGGCCAGGGTAGTTGACTTACACCTTCTAGAGCACGTTGGGTGGCACGGGATATATGCGGACGTGCATTGTCCTGTTGGAACAACAAGTTCCCTTGCCGGTCTAGGAATGGTAGAACGATGGGTCCGATGACGGTTTGGATGTACCGTGCACTATTCAGTGTCCCCTCGACGATCACCAGTGGTGTACGGCCAGTGTAGGAGATCGCTCCCCACACCATGATGCCGGGTGTTGGCTCTGTGTGCCTCGGTCGTATGCAGTCCTGATTTTGGCGCTCACCTGCACGGCGCCAAACACGCATACGACCATCATTGGCACCAAGGCAGAAGCGACTCTCATCGCTGAAGACGACACGTCTCCATTCGTCCCTCCATTCACGCCTGTCGCGACACCACTGGAGGCGGGCTGCACGATGTTGGGGCGTGAGCGGAAGACGGCCTAACGGTGTGCGGGACCGTAGCCCAGCTTCATGGAGACGGTTGCGAATGGTCCTCGCCGATACCCCAGGAGCAACAGTGTCCCTAATTTGCTGGGAAGTGGCGGTGCGGTCCCCTACGGCACTGCGTAGGATCCTACGGTCTTGGCGTGCATCCGTGCGTCGCTGCGGTCCGGTCCCATGTCGACGGGCACGTGCACCTTCCGCCGACCACTGGCGACAACATCGATGTACTGTGGAGACCTCACGCCCCACGTGTTGAGCAATTCGGCGGTACGTCCACCCGGCCTCCCGCATGCCCACTATACGCCCTCGCTCAAAGTCCGTCAACTGCACATACGGTTCACGTCCACGCTGTCGCGGCATGCTACCAGTGTTAAAGACTGCGATGGAGCTCCGTATGCCACGGCAAACTGGCTAACACTGACGGCGGCGGTGCACAAATGCTGCGCAGCTAGCGCCATTCGACGGCCAACACCACGGTTCCTTGTGTGTCCGCTGTGCCGTGCGTGTGATCATTGCTTGTACAGCCCTCTCGCAGTGTCCGGAGCAAGTATGGTGGGTCTGACACACCGGTGTCAATGTGTTCTTTTTTCCATTTCCAGGAGTGTATTAAACTTCTTAACTGAGCTTTTATTGTTTTAGGAAAGGTTATTTTTATTTTATGTTGGAACAAAAGGGGCATTTGGGTGTGGACATAACAGCAGCGTTCACAAAAATGACAACACACCACATCAGCTGCCAACAAACTACGTAAACTTTGTAGTCTGTTTCCTCTGCACACAGAGACCGCTTAAATGTTATAAGAATAGGTGGGATAAGAGTCGATCCATCACAACTCAGTGCTAGAAACTGCAAAAATTATTTGCTTTTTACATTAGAAAGACGGTGTCAAGACCGTTCAGAACGTATTTGCGTCCCAACTAAAATTCTGGCTGCGCAGGAAACAGAAGCCAATAAAGGGACTGTCCCGTTTTCTTTAAGAGTCGAATTCCAGTCGGCAATTGTGTTTCTACTGTTCACTGACAAGAGAGAAACAGGCGACAATCAAATTAAATCATTCTGCATTGTCGTTCTTCCATAGCACAGTTACGTCGAGTAACCCGAGTAAGTCAGTTCATCGCTCCGTGTCTAAAGCATAAATCTTTGTGCTCGTGTGCCGTTTTTATAGTATAAAGCCTTGTGCTCATGTGCGGTGTAGTACAATTGGAACTGGATACAGTCTTTTTACCTTCCATTTTACAATTTTTTACATTTGGTTTTGACTGTTGGCTGACGATTTTGTAAGTGCCTTAACATGAATAACAGTGCAAAAAGCAAAAGTGCAAGTCAGACATTACAAAAAGAAATAACCTTCTGATGATCCTGCAGAACAGTGTGTCAATGAATCAACAATCGACATTCACTTAAAACGTGGCATTAATCAAAATTGGAACGATGATTTTTCTGATTCAAGAAAATGGGCGATAAAACCAGATATTTCAACAAAAATGTATTTTACCGTAAACTTTTTAATGGTGAATCAACTTTCCGTGATTTTCTAGTATATTGCTGTAGAACCGGTCCTGTTTTTTGTGCACCATGTAAATTGTTCGGAGGTGAGGCCGCGATTACTACTAATGGTATTGCAGATTGAAAAAATATTTCTAATATTTCATTTCATCATGAGAATTCATTTGAACACAAAAAATTTCAGTTATCACTCTTAACAATAAAAATTCACTTGGAATAATAGATAGCCATTTCGAGTCATATGTCGAAACAGAAAAAATGTACTGGCACAGTGTGCTGGGTGTTTGCAGTAGTGAAGAAGCTAACAAGTCGTGCACTTCTCCTACGGGGACACGTTGAAAGACTCCATTCTTTGCATAGTGGTCAATTTATGATGTCTCTTGAAATTATAACCGAGTTTGGTCCTTTTCCCGCAGAGCACATTGAACGATATGGAAATCCACGGCAGGGACAAACAAGTTACCTTTCCCCAACAATCTGTGATGAAATAATAGAGCTTCTTTCTGAGCGAATAAAAAGAATTATCATAAGTGAAATAAAACAGGCCAAATATTTATCTATGATAGTAGATTCAATTGTGGACATTTCACATATTGATCAATTATCCTTCATATTAAGATATGTGAACGAGAATGGTGAACTGTTGAACGTTTCCTTCTGTTTCTACCAAACCGGGGACACAAGTCTGAAAACGTAGCCGAGGCCGTACTAAAAGTCCTGTCAACAAATTCCACTGATATTACTGACTGTAGAGGCCAGTCATACGACAACACAAGCAATATGTCAGGAACCTACACTGGTTTGCAGGCACGCATTAAAGAACGAAATCCGAAAGCGCATTATGTGCCTTGTCCAGCACATTCTTTGAATTTAGTCGGCACTAGTGCTGCAAGCTGTTATTGGGAAGAAAGTTCATTTTTCAATGTAGTGCAAAACCTTTATAATTTTTTCACTGCTTCTACACAGCGCAGGAATAACTTCTTTCTTTAATAAAACCAGGAAGCAAAACGGTAAAAAGTTTATCAAAAACACGTTGGTCAGCAAGAGAGGAAGCGTGTGTAAGTCTGTATGAAAACTGGGAGGGCGTTATCAATGCCCTCACACATATTGTCAATAATACGTTTGAAAAATCACTTGTGCGAAATGAAGCTTCAGGTTTATTGAATCAACTCAGCAGACTAGAAACAGCATTCATGATAACAGTTTGGGAGGACATACTCCAAAGATTTAATAGTGTAAATCTGAATTTGCAAAGTGTAAATACTGATACTAAAATAGTGTATGAATTACATGAATCACTTGTAGGATTTATTTAATTTATTCGTGGCATGTTCAACTATTATGACAATAAATCCATGGAGAATGTGACTGATATAGACTATGAATGCACCTATAAAAGATGATGAAAATGCAAACTTCATGACGAGGAAGTAGCGGACTCTGAAGAAGTTTTTCTGACTGGAAGGAAAAAATTTAGAGTCGAAACACTTCTCCCAGTACTCGACAACTTGTACGCCGAATTAGTGAGGAGGAAGGAAGGAAAGCTATAGAACACCCTGTTGGACTACTCTACAGTTTTCAGTAACCTTAAGAACCGTTCACCTAACGGTATTGCTGAACGTACAGCAAAACTCCAAACATCATATGTCACAGATTTAGAGCCTTCCTTTCCTAGTGAATGAGCACATTTCGAGGAACTTTTGAAATATTCCGAGATTAGTGATATACAGTCGAAATGAGTAAATGTTTACGAAAAGAGAGGTTACAGTCTGTTTCCGAATGTTGAAATTACTCTTAGATTATTTATATCCATGCAACTTGCAAATTGTTCAGTTGAACGCTCGTTTTCAGCTCTTAAAAGACTGAAATCGTATCTACGTTCTACGATGACTGAGAGATTGAACGCCTTTTCCATTCTTCACATCGAAGCCGACCTCCTAACAAATAACCATCTGAGCTACGAACATATGATCAACGAGTTTTCTGCCTCAAATCCAGGCGCAAACTTTGCTGACTGGTGAGCTTGTTCATTTATTCATATTAGTTCCAAAAATTTAAGATTATAATGTGACTTTTATTATAACTTAGAGCACATTCATTGGGTTTACAAACTAGGTACTACCTCTTTATTTTACGATTGCCGATGACACAACGCGGAACTAAACGTCGTTTACGTGCAGACGCGACCGAAGGCGCCCAACAATTCTAAACACTACCCAGGCCGCTCGGCACTGTACAGTCAAGTGGCTCTGAGCACTATGGGACTTAACTACTGTGGTCATCAGTCCCCTAGAACTTAGAACTACTTAAACCTAACTAACCTAAGGACATCACACACATCCATGCCCGAGGCAGGATTCGAACCTGCGACCGTAGCAGTCGCGCGGTTCCGGACTGCGCGCCTAGAACCCCTAGACCACCGCGGCCGGCTGTACAGTCAAGTCATACTGATACTGTAGTATCAATAATACGTTTGAAAAATCACTTGTGAGAAATGAAGCTTCAGGTTTATTGAATCATCTCAGCAGACTAGAAACAGCATTCTTGACGTCTGCTGAAATGTACAGTTATCGTGGAAACATACGTTACAGGAGAGAAAGCTCAAATGAAAAAGTATTAATAAATAATGTAGTTCAGTTCTGTCGATAAATACACTACTGGCCATTAAAATTGCTACACCACGAAGATGACGTGCTACATACGAGAAATTTAACCAACAGCAAGAAGATGCTGTGATATGCAAATAATTAGCTTTTCAGAGCATTCACACAAGGTTGGCGCCGGTAGCGACACCTACAACGTGCTGACATGAGGAAAGTTTCCAACCGATTTCTCATACACAAACAGCAGTTGACAGGCGTTTCCTGGTGAAACGTTGTTGTGATGCCTCGTGTAAGGAGGAAAAATGCGTACCATCACGTTTCCGACGTTGATAAAGGTCGGATTGTAGCCTATCGCGATTGCGGTTTATCGTATCGCGACATTGCTGCTCGCGTTGTTTGAGATCCAAAGACTGTTAGCAGAATATGGGATTGGTGGGTTCAGGAGCGTAATACGGAACGCCGTGCTGGATCCCAACGGCCTCGTATCACTAGCAGTCGATGGCTGTAACGGATCGTGCAGCCACGTCTCGATCCCTGAGTCAACAGATGGGGACGTTTGCAAGACAACAACCATCTGCACGAACAGTTCGACGACGTTTGCAGCAGCTTGGACTATCAGCTCGGAGACCATGGCTGCGGTTATCCTTGACGCTGCATCACAGAGAGGAGTGCCTGCGATGGTGTACTCAACGACGAACCTCGGTGCACGAATGGCAAAACCGCATTTTTTCGGATAAATCCAGCAGGATAATGCATGACCGCATGTTGCAGTACCTGTACGGGCCTTTCTGGATACAGAAAATGTTCGACTGTTGCCCTGGCCAGCACATTCTCGAGATTTCTCACCAATTGAAAACGTCTGGTCAATGGTAACCGAGCAACTGGCTCGTCACAACACGCCAGTCACTACTCTTGTTGAACTGTGGTATTGTGCTGAAGCTGCATGGGCAGCTGTACCTGTACACGCCATCCAAGCTCTGTTTGACTCAATGCCCAGGCATATCAAGGCCGTTATTACGGCCAGAGGTGGTTGTTCTGGTTACTGATTTCTCAGGATCTATGCACTCAAATTGCGTGAAAATGTAATTACATGTCAGTTCTAGTATAATATATTTGTCCAATGAATACCCGTTTATCAACTGCATTTCTTCTTGGTGTAGCAATTTTAATGGCCAGTACTGTACGTAAAAGCTTTGCTAATTGTAGTGGTATCGGTTGCTGGACCGACACCGTGATGTTGATAGCTGAAAAGGAATGCTAAACTAACGCTGTGTCGGTCCAGCTACCGACTCTACATATGGCGACGAGATAAAGAGTTGTATTCCTTTGTTTGTAACAGTGAAGTCGTTTTCAAGTGTTCTGATTGTTTCTATTTAATTGTGTCATGGCTTCGCCACATTCTCCAGATGTACTGTCCGAATTTTATCGCTTGCAGAATCAGCAGACGCAGGCGTTACTGGATGCCCTTGGACAGCTCGTCCAGGGTCAACGTGCGCTGCACACCGATGCGGCCGCCGCCGCTTCTTCGCTACCGCTGCCACTGAACGCTGTTGCACCTCCCTTTCGACCATACGTGGCAGCCGATGAGACCTGGCAAGAGTGGTCTCGTCAGTTCCAGTTTCACCTTGCTGCCTACAGAATTCAAGGTAATGAGCGGCAGCCGTTTTTGCTTTCTTGTGTCGGTGTATCCACATACCGATACTACACTAATGTCGTCAGAAACAGCTATTGTGAGAGCAGTAACTGCAGTACATAACTGTTCAGCCCTCACATGGATTAAAGGTATTGTGTACACTTACTATGCAGCTTCTAGCTACACAGACCCTAATGCCTTACACGTTAACTATTAGATTGTAAAACAAATTTGATTTTTCCGCACTAGTTGGTTCAAATATGTTCAAATGTGTGTGAATTCCTAAGGGACCAAACTACTTAGGTCATCGGTCCCCAGACTTACACTTACTACTTAAACTAACTTATGCTTCGAACAACACACACACCCATGCCCCAGGGAGGACTCGAACCTCCGGCGGGAACGGCCGCGCAGTCCGTGACATGTCGCGTCAAACCGCGCGACCACTCCGCGCGGCCACTAGTCTATAAAATTATGTAATAGCAAATCCAGTTCTTTGTTCGTCTGTATTTAGTTATTAGTTCGTGCACCGAAATCTCTACTTCATTTTCATTCCTTACGATATCCTATAGATTCACGTATTAATACCGAACGTGTTTTTCTTTTATCTGCTACACATTCAAGTTATTCGATCCTAAAACGAGAGTTTAATTTTAATTTTGAACGCGGCTCTGTAAAAGTACGTATTAATTTCTAATGTATGACACGTTCACTTCAATTTTTAGATCGAAACATAACATTTTTATTTTCATTTTCAACGGTTTCGTGTAAATGAACATATTAAAAGTGAACGTATAACAAAAATCCGTTGTCTCCTACACGCTCTGCTGAATTTTTAGGCTATAAGAGAAAAATTACTTTCCTTGTGTTCGTTTCTGTTGTCTTTCGACAGAAGAATGTGTTAACACACCGTAGTTTTAAGTTAGTTTTATCCGCTGCTGTACGCCAAGTACAGCTCAGGAACGATATTACGTATTGATTGAGTGCTACTAGACCAGTGGCCCGTCTTTCAGAACAACGAATAGCAGAGTATGGAAACAACTCACAGCGCTCCCATCCAACATATCAATTCTAAGGTTATCGGGTAATAGTTATTTCTTAAAACATGTTTTTCGGGGGAGGGAGGGGGGAGGGGGCATGTAATATCGTGTGCCTAGGGGCTCAAAATTTTTTACTCCGCCACTGGATAGACCAAAACGTCTGGTACTTTCTCGATAGCCCTAGTATGCTGGAGGAGAAATGCGCTTTATAGCATTAATTTAGAACGAACTATTTTTTACAAGGAATTAAATTTGTTATAACAAGAAGTAGTCGCCACTGTGGTTGACCGCCATCTTTTTCGGTCCCAAAAAACGAAAAATTTTGTTTAACTCCAGCGAGCAGTGGCATAACACAGATGCACCGTAAAGGTATGTTTTAGCAGTTCTGTCTCTTCCTTGGAAATCAGGGTGTTAAAAAAAAGAAATAAAGAAACACATAACGCTTCAGCAGTCAGCGAATTTTATGAAGTTTACCAGATTTCAAACTGGAACTTCAACACGTAGGGAACATCGCTTGAACGAAGAATGAATTAAAAGATACTCTTTTAGTAAGACTATACTATTTTGTGTAGCAGAGGAATTTTCAAAGCTAACCGACCAGTTCAGTTACCTTACTACGTCACGTCACGTCATGCCACATGGCTTTACGGTTTGGACACCTGTTGGGATTTTGAAAGAGGCGTTCCTTAAATTAAACAAATTAACTGATTTCTCGCACTAATTTATTCCCATCAGATACGCTGATGTCAAAGAGTACAGCTACAGATTATAGATAGAGTTTGTAAGACAGTAACGTTATATGTAAGTACATTGTTCCTTCGTTTACATGTGTTACGGATAATTTATCTGCTGGTAGAATTTAGAACTTTTTGTTCTTCTGATCTGCTACCATATTATTGTTTTTAGTAATTATAATATTATTTCGATAGAGTTAGAGCATAAATTACAAGTGTGAGTGTGTGTGTGTGTGTGTGTGTGTCTGTGTGTGTGTGTGTGTGTGTGTGTGTGTGTTAGCCAATATACGAAGAGCAATTGAAGGAAAAGCTGATAGGCAACGTATTTCAGGTATTTAATTTAAGGAATAAGATTGCATGAGAACCCCTTACGGCACAAGGTCACACGTGCATTAATATTGGAACTATCACTTTTTGTATCCCGCCTGGAAGGCGGCGCGTGGGTCTGCTCCTGTAAACAGAATGGGTAGGCCGAATGTAGGAAGTGAGTAGGAGCAGGAAAAGGGGAAAATCTCACGATATTGCTCCTAGAAATGGTTTTACTATATCACAATATTAACTGAATACATAACTTTGCACTGAGGTGCGAAGCCTTAGACCCGTCGTAAGTAGTACATAGTCTCAATAGCAAGCTGAGGTTGGAGCGAAGTGTCCCGGCCGTCTGCTCTTGAAGAAATGGGAAGAATCTGGAGCGGAGCTCGTAGAGCTCTCCCGCTCCGGCTAGAGTGCGCTGTCGTCGGTGTCTGTCGTAGTGCCAACTTTAGAACTAGTATTTACGCCGTGGCATCGTAGCTATCGATACCACACATATATTAAGGAACAGGCATAAAATGTTTCGTCAATGTTTGACCGCAAATATTTCTGCTATTGTAAAGGCAAAAATGTTACCTCAGTAACAGGAGATTCATATTATTATTAACAGCGTTTCCCTTAAATAAGTATACGACAGTGTCAGTATTTTACACTGTCTGCACAGATGTAATGTGCTTTCGCACATGCATGCATGTCCAAAGGAACAGACGCTTCTGACTATTGATAGTCGTATTAAATTATGAAATGTATTCGCGAACTGCGAATACGACTGTACATCGGCTATGCGATTTACTAGTAACATATAAAAATTTGTGCCGGATCGAACCCACCAGAGTATTATGCCGCAGTAAACCTCTGGAAAGTAATTTAACCAATGGCGAAAGAAAGGCTCTGAGAGATTTAAATGCAGATGAAGACATAGTGATTGTTCCTGCTGATAAAGGGAATGCTACTGTCGTTTTAAATACAGAAGATTATCAAAGCAAAATTTTGAATCTTTTAACGGCAGGACAATACAAAAAACTTAAGAAAGTTCCTACAGCCAGCGTACTACGAAAAACAAATAATTTGATAAAATCGGCCACTTCTATTCAAAAAGAAGAAAAGAGAGCTTTATTGAAGACTGAAGCTATGTGTCCTAGACTCTATGGCCTACCCAAGGTACATAAGAAGGACCTACCTCTGAGACCGATTGTTAGTGCTATCAATTCTCCTACGTACGAAATAGCAAGATATCTAACAACTCGCTTACAACCATATTTTGGAAAAACGGACTCATATATAAAGGACTCACTTCACTTTATAGAGAAAATTGAAGGTTTAATTCTGACTCCTGAAGATATTTTAGTAAGTTTCGATGTAGTATCTGTATTTACTATGATTCCAGTTAATGAAGTTATGGATTTTATAACGGATATTTTTCCAGAAGATCTGACTGCTCTTTTCAGACACTGTCTTACTTCCAGTCATTTCCAGTGGAATAATGAGTTTTATGAACAACTTAATGGCGTAGCAATGGGTAACCCATTGGGTCCTGCAGTAGCTAATTTCTACATGGAGAAATTCGAACAGTCAGCCTTGGAAAAAGCAGATAAGAAACCATCTCGCTGGTATCGGTATGTAGACGATACATTTGTGGTCTGGCCACATGGTAGAGAAGCCTTAGGCGAATTTTTTGATTACCTTAATAATATAAATCCAAGAATCCAGTTTACCATGGAGAGAGAAAATGATAATATAATACCGTTTTTGGATGTTTTAGTTATGAGACAGACGGATGGAAGCTTGAAACAACAGATTTTTAGAAAAATAACGCACACAGACAGATACTTACATAAAAACTCTAACCACCATCCAAAACAAAAAAGAGGTGTGAGTACAAGTCTCGTTGACAGAGCCAGACGGATTTGCACGCCGGAGAATCTAGACGACGAATTAAAACATCTGAAGCACGCTTTTGAGAAAAATGGCTACTCAAAGAAAGAAGTAAGCAGAATTCTGCACCCAAACAACAAAAAGCTTAAGGACAAGTCCGAAAAACGATGGAGGAATACGGTCTCTCTCCCTTTTATAAAGAAAGTAACGGATCAGATTGGAAAGATTTTAAGTAAACATGATATTAGACCTGTTTTTAGACCAACGAAGAAAATTTGTCATGTTCTTCGGTCTGTAAAAGATAAACGCGCTCCTCTATCAGCCAGTGGCGTATATAAAATTCCGTGTACATGTGGTAAAGTTTATGTTGGAACAACAAAAAGAAGCGTAAATACACGGTTAAAAGAACATAAAAGTCTTTGCCGATTAGGAAAAACAGATAAATCGGCTGTAGCAGAACACGCTTTTCAGCCAGGAAATCATCAAGTGAAGTTTTCCGAAACAAAAATTTTATCTACGACGACGAACTATTACCCACGGCTTTGTAGAGAAGCAATTGAAATATATAAACATAGGGATAATTTTAATCGGAAAGAAGAGACCATAAAACTTAGTGATATTTGGACAGTAGCACTACAGAATTGCTAGACAGTTTTATCCGTGACGAGATTACGATCGATAGTTAAGTTTTATCTCTGACAAAGGTTATCTCTGCATATCACGTGTAGCTCTGGTCACGCCCACTTTCTACGATACATAAGTCGCTCTCAGACGTCCGACCCGTCAATCGGCAAGACTCACCGGAGGAGAAACACCCCTCAGAAGATGTCCAGCGCAGCTCTGGACGAAACGTTAGGAGCTGAAGAGTTTCATGGACCACGACCTTACATCCCGGAAGGTTTACCAGAAGATATTATTCACTTTTACCAATCGTGCACGACTTACAGCCAGCCCCAGTCTCCCATACGTCGTAATGTATACGTCCCATAGCGTTCACATACAAATCGTATGGTTCGCGCACAGGGAGACACATTGTTTTTGCTGGGCAGAGTGCCTTACTTTGACATGAAATTCAGTAGGGTAGTGTCTGTATTTTACACTGTATGTATAGTTCGATACAATGACGCACGTCCTTAGGAACAGACACTGCTGGAGATAGACAGCTGTATTAAATTAAGAAATGTAGTCGCAAGTTTTGAATACGTTTTTACACAGGATATGCAATTCAGTGGTAGTATATGAAATTTGTACTTGATCGGCACTCGAACCAGGATATCCTGATTTACGCGAGCGGTCCTCTTATCTGCTTTGGCTATGCACGCACGCCTCACGGCCTGATCCAAACTTCCGCATGTTCTAGTCTCTACGTCCCTGTATAGGAATCATACGATTTGTATGCAAGTACTATGGGGAGAGCCAGTCCTGACAAAACTCTACCATCTGGTAAGCAAGATGTATGAGACATGTGAAATACCCTCAGACTTCAAAAAGAATATAATAATTCCAATTCCAAAGAAAGCAGGTGTTGACAGATGTGAAAATTACCGAACTAACAGTTTAATAAGTCACAGCTGCAAAATACTAATGCGAATTCTTTACAGACGACTGAAAGAACTGGTAGAAGCCGACCTCGGGGAAGATCAGTTTGGATTCCGTAGAAATAATGGAACACGTGAGGCAATACTGACTCTACGACTTATCTTAGAAGAAAGATTAAGGAAAGGCAAACCTACGTTTCTAGCATTTGTAAACTTAGAGAAAGCTTTTGACTATGTTGACTGGAATACTCTCTTTCAAATTCTGAAGGTGGCAGGGATAAAATACAGGGAGCGAAAGGCTATTTACAATTTGTACAGAAAGCAGATGGCAGTTATAAGAGTCCAGGGACATGAAAGGGAACCAGTGGTTGGGAAGGGAGTGAGACAGGGTTGTAGCCTCTCCCCGATGCTATTCAATCTGTATGTTTAGCAAGCAGTAAAGGAAACGAAATAAAATTCGGAGTAGGTATTAAAATCCATACAGAAGAAATAAAAACTTTGAGGTTCGCCGATGACATTGTAATTCTGTCAGAGACAGCAAAGGACTTGGAAAAGCAGTTGAACGGAATGGACAGTTTCTTGAAAGAAGGGTGTAAGATGAACATCAACAAAAGCAAAACGAGGATATTGTAGTCGAATTAAATAGGGTGATGCTGCGGGAATTAGATTAGGAAATCAGACGCTTAAAGAAGTAAATGAGTTTGGCTATTTGGGGAGTAAAATAACTGATGATGGTCGAAGTAGAGAGGATATTAAATGTAGACTGGCAATGGCAAGGGAAGCGTTTCGTAAGAAGAGAAATTTGTTAACATCGAGTATAGATTTAAGTGTCAGGAAGTCGTTTCTGAAAGTATTTGTATGGAGTGTAGCCATGTATGGAAGTGAAACGTGGACGATAAATAGTTTAGACAAGAAGAGAATAGAAGCTATCGAAATGTGGTGCTACAGAAGAATGCTGAAGATTAGATGGGTAGATCACATAACTAATGTGGAGGTACTGAATAGAATTGGGGAGAAGTGGAGTTTGTGGCACACCTTGACTAGAAGAAGGGATCGGTTGGTAGGACATGTTCTGAGGCATCAAGGGATCACCAATTTAGTACTGGAGGGCAGCGTGGAGGGTAAAAATCGTAGAGGGAGACCAAGAGATGAATTCACTAAGCAGATTCAGAAGGATGTAGGCTGCAGTAGGTACTGGGAGATAAAGAAGCTTGCACAGGATAGAGTAGCATGGAGAGCTGCATCAAACCAGTCTCAGGACTGAAGACCACAACAACAACAACTATGGGACGTAGACATTACGAAATATGGGAGCTGCGTCTTACCGTGAAGCGTGCGTGGATAGCCAGCCTGATTAAGGCTACCGCAAAGCAAGACATCCAGGTTCGAGTGCCATTCCGGACCAAATTTTTGTATGTTACTGTTAAAGCGTACAGCCGATGTAAATCGCTTTCGCTGTTTTTGAAAATATTTGACGAATAACTTTACTACTAGCAATCTACACATCTACATTTTGGTACCTCAAGGTAGTATGATAAGAGTATCTACTGTTAACGATAGCGGTAAATTACCTGGAGCGTACCGTCTTTATGCCTACGATGATGTTCTCAGACGACATTGTCGGGAGTGCGAATACCATTAACTGCCAGGATAGTCGTTTCTAAGTCAGGGTGGAGTGTGTAGGGCAATGGATTGCCTAGCACCACTACACGACCGTCGAGTAATCAGAAGAGATCACTTCTCCACTTCCGTTATGTAAATTACTTTCCATCAACATTACTCTAACCACATATTTTCAGCTCTAGCATCACAGGAAAGGAAGAAAGGACAAAGATTCGATTCGATTTTGGAGATGTTTTACGTAATGACTAGCATTCACTGGAATAAAAAGGCAAAATTTCTGTCCTGATGGTCTAGTTGTAAAGGACATGCCTGGAAACCGAAAGATTTCCAGATGTTGTCAGACCACCGAATATTTCAGTCTGCGTTTAACCTAACTTTTGCTTCTCAGTCATGTGAAGATTCACCAGGATCTAGACGTGGTGAGAACTGCACGTTGAACACCCTTTCACTGGTAGGTCCCTAGTGGAGGAAGCAGCCTCCAGTTGAAATGAAAGACTTGTACTTCGACGCAAAGCCACAACGAATTATTATTAATCCTAAAAAGTCTTCAAGAAGGGTCAGTAGCTAACAAGTGCCTGGAATATGAGTTTTATTTACTGCTTCTAAATTTGTGTAAGTTACATAATTCAAAATAGATCGTTTTCATTTCGGGGAGACGAAGGATGAAACTTTTTGTGGTTCTTTGTGCCCAGCTAAGTAGCACGTCTTTACTTATTTAAGGCTTTATTTTCTTCTTTTCGTCGAAGATTCTTTGTATTCGTTCACTGTGTTTCTTTTCACATTCTTATGTCTATCTTAAATTTTATTGGCTAGGCTTCTTAGCTTATTTTTTACTTCTTTTCCTCGTAATATCTCTTTACCAGTCCTCTGCGTTTCTTTTTATGTTGTTCTGTGGATTACAAATTTTGTCGAGTAACGCTCTGAGCATATTTGTCTTTGTGAATTGCGCTCATAAATTTCGTTCTATCTACAATTGTTTCTTCATGAATGCCCGTTACTTTTAGGTGTACCTTAACTTCTGTTAGCAAATTGTGGCATTTCATAGAGGATACCATGTTTATAATTTTTAACGTATGACTGTTGCTGTCCATTCAATATCGATAGACTTAAAACTGTAATCGCTGTTTCCTTATGGAAGCTGTGATTTTTTTCCAGTAAACTGGAAGATATCCTGTGATTAGTTTTCCATCCTGATTTCATTTCCGCATTATAGTCTCAAGATTTTCCTGTGAATTTTCTCATCTGTTTTTCAGTGCTTTTTATTTAGTATCTGCCAACAAATGTCCTAGTTTCATATGCGTATGGAGATTCCGTTTTAACGACTTCAGTATGGTGGCTTTGGTCATACAGACGGTCTTTGGTCATACAGACGGTTGCATCTCTACCAACTGAATTTGTATGCTCTTTGTAGTTTTACAATTCTGTGTTCGTTAAATGTGTAATAGTATGCTTGGGGAAAATATGTACATGTCATACAATGTAGTGTGATCGACATAATAATGGGCTCTACTCTCTACTGACAGTGGTCAGAGAGCAGCATTGGCTGGACCCTTATCATCTGCGCCATGCCCTCAATCATACTGCAAATTTATGTCGGAGTATTAGACCTGATCGGAATGAAACACATGCACCACTCAACATTACTGCCTTGAATTCCGTGAAATGGACACAACAATTGCAGAGGACCAAATTACTGGTTATTCTCTCAAGGGCGTAAGATAAAAGAAGCTGAAAGCTGAAAGCCAGTTCGCATTTTATGGAGTGGACTCACGAGAATATTGTGCAAAACCTCATTCCACATCTCATTTCATTCAACCGTCATTCATAGCACTGCACGAGGAATTTCTGACAGAAATAAAAATAACTCCTGCTGCGTTTTGAACCATCGGGGCTTTTAATTTACTCGGCGCAGGAGCAACAGCAGGACTCTGCAGAATTTAATACCGACGCGAAGTCCAATAAATCGTAATTAAGGTATTCGGCCGCACGATAGCAGTTAATTTAGTTTTTAAACAGCACGTGAAACGAGGGAGGAACAGGGAGAAAAGCCGAGTACAGAGCAGGGTAGTGCTTCTGTCGGAGACGAACAGAGAGAGAGAGACAGACAGAGAGAGAGAGAGAGAGAGAGGGAGAGGAGAGTGGAAGGGAGGAAATAGAGGGGCGAAGTACAGGGGGCAGCGTCTATCGTTTATACGCCGAAGCCGGCCGCCAGGAATTTAATTAATGCAGTCCGCTAGTCGCAGGCAGTTTTGAACTCGGCGGCGCGGCGGAGCAGTCGTCCTGGTCCGCAAGGCGCGTGGCCGGCCCGGCTGGGGCGGGGTTTTGAAGGTGGCGCAGCCCACGGTGTTGTTCGCAGGCGAGGAGCGGTGGCCTGCCATTGTACGGCGCTCCGAGCTGTCAGGAATCCGCAATAAAGTGCCCCGCCAGAGGGACTCTGAGGTTAGCCGAACGCGGACAGCGATCGAGCATCACACGTACTCTGCCAGACTTCAGGGATCCGGCAGTCGTTCCACGCTTTGTCCAAATTTCTCTAAAATGAACAGTTGTCCGCCCGGTTCTATACTGTCTCCCACCATTTTCCGTCTTCTGCTAATCCTTGCATCTCAGTATACATTGAGGTGCCAAAAGTCATGGGATACAGGTCTCCTTTTACCCGCCGTAACGCAGCAACTAGACGTGACGTGGGCTCAACATATCATTGGAAATACCTTGCAGAAATACTAAGCCACGCTGCCTCTATAGTCGTCCATAATTGCCGAAGTGCTGTCAGTACAGGATTTGTGAACGAAATGGCCTCCATTATGAGCAAGGAATGTTCGATGATATACAGGGTGTTACAAAAAGGTACGGCCAAACTTTCAGGAAACATTCCTCACACACAAGTAAAGAAAATATGTTATGTGGACATGTGTCCGGAAACGCTTAATTTCGATGTTAGAGCTCATTTTAGTTTCGTCAGTATGTACTGTACTTCCTCGATTGGCCCAATTGAAGGAAGGTAATGCTGACGTCGGTGCTTGTGTTGACACGCGACTCATTGCTCTACAGTACTAGCACCAAGCACATCAGTACGTAGCATCAACAGGTTAGTGTTCATCACGAACGTGATTTTGCAGTCACTGCAATGTTTACAAATGCGGAGTTGGCAGATGCACATTTGATGTATGGATTAGCACGGGGCAATAGCCGTGGCGCGGTACGTTTGTATCGAGACAGATTTTCAGAACGAAGGTGTCCCGACAGGAAGACGTTAGAAGCAATTGATCGGCGTCTTAGGGAGCACGGAACATTCCAGCCTATGACTCGCGACTGGGGAAGACCTGGAACGACGAGGTCACCTGCAATGGACGAGGCAATTCTTCGAGCAGTTGACCATTACCCTAATGTCAGCGTCAGAGAAGTTGCTGCTGTACAAGGTACCGTTGACCACGTCACTGTATGGAGAGTGCTACGGGAAAACCAGTTGTTTCCGTACCATGTACAGCGTGTGCAGGCACTATCAGGAGCTGATTGGCCTCCACGAGTACACTTCTCCGAATGGTTCATCCAACAATGAATCAATCCTCATTTGAGTGCAAATGTTCTCTTTACGGATGAGGCTTCATTCCAACGTGATCAAATTGTAAATTTTCACAATCAACATGTGTGGGCTGACGAGAATCCGCACGCAATTGTGCAATCACGTCATCAACACAGATTTTCTGTGAACGTTTGGGCAGGCATTGTTGGTGATGTCTTGATTTGGCCCCATGTTCTGCCACCTACGCTCAATGGAGCACGTTATCATGATTTCATACGGGATACTCTACCTGTGCTGCTAGAACATGTGCCTTTACAAGTACGACACAACATGTGGTTCATGCACGATGGAGCTCCTGCACATTTCCGTCGAAGTGTTCGTACGCTTCTCAACAACAGATTCGGTGACCGATGAATTGGTGGAGGCGGACGAATTCCATGGCCTCCACGCTCTCCTGACCTCAACCCTCTTGACTTTCATTTATGGGGGCATTTGAAAGCTCTTGTCTACGCAACCCCGGTACCAAATGTAGAGACTCTTCTTGCTCGTATTGTTGACGGCTGTGATACGAGTACAATACGCCATTCTCCAGGGCTGCATCAGCGCATCAGGGATTCCATGCGACGGTGGGTGGATGCATGTATCCTCGCTAACGGATGACATTTTGAACATTTCCTGTAACAAAGTGTTTGAAGTCACACTGGTACGTTCTGTTGCTGTGTGTTTCCACTCCATGATTAATGTGATTTGAAGAGAAGTAATAAAATGAGCTCTAACATGTACAGTAAGCGTTTCCGGACACATGTCCGCATAACATATTTTCTTTCTTTGTGTGTGAGGAATGTTTCCTGAAAGTTTGGCCGTACCTTTTTGTAAAACCCTGTACATTCCGGGCGATCTGGGTGGCCAGATCGTTCGCTCGAATTGTCCAGAATGTTCTTCAAACGATTCGCGAACGATTGCGGCCCAGTGATAAGATATCGCTGTTCGGTAACGTCTACCCCATTAATGACAGTAGGTGGTTTCCAAGTAGCCGAACGTAACAATTCCCAGTCAGTGGTGTGTTCAGTTGGATCGGAGGACCCAGTCCGTTCCATATAAACGTAGCCAACACCATAATGAAGCCACAACCAGCTTGCATAGTGCCTTATTGACAACTTGAGCCCACAGCTTCACTCTCTGACCCAGACTCGAACCCTACCATCAGCTCATACCAATTAAATCGGGACTCATCTGACCATGAGACGTTTTCCATTAGACAAGGGGTCAACTCATACATACTATGTGATCAAAAGTATCCGAACACCCCCAAAAACACAGGTTTTTCGTATTAGGTGCCTTCTGCTGCCATATACTTCCAGATACTCCATATCAGCGATCTCAGTAGTCATTAGACGTCGTGAGAGAGCACAATGGGGCGCTCCGCGGTACTCACGGACTTCAAACGTGGTCAGGTGACTGGGTGTCACTTGTGTCATACGTCTGTACGCGAGATTCACACACTCCTAAACATCCCTTGGTCCTTTGTTTCCGATGTGATAGTGAAGTAGAAACGTGAAGGGACACGTACGGCAGAAAAGCGTACAGGCCGACATCGTCTGTTGACTCACAGAGACCGCCGACAGTTGAGGGGGCTCGTAATGTGTAAAAGGCAGACACCTATTCTGACCATCACACAGGAATTCCAAACTGCATCAGGATCCACTGCAAGTACTATGACAGTTAGGCCGGAGGTGAGAAAACTTGGATTTCATAGTCGAGCGCTGCTCATAAGCCACACATCACGCCGGTAATGCCAAACTACGCCGGCCGGTGTGGCCGAGCGGTACTTGACGCTTCAGTCTGGAACCGCGCGACCGCTACGGTCGCAGGTTCGAATGCTGCCTCGGGCATGGATGTGTGTGATGTCCTTAGGTTAGTTAGGTTTAATTAGTTCTAAGTTCTAGGCGACTGATGACCTCAGACGTTAAGTCGCATAGTGCTCAGAGCCATTTGAACCACTTGAGCTAAACGACGCCACGCTTGGTGCAAGGAGCGTAAACATTGAACGATTGAACAGCGGAAAAACGTTGTGTGGAGTGACGAATCACGGTACACAATGTGACGATCCGATGGCAGGATGTGGGTACTGCGAATGCCAACAGTACAATTCGGAGGCAGTGGTGTTGTGGTGTGATCGTGTTTTTCATGGAGGAGGCTTGCACCGCTTCTTGTTTTGCGTGGCACTATCACAGCACAGGCGAACATTGATGTTCGAAGAACCTTCTTGATTCCCACTGTTGAAGTGCAGTTCAGGGAGGGCGACTGCATCTTTCAACACGATTGAGCACGGCCTCCGGCGGAGTGGTTACACGACAAATGGTTTAACAACTGAAAATGCTATATTCTCTTTTCTCTGTGAGGTTTTGGACGGATTAAATAAAAGGTTGCGAACGCTAGGTGTTTTCTTTGATTTAACGAAGGCTTTTGACTGTGTTGACCACAAAATATTACTGCAGAAGTTGGACCATTATGGAGTAAGGGGAGTAGCTTACAATTGGTTCGCCTCTTACTTTAAGAACAGAAAGCAGAGGGTAAGTCTCCGCAATATTGAGAGTGGTAGTGATGTTCAGTCCCAATGGGGCACTGTTAAGTGGGGCATTCCCCAAGGTCTGGGAATTCTGACATTGCCCTCGCAGTATATATTTTCTTTAATGTCGTTTGTTGTTAGCAATATTAGCCTATTCCCAAGAGTTAGCAGCTTTCACTCAGTTAATACTAGGCAGAAATCAAATCTGCATGTGGAATGCACTTCCTTGACTCTTGTGCAGAAAGGAGTGCAGTATTCTGCTGCATCCATTTTCAATAAGCTACCACAAGAACCCAAAAATCTTAGCAGTAGCCCAAACTCTGTTAAGTCTAAACTGAAGAGTTTCCTCACGGCTCACTCCTTCTATTCTGTCGAGGAGCTCCTGGAAGAGCTAAAAAATTAAGCAAATTCCAGTGTTACATTGTTGATTTTCTTCATTTAAACTTACGCCTTGTCACCTGGATATGTTTTTTTATATTTCAATTTATCTGTTTCTAATATCGTGCTATAATTTCATGTATTGACTCGTTCTATGACCATGGAGACTTCTCCTTAATTTGGTCCCACGGAACAATAAATAAATAAATAAATTAAATAAATAAATAAGACAATGACATCCCAGTAATGGACTGACCTGCCCAGAGTCCTGAGCTGAATCCTGCAGAACACCTTTGGGATGTTTTGGAACGCCGACTCCGTGCCAGGCCTCACCGACCGACATCGAAACCTCTCTTCAATGCAGCACTCCGTGAAGAATGGGCTGCCATTCCAGCACCTGAGTGAACATATGCCTCCGAGAGTGCAAACTTTTATCAAGGAGCCAGCCGAAGTGGCCGTGCGGTTAAAGGCGCTGCAGTCTGGAACCGCAAGACCCCTACGGTCGCAGGTTCGAATCCTACCTCGGGCATGGATGTTTGTGATGTCCTTAGGTTAGTTAGGTTTAACTAGTTCTAAGTTCTAGGGGACTAATGACCTCAGCAGTTGAGTCCCATAGTGCTCAGAGCCATTTGAACCATTTTTTTTTTTTTATCAAGGCTAAGGGTGGACCAACACCATATTGAATTCCAGCATTACCGATGGAGGGCGCCACGAACTTGCAAGTCATTTTCAGTCAGGTGTCCGGATACTTTTGATCACATAGTACAATCAAGGGCCCAGAAGAGGCTTTGCAGGCGATGTCATGCTATTAGCAAAGGCATTCGCTTCGGTCGTCAGCTGCTACAGCCTATTAATGTCAAATTTCGCTCCACTGACCTAACAGATGCGTTCATTGTACTTGCCATTGATTTCTGCGGTTATTACAAGTAGTGTTGCTTGTCTGTTAGCACTGACAAACCTAAGCAAACGCCGCAGCTGTCGGTCGTTAAGTGAACGCCGTCGGCCACTGGGCTGTCGGTGGTGAAAGGTAATGCCTGAAATTTGGTATTCTCGGCACACTCTTGACACAGTGGAGCTAGGAATGTGGAATTCCCTAAATATTTACGAAATTAAATGTCGCATGCGTCTAGCTTTAGCAACCATTCTGCGTTCAAAGCCTGTTAATTGCCGTCTTGCGGCCATAATCGCGTCTTCACATGAATCACCTGTGTACTGAAAGACAGCTCCGACAATGCGCTGTCCATTTGTATCTCGTATACGTGATACTACGGCCAACTGTATGTGTGTGTTGACTATCCCACGACTTCAGTCACCTCAGTGCAACTGTTGCACTGAATAAACTCTCTATAGTCTGGTTTACGTTCTTCTAATCTCTGTTCCTGACATCTACTTTTACAACTTACTGTGCGAGAAACCTCATATTGTTTGGCGGAGGATAATTCTGCTGCTTCTTTCTTTTTATGCATTTCCTATTCCATTCGTGAATGGTGTGCGGGAAAAAATATTGTCGGTAACCACCCGCATGAGCTCCGATTTATTTGATTTTTCAGTGCCAAAACGATTCTAAATAGTCACAATAAACTGTCAAATTCTTTGTTGAAGCTGATTTTCATTGTTATATTTCAGCACGTGTCAGTTTCGGCCAGTGGTTATTTTCGGATCCGTCTAAAAACAATGCTTATAAAGAAGAAGACCAACCACTTTTTTGACGTTGTTTCACATTGCATGTTTAACTGCCATTACACTATGTTACTGGCACGTCGATTAAATGTGTCTCATATTTAAAACCAGTTTAGATTGCGATGTGGAACAGAATTCCCCCCTCCCTTTCTCCGGCCCCTCATCACCACCCCCGCACACACACATACTCTCTCACTCTCTCTCTCTCTCTCTCTCTCTCTCTCTCTCTATATATATATATATATATATATATATATATATATATATATATATATTTGTTTCGATATACCTATTGCTGTCTGAGGACAGTGTACTGAACACTGTATCAGTGTATCAGTATTTACATCACAATTACAGGTACTGAAAGACATATGTTTTTACGTTTGTTAGTACTGCTACGCAGATGTGGCAAGAGCAAGCCATCAATGCTTATTTTCCCCTACGCAGCTTATCAGGTATTGAAGCGTGGAAGCTTGGACGCCAAATCTTAAGTTTGTGCTGACACGAGTGGTCCCCTTAGTGGTGCAGCTACGGCCATAAAGAAAAGATCAGGTCGTGGAGTTTGTGACGTGTTCGTGGGAAGACTATTCGATGCAAAGAAAAAACATCCAACACATTCACGTGTGTACATATTACCACATATAAAAATGTCAGTGCTTTAAATGAGTTCACAATTGCGAATGAGGATAACCATCAGTTGTAGAATGGAATGACGACAAATTTGTGCCTGACTGGGCCTCGAACCTGGGTTTCCTACTTACCACGAGCGGTGCCTTACCTTGGCTATCCGTGCACGACTCAGAGCTCGCCGCAAACTTCCATATGTCGTAACCACGCGTCTACGACCTGTACTCGTACATCCACTATGTATATTCCCGTACAGGTCACACGTTGAACTAGAAAGTCGCTTGCTCGGTATCGCAGATAAATACGATACTGCCATGCCTATGTTTTTCTGAGTGTCGCCGCAGTGCCTGTTCCTTTGGACATGCATGCGTGTTCAGAGGAACTTTGCAACGTAATCAGAACACTACCAGCACTGCAATATCGTAAATATCAGTATTTATACCTGTTACAACTTATATACGTAAATGAGTTGCTGTTAACAAGAGGCTTGTAAAGTCTTGCTTCATTTATTTAGCAGCACAACGTGTCCTTTTCTTTCCATGAACGTAAACACAGTGGTTATAAAAACACAACAACAGTCAGTGGTCGTAGAATATGTTTAGACAGCGACATTTTGCAGAGAGTTAATGTATGGCAGCGGAGAGAGTTGCAGATTCCTGACCGCAGTATTATCTGCCTTATGTGCCTTGTCATTATTCTTAATGAAAACAATTATGGACTGTCAGCTGAAATTGATTACACTGCCATTAATATTGCTATCAATATTATATTTGTCACTGTTGTTGTTGTTGTTGTTGTGGTCTTCAGTCCTGAGACTGGTTTGATGCAGCTCTCCATGCTACTCTATCCTGTGCAAGCTTCTTCATCTCCCAGTACCTACTGTAACCTACATCCTTCTGAATCTGCTTAGTGTATTGATCTCTTGGTCTCCCTCTACGATTTGTACCCTCCACGCTGCCCTCCAATGCTAAATTTGTGATCCGTTGATGCCTCAAAACATGTCCTACCAACCGATCCCTTCTTCTAGTCAAGTTGTGCCACAAACTTCTCTTCTCCCCAATCCTATTCAATACCTCCTCATTAGTTACGTGATCTACCCACCTTATCTTCAGCATTCTTCTGTAGCACCACATTTTGAAAGCTTCTATTCTCTTCTTGTCCAAACTGGTTATCGTCCATGTTTCACTTCCATACATGGCTACACTCCATACAAATACTTTCAGATACAACTTTCTGACACTTAAATCTATACTCGATGTTAACAAATTTCTCTTCTTCAGAAACGATTTCCTTGCCATTGTCAGTCTACTTTTTATATCCTCTCTACTTCGAATATCATCAGTTATTTTACTCCCTAAATAGCAAAACTCCTTTACTACTTTAAGTGTCTCATTTCCTAATCTAATCCCTTCAGCATCACCCGATTTAATTTGACTACATTCCATTATCCTCGTTTTGCTTTTGTTGATCTTCATCTTATATCCTCCTTTCAAGACACTGTCCATTCCGTTCAACTGCTCTTCCAAGTCATTTGCTGTCTCTGACAGAATTACAATGTCATCGGCGAACCTCAAAGTTTTTATTTCTTCTCCATGGATTTTAATACCTACTCCGAATTTTTCTTTTGTTTCCTTTACTGCTTGCTCAATATACAGATTGAATAACATCGGGGAGAGGCTACAACCCTGTCTCACTCCTTTCCCAACCACTGCTTCCCTTTCATGCCCCTCGACTCTTATAACTGCCATCTGGTTTCTGTACAAACTGTAAATAGCTTTTCGGTCCCTGTACTTTACCCCTGACACCTTTAGAATTTGAAAGAGAGTATTCCAGTCAACATTGTCAAAAGCTTTCTATAAGTCTACAAATGCTAGAAACGTAGGTTTGCCTTTCTTAATCTTTCTTCTAAGATAAGTCGTAAGGTTAGTATTGCCTCACGTGTTCCAACATTTCTACGGAATCCAAATTGATCTCCCCCGAGGTCCGCTTCTACCAGTTTTTCCGTTCGTCTGTAAAGAATTCGCGTTAGTATTTTGCAGCTGTGACTTATTAAACTGATAGTTCGGTAATTTTCACATCTGTCAACACCTGCTTTCTTTGGGATTGGAATTATTATATTCTTCTTGAAGTCTGTGGGTATTTCGCCTGTCTCATACATCTTACTCACCAGATGGTAGAGTTTTGTCATGACTGGCTCTCCCAAGGCCATCAGTAGCTCTAATGGAATGTTGTCTACTCCCGGGGCCTTGTTTCGACTCAGGTCTTTCAGTCCTCTGTCAATCTCTTCACTGCATAAAATATATTGAGGTTTTTTTAAAAAAAAAAAATGCCAGTTAAATCGTGGACCCTCCTGTTCATCAGAAGGTACGATTCTTAAAATATTCAGAATATTGTCAGCAGTACAATAAACTACAATGACCGTTCGTATTTAAAACATGATGTGGTCTCGTAACAATGAAAGATTCCATGATGGTGAAAGCAACCCCTCGTCTTCTTTGGTTAATATCGTACTTAATATTTGGCAAAAATTGTGCAAAGACATCATGTTAAGCAAATCCGTCTACTCATTCGATACTTGCGACGGTTGTTTTTCCAGATGCTCATATATTTCTCTCTCCTCCAAAGCGTCCACGGTTCTTTCTGTATCAACTCTATATAAAATTTTTAATCTTTGCATTTTAAAAGAATAAAAACAGGAAGAGGCACAAAAAACTTGTTAGCTCATATAGAAGAAAACATACCTTTACAGCGAACACAGGATGATAATTGAAGCCGTAATTTTGTGGTTGCTTCAAGGTGAAATACTGACAGTGACCACACAGGAAATTCATCAACTTGTGACCTTTCGGCCTCGCTGTCAATACGACCGTTTCCTTCACCTGAGTCGTCTTTGCTAGAGACACCAAGACCGATGTATGCCACAGCCTCAATGCCAAATCTTCTCCTACCTCCATTAACACACATCCCTCTTTGAAAACCAGGAGAGAACTTCTAGTTATCAAACTGAGTTACATAATTTTGTCAATCCGATGTCAGGAAGCGACACGTAACACAAGGAAACGCGTCTGGAATCCATATTTTTAACACAGATTTAAGGGAGGAATTATTACAAATTTAATTTTAGATTTATGTAAGCGTTATTCAGGCATTCCTTGTTGATTTTATTGCAGTAAATAAAGCCTGGAGTATTTTACTTACTATCACGTAAAATCACATACATTTGCGCGTAATTTAACTATTACACATAAACGAACTGTCAGAGAGCTGAAGTTTTTATGGTGAAAAACTACGAGTATAGTACTTCTTTAGTGAGTAAATTTTCACGTAAAATTAAATTCCAAGGTTTAAATTTGCATACAAAAAATGTCCTCGATAGGTAAAAAAAAAAAAAAAAAAAAAAAAAAAAAAAAAAAAAAAAAAACCTGCAGAACTGAGATTCAGTTCTCCGATCTATGTTTTTCCTTATCACTACACGGAACACGTTTGATATTAACTAACATCTTAGAAATTTTTCCTCTGCATGACCATCCGATAGCAGAGCTGTGCTCACTGGCTGTTGTAATATCATATTTTTCGCCTACTTGTTGATCTGTATCACTGACGCCTTTCTTCATCCTCCGATTAACAATTTCATCAAACTTAGGGAAGATAAAACTAACATATACCTGCTAACACATTTTCCACCACAATGAAAAAAAAACCGGTACGTACTTCACGAGGCGTGGTGTAGGAGACCCCAACACGTGTCAACAACAACCAAAGAATTCGATAATACAACGGATAGCAAAATATTGTAGGGTTGGCGATTTACGTTGGGCAGGCGGAGTGCAGAAACTTTACACCAGAACTGAGCTTGGAGAGCGAGTTCGGAGATTTTTGCGGCGTCTGAGAGACTACATCTCGTCGGGCAAGAAATAAGAACCGGAAGCTGAATGCAGACCTTAACTACTCGCTAAACTTCCAAACGCAAATTTCGTAAAAGAGTTATAGTGTGCAATGTATAACATATACATAGCCCATTTGTAGGTGGTGGGAAACGTTGGCCTTAAAATGCATTGGTTCTTATGGTGTGCATGGACTACTTACCTCTCTCGCTTGTAGAGAAAGAGGCGTTCGCCCATCTCACCAAAGTTCCAGTGGCATTGTATAAGCTACTCAGTAGAAAGTCTGCAGGTACTCACAGCTTTCATCGAAACTCACCTGTTAAAATTAAAGAAAAAAAATAATTATATTTATATTTGGACAAGCAAACTGCATTTGTCAACTACTTCTTTAGACTCTTAAAATTACAGTCACAAAATTCTTGTTTCCTCGAGATATAACTTGCAACGAAATCATGTCGATCCACCACACACAACGTCGCTGTAGAATGATATTTCTTTCCCTTTCCTCATTATAACACACTGAAACTAAGGACACTTTATTTTATATACCAGTATTTAAACGAAATTCTAATTTTGAAATATATGACACGTATTATCGGTTATTTGGCAGATTTTATGAGCCTATTATGTGTAAGATATAGGATGGTAAGTTTGTTTCACCACCCGCTCTCAAATTCTTTACTTTACATAAAGTTGTCTTTCACAATCAAAACTGGTCGTCTTCCGGGAGATCAGATGGGTAGCAGTAAGTACACTGCACCCACTCACACGGTTAAATCAGCAATAACTAATGTAATTCATTTTTCATTATCTCCTGATATGGCACACTTCAAAGGTAAGTAACTTATACTACATTTTTAAAATATATTAGTTGCATGTACACTTTAGTCTATTGAATCATACTTTGTTGTTACAGTTTCTTCCAAAAACAATAGTCAACCAGAGTCAGTAATGACGGGCGTTCTTTGTCTTATACTAGCGATAACATTGTTCCTGAAACAGAACAGATTTATCACTGGGATAAGAAAGTTGTTGAGTGAGGGGAAGACTGATGAGTTAGCTTTCATCTCGACTCACTAAATAACTGCCGAAACTGTTTAATACAGCACGATGCAACTACCCCAGATTAGTGTTGGGAGTAGTGCAAATAAAGTTGCGGACCAATGGAATTTTTGAAATGTAAATTGCATATGACAACCAGGTAATCGCTCTACGCTGTGTAATTAGTTAAAATTCTTTGACTGTTTTGAATGACCACAGGTTTTGGTTGTACATTAAGTGAAAAAGGGATACTGAAAATCTGTAATGTCGTCAAGCCAATGGTGGATCGGTACCACGTCGAAGTATTGCGTCTCTCCCACAAAAGACAGAAAAATGAATCTGATAAAACAGTGAACTGCCATGGCAATAAAATTTTCGAACACACTTTGACTGAGAATTAGCTTACTTCGTTACAGATTATTCGGAGCTACAGGGACCGATACAAGCATGATGACATCACAACGGTAAAAGACAAAAGCAACCAGCTAGGCCTTTCCTAACTGCTCTACAAAAAACTGGAGGCCGCGTTCTCATTTATTTGTACAGAAAATGTACGTGTTAATATACGGATTACCATATGGACTCTTTGGTCCGGAATCGTTACACAAAAAATAAATTTTAGAAAGGGTTATTGCAAGACCATTTATCGTTTCTCGTATCTTCTGCACTTAATATTAACAGATGGCGTATAAGAAAATTAATAACGAAATTTTAGAAAGTCTAACAAGCGAAATGAAATCAGTCGTCACATTTGCAAGGCACAGTAATGTATTTATGGAGAAGTTGAGGTTGTAACAAGAATGGGAGGGCACTCCAAAGAGGTAATGTTTTCGGTTCAGTCGGCAGAAACGAGGAGGAACACTGCTTACCTTATGTTGAAAATATTTGTGAGACTGTCACCATTAACTGCTCAGGTGCTTGCCAGTCATACCATAAAGAATGCACCAAGACGATTTCTGATGCAGTGACCATTCTCGAAAATGAATTAATAAATCCCAATTCTAAACGTGTTGCAGCCGAAGTCCTCTCTCAAAACATTCCAAGCAGGCTTAAAGGCGGAAGTGCAAAAGTATTACGCGGTTGTCTGCTGTGCAGTTCAACACCACAGGATCCCATGTTTAAAAAAATGTACACGAAACCTCCCTCCCATTGTTAGCAAAGCCCTTACCAAGTTAGACGTAAGATATAAGTAACACTTGGACGAAATTGGTAAACTTTCATCTTTACTTCAACAGAAGGGGCTCAGAACGAACCAAACCCTCTTCGATTAGCACATGATCAGAAAGTAGTCAAGATTGGTCTAGCAGACCACTTACAAACGAAAGCGAAATTCACTTTGAGCTTCCTTTTATGCTAGGGAATAGTCATACTTTCCTACTCTGGAATCAGAGTAAAAGATGTATATCAGACTTACCAACATAACCCAAAATTAGTATCTTTGTTACGATGTACTGCGGCTTCCGAAACACTAACATCGTCTTCGAATGAATATCATCTTGTGATGAAAGGAGACTTACAGATCAACAGGTCACAGAACATGTACTTATAAATACATTGGACAATAAATGCTGGCCAATGAAACAATTCCTAACTGAAATTTCAACTATTGTCATGTAGTTCTTCCTGGTAAATATTATGTTTTGTCTGCTATCTCAATTTGTCATTTCTGTTTTTTTAAAGCGCATATTCAGTTCTAAAGCGCGTTTTTAGTTTTCTTAGCAAAGAACCTATTGCATTCAAGTTCCTGTTAATAAGTTGCAGTCAATGAAATCATAAATGTATGTGTGAATGAAGCTACATTGAAGAGGCAAAGAAACTGTTACACTTGCCTAATGTCGTGTAGCGCCCCGCGAACGTACAAAAGTGCCGCAACACGACGTGGCATGTACTCGACTAATGTCTGAAGTAGTGCTGGAGGGAACTGACACCATGAATCCTACAGGGCTGTCCATATATCCGTAAGAGTACGAGGGGGTGGAAATCTCTTCTGAACAGCTCATTGCAGGGTATCCCAGATATGCTCAATAATGTACATGTCTCGGAAGTCTGGTGGCCAGCAGAAATGTTTAAACTCAGGGGAGTGTAGTTGTCCTGCAGAAATTGCCCTAGTCTGTCGGAATGCACAATAGACGTGATCCACGTGATCAGACAGGATGGTTACGTACTTGTGACCTGTCAGAGTCGTATATAGACGTGTGAGAGGTCACGTATCACTCCAACTTCACACGCCATCTGAAGGCAAAAAAGGAAGTCAGCAGTAGCCGGTACTGCCAGCCAGCCGTTACTGAGTGAATCGTCCCCGTATCACCACATCCTTTTCAACTATTGTCGGCTTTTGAGTAAAGTGGCTTTACTAAGAAAACCATTGCTGTTGGCATGTGATAGTGAAGCAAAATATTACCAGTATTAAACATAATCTGCCATATATTGTCCCATTTCCCCGGAATCATGGTGATTATAAACGGTGGGCGATTTGGAGGGATATGCATTTCGGTAGGACTTCCCTTGGCCATAAATGTCCTTTTTGCCATTGCTAGACTGCTTTTGATGTCCTCTTTCCTCCGTCCGTCACTCGTTATTTTACAGCCTAGGTAGCAGAATTCCTTAACTTCATCTTCGATTTTCTTTCAATCTATACTGTATACTCTTTAGACAATTTCATTGAGTAGACCACGTAATTCTTCTTCACTTTCACTCAGGATAGCAATGCATTCAGCGAATCGCATCATTGATATCCTTTCACATTGAATTTTAATTCGACTCCTGAACCTTTCTTTTATTTTCTTCATTGCTTCCTCGATGTACAGATTGGTCGTCCACTATTTTTATTCTCTCTTGGATGTCGTACGTATTGAATATGATCGTTCTCTACCTATAGCTTACCCCTATTTTTTCTCAGAATTTCGAACATCTTGCACCATTTTACATTGTCGAACGCTTTTTCCACGTCGACAAATCCTAAGAACGTGTCTTAATTTTTCTATAGTCTTGCTTCCATTATTAACCGCAATGTCACAATTGCCAAACTGATCGTCATCTAGCCCATCCTCAATTTTCTTTTCCATTCTTCTGTAAATTATTCTTGCCAGCAACTTGTATACATGACCTTTTAAGCTTATTGTACCATAATTCTAGCACTCATCAGCTCTTGCCGTTTTCGAAATTCTGTGGTGGATGTTTTTCCGAAAGTCAGATGGTATATCGCCAGACTCATACCTTCTACACACCAACTAGAATACTCGTTTTGCTGCCAGTTCCCCCAACGATTTTAGAAATTCTGATGGAATGTTATTTATCCCTTGTGTTTTATTTGATCTTAGTCCTCCTAAGCTCTTTTAAATTCTTACTCTAATACCGGGATGCCTATCTCTTCTAAATCCTGTTTCTTCTTCTATCATATCAGACAAATCTTCCCCATCATCGAGGCTTTGAATGTAGTCTTTTCACTCATCCGCTCTATCGTCTGCGTTTAACAGTGCTTTCACGTTGCACTCCTAATGGTCCCACCCTTTCTTTTAATGTCACCGAAGGTTGTGTTGACTTTCCTTTCATCGATCTATTGAAGTATTTCTTCTGTTACCCTTGGTTTCTTCGCAGTTACCTTCTTTGTACCTATGTTTTCCTTCCCAACTTTTGTTATCGCCCTTTTAGGGATGTCCATTCCTCTTCATCTGTACTGTCTACTGAGCTATTCCTTATTGCTGTATCTGTAGCCTTAGAGAACTTCAAGCGTGTCTCATCATTCCTTATTACTTCCGTACCCCACTTCTTTGCGCATTCATGTCTTAAACTTCAGCCTACTCTTCATCACTACTACGATTTGACCTGAGTCTGTATCTGCTCCTGGGTACGCCGTACAATCCATTATCTGACAAATATAGAGATTATAAAAACTGAATAGTGTATCATCCCTATTACTGTGTATTGCAATGTATTGTTGTAATATATTGTTGTATTATAATGTGCATTACATACTGATAAAATGAAATTACATTGTAAAAACGGCTCCAGCTTAGGCAGAGACCAAATATGTGGTGTCACCGCCAGACACCACACTTGCTAGGTAGTAGCTTAAATCGGCCGCGGTCCATTTAGTACATGTCGGACCCGCGTGTCGCCACTGTGTAATCGCAGACCTAGCGCCACCACCAAGGCAGGTCTCGTGATACGAGAGAGCACTCGCCCCAGTTGTACGAGAATCTAGCTACCGCCCAGTTGTACGAGAACCTAGCTACCGCCCAGTTGTACGAAGCCTTTCTCTCTCATTAGCCGAGAGACAGAATAGCCATCAGCTAAGTTAATGGCAACGAACTAGCAAGGCGCCATTTGTATCAGTGCCTATAGCTTACGAGTATTCAAGAGAGATGTATTCCAAGGACTAATAAAAAGATAAGTAATAAGCATCTACATACTTTTCTTCTTATTCATTTATAAGTTCTCATGTTCCAGACTTCACGCCCGTCTGCTTTAGCCTTGCGTGCCTTATCGGCTACAGCGTTAGTCTAGCATTCCTTTTCAGCCATCTAAACTTCACGGTGTCGGCCCAGCTACCGACACAACAAAATATATTGAAAATAATAACATAAGACGGAACTACACACCTAATAGTCTGGTGATCACAGCATTAGAGCGGAATACTCGATGAGAGACTCTTAGGTCTTACGAAACATGCATCGACGCACTAAGATCATGAATGCTGATAATTCAGACGACGCAGACAATAAAACATTGCGCTAAATCCAGAGGATAGCCGTTATAAACATAACAAAGACACAGCGGTGGCGTCATAAACATGAGATGACTTTTACGGGCTCGCCTACGGACGTCATAGAACGATATCACGCCCTCAGGGCCTCGGACGCAATAAACTGAGCCCTTTGTCTCGCGGGCGGCGTGTACCACCTGCTTGCTAGCAGCCAATCAGAAGTCGCTGTGGCAAGTCTCGTCCAATAATCGAGTCATGCATTCCGGCCAGCGTGTTCGTGCCCTCATCGAGCGGATTTATTGCGGATTCCTGTTAGGGTGATATGGCAAGGTCAGTTCGGAAAGCTTCTCCTGTTCGAGGGTCTAATAGACTACGCTTGCTTCTGCAATTCTGTGCTCAGTCGTTCCTGTCTTCTTACTCACAAGGGAGGCTCAGTTTGATTTGCAGTAAGCGTTAAAGCTACTGGTACTTCACTGTCAACCACTTGTAATATTTTTATCTGTTTCGATAGCTTAAATAAACTTATATTCGATAATTTAACCATGCAGGCTCACAAAAGCCATACAATTTGTGCAAAGACATCTTAGATCGTCGCTGAGCGGCGACCACCTGATCTTTCAAAGAATATCTTACGCGCCACGGCGCCGAATAGGAATTGTTCATAAATTGTATCGATAGCGATATTGTGTGTTTCTTATTTTTTGACAGCTGAAGAATTGTAATCCTCTTCTGTTACCACAGTCCTGATATATTTTTTAAAGACGGCGGACACGTATGTGGCGTGGTCCGCAATCACTAATTAGTTATTATAAAATGTTAATATTGTTCAGTGCTATGTAAGAATTTATGTGTGTATCTAAGATGAAATATCGAAGATGTTAAAGGAATTTATTTAAAGAAACAACCAGCAAGATAGAAAACTGAAATTGTACGGAGCCTATTGTTAGCAATACTGACTAAGGCAATTAAATTGGTTACTGTGCTCTCAAATGCGGTAGTGCCTGCTTATTACTTAAAGTATTTCCATGCTATCCATCTCCTAATAATGGCAACAGAAATAACTGTGTTTTTATAGTTTTCATATAGGTACCAGTGACCGATTGCACGTCGGCAAACGTCGTAGTTAAGGTAGAAGCCGCATTGTCATTTAGCATGTTTGTAATGATTATAAAGTATCCGCCTCGATTTCAAATAGAAACCGGATGTTGACCTTAGATTTCGGCGCGGATAACCATGCCTTCTTCCGCGCCGAAACCTAGGTCAACATCCGGTTTCTATTTGCAATCGAAGCGGATTCTTTATAATCATTAAATTATTCACGATTGCTGACGCGTTGCATTGTTAAAAGTTCTCAAATTACCTTGTTTGTGATTTAAATAGAATTTCTTTTGACGTTTGGTGTAGTATAGCAAAGAAAATTTCCAGCTCTGTCTGCTCTCTTAGGTTTCTCTGTTCGTAGTTGCTATGTCTCATATCCGGTCGTGATCGAACATGATCACGTCACAAATAAATTAAGTGGCAATGCGAACTCTGTTCTTAATCTTGAGAACGCTATGCCTTCTGCAAACGATTTCAGGTGACATATAAAGCATCACATACAGTACTTAATGTTTTGCTCTTCCCGCCAAGAAGTAGCGCAAAACTCAACTGATTTATGAGTCATCACATGAGAATAATAATTTAATCAAAAAATAATTTTTTTAAGCACCACAGACTGAAACCACTTCAATAAGAAACTTATTATAGTTCATTCAGAAATGTACTCCACAACTCACTCACTATACACCGAACATCTTTTCGAGAGAACAACATCGCTTCTTACTACGCCAGGAAAGGGTATTCTCATGTTAGCCCGGTCAACGAAGAACAAACGAAGTGGATTGGGGAGGGGAGAGGTGGGGCAGGAGGAGAAATCGTATAGTCGCAAATTTTTACACAACGTTAGGAGCGATTGTCATGAAGATCATATTAAAATTCCTGACTCGTGGGATTTGAGAGTTGGGATGGAGAGGGGGGGAGGGGGGCATTCAAGGTCACTTTTGGTTTATCTCGAATAAATCGAAAACCCGGACTTCTAGTGCAAATATTTCCCAATAAAACATTAAAGTAGATTAAATTTTTACGAAAAAGGTCGTTTTCATTTATGTCTGGGACTAACAGTTTCCACTTTGTAGATTACAGAAAAATCACACGTCGTTAAACATAGTGTTTTAATGGTACAAAAGCCGGCCGATGTGGCCGTGCGGTTCTAGGCGCTACAGTCTGGAACCGCGCGACCGCTACGGTCGCGGGTTCGAATCCTGCCTCGGGCATGGATGTGTGTGATGTCCTTAGGTTAGTTAGGTTTAAGTAGTTCTAAGTTCTAGGGGACTGATGACCTCAGATATTAAGTCCCATAGTGCTCAGAGCCATTTGAACCATTTAATGGTACAAAATTACTGTTTATTGTTAAATGAAGTGTGTTACAACAAACATAAAATTTTTGTATCACGTCTAAGTACAGTAGAGCTGTATTAAGGAATAAAATGTTCTACATGCCATAGAAGCGCGTAGGAAGGTAGGTCGCAGATTATGTACATGCACTTCCCTCTTCCATAGGTCTATCAACTGCAGAAGGAGCAGGTGATTCCCCGCTATAACATCCCCACTCCGTCACAATAAACAATTGCAGGGTGTTTCACAAAGTTAGAACGACACTCCGGAGCGTGCCTTATGAATCACTGACGATGCAGCGTGCAGACATATCCGTGTTCTGCACGGAAGATGGCATTTCGGTCAACGGACAACCACACCAACGACGACGTCAGGGCACATATGAAATTAGGTAGTGTTTGCTGGGTAGCCCCACACACATCCACACTCGCTGTGGTCACGGTCACAGATAGTGCAGTGGGCCACACAGCAGATGCCTGCCAGACTCTCTGCGGTGGAAGGTTATAGAAAGAAAGGAAACAGAACAGTACAAACTGATTTGGCTCGATGGCTTAATGTGAATCGTTCTGTTATTTTTCGGATGTGGCGACAGTTTAGACGGTTTGTAGAGACCAGGGCAGGGACGACTACGTGTGACTTCAAAAGAGAGGACCGTTATTTGGCTGTAGTGATACGACTTACCACCTTAGTACTGCACGGCAAATTTTATCCGACCTCGCAGCATCCACTGCATGTGTTGTATCGAGGCAAGTGGCGTGCAGAAAGCTTCGGCAGAATGGCGTTTATTGTCGGAGACATGCTGTATGTCTGACGTCTTCACAGAAGAAAGCGTCTGGAGTGTATCATCAACATGCCACCTAGACGATCTAGCAGTGGGCCAGTGTTTTTTTCACAGATGAGTCCCGATTTAGTCTGGAGAGAGATTCTCGATGGATTCGCATTTGGAGGGAACGTGGAACACGATTTCGGGGCCCAAACATTGTGCAAAGAAACCGTCATCGAGGAGGATCCCTAATGGTGTGGGAAGGAATTATGTTTACCACTCGAAGACCTTTTCATGAAATCATACTGGTCAATTGGCTAGGTTCAGCTGCTGTCAGGTTCCGTGACGAGATCTTGGGACCTCATCTACAGTTGTTGCGAAGTGCCGTTGGCCCAGACTTCGTATTGCTGGAGTATAATGCTCGACCTCATACAGCACATACGGCTTATGTTTTCTCGGAAGATATTGCATGCATGGCGTGGCCTGGTCGCTGTCGCGAATTGAGTCCCATGGGGCATGTCTGGGATGCACTCGGAAAACAGCTTGCATCACGTCAGCTTCCACCAACTTCTCTCCAAAACTTGCGACAGGCTCTGCAGTAAGAATGCGTGTAAGTAGGCTGTTTAGGTTGGTAACGCCACGTAGCGCCCTATATGAAATTCACTGACTGTGCTGTGTGAAGGCTGTGGTTGGTTTGCATTGTTGAAATAGTCGCCATTGTAGTGTTAGGCAGTTGACTGTTAACAGCGCGTAGCGTTGCGCAGTTGGAGGTGAGCCGCCAGCAGTGGTGGATGTGGGGAGAGGGCTGGCGGAGTTTTGAGAGCGAATGATCTGGACGTGTGTCCATCAAAGACAGTAAATTTGCAAGACTGGATGTCATGAACTCATATATATATATATATATATATATATATATATATATATATATATATATATATATATATAATTACTATTGAACACTATTAAGGTAAATGCATTGTTTTTTCTCTATCAAAATGTTTCATTTGCTAGCTATGCCTATCAGTAGTTAGTGAATTCAGTAGTTAGAATCTTTTATTTAGCTTTCAGTATTGGTGCTCGCTGTATTGCAGTAGTTCGAGCAATGAAGATTTTTGTGACGTAAGTGATTGATGAAAGGTATAGATTATTGTTAGTCAGGGCCATTCTTTTGTAGGGATTTTTGAAAGTCAGATTGCGTTGCGCTAAAAATATTGTGTGTCAGTTTAGTGTTGATCAGAATACGCAAAGAGCGAAATGTCTGAGTACGTTCAGTTCTAGTCAGCTGTTTGAAAATCAAATAATGTAAGAGGTTTATCAGCACAGTAATTCATTAAGTTTTCTAAGGGGACGTTTCAGGCGTTACTGCCTCAACAAGAGACTGATGACACCATTCACAGCATGCCCCGTCGTTGTCAGAGTTGTATTGCTGCCAGAGGTGGTCACGTCCCATACTGAGCACATTAACCAGTTGTCGGAATGTGTGTCCAAATTCGTTAAGTTGGACAAAACGAAGAACATTTCTGTCTACCATTGCACATGTTGTAGTTGTTTGCGTCCTGTATTTTTTGCGTTGTTTCTACTTTACTATCACCTGTGTGAACACTTTTATGACAAGATAAATGCAACCTTGCAAAATTTCCCGTTGTGTATATATATATACGCTGTGGCAGCTAAGTCATAACACTCCTTGTATATTCCCAACCGTAATAGATACAGAGATGCCGTTTGGACAGTGAATTGCAGGGACAGGGGCTACTTGAATCTGAATACATCACATTTCATGTTTGTGCTATTTTTGTTACAAAGACATGAGGCCATCTTCGGTTTTCTTATATGGAACCCTATGTTAAATTTTAGCGTAACATGATGGGCTTAAAAAAAACGGTTTCAAATATATGTATATCATAATATTTAGGCGAGTAGTTTTTAAGACACAGGTATGTTGTCGTATTGTGTTCGCCCTTCGAAGCGGCGGTATCCAATGCGACCTTTCCTGTTGTGTAGAGTACATGGTAAACGTCGCGAGTCCGTCCTTACACAAACACGCCCATTTACCCGACAATAGTAGTTTGCGCAAAAATTAACTGATGGTGTAGCGCAAATATTATTCAGTTATTTGACAACTGTGACACCAAAATAGTAGATAACATACAGCATTAAAATACTACAAGATGTCAATATATTTTAAATAACAGAAATACAAATGTAAATGAGGAAGCCCTGATTGTTCACAATTATTTAGTACATATTTGTTTTTTATTTGAAAATATTTTCTATTGCTCACAATACTAAGTAAATACACACAAAGATGCAAAATACATACTGTACATGATACAAAACTTTACTGAAGCATGTGCTCAAAATGTTTCCCCTCTGCTGGAATGCACATTTGTAGTCGCCGTTCGAATGATTTGTGAATGGCTGCGAGGGTGTCACGTGAGATATCAGCGCACGCTTCGATGACACATTGCCTCATATCGTCTGGCGTAATTGGTATTTGAGCATACACTTTATTGATTGGCGGCTCCATGGAGTATTCTGTGCACCACGACCAGATAATGGACATAATTGGAAGGAGAAACAGCATTGGTCGTATTTTTTTGTTTTATTATCCGCAAAATCGATTTTCGGGCACTTAGTGACCATCCTCACTGCTGTAATATACAATTAAAATTGGCAGGCACTGGGATCAACAAGCTTAGAGCGATCACATAAACTGAGTTTATGTGGTCAGAGACATCTTTCTAGCAAGGGGGACACCATGGTTCGAAACCCAGTCCGGCACAGATTTTCAATTTTCCTCACTGAGTTCGGTCAGTACCCACTCATAGCCAACGTTTGTAACTCATTTTTGTTTTAAAGACATCTCTGCTAATGTGTAAGCCATCAAGTATTTTGAGGATGAGGAAATAACAAATGAAAAAATCGAGTTGTACTGTCATATGTTTTGCAGCACACCAAACATATTTGATGCATGAAGACAGAAAGAGGACTGCAGTATTGCCAGCGGCAGGCAAAAACAGGTGTTGTCCTTTGCGAATTGTAACACAGCTGCCACAGATTTGTATGCCAGACTAGCCTCCTACTGTGCGGAAACAGCTGATGCAGCAGTACTCAAGCAACAACATGTCACAAGCATTCCTACAGTGGCAGCCACCAAAGTGTTTCACGTATGTGCCAAAAGATGTAGTGCAGTCAATATGAGCAGCTTGGAAGAGTACAGGGCTATTACAAATGATTGAAGCGATTTCATAAATTCACTGTAGCTCCATTCATTGACATATGGTCACGACACACTACAGATACGTAGAAAAACTCATAAAGTTTTGTTCGGCTGAAGCCGCACTTCAGGTTTCTGCCGCCAGAGCGCTCGAGAGCGCAGTGAGACATAATGGCGACAAGAGCCGAGAAAGCTTAAGTCGTGCTTGAAATGCACTCACATCGGTCAGTCATAACAGTGCAACGACACTTCAGGACGAAGTTCAACAAAGATCCACCAACTGCTAACTCCATTCGGCGATGGTATGCGCAGATTAAAGCTTCTGGATGCCTCTGTAAGGGGAAATCAAAGGGTCGGCCTGCAGTGAGCGAAGAAACGGTTGAACGCGTGCGGGCAAGTTTCACGCGTAGCCCGCGGAAGTCGACGAATAAAGCAAGCAGGGAGCTAAACGTACCACAGCCGACGGTTTGGAAAATTTTACAGAAAAGGCTAAAGCAGAAGCCTTACCGTTTACAATTGCTACAAGCTCTGACACCCGATGACAAAGTCAAACGCTTTGAATTTTCGGCGTGGCTTGCAACAGCTCATGGAAGAGGATGCGTTCAGTGCGAAACTTGTTTTCAGTGATGAAGCAACATTTTTTCGTAATGGAGAAGTGAACAGACACAATGTGCGAATCTGGGCGGTATAGAATCCTCACGCATTCGTGCAGCAAATTCGCAGTTCACCAAAAGTTAACGTGTTTTGTGCATTCTCGTGGTTTAAAGTTTACGGCCCCTTTTTCTTCTGCGAAAAAAACGTTACAGGACACGTGTATCTGGACATGCTGGAAAATTGGCTCATGCCACAACTGGAGACCGACAGCGCCGACTTCATCTTTCAACAGGATGGTGCTCCACCGCACTTCCATCATGATGTTCGGCATTTCTTAAACAGGAGACTGGAAAACCGATGGATCGGTCGTGGTGGAGATCATGATCACCAATTCATGTCATGGCCTCCACGCTCTCCCGACTTAACCCCATGCGATTTCTTTCTGTGGGGTTATGTGAAAGATTCAGTGTCTAAACCTCCTCTACCAAGAAACGTGCCAGAACTGCGAGCTCGCATCAACGATGCTTTCGAAATCATTGATGGGGACACGCTGCGCCGAGTGTGGGAGGAACTTGATTATCGGCTTGATGTCTGCCGAATCACTAAAGGGGCACATATCGAACGTTTGTGAATGCCTAAAAAAACTTTTTGAGTTTTTGTATGTGTGTGCAAAGCATTGTGAAAATATCTCAAATAATAAAGCTATTGTAGAGCTGTGAAATCGCTTCAATCATTTGCAATAACCCTGTATATATAGTCAAGCCATTTGTATTAAAATCGCTTCTGTCAGCACCACAGCTCTATCATCATCTGTGTCACCTGGCCTCCATTTGGCAAACTGATCGAGAACCAGAAATCCCGTCTGCACTGGGGTAACCCAAACTGGAGCTGTTCAGTCATGGAGCCACCGCTGCAGTGGGCCATAGCCGGGCCAGGGTAGCAGTCTGCCAACCATGCGGCAGTGAGCCACTACTCATTACGTCATCAGTCTGCCGCATTCTGACAACGCTGGGAGACGGGGCGTAGAGCGTGCTGTCGCGGCACTAGGGTCCTTCAGGAGCAGCTGAGCACTGTGAAGCGCCTCTGGTGAATGAGGTTGTATCAGGAAGGTCGTGGCTGGCGGACACTGCGCTTTGTCAGCGACCCTGAGCGTCAAAAGTACCCGAGGAAGCGGAATTCTATAGCCAGTTCACGGCCGTACTGTACTGGGCTGTGACAAGATGAAATAATTTGCAGGCTCTTTCTCTGGCGCTGCCGGGCGTCTGTCTCACCTCACTCAGCTACTGCTGCAGCAAGGCAGTCAACGACCTCAACAGCTGCAGAGCTCCATCATTAGAAATGTGTAAATTCATTAATGTCGCAGATTCTTAATATACATACATACCACTTCACACATTTAAAAATCTTGTGAACGTTAGTACAATATGGTATTATGTACCATCATAAGTCCACCACAATATGTGAGCACTCCAAAAAAAAAAGCTACACGCACACTTAGGTGATTGTGCAAAGTTTATGTCAGAGAATAGCGTTATGCCTAGGGGCAAGGATGAGTTTACATTACTATGTTTAGCAACAAACTGAAGTTGCCATTTGTAATTTGTGCTGACAGAGAATGTTTGTTAAAACCAGTTTCTACTTGCAGTCATACTAGTTAACATTCTGATCAGTACATCTGCATACACAGTTCAACCAAATCTGTTATATACCATGAGGGATATTCTAAGTTTAAATCGTACAGAAGTAGAGATGCTATCGAACGGTTCATGGAACAGTTGTTACTGTTGAGGATAAATGGTACTAAAATAAGTCCTGAAGACCTGAAGAAGAGTTAGGGTTTTGCTCAGCTGAGATCTGTCATATTTGCAAGCACTCATTTGAAGCATGTGATGCTAAATATAGAGATTGCTGTCATTTCACCCGCCATATAAAGGTGCAGCAAATACCAGATGTACTGTGACCAACATTCCTCGCTACACAGTGCCAGTCGTATTTCACTAGCTGAGTAATTAGAATTGCCATTTCTTGGTGATGAACATATGTGAACACTGAGGACCGACAATGATGAAAAAGTTAACTCAAATGCAGATCACTTTTCTCTACTGTAATTGAATATCAAAATAGTTCAAATGGCTCTGAGCACTATGGGACTTAACATCTGAGATCATCAGTCCCCTAGAACTTAGAACGACTTAAACCTAACTAACCTAAGGACATCACACACATCCATGCCCGAGGCAGGATTCGAACCTGCGACCGTAGCGGTCTCGCGGTTCCAGACTGAAGCGCCTAGAGCCGCTCGGCCACAACGGCCGGCAATTGAATATCCAAGAAAAAAGAATATATTGCTGAAAATAGAAAGGGGGGGGGGGGCTCCTGTTGTCATATGTTCCATATAACAGTCTTCCAAAAATAATCAGCCTCCCAGAACAGCGACCTGTGACATACCTTTGAACACTCGTTATTGGATTCAGGCAAGGAACGGGATATTTGTTTATTGACTGCAGTAGTAGCATAGGATTGAACCAATAAACTGTATGTATCATGACTGTTCTTTGATAACCGGCCGCGGTGGTCTAACGGTTCTAGGCGCTCAGTCCGGAACCGCGCGACTGCTACGGTCGCAGGTTCGAATCCTGCCTCGGGCATGGATGTGTGTGATGTCCTTAGGTTGGTTAGGTTTAAGTAGTTCTAAGTTTTAGGGGACTGATGACCACAGATGTTAAGTCCCATAGTGCTCAGAGCCATTTGAACCATTGTTCTTTGATAGCCTGTAACAACAGGTACGAAGAAGATGGTGGGACAACAGCATGGAATTTTACATGTGTGATGATAAAGAAATGACACAGGTTGAGTGAAATAATTCAGAGAAATAGTCGAATAATTTGTTTTTGAATCTCAAAATAGTGCAGACAAATTACCTCATGGCTTCTGAATTTAGGAAATATGAAGTAAGGTAACGAAATTATATGTTCTCAAGACGTGACATCCAACAGAAAACTCAACCATTTATAACGCATGAGAGCATGGTACGTATGAATTGACAACATAACGGATTAAAAAAGATGTTACTCAATCCTACGACCAACTTCCATTTTACTAAAAGTGAGTGATGTAACACCCTTTATGTCACCCCATGCTAGAATACCATCTCACCTCAAATCACTGCAAGTTTTATACGCAAATTGGTCGCAAGGTAACTGTACAGATTTTTAGAACATACGAATGGCATAACTTAAAAATCGTCTATTAGTCACCAACGACAATAATTGTAAAGATCTCACCCAAAATCTTCATGACTGTAGTATTAACACTGACACCGGAAAACACACCTGACAAAACTAGCGCGGAAAACAGAACAAAATGGCGTGAGCACATAAGTGCTCTGTTGTCTCATGGCTAGACACCCGCAAAGGTTTCGTATTAGCTGACGGCCTTTACAGGCCATCATTAAAACAAATAAGCACCAGCTTAGATACAAGGGAAAGGTCAGAGAGCTTGGCTCTGCTAATCAAAGCTGACCATTGTATAAACTCGGAAAATATCGCTAAGATAAACTCAAGATTTTTAAAAGGCAAGAATAATATGGGAAATAATGGCAGTGGAAGTGTACAGGCAACATTCAACGTATTTGCATGAATGCGTGCGTGCATATGAAGAAAAGAAAACGGAGCTTTCGCAAAAATGGTAGAGTAGTTTTGATTTAAAAAAACATACACACACACGCACGCACGTTTTTTTTCTTTTTTTTTTTTTTTTTTGGTCATCAGTCTACTGACTGGTTTGATGCGGCCCGCCACGAACTCCTTTCCTGTGCTAACCTCTTCATCTCAGAGTAGCACTTGCAACCTACGTCCTCAATTATTTGCTTGACGTATTCCAATCTCTGTCGTCCTCTACAGTTTTTGCCCTCTACAGCTCCCACTAGTACCATGGAAGTCATTCCCTCATGTCTTAGCAGATGTCCTATCATCCTGTCCCTTCTCCTTATCAGTGTTTTCCACATATTCCTTTCCTCTCCGATTCTGCGTAGTACCTCTTCATTCCTTACCTTATCAGTCCACCAAATTTTCAACATTCGTCTATAGCACCACATCTCAAATGCTTCGATTCTCTTCTGTTCCGGTTTTCCCACAGTCCATGTTTCACTACCATACAATGCTGTACTCCAGACGTACATCCTCAGAAATTTCTTCCTCAAATTAAGGCCGGTATTTTATATTAGTAGACTTCTCTTGGCCAGAAATGCCTTTTTTGCCATAGCGAGTCTGCTTTTGATGCCCTCCTTGCTCCGTCCGTCACTGGTTATTTTACTACCTAGGTAGCAGAATTCCTTAACTTCATTGACTTCGTGACCATCAATCCTGATGTTAAGTTTCTCGCTGTTCTCATTTCTACTACTCATTAGCTTCGTCTTTCTCCGATTTACACTCAAACCATACTGTGTACTCATTAGACTGTTCATTCCGTTCAGCAGATCATTTAATTCTTCTTCACTTTCATTCAGGATAGCAACGTCATCAGCGAATCGTATCATTGATATCCTTTCATCTTGTATTTTTATTCCACTCCTGAACCTTTCTTTTATTTCCATCATTGCTTCCTCGATGTACAGACTGAAGAGTAGGGGCGAATGGCTACAGCCTAGTCTTACACCCTTCTTAATACGAGCACTGTGTTCTTGATCGTCCACTCTTATTATTCCCTCTTGGTTGTTGTACATATTGTATATGACCCGTCTCTCCCTATAGCTTACCCCTACTTTTTGCAGAATTTCGAACAGCTTGCACCATTTTATATTGTCGAACGCTTTTTCCAGGTCGACAAATCCAATGAAAGTGTCTTGATTTTTCTTTAGTCTTGCTGCATTATTAGCCGTAACGTCAGAATTGCCCCTCTCGTCCCTTTACTTTTCCTAAAGCCAAACTGATCGTCACCTAGCGCATTCTCAATTTTCTTTTTCATTCTTCTGTATATTATTCTTGTAAGCAGCTTCGATGCATGAGCTGTTAAGCTGATTGTGCGATAATTCTCGCACTTGTCAGCTCTTGCCGTCTTCGGAATTGTGTGGATGATGCTTTTCCGAAAGTCAGATGGTATATCGCCAGACTGATATATTCTACACACCAACGTGAATAGTCGTTTTGTTCCCACTTCCCCCAATGATTTTAGAAATTCTGATGAAATGTTATCTATCCCTTCTGCCTTATTTGACCGTAAGTCCTCCAAAGCTCTTTTAAATTCCGATTCTAATACGGGATCCCCTATCTCTTCTAAATCGACTCCTGTTTCTTCTTCTATCACATCAGACAAATCTTCACCCTCATAGAGGCTTTCAATGTATTCTTTCCACCTATCTGCTCTCTCCTCTGCATTTAACAGTGGAATTCCCGTTGCACTCTTAATGTTACCACCGTTGCTTTTAATGACACCAAAGGTTGTTTTGACTTTCCTGTTTGCTGAGTCTGTCCTTCCGACAATCATATCTTTTTCGATATCTTCACATTTTTGCTGCAGCCATTTCGTCTTAGCTTCCCTGCACTTCCTATTTATTTCATTCCTCAGCGACTTGTATTTCTGTATTCCTGATTTTCTCAGAACATGTTTGTACTTCCTCCTTTCATCAATCAACTGAAGTATTTCTTCTGTTACCCATGGTTTCTTCGCAGCTACCTTCTTCGTACCTATGTTTTCCTTCCCAACTTCTGTGATGGCCCTTTTTAGAGATGTCCATTCCTCTTCAACTGTACTGCCTACTGCGCTATTCCTTATTGCTGTATCTATAGCGTTAGAGAACTTCAAACGTATCTCGTCATTCCTTAGTACATCCGTATCCCACTTCTTCGCGTATTGATTCTTCCTGACTAATGTCTTGAACTTCAGCCTACTCTTCATCACTACTATATTGTGATCTGAGTCTATATCTGCTCCTGTGTACGCCTTACAATCCAGTATCTGATTTCGCAATCTCTGTCTGACCATGATGTAATCTAATTGAAATCTTCCCGTATCTCACGGCCTTTTCAAAGTATACCTCCTCCTCTTGTGATTCTTGAACAGGGTATTCGCAATTACTAGCTGAATCTTGTTACAGAACTCAATTAGTCTTTCTCCTCTTTCATTCCTTGTCCCAAGGCCATATTCTCCTGTAACCTTTTCTTCTACTCCTTCCCCTACAACTGCATTCCAGTCGCTCATGACTATTAGATTTTCATCCTCCTTTACATACTGCATTACCCTTTCAATATCCTCATACACTTTCTCTATCTGTTCGTCTTCAACTTGCGACGTCGACATGTATAGCTGAACTATCGTTGTCGGTGTTGGTCTGCTGTCGATTCTGGTTAGAACAACCTGGTCACTGAACTGTTCATAGTAACACACCCTCTGCCCTACCTTCCTATTCATAACGAATCCTACACCTGTTATACCATTTTCTGCTGCTGTTGATATTACCCGATACTCATCTGACCAGAAATCCTTGTCTTCCTTCCACTTCACTTCACTGACCCCTGCTATATCTAGATTGAGCCTTCGCATTTCCCTTTCCAGAGTTTCTAGTTTCCCTACCACGTTCAAGCTTCTGACATTCCACGCCCCGACTCGTAGAACGTTATCCTTTCGTTGATTATTCAATCTTTTTCTCATGGTAACCTCCCCCTTGGCAGTCCCCTCCCGGAGATCCGAATGGGGGACTATTCCGGAATCTTTTGCCAATGGAGAGATCATCATGACACTTCTTCAATTACAGGCCACATGTCCTGTGGATATACGTTACGTGTCTTTAATGCAGTGGTTTCCATTGCCTTCTGCATCCTCATGTCGTTGATCATTGCTGATTCTTCCGCCTTTAGGGGCAATTTCCCACCCCTAGGACAAGAGAGTGCCCTGAACCTCTATCCGCTCCTCCGCCCTCTTTGACAAGGCCGTTGGCAGAATGAAGCTGACTTCTTATGCCGGAAGTCTTCGGCCGCCAATGCTGATTATTTATCAAAATTTAGGCAGTGGCGGGGATCGAACCCGGGACCGAAGACGATTTGATTATGAATCAAAGACGCTACCCCTAGACCACGAGGGTAGTTCGGAACGCCTTTATCGTGGGATTTTTCCGGATGGTGGGGAAACGCCCTCTTTGACTTTCCGATCGAGAGCAGAGTCACGTTGTGCCTCCTCGTATTTATGAGTGAGTCTAATTTTCGCCAGAAACTTGTGTAGGCTGCCTGCAACTTGTTTGAAGCAGCCTGGCGCTTGGTTTTCGACTAAGTTGGGCTGCGATCGAGCATTTTGCATTTAATTGGGGATTATTTGAAGGGGCCGCTGGTAAGTGCTCAACCCCCTCTCGTCTGCAAAGTAGCTTATCTGTTTAGAGTATTTTTTTATGTTTTTTTTTATTTTAGGCTCCAGATTTTAAGTTAAAGTTCAAACTGTTGTTTCCTTGTGATTGTGATTTTAAAGACTACTGGCCTGTACTCAGTTTTAAGTTTACATTTCATCTTGCCCCTGCCTTGCATTTAGGAGAGGGGATCCACTTTAATCAGTGGCAGTGACTTGGTTCTTGCCAACGGTAGTATATCTCCGTCCTTACGCTTTAGCGGAATAAGTAGAATTTTTGATACAATATCCGAATACTCGTATTATATTTAAAGTAGAAATAATCTTTGATTCTTGGTTAATGCGCTCTAAGTGTGATATCTGTCGGAGCTGGGCCAGTAGCCTTATTTCCTTTCACCCTTTCACTGGTTAGGAGAGTTTACATGTTGTAGTAGTCAGCTTACTCTCGCTTGCCTTGTTGTCGCCAGGGGCTGGCGTCCGCGGTCCACACCTGGGGCCCGTTGTGCCATCTAACGTCTGGCTGGTCAGTTGTAACTCCTTAATATTTAATGTCTTTGATCTTCTGTAATTATTTTAAAACTGTGAAGCAAGTCTCAATTGTTTAACATGTGGTATATGGAGTACAGATTGATCTTTAATATTTTTGATGTTTTAAATAGAAAAGAATTTCTTGTTGTTTAGTAAATTGTTGGAGGAGGTACTTAATAACGAATGATGCTCAGTGGTTTTCCCCAGACCTTCCTCTAGAACATGACTGTTGTATGTTGTATGTTAACCGGGGACCTGGAAACGACGGAGAGACTCCATCCCTGCCGCAGCCACAGTGGTCCACAACCCCACGACGACTACCGCAGTCCACTTCACCCCACCGCCGCTCCACACAGGTTATTGTGCGGTTCGGCCCCCGTGGCCCAGCCAGGGAACGTCTCAAACCAGACAAGAGTAACCCCTACATTTGGGTGGTCCAGTAATGGTGCTATATATGTACGCGGAGAACTTGTTTGCGCAGCAATCGCCGACATAGTGTAGCTGAGGCGGAATAAGGGGAAGCAGCCTGCATTCGCCTAGGCAGATGGAAAACCGCCTAAAAACCATCCACAGACTGGCCGGCTCAGCGGTCCTCGACACAAGTCCGCCCGGCGGATTCGTGCCGGGGACCAGGCGCTCCTTCCCAATCATTAAAGCCGTGCGTTAGACCGCTCGGCTAACTGGGCGGGCAACATGACTGCTAGTGTCCTCTAACTACGAGGGTTGTTTTTTAAGTAAGGGCCGTTTTTATTTTTAAAAAAAGATACAAATACTTTTGTAAAAAAACTTTTATTTCCTGTTTCTACACACTTTTACCTATTTTTCTACATAGTTGCCTTGTTTATTTAAGCACTTGTCATACGGTACAACTAAGTTTTTAATTCCCTCTTCAAAGAATTCGGCCGCCTGCTCCGACAGTCAAGAGTTCACGGCCGCTTTCACTTCATCGTCGTCATTGAAGCGCTGCCCGCCAAGATGGTGTTTCAGGCACCGGAAAAAGTGAAAATCGCTAGGAGCAAGGTCGGGGCTGCATGGTGCATGGTCCAAAACTTCCCAGCCAAAAGAATCAATCAAATCCCGAGTCTTTTGAGAGGTTTGAGGCCTACCGTTATCGTGCAGGAACAAAATTCCTTTTGTCAGCATGCCGCGCCTTTTGTTTTGAATTGCTTTGCGGAGCTTCTTTAGAGTCGCACAGTAGGCGTCTGAGTTGATTGTCGTTCCTCGTGGCATAAAGTCCACTAGCAAAACACCGCGCCGGTCCCAGAACACAGTTGCCATAATCTTGCGCTTTGACAGCGTCTGTTTGGCTTTGACCTTGACGGGTGAGGTTGTGTGTCGCCATTCCATCGATTGTCGCTTGCTTTCGGGAGTGATACGTGAGACCCATGTTTCATCTCCAGTGACAATTTGACTCAACATGTCATCCCCTTCTTCCTCGTAACAAATCAAAAAGTCCAATGAAGTGGCAAATCTCTTCCCTTTGTGGTCCTCTGTGAGGAGTCTGGGTACCCACCGAGAGCACAGTTTCTTAAAGTTTAGACTTTCAGACACAATTTTGTACAAAACCGATCTTGAAACTTGTGGAAATTCCAAAGAAAGGGTGGAAATTGTGAATCTTCTGTCCTCACGAATCTTTGTTTCGACTGCAGCCACCAAATCATCAGTGATCACAGAGGGCCGGTCTGAGCATTCTTCGTCATGGACGTTTTGACGGCCATTTTTAAACTCTCTAACCCATTGACACACTTTACCTTCACTCGTTGCATTCAAGCCATAAACTTCTGTTAACTGACGATGAATTTCTGCAGCTGATAGGCTTCTCGCAGTCAAGAAACGTATCACTGACCGTATCTCACACGCGGCGGGCGATTCAATAATCGTAAACATTATAAAATAGCACAGCGATGCGTACACGTCAGCTACAGAGCTGGAACTTGCATCAGTGTGAACGGGAAGGATGCCGGCAAGTGGCGCGGTGGCTTGTTGCGGCGTCCGCGCGAACTACGGGACTATACGCGCGAACGGCCCTTACTTAAAAAACAACCCTCGTACATACACGCTCTTGTTGCCTATTACACTGCATATGCTTGTCAATAAGTAGTGATACTTGATACTTATTTGTAGAAAACTAGCTGAGTACACTGCGTTACTGGGAAATGTATTTATTAAATCTTCTATTAGTCTATCTACCCTCTCTCTGCCCAACTCCTCTTCCCCATCTCTGTGTCCATCTCTTTCATTCATCTCTCTGCCCGTATCTCCCTCCACTCTCTCTCTATCTGCTCTTCCCCCTCTCTCTGGCCTCCCCACCTCTCCATCTTACTTTACACCTCCTCCTGCCCTCTGCCTGTGTCCACCTCCAATATCGTTCTCCGTTGTCCATCATTTTCACTCCAATAGTACGTCAATGGTCCTTACGCCCACAGTCTTTCCAAAGAATAAGTTACTTAAGTATCAAAAACGGATCCACTGGTTCGGGAGGAGCTTATTTCCCACGTCTTCATACATATTTGTGCCCGTATTTCACCTGTATCTCTAGCGAAGATCACAGATATTTTACAGATTCCTTTTCACGCAGTGCAGTGTTTATTATATCTTACCTCCTGAACTATGTGCCGAGCAATTACAACTATATGCTGTAGTATGTGTGAATACTGCCTGTAACATGAGTGTTGACTAGGGTTATCAATAAAAAAGTAATAAATTAAAACGTCCTGCCCGAGGAGGAAGTTTTGCTGCATGAACATCGAGAATGTGGTAAGCGATACACTATTGTCCTTTCATCATTTTGTGGGAGATGTCAACGAGAAAACGTTCCTTAAAGATTTGAAAGAATGTGTGAGTTTGTTGCAGGTGATAAGGTGCTGTCATTATCAAATGCTGAATGAATAATATTTGGATTTTTGCGTGTCGTCATTTACACTTCTTTTTCACACGCACCCCCACCCCTTTGATAGGTAGGTGGTTTTTACCCCAACAGCGCTTCTTTTCAGACGTTAAGTGACATGTTACTAAGTTTGGTTCAAATCGATCCAGTAGTTTGGGAGGATATGAGAACATAAATAAATACATACATACATCCATTTTTGTAACATGTAGACATACACTTATTTTCAGACCATATCCGTAGTTACACAGTTACTGTGTACCTACGAAAATGTTCTGATGGTATGGTATGTGACGTCGCCTGAGACTAGAAATCCGGAGGTAACAACACACCGATCGACTGACTGAAAATAAGTGTACAAAGTATTACTCAAAAGAGCTGCTGGTCTTTTGGTAGGTTTCTCACTTCCAGTAAGCTTATGCATGTGAATGCTGTATCTCAGAAGTTTCCGCCTGTTCTGATAAAGATAGGACCAGATTGACAGCGCCTAACATTGCACCACTGTGAACTCAGTTCTAATACTCATGATGCATTTAGTGTGATATTACCCATATATGATTTGCATGTCAACCAATTCTTCACCAGTTAGTTTAGATCTAAAATGAGTTACATAGCAATAAATTTTTGATTGTAATAATTTTCACAAAAATATATTGTAAGTGGAGTTCGGAAAAGCACCGAACAAACTAGATTTTATTGAACTTCATACACTCCTATGAAAGGCAACAAGCAACGGTTATATCGCAATAATGGCACTGTGGATGAATCATAAGTGTCTTATCTGAAAGGCATTCGTTAAAAAGATAGAGGTATGTATGTATACCTTCTTCATCATCAATGAAAGCTTGCAACATCATCTCGAAAGCACCCTGTATATAAAATGGAATCAATCCTAACAGACAAGCACAGGGTAAAGCATTTTAATCCATAACAGGAAATTACTTGGGGCAGAGCTGAGATAAGCAAAACGTAAAACTTTGTATATGGCAAAGAGGGCCACGCATTGCTATATTGAAGGTGATTTTCAATGAGATTTAAAGGTCAAAGCAGTATTTTAAAATGGGAAGCCTCGTATTTGATTTAAGATCTGAAAAGAGCGACAAATTTTATGTATAAAATGATACATTATTTACGGTAATGGCAAGGTTCAAAGAAGGTCAAATGAGCAAAAATGTTTTTAGTCTCAGTAGAATCTGTCTCTGAATACAAGATGGATACAACAGAATATAATGTTAGATACGAGCTGGAAGGGGCATAAGGGGTCATGTATCATTACCAACAACTGTGATACTCATTAAGCACTTAAGGTCATTAGTATGTCTGTGGAGACTCGAGTGTATAGTTCAAGTATCTGCTGCTAGTTGCCACTGTAGTATCCTATAAATCAAGCTGTCGCTTGTGATAAATGAAAAAAAATGTAAGATGGTGAATAAAATATTAAAGATTGCAGTGGCAGGAAATTTATAAACGCAAGATGTTTCTGAAAGGAGATTTGAAAACGCGAGCTGGCGGTTACCAAAAAATTTAGAAAAAAGCGGTAATGAAAGCTGAAACATATTCAGACTGGCGACGGTGAAACTTTAAAAAAAATCCAACATCGTCTAACTAGACCCAGATATGCTTTGTAACCCTATTATCCACTAACGTTACGTTCCAAGATAGCGCTATGTTTGAAAAATTTATGTCAGTTGCTGTCATTTTTGCACACACAGCACAAAAAAACGTAAGTTTCACTCAGATTCTCAAATTGTACAAAATAATTAAAAAATAATATTGGGAATACAACAGAATTTCCACGACGAAAAATTATGTGACTGTGGAAAATGGTGTCGTCCTGAAAGATATTTGCCAATAGTACAGTATTTGCAAAAAATACAGACCTGAACGGTGTAAAACGGCAGAATGTATAGATATTTGGCAGTAGTACAGTATTTCCAAAAAATTCAGACCTGAACGGTGTAAAACGGCAGAATGTACAGAAGATTGCCAGTACCACAAAATTTCCATGCTGAAAAATCACATTCATCTAAATCAGGGCAAATTGTACCATGTTCAAAAAAAAAGGTATTCACCATTATTACTGCATTTCCAAAATAAATTACGTAAGTTTCACTTGACTTGCGGAAAATGGTGTCATATTAAAAATCGTCTGAATTGGTGCCCTATTAAAAAAAATCATACGCAACTGCAGTTAAATTACGAAAACTACAGCCGTCCAGCACGCATACTCACACAATACACATACATGCACACATGTTTTCATACTTCATCTAAGAAAATGTTTGCGTCAAACGCTGTACTCCTTACATGTCACCTCTCTCTCAGAAAATAATTCATGAATTTTGTATGTATGTGTGCGTGCGTTGTACCCGTGGTCTAGGGGTAGCGTCTTTGGTTCATAATCAAAACGTCTTCGGTCCCGGATTCGATCCACGCTACTGCCTAAATTTTGATAAATAATCATCATTGGCGGCCGAAGACTTCCGGCATAAGAAGTCAGCCTCATTCTGCCAAAGGCCTTGCCAAAGAGGGCGGAGGAGCGGATAGAGGTTCAGGGCACTCTCTTGTCATAGGGGTGGGAAATTCCCCCTAAAGGCGGAAGAATCAGCAATGATCAACGACATGAGGATGCAGAAGGCAATGGAAACCACTGCATTAAGGACACGTAACGTGTATCCACAGGACATGTGGCCTGTAATTGAAGAAGTGTCATGATGATCTCTCCATTGGCAAAAGATTCCGGAATAGTCCCCCATTCGGATCTCCGGGAGGGGACTGCCAAGGGGGAGGTTACCATGAGAAAAAGATTGAATAATCAACGAAAGGATAACGTTCTACGAGTCGGGGCGTGGAATGTGGAATTGCGAGTGACATGAGCAGTTATACGTTGAAAGATGTTCGATTTCTACGCCTAGAAGATATAAGTAGAGGAAATAAATCAGATCAGGCATTTGGCTTGTACAAAGGGTAGTCATGAGGTTTGAATTAGCATTTCCAAAATTAAAGTTATGTACTTTTTTGTATGTTTGCAGATACCTGTCTGCAATATTGGCACACACTGAAATCCCCACACCACAATACCGGAACACGTCTCTAGATGACACAAAGGAAAATGGGCCAGCTCATTGACAAGGTCCAATATCGTGCAGTAATAATTCGTTTTCTGCTTCTGAAGCGTACTAAAACAGGTATGAACGACGAATAACGAAATGGTAGAACATCCCACTGTTGCGAATATCATGAGAAGTGGAAGCTCTGGTGTTCAGCTTACAACACTCGAGGCGATTGTGGATAAAGTTAAATTCTGTCATGGACCTGCTTTAAGCATCTTGCACGACATTTTGGACATAACAAAGGTCGCCAGGTAAGTTGCCGGAGTTCACCCGTTTACCATGCCCAATCGTGAAGCCCGCCGAGGCAGCAGCGGAAATGGCAAATCCACATGACGTCTCTAGCCGCCTGGTCACCATTTATGAGAGCTAAATGTATTACAATAACTACAAGAGAAAGGAGCATGCTAAGCAAGAGAAGCATTAGGATCCAACACCGATAGAAATGGCGAACGCCCAGCCATTAACGTCCATGGTGATGGTGACTGTTTCTTGTGACTATCGTGGTGTAGTGCTAACAGAGTGTTTTTAAAGCGCGTAAATGCTGTAAAAGATATGTCTGAAAAGGCCGCGAGCAGAATTGCAGTTTCAAGGATCTTTGTGCTCGATTCCTATTTGAGCTAGAAACCTGAGGTATTTGTATACCTGTTTTTGTGGTTCTTCACAAAATATATCAGAATCATCGTGTTTTCCAACTTCAGGTACATATATCTCATATGATACACATCAATGTCCTCTATCAGTTCTGAATCTAGCAATTATTATCCTTTCATTTATCTAGTCTTAAAATACTTTTCTTTGCTATTTCTCACCTAAAGGAACGCCTAGACCACTCACTGCTCATTTTGTTTATTCTATTCAATGGTAAATTAATGTGTAATTACTTAAATCTTTTGTTCCTCGCAGTTTCTTCTTTGTTTTTGTTATTAGAGCAATGTTTTATATTTCTTTGATTCAAGTTTTCTGTAAACTCTAATTGCTTTGCATTAAAACCTCCTCTTATATTCCAGGTACCTATACGTAATACATCTTTATCATGGCCTTCTCATCGACTTTGAGAATTATTCATCTCATTCGTTAGAGGCTTATGAGTTATAGCTCTTTTTTTTTGTATGGATGGGTAACCAGCTCTTCTCACAACCCCCATGTTGGGGGACAGGGCTTTAAATTATAGTGCCTTCTCCTAGGTGGAATGCCGACCGGGGATTACGAGATCTACGTCCTCTGCTCTGTTAATCAAACCCCAGCAGAGAAGGTTGTTGCTTCTACTCTTTGAGTCATTGTCGGGAGTGTCTGATTCCACATTGCCTCGTCAACTGTTGCAGTCTTCTTCGTCACCCTGGCAAGTGACCCTCACAAGGTACCATCACGATGATTGTGAAATATTTTATGAAGAACTGTAAAAGTAAGTATGAGCCGTGACGGCTTATTTCACCCTCCCACTAACGATAGCTTTTAGTGGCGCATATTACTCCCTTGTGCTGTTATCACTGCCCCGGGTAAGCTTTAAAGGCGGCCGCTCTGGCTGTTGTGTCGTCTTCATCATCATCATTCATCGTCACTACCGTCAGAGGAAGGCAATGGCGAACAATGACAGCTAGGACCTTGCCTAATTGGCGCTGCGAGTCTCCCACATCGTCCCCTACGCTTCTCGGAGTAAGGGATCTCATCATCATCATCATCATCATCATCATCATCATCATCTTCGTGCAGTGTGGAGCTGAGGCCAGCGGCAGAGCAGCAGACACGCGTGCTGATCGGCACGACGTCTCCTCTGGGTTGTCTTTCGCTCTTCTTCACCAAGACAGCGAAGAAGGCAAAAGATTTGTTTCGCCTATGCTGTGCGCATCTGGATCGTCAGCTCTCTGCAGAGATTGCCCGCTGTTTGAGCTGATATTTCGCTTTTGTATCCACTAACCCGTCATACACGCTTTTGTTACTTGATTCTATTATTTCTAGGACAAATTTGTAGCCCTGCTTGTTCTGTGTGTTTTTGAAGTGACTTTTGTTAATCTGCTGTCCAGGTTTCACCCCAAAAATTTGCCATGGTTAATTATTCTCGCAGTTGTATGTTCGTATAATATGAATTTACCACATTCGGCCTTAGGCTGCCCAGTTTATCCCTTGATTTGTAGAAGGCACGTACCCTTGCTCGAAGTAACAGCTGCTCCTTTGAGGTATACGGATTTAGCTGCCTTTCTTCATACCTGGTTGTTATGCTGATTTGTGTTACTATGTAAGATGGCCAACTTGACGCATAATTATATCAGAGTCTATGATTTACTTACTTTTTCTTTCTTTCAGGTGACATTGTATGTTCTATGCCGCCAATGTTAAATTATCGAATTTTGTGACCCATTATCTTGGAAACTTTTTAAGACACCAACTTACAATTTTCCATTGTTATTGAATGTACCCTTTTAGTTACACTGAACTAGAATTATTACTAAAATTGTACTGTGGGGCATGTTATCGTTTAATTATTCTAGTTCCATATGTGTTGAAACTCACACTTGGCATGCTGTGAAAATTTCATGCCTCTACCATCAATACTTTTTTAGAAAACGGGTCAATTATTCCAAAAAATGTAGTTCAGAAATATCGAGATTCTTACACAGACTTAGATTTCTGCGTCTTTTATGCACTAGAACTGCCCTGGCCCATATTCTGTGTCTTCTTGAGTGTCACAACAGCCCAGTGCTTGCCTCCTCCTTTTCTTTCCTGCTTCTTTTGTCATTTGCTGTGCAGCTAACTCTGCTTCTCATTCACGAATCTTATCCAGTTTCAGCAGTCCTTTAGTTGTGTTCTGTCCAAATCTTACCCCTAAGTTCTCCAGAACATTAAGTCTTTCATAGTTCCCACAATTAAAAGTTATAACAGCACCAGACATTGCTAACGTTAGATTCATAAGGCCAAGAAATACATTTTTAGGCACATGGCACCACACAGCATTATTGAGGACCGATGCCGAGAACATCAACGGCACACTAGACTGCAACAGCCCGTTAAGTCGGTAATCGCTGAGCGCTGCCTGTCGGAACTCCACAGTGTGGATTGTGACCAAACCAAAGTCCTGACACAGACTTCCAAATACTGGGACTGTGTCATCAAAGAAGCCATAGAGATCAGAGTAAGGGAGCCACAACTAAATCGTGACAGCGGTAACATCCTTAGCAAGGCGTGGGGACCCGGGATCACCCGGATTAAGAAGAAGAAGGATATTTCCCAGAGTGTACCGACTTCGGTGGAGGAGGGAAGAATAACGAGAGCGTTGCCGGCAGACTCTCCTGAACGAGAAGACCTAGAACGCAGCGCCCAGACGGCGGGAGAACGGACGCTGTACCTGGACCGCTCGCGGGGCGCGGACCGCACCGACTCATAGGCAGCGCCTGAAGGAGGAGCGGGAGGGGGATTGTCCTATATATACCTGGCGCCGGCCCACGGCCGGTCAGTACATCAGCGCATCTGATGAAGGCAACGTGGTCGATTGCCGAAATATTGTGTCCTATGCACACTCATACCAGGCTGTTCACCCGAGATTTATTTCGTCATAAAATACGCCTGGAGAAATTGAAGATTCACATTCGCTGACTTATTTAAACTTTTTTAAAGTTAAATGTTTTTAAAGGCCAATATTCTTAAAGTCTTATCTGCTTACATCTTGTCCAAGGTCATTAAAAGCAATTTAGTAACTATGTTATTCACTATTTTGAAAGAATTTAATTCGTGTATATTTAACATGGCAAATTAACCTTCAATTTTCCTACCTTTCTTTTTTTCTTTTTTTTTTTGGAGAAGCTATGTCACTTTGGAAAATAAATGTTTGTTGTTAAAAGGATAAAGATGTTATTTACAAGAAGCACGTATGGTGAAATATCTTTAAATGAACATGGCAAGATATTAAGACATTTTGCTACATTTGTCAGCTAGAAGTAACAATACCTTCTTCAGCAGAAAAACATAAATACACCTGCAATAAAAGAGGTTCACTCTCAATCATTGGCTTTATACGAGTTAATAAAAAAATAGCATCTCAAAATAGAGATACTCGTGTATTTGGAAGGAAAGATATAAGCTCAGATCACTTCTCAGTTATTTCGAATATTGAAATATGGTCAAGGTAGAGGAAACAAACAAATACAAAAAACCCCAAAACGAAAACTTGAAATATAAAGTTAACCTTGTACAAGAATAAAATATAAGCAATTTATATTAACAAAGATTCACACAGGAATTGCAAACGGTTGTAACTAAAGACAATATAGAAGAAGAATGGGAAAAATTAAAGACAGCAATGTTGAAAACAGATAATGAGGTACTACAGAAAAGTAAAGCACCAAAACAGAAAATTGGTCTGAAAATATGGAATACAGAAATAACACCAATTCTCAAACTGGAACAAATAAAGGCTGGGAAATGTACGAACTGAAAAGAAATGAAACAAAGATATTAATAAAAAGATACTGTAGGGTATTTTGGGAAAATTCATAGTTAATACTGAACATGATATTCATGTAAGAGCGAATATAGGGTTTAAGTGTGCGAAGCACACTAATAAAATGGGGAAAGATACTGCAAACTTTAAAATCGTAACAGGAAACGAATGGATACACCATTACAGAAATGTATGGTATAATGAAGATGGTGAAGAAAGTTATTCTATAAAACTTGATAATAACTCTGTAGATAAAATAGACACAAAAGAATTAAAAGCAGCTTTAAATGTAAAAAAAAAAAATAGAAAAGCTACTGGCCTAGATGGCATTAAAGCTGAATTAATCAAATATGGAGGTACCATTGTAGAATTTTGCTTCCTCCATTCCTAAAATATGTGTTTGAAAGAGCTGTTCTGTATCTGAAGAATGGAACGCAGCTAAAGTTATTTTTATATTTACAAAAGCGATAGGAAGGCGCAGAAAATTATCAAAGAATATGTTCATTTTTATTAAATGCAGGATACAAAATTTGTGGTAAAATTCTTATTCAAAGAAAGTTTGATGCAGTAACATCAGAAAAAAATCAGGCTGCAGAAAGGGATGCCCATGTGATGACAATATATTTATCTACATCTACATGCATACTCGGCAAATCACATTTAAGTACCTGGCACATAATAAATCAAATTATTGAAAAACCTTAGAAATCTGGCTTAGAAATGCATTTACCATTTATTTATTTATTTTGAGAAAGCATTCAATAAGGTAGAAATATTTGGAAAATATTGGAAATAAAAAATTTTCCAGTAAATCTTATTAATACCTGCAAGAGCCTATATGCAAACATAAAACAGTTGTAAGTTCATGTTCAGATGATGTCAGATGAAATTTTAATAAGTCAAAGTGCTCAAGAAGGATGCAGTCCATCGCCCACTTTATTTAATTTATGTACTGACGACATAGTTATAAAGAGCAAAGGGGTAAAACACACTTAGGAATTAAAATATCTTCTAGCATACCATTAAATACTCTGTTACATTCTGATGACCAGATAATTATATAAGAACAGAAGATAATTTACAAAGAGGAGTATATAGATTGCGCTAAAACGCAATATATTACAACTTTACTTTATCTGGAAATAAGATAAAGATAACAGCTTTCAAAGAAAAGAAACCAGTCAGATCGAAAATAATAATAAATAACAAAATTTTAGAGCAAGTATTCCACTTCACTCATCTAGGATGTGATATTAGTTTTAACTAAGACAAAGACTTTGAGAAGAAAGTTAATGAAAATCAAGCAACGTGCAGAAAAATTGGCTAAACTTCGAGAATAAAAACAATGAAAGAAACGCAAATGAAATTGTATATTTATGGGTGTACCTACTCTTGTGTATGGTTCCAAATTATGGACAGAAACAAAAAAAGATAAGTCATCTACAAAAGCAGGACATATGAACTTGAGATACACAAAGATCCGAACTAAAATAGATAAAATAAGGAATGAAACAATAAGAACAAATTTAAAAATCTTTTCACTTAATGACAGGATTGAAGAAAACAGAATGACATGGAAGAATCGTGTTGATTGAAGGACAGGAAATAGATTCCCAAAAACGATAATGAATATCAGCTGACTGGAAAGAGAGAAAGAGGTAGACCTCATAAGAGATGGATAGACGGAAAACAACATGTAATCCTGGGAAGCAAAGGAAGAAGAAGAAGAAGAACAGGAAGATGGAGAAGATGACGACGATGATGATGACGATGATGAACATCGGGTAAACAAATTTTTGGTTTAGCCCAGACCACTGGCCATTTGTACAATCTTCGGACATCTGTCTTATTGTAGTTAGGTGACAGTACATTAATCAAGGTTGCAATGATGAACCGGAGATATCTCCCAAGCAAATTATACGAATATTTTAATTCGTTTTGAAAATGGTTTTAACTGAGCTGAAATTAATGCTCAACTAACGTCACCATTTGAATGTGCACCGTTCGGATATTACGTGCAAAAAAATTCACCCTCGAATAATTCCCTGCAGGAGCGAGATTGATGATTCAGATTTGGTCCACCGCTGTATCGGACCTTGGTCTAAGGTATGATTTAACCGTTTAAAAAAATCTTGCTTCTTTTGTGTTTTACGTGCAAAAACGTGCAAAAATGCGAGAGGACTTTGAGGCACGCCCTTTGGATACTTTAAACCTGTGCGAATCGGTTCAAACTTTGCATGAAGACAGAGACTTGGATGAAGTCAAACAGAATTTTTTTCATCTAATGATCTTCATTCGTTGACGAAACATGATTGTTTAAAGCCGAGCTAAATGTAGGAATCTAACATCGATCTTAAGTGAACTGGATACGCAGAAGCGGTTGAGTGTGAATCAGATAAATGAAAGAGGCATTCTTATGATGAAACTGAAAACTCGCTTTAAGAAATTAGTCTGATTTCACCAGTTTTCTTACCCTGACAACATCTTTGTTTCAGACTTGTGCGAATCGGTTCAAATTTCGTAAGAAGGTAGACAATTTCTTTTTTTGGGCCATCAGTCTTCTGACTGGTTTGCTATGGCCCGCCACGAATTCCTCTCCTGTGCTAACCTCTTCATCTCAGAATAGCTCTTGCAACCTATGTCCTCAATTATTTGCTTGATGTATTCTAATCTCTGTCTTCCTATACAGTTTTTGCCCTCTACAGCTCCCTCAAGCACCGTGGACGTTATTCCCACGTGTCTCAACGCAGGTAATTAATGGTCACTCCGTTCTTTTGTGAAAGCTTTATCCGCTGCGACGTTCTAAGCAACATGGGCCGGAAGACAATAAAATTGCCTGTGCCGGATCAGTCGTCACGCGAGTCAACAAAAATATACATCCATTGCCATGCTATGGCCACCTAATTTCAAAATTATGGTAGAGTAAAAGTTGCGAAGCGGTGCGAAAAATACTCGTATCACACCACAAAAATTTGAATATTCTGGGCAGAGTTAGAGATGTAAACGAAGGGAACTCGTTTTCCAACTTATCTGGCAGCTTCAAATACATGTAAATCAAAACGTATTGACATTTTGGGAGTTAAACCTACTTCCCCAACGCAGTGAGCTCTCTTAGTTGCAGTGTGTTGGCACAACTACATCTGCCCATTCATACTCTAAAGTCCGTGATCCTGTGCCCAAAACCGAGAAGATTCTTACATGTAAAAGCAAATAAAATTTTTCTCTCGGGGTAAAATTTCTAGGAGCAGATTGGTTTATGAGGTTCGCTAAAACAATATTTTGGTTGCTGGATGTGGGGTGCGAGGTTTTCCGCGAGGGAACCATTGCTCCCACAAACCCACGTCTTGTTACTGAATGGTGAGCGGTGTAAGACCAGACAGAAATTTATGCGCTTCTATCGAGTGGTATGCATCTATAATATCAAGTATCCAAGATTTACGCTGCATCTATAAGATGAAGTATCCTAGAGTGGGGATGCATGCATTCTAAAATTTGATGCGCTGTGTCATAATGCACGAGTTGGCAATTGTGGATGTGATGATGGCATGTGATACACGACATGACATCATGTATCAAGTTACGTTACTCGACACGATGCATTATATTACATGACATGAGTAGTAACACTAAGAAAAAAGCGCGAATATGTCATGATGTTTTGATTTAAGCGTCTCTGAAACTACCAGATAAGTCGAAAAGTTAGTTCCTTTTTTCACATACCTAACTCTTCCCAGGACATATTCGCCTTTTTTGTGCTATGTTATGATTTTTCATACTGTACTTGTATGAGAAAATATCACAGATACTTACTAGGGAAATTCCGTTTACGGGAGTTTGACAAGGCAAAACGCCGACCTAAGCTCTCCAAGGGCGTGTTTTTTGTTACTTGTCTACAGCGGAGCTCATTTGACACAGGATACAAATATGCTGTGTCATTAAACGATCAGTGTCAGCCTTGAGCCTCTACTCTCCTAACGTTTCAAATAGAGACGTTCTCTTTTTCCTTAGGAGTGAACAAACCACTACGTGGCAAACATTTTCAGAATTACAAGGCGACTTACGAGGTGGAATATTTACTGAACAACCGCAACACATATTTTGAAAACCAAAAACTTTTACGAGTCATTCACCTTCGAGAAAAATCTGTAGCGATGAAGTGTGAATAAGTAGGGAAGAGCTGGTATCCTCACTATGTTTCATGTTGCAGCTGGATTTATTTAGGAAGTGGTGATTGAGGGGCTGAGAGTATTGCACAAGAAAATGGTATAAATGCACATTTGGAAAGCTAAAGTGTAGATCTCTTCTGAGTGAAAGGACAAGTGATTTCCCACATAGTGACTCACTCTGTGATAATAAAGTTTAAGCTCTAAGACACTGCACCGACTATTTTTAGAATACACCCAGTATAAATTAAATGGAGGACACAATAAGAATTGTTGCTATCTTTAATAGTACAATAAGAGCCTAATGTGCATATTCTGATAAGTAGTAATATTTACTGAATATTTAAATAGGACGTACTTTCAGATTACCGTTTCTACATCTCGAGGCGAGAATGATATAAACCAGAGCCACAAAATGTAAATTTGTCAAGAGAGCGCTTCAAAAGGTGGAATAAATCCATGAACCACATACCAGTTTCTCTGGGTATCCAACAAATGCAGTTTATTTCTCCAATGTCTTAATATTCATTTATGCATAGTTATTTTGTGAAAAAATTATACGTTATTAATAAGAAAGTATTTTGTCGCTGGGTGACGTAACATTGGGCTTTGGACTGTCTCATTCTAAAAGAAAGAAGGTCTAGAAAATTGTGGACTCCAACATGAAACGTAGCATATAGAGACAGTGACTACAATACTTCAAACAATATAACCAATATATATAACATATGTGTCAGTATCTTCATTTTATTTCTTTGTTTCACTCAGACTCTTGAAGTATCCCTTCGAAACTTCTAGTGTATGTCGCATTAATGACATGTTATCGTTTAAGTTTTTTCTCGCAGATTGTGATAGGATGTATTCTCTTGACAGCTGGAACAGATTAAGCTCCTGATGTTCTCGTCCTTTTCTAGAGATATTTGCAGTTGTGAATTCTTCGTAATCGTCACTTTTAAATGTGATGGTGTTACTTCATCAAAACGAAACGCTGCCGCTTCTGAAAATCGGAACTTAGATCCATCATCATATTCGTCCTTCTTTACAATATTTATTTGCAATGCTGTCACATGTATAATATCTACTTGCTTCTTTTCGCAAGAATCTTTAATGACTGTAACCCAATCAACAGGGGAGTGTACTGTGGAGTTTCTGTTCTTAACATGCTTCTCAATCCGACCAAAATCTCGGGAATGGGGCAATAGTGTGTGCCCAACTTGCAGAAACTAATGTTCAAAGGCCTTAAGTTGTCCTTATAACACCAGTGATCTCTCTAGTTCCAAAATTGCTCAAATTTTACCTTGGTCTCTGCAGTTGTCACTAACGATGTGAAAAATGGTTGCTTGAGGCTGTTCTGTAACTAGGAATTTTAGCAGGCAGCTTCCTGTCTCGTCAGATCTACGCTTTGCATCATCGTTGCTTCACACGAACATATGTCCATTTTCGGACACACAGCCATAAACATCTAAACTGTACGTCCATCATTTCCTCTTATAAAATGCAGGCCAGGACATCAGTCGCAGTGGTCGAAACGTTTGTTGTAGATCAAATGTTGCTGTCAGATGTTCCTCGGAATTCTCCCTAGCGAACATGGAAAGCTGTGTAATGATATTTTGTTCTGCAGATGCTTTCGCATGATGAAGGTTGTTTTCAATTTTTAATCTTCGAATCATATCTTCAGATTTAGTCAATTATGCATTTTCAATTTTAATTTGAAATTCATCATACGGACCCATTACATTAACGTCGATATGTAGCAGGATTTTGGAATATATACTGTGTTCGAACATTATCAATTACCTCTAAGAAAACTGAGTATTGACACACAGTCAATATGGATTTAGAAAACATCGTTCTTGTCAAACACAACTAACTCTTTACTCGCACGAAGTGTTGAGTGATATTGACAAGGTATTTCAAATTGATTCCGTATTTCTAGATTTCCAGAAGGCTTTTGACACTGTACCACACAAGCTAGTAGTGAAATCTAGTGCATATGGAATATCGTCTCAGTTATGTGACTGGCACCGTGATTTACTGTCAGAGAGGTGACCATACGCAGAAAGTGATGGAAAGTCATTGAGTAAAACAGTAGCGATTTCTGGCTTTCCCCAAGGTAGTGTTATAGGCCCTTTGCTGCTCATCATCTATTTAAACGGTTTAAGAGACAGTCTTGGCAGTAGTCCTAGGTTTTTTGCAGATGACGCTGTCGTTTATCGATTAGTAAAGTCATCTGAAGATCAAAACAAATTGCAAAAACGATTTAGAAAAGATATCTCTATTGTGATAAAATTGGCAGTTGACCCTAAATAACGAAAAGTGTGAGGTCATCCACATGAGTGCTAAAAGGAATCGATTGAACTTCGGTTTCACGATAAATCGGTCAAATCTAAAGGCCATAAATTCAACTAAATACTTAGGAATTACAATTACGAACAACTTAAATTGGAATTAACACATGGAAAATAACGTGGGGAAGGCTAACCAAAAACTATTATTGGCATGTAACACATCTGCTAAAGAGACCAGCTATACTGCACTTGTCCGTCCTCTGTTAGAATACTGCTGTTGGATGTGGGAGTCTTAGTAGGTAGGATTGACAGAGTACATCGAGAAATTTCAAGGAAGGGCACTTAGGAATTACAATTACGAACAACTTAAATTGGAAGTAACACATAGAAAATAACGTGGGGAAGGCTAACCAAAAACTATTATTGGCATGTAACACACCTCCTAAAGAGACCAGCTATACTGCACTTGTCCGTCCTCTGTTGGAATGCTGCTGTTGGATGTGGGAGTCTTACTAGGTAGGATTGACAGAGTACATCGAGAAATTTCAAGGAAGGGTAGCACGTTTTGTATTATCGCGAAATAGGGGAGAGAGTATCACTGAAATGATGTAGGATTTGAGGTGGACATCATTAAAACAAAGGCATTCTTGTTTGCAGTGGATTTTTCTTCTACTTCCTCTTCTTTCACTTGCGCTTTTATCCCGCTGTTGCACAGGGTTGGCGTGGTTAGGTACGGATTTGGCAATGTTAATATTAAGGAGTGGCCAGATGCCCTTACTGCCACCACCTCATAGCCTCGGGCATGGAATTAGTGTACCCCAGCTGTCTGCATCAAGTGTAACCCACGGAATAGTGTAAATGTCTTTAGATGTCTGTGAGGCAAATAACTGAGGCGGGACTTGGGGACCATCCTGGTATTCACCTAGTGGGATGTGGAAAACCACCTAAAAACTACAACCAGGCTGGCCGGCACACCGGCCCTCGTCATTAATCCACTGGGAGGATTCTAATCAGGGCAGGCGCGCCTACCTGTGACCAACAAGCACCCGTTAGTGCTCTCGGCGAACCTGGCGGGTCTTGCTTGTGGCGGAATCTTTTCAGAAAATTTCAATCACCAACTTTCTTCTCCAAATGCAAAAATACTTTGTTGATGCCGACGTACATAGGCAGAAACGATCACCACAATAAAATAAGGGTAATAAGAGCTCGCACCGAAAAGTATAGGGGTTCGTTTTCCCGCGCGCTATACGAGATTGGAATAATAGAGAATTATTGTGAAGGTGGTTAGATAAACCATCCGCCAAGCACTTAAATGTGATTTGCAGAGTATCGATCTAGATGTGGATGTAGATCATATGCATAACATGTGTCTGAAAGAGGCAATTTGGAAGCAATATTAAAGCCCTAGTTAAAAATGCTTCGAAATTTTGAAAATTTACTTTTGGTGCATTACTTTATTCACAATTTTTCTAATAATATTCCTGCTATAATGATAGATCGACATGTCATGGCCGAAGTGCACCTTATTAGGTTTCTGTGAGATGTAATGATTGGCATACTTAGATAAATTATGTATGAAGTTTTGAACTGTCTATACTGCTTCTGATGAAACGTTCCTTGATGGGTTCTCCTTTCTTCCTGGAAACAAAAAAAGTTTATTTTAAAGATAAACACCCACGTCAGAGAATTTTAGTGAATTTGTGATTGAAAACGTTACTTACAGTAGAAATAACATAAATAAACTGAATAAATTATAATTATGAATTTTCCAGAAGGCAATATTAAATTAATCTTTAGACAACTCTAGAGCCTTTTGGAAAAGATGAGTGACCATCACGCAAGCATTTCTGTAAGTTTTGAAGACATCCTTGATTGTTCTGGAGCCCATGTTTACTTAAAAAGGCCTCTCTGCATATCAAAATATTACACCCATTAAAATTAACCTGGTACAGAAAAGTAACCAGCTATCACGAAACTATGCTTTTCTCTTTCTTTGAGTAACTGAAAAAATAAAATATGTTAAACAATCAAATTAATAATTTTATCTACAAAAAAGTAAATCACATACAAATCAAGTTTCTGATGTTCATGAATGATAGTTACCTCCTTTGCATTGGTTCCATCTTAATATTACTTAGAAGGTAATTGTTTTGACAACTGAAGTCGACCATATCCGAAGGAATGGAGTATTTGCTCTATACATTCATGAATTTTGCTCCAACACTTGTTTTCACATGTGCAACAATGACCAAGAATTTAAGCACCAATAGTCTGTACTGTTTTACATATTAGGTCTCTCTGACGGAATTTCTACGATGTTCACATCTGATCCTCTTCCAGTTTACCAAGAAACATTGAACAGGCCAGATCGTATAAAATATTATTTTACTTAAGACAAATAGTTTCGACAGACTTTTCTGTCATCTTCAGTTGTTTAAAATATATCTGTCATCATCATCATCATCATCATTTAAGACTGATTATGCCTTTCAGCGTTCAGTCTGGAGCATAGCCCCCCTTATAAAATTCCTCCATGATCCCCTATTCAGTGCTAACATTGGTGCCTCTTCTGATGTTAAACCTATTACTTCAAAATCATTCTTAACCGAATCCAGGTACTTTCTCCTTGGTCTGCCCCGACTCCTCCTACCCTCTACTGCTGAACCCATGAGTCTCTTGGGTAACCTTGCTTCTCCCATGCGTGTAACATGACCCCACCATCTAAGCCTGTTCGCCCTGACTGCTACATCTATAGAGTTCATTCCCAGTTTTTCTTTGATTTCCTCATTGTGGACACCCTCCTGCCATTGTTCCCATCTACTAGTACCTGCAATCATCCTAGCTACTTTCATATCCGTAACCTCAACCTTATTGATAAGGTAACCTGAATCCACCCAGCTTTCGCTCCCATACAACAAAGTTGGTCGAAAGATTGAACGGTGCACAGATAACTTAGTCTTGGTACTGACTTCCTTCTTGCAGAAGAGAGTAGATCGTAGCTGAGCGCTCACTGCATTAGCCTTGCTACACCTCGCTTCCAGTTCTTTCACTATGTTGCCATCCTGTGAGAATACGCATCCTAAGTACTTGAAACCGTCCACCTGTTCTAACTTTGTTCCTCCTATTTGGCACTCAATCCGTTTATATTTCTTTCCCACTGACATTACTTTCGTTTTGGAGATGCTAATCTTCATACCATAGTCCTTACATTTCTGATCTAGCTCTGAAATATTACTCTGCAAACTTTCAATCGAATCTGCCATCACAACTAAGTCATCCACATATGCAAGACTGTTTATTTTGTGTTCACATATCTTAATCTCACCCAGCCAGTCTATTGTTTTCAACATATGATCCATAAATAATATGAACAACAGTGGAGACAGGTTGCAGCCTTGTCTTACCCCTGAAACTACTCTGAACCATGAACTCAGTTTACCGTCAACTCTAACTGCTGCCTGACTATCCATCTAAAGACCTTTAATTGCTTGCAACAGTTTGCCTCCTATTCCATAATCTCGTGGAACAGACAATAACTTCCTCCTAGGGAACCCGGTCATATGCCTTTTCTAGATCTATAAAGCATAGATGCAATTCCCTGTTCCACTCATAACACTTCTCCATTATTTGTCGTAAGCTAAAGATCTGGTCCTGACAACCTCTAAGAGGCCTAAACCCACACTGATTTTCATCCAATTGCTCCTCAACTAATACTCGCACTTTCCTTTCAACAATACCTGAGAAGATTTTACCCACAACGCTGATTAAAGAGATACCTCTGTAGTTGTTACAATCTTTTCTGTTTCCATGTTTAAAGATTGGTGTGATTACTGCTTTTGTCCAGTCTGATGGAACCTGTCCCGACTCCCAGGCCATTTCAATTATCCTGTGTAGCCATTTAAGACCTGACATTCCACTGTACTTGATGAGTTCCGACTTAATTTCATCCACCCCAGCTGCTTTATTGCACTGCAGTCTGTTGACCATTTTCTCCACTTCCTCAAACGTGATCCTATTTCCATCATCATTCCTATCCCATTCTACCTCGAAATCTGAAACATTACTGATCGTATTTTCACCTACATTCAGCAACTCTTCAAAATATTCCCTCCATCTGCCCAAGGCATCCACAGGATTCACCAGCAGTTTTCCTGACCTGTCCAAAATACTTTTCATTTCCTTCTTACCTCCCTTTCGAAGACTGCTAATTACACTCCAGAGTGGTTTTCCAGCAGCTTGACCCAATGTCTCCAACCTGTTTCCAAAGTCTTACCAAGATTTCTTCTTGGATGCTGCAATTATCTGTTTGGCTTTGTTTCTTTCTTCAACATAACTTTCTCTGTCTACCTGAGTTCTAGTATGTAGCCATTTTTTATACGCCTTCTTTTTCCTTTTACAGGCTGCTTTGACTGTGTCATTCCACCAAGCTGTTTGCTTCCTCCTACTTTTACACACTACCGTTCCAAGACATTCTTTAGCCACTTCTAGTACTGTGTCCCTGTACCTTGTCCATTCCTTTTCCAATGACTGTAATTGACTACATTCAACTAACTGGTACCTTTCTGAGATCGCTGTTATGTACTTGTGCCTGATTTCCTTATCCTGAAGTTTCTCCACTCTTATCCTCCTACATATGGACCTGACCTCCTGCGCTTTCGGCCTCACAATACCAATTTCGCTGCAGATTAAATAATGATCAGTGTCATCAAAGAATCCCCTGAATACACGTGTGTCCCTCACAGCTTCCTGAATTCCTGATCTGTTATTATATAGTCAATGACAGATCTGGTTCCCCTGCTTTCCCAAGTATACCGGTGAATGTTCTTACGTTTAAAAAAGGAGTTTGTGATTACTAAGCCCATACTGGCACAGAAATCCAAGAGTTGCTGCCCGTTCCTGTTGGCCTCCATATCCTCTCCAAATTTACCCATAACCTTTTCATACCCTTCTGTTCGATTTCCAATCCTGGCGTTAAAATCACCCATGAGCAGAACACTATCCTTGTCCTTTACTCTAACAACTACATCACTGAGTGCCTCATAAAAACTATCCATCTTATCTTGATCAGTCCCTTCACAATGCGAATATACTGACACAGTCCTAATTTTCTTGCTAGACACTGTCAAATCTATCCACATCAGTCGTTCGTTTACATACCTTATTGTAACTACGCTGGGTTCCATTTCTTTCCTGATGTAAAGCCCTACACCCCATTTTCCTGCTTTGACTCCTGACAAGTAGACCTTGTATTCTCCCACTTCTTCTTCTTTCTCACCCCTTACCCGAATGTCACTAACAGCTAAAACGTCCAGCCCCATCTTACTTGCAGCTTCTGCCAGCTCTACCTTCTTCCAAGAGTAGCCCCCATTGATATTAATAGCTCCCCATCTCATTACCATTTGTTTGCCAAGTCGTATCTTAGGAGTCCCTGGTTTGTCAGTTAGAGGTGGGACTCCGTCACCTCCAAAGGTCGGAGGCATTTTGCTCTGATTGTTGCCAGCATCATATTTAAAGTACCAGGGAAGCAGGTTGCTAGCCTTACTTGCCCCGAGTCCCATTGGGTTTTACCCCCCACGGCTGAGGGACTAACCGGTGGATTTGGTAGTCTTTGCCGTATGAGCACAAAGGTGACCACGACTCAGAATATGTCCGAGATGTCCAGCCTTATTCCAAAGTAACTGGTATCCCGACTGTCGGGACCACTTACTTGGCCACTCATACGTTGCCCGTGGTTCATGAACTAGGACATGACTACAGGAACCCACACCATGAACCACCATCTGTTGTAAAACATATTCATTTTACGTCGAGTCCCACGCCAACTGTCTAGTGGATAAGTATCAGCACATTATAAAACGTTTGCAGTAGCTAAAATATTTAGAAACGTAAAGCACTTTGTACAAAAAGCCATAAACTTATATATCGCTCATAGATGCTTGCTACATCACAAAAAGGCAGTACAGTTTAGCACTTCTGCTTACATAAGGTGGACAGACTCTAAACAATGAACATCTACTTTAAATTGGCGTATAACGTAGAACTCAAATATTGTATGCGATCTAGGCTGTTGAATGTTTTTTAGTGAGTAAAACAGATCGCACCTTCAGCACTCTCAAAATGAGAAAATTCAACCTTTTCCAACTGTTAATATTTCTTGTTTTTTATGTCTTTAGGTGCTTCAGCAGGTGATATCTCCAGACACCTTTCATATTCTTCAACATCCTAAGTCGGACAAAATGTCCAGAATGAGAAAGACCAACGCCAGTTTAGCATATACAACTCGCATTGATATATTATACAAACAACCTTATAATATTAAAATATTACCAATAATGCAGTATTAATAGGAGAAGAATAATCTGTGTTTGATTTGCACAAACATATTTTAATTAGTATGTAAATAATAGTATTACAAAATAACATTGTAGTATGATACAAACCTAAGCCTCAATTTTTAAGTGTTAAAAAAATTATTTTCGACATACCAAGCAGTTTTCGGATAACTGCTCATCAGAGGGACAATAACTGCTTCCATTTGATCAATAAATTTTATCAAAACTAGCCACTTCTTAGTCAAAACTTTCGTCTTTGGTTACGCATGGAAATAACCTCTTCTTTGAAAACGTCATTTTGCCTTGATTTTGGGTTGTTTCGCAGAAGGAAAAGCCTAGTTCCTCAACATATGACAACAAGAAGTGTGAAATGCTCTGTCCTCTGCTGAGTGAAATTTAAAATATTTTTACAGCAACTTCCACTGTTGAATAGAAGTTGAATTCATACATAAAGAACATGTTTTGAGGAACGTGTAGCTTTGGTCTATGTCATTCTCATCCCTCTACACAGGTATGAATTTTCCTTTTATACTAAAGCAATAGCCTAATGTGTATGTTCTTAAGAATAGTAAAATTTACTGCGTGTTTAAATAGGAAATATTTTTAAATTACCTCTTGTACATCTTGAGGCAAAATTTGTTCTCTGTGAAAAGGCAAAGGAACACATCAAACGTGTATTTGTTCCCCAAGATAGGATGTAAACAAGAAAGCAGATCAGCAGAAAGTTTTCCGTAGTGGAGACGAAAACAGAAATCTTCCCTTCAATTAAATCCATAGATGCCATACAAAAGGACAAATTTGCAAAAGAAGCAGAAGGAAAAAAGTACAATGGCGGAATACTAGTTGGATCTGAATCAGTAAAGAAAATCCTCTAACACTGCAGTTCAAGTCACTAAACCGTGATCTTCAGTTTACAGAAGCGGATCTAGAAGGCCCAATATTAGTCCCCTATCAATACCTCTTCTGCAGCATTTACATTAAGATGAGTTTGACATAAAAGTTCTGCAACAATATATGCCACTTCTACACAGCAGTTACTATGGGTGTAAGAAGAGGAGTGGAGAAAGAAGAGGATGTGGTAAGAGAAGGAGAGGAGGAAAACTGAAAAGTGCACAACACGTTGCTACAGCATCACGAGTGTTCCCCTAAAAGGACATTCCTCAGGAGAAGATCATGAGTATGATTCTATGGACAGTCACTGTGAGGGATTATAGAAAGTGATTATGAAAAAACTCTTGTATTTGTTGGGGTCACTCCAACATATGGTCGTTGCGGTATTTTAATTTTACTTGCTATTTACGTATCATTATTCAGGTTTTTATATTAATTTCGCTTTAATTACTCACATACCCTCGTTTGGCAATGAACATGTATTATGTATATCATGTGTGTTATAACAAAAAATCTTCAAAACACAGAAAAGTAAATGAAACGTTTTTGCACTTGTACCACTTTTATTGTAAAAAAAGCTTTAAGATGCAAGAAGTATCAGTATTTTTAATACATTATAAAAGTAATGCAGCGGCACTACGATTTCTAACCATACATACAACTCTACATAGACTAACCGACCATTAGGAAAAAAGTACGTGATTTTTCGATATTAACTCACATAATTTATAAAGAGCCATTTAACTTACTCAGTTTGCTTCAGCAAGTATCTGTACCACTCAATTAAAGCCTCATGACTATCCCTAGGATTAGTTATTGGAGAGACTGAGTTTGAGCTTGAACACAAGAAGAAAAATAATGCCAGGCACAATGCAAGATTTGATGTGAATATTTTAGAGTTTATTTGTGGCGCAGACTATTCCAAATTGATATGATCAGTGGGAGAAATTCTCACGAGTTACAGTTGCTTGGACGGTCAACCACGTGGTATTTTACGGCAGAAAGGACGCCCTGCTGACTCAGACATGTGGGCGAAACACCCACATCGTGCCGGCGTCGGGTCATGCCGCTAATAACGGAGAATTAGTGGCCGTACCGCCAGGACCGGTGCATTTTAAAAACGGCCCAATCAAAGACGGTAATTGGCAGTTATTTGCTACCGCTCTAATATACGACCAGTGCAGCCGACGACTTAATTAGAATCGACATTCAGTTTAACGTTTCGTTAAATTACGCTACCAACGGCGGTGTTAACTGCTGGTCGAGCCCTACAAATTTCGTCTTCACTGACGTTTTCCACCGTCCAGGCATTTGGAGTGGGCACACAGTAGTTGTGAAGTGTATACCTCGCTTTGAGCAATGATTTTGCAAGGTACAGTCATATATCAAGAAATAGTAGAGATTCGTTAATTACTTTTATTAGTTTAATGGGAGCCATAGCGGATATTCGTGACTGAAGAGAAAAAGTAAAATAAATGGAAACCGTAATAATAAAATTGACCTATTGTATTTTCAATGACAACATAGGAAAAAGGGTAAATCTGCTACCTGATCAACATTCATATTCATATTAGAAATTTTCTAAACCCTTGAAATTAAGAAGTACCTCATACCACAGCCACAGCCCATCTTTAATGAAAAAATTGAAAATTAATTCAGCAGACTGACTCCTAACTGAATTCGGTACATTACTGAATATTTAAACACACACACACATGTTAAGATACTATTACAGCTTAGTCTACTTCTGTTTCCGTTATCACCTATTGCTCTTTCCTACTAGTCTCTCCCATTTTACTGATTACATCTATGAATGCATTAGTAACAATATTAATGTGTGATATTAAAAACATTTACTGCATATTGTAAAAAACTGACTCTGTACACATACACTATGTGATCAAAAGTATCCGGAAACCCAACTGAAAACGACTCACATGTTCGTCGCTCCGTCCATCGGTAATGATGGAATTAAATATCGTGTTAGCACGCCCTTAGCCTTGATGACAGCTTCCACTCTCGCAGGCACATGTTCAGTCAGGTGCAGGAAGGTTTCTTGGGGAATGGCAGCCCATTCTTCACGGAGTGCTACACTGAGGAAAGGTATCGATGTCGGACGGTGAGGCCTGGCACGAATTCGACGTTCCAAAACATCCCAAAGGTGATCTATAGGATTCAGGTCACGACTCTGTGCAGATCAGTCCATTACAGGGATGTTATTATCGTCTAACCACTCCATCACAAGCCGTGCATTATAAACAGGTGCATTATCGTGTTGAAAGATGCAATCGCCATCCCCGAACTGCTCTTCAACAGTGGGAAGCAAGAAGGTACTTAAAATATCAATGTGGGCCTGTGCTGTAATAGTGCCACGCAAAACAACAAGGAGTGCAAGCGCCCTCCATGAAAAACACGATCACACCGTAACACCACCGCCTCCGAATTTTATACTGTTGGCACTACACACGCTAGCAGATGACATTCACCGGGCATTCGCCGTACCCACACCCTGCCATCGGATCGCCACATTGTGTACCGTGATTCGTCACTCCACACAACGTTTTTCCACTGTTCAGTCGTTCAATGTTTACGCTCCTTACACCAAGTGAAGCGTCGTTTGGCATTTACCGGCGTGATGTGTGGCTTATGAGCAGCCTCCCGCCTAACTGTCATAATACTTGCAGCGGATCCTGATGCAGTTTGGAATTCCTGTGTGATGGTCTGGATAGATGTGTGCCTATTACACATTTCGACCCTCTTCAAATGTCGGCAGTCTCTGTCAGTCAACAGACGAGGTCTGCCTCCACGCTTTTGTGCTGTATGTGTCCCTTCAGGTTTCTACTTTACTATCACATCGGAATCAGTGGACCTAGGGGTGTTCAGGAGTGTGCAAATCTCGCGTACAGACGTATGACACAAGTGATACCCAATAACCTGACCACGTTCGAAGTCCGTGAGTTCCGCGGAGCGCCCCATTCTGCTCTTTCACGATGCCTAATAACTACTGAGGTCGCTGATGAAGAGTAGCTGGCAGTAGGTGGCAGCACAATGCACTCAATATGAATAACGTATGTTTCTGGGGTGTCCGGATACTTTTGATCATATAGTGTACGTGCGGCTTTTCTACGACGGTCGTCGTCTTCCGATTCCCAAGTTCCATAGTTTCCCATCTGTTCAATATTCTTCCTGTAGGCTATTTAAATTCATCGCATCATTAAGATCTTACACCCATCTTCTACGTGGACCTCCACGTTTTCTTCGTTCAGCTGGTGTCCATTTACATTTTCTTTCTAGCGATCAGTTTTCAGTTGGAGGTGGCCACATCAAGTCAGTACTTTGCTATATTTCATTTCTGTCGTGTTCCGATCTGCAGATGTGGCAACTTCATCGACAAAAATCTGTCTCGAGGGATATAAGTTTGTTTTTCGTCCATTTGGTTACCTCTCATATTTGCGCGGAATATGTGGTCTCTCTACGATTGGCTTGTACACCAAGAGCTTTGTTTTCTGTGTAAATATCAAGGAGTTAAGCTGGCCGATTACTCTTTTTCTTTACCCAGTTTTATTTGTGATGTCTTGTGTGATTCCTCTGCTTGTTGTAAAAGTGGGGCGCAAGTATGTTAATGTACAGACATTCCTGATTTTGCAGAATCTACATCCAAAGCTTCTCGTTCATCTTCACCCATTATATTCCCTCTGTTTTGTGTTTATTGTCAGACCTCATTTGTGTATTTAACTACCTCTTGGAAATGTATATCGGCATAAGCATAAGGCTGGTTTTTCTTTTTTACATATTTGTTCACCAAATTCGAGAAATTTTACATCTGATATTCATTTTATAGCAAATGCGTTATTTCGAATTTGTATTTTGAAACACAACGATTGGTTAATGAGACTGCGGCATATGAGTACACAAGCCATAAAAGAAATAATTTGGCGATTTTATATCGGTAGGATCTGCACACCAGCGCAATATCGGTTTGCATACTTTCACAGTACATCAATAATAGAGATAATTCAGCTATGCAGGAAGTCTATGATCTCTTCTCGGGGAACTATCTCTCTGTCAATGAAGTCACATCGACAAGAAACGGACCTCTGCCTTGGAAAGTACGAACAGAACCCGCTGGCGTGTCTCGTAGCTCGATTAACACACAAGGAACGGCTGCCACGGTTTCCGTACCGCCGGATCCGGGATAGGGAAAGCAATCTCCTAATTACGGTGCCCGCGGCGCACACAGATGCTCCCCGACAAAGAAGCTGTAGAATTCTTTTAACGGGCAGCACGCGATCCTGTTACCGAAACAAGACGACACGGCAGCTGTATAGGGCGGGAGCTGACAATTGCATTCTCCGTAATTAGGGGCAGCCTAATGCTGTTAGGCTGTTCCGGGGCGGGAAAGAAGGGTGGCGAACGGCGCGCTCATTGTCCGCCTGTCCCGTGCTCTGGGAGGCAGGTGCGGGGGACGCAGAATAATGAGCACTCGGCTGCCGCGGCGGGGGCCAAGACGCTTCCGGTGCGATGGGGCATAACGGCTGACTCATTTGAGTCCTGCTGCCTAGCCACATGGTCCATACACGTGCTAAAAATGTACGTTCAGCGCCAGCGCAGCTTCAGGGAGATCCCACGAATTTGAGGCAGCTCCACAAATGCGCTCGCCCAACGGAGAGTGTTGGTGCCAATCCTATTCAACCTATAGACAAATAACCAACCATCTCCAGACAAAACCAAAACTTTGGTATATGCGGACGGCCTGGCAATAACAGTTCAAGGCAACAGGTTTGACGCCATCGAGGAGAATCTAGAAACCGCCCTTTCTACAAGGCCAACCTATTACAAAAAGAATTCTCTAAACCCCCAACCCCTCCAAAACTCAAGTGAGTGCATTCCATCTGAACTCGAGGCAGGCAAAGTACAGGCTCAGTGTTACCTGGGATGGGACATTACTAGAACACACAGATACTCCCACCTACCATGGCGTCGTGCTGGACAGAACATTGACATACAAATATCATTGCGAAAAAACACGCAAAAAAGTAGAAGCACGAAATTCCCTAATAAGAAAGTTGTCCAATAGCAAATAGGGTGCCAAACCCACCGTGGTCAGAACTTCAGCCCATGCTTTGTGCTTCTCAACTGCCGAATATGCCTGCCCGCTATGGTGCAGATCCGCCCATGCAAAAAAGGTAGATATTAGCTTGAATGAAACATGGAGGATAGGCTGCATGAAACCAACCCCCATAGGAAATCTTCACAGGGCTGCAGGTTTCACAAACCCTACTCACGTAGGAAAGCCCATGAACATAACGAGAAGCTAAAACAAACCTTTGATGCCCGTCACTCAATATTTGGCCTAGAGTGTGGCCCCAGCAGACTCAAATCCAGGCGCCGCTTCCTAAGTTGCGCCTTAGATGAGCCTCCCATCTACTATCCACTAAGAGAGGGACCCACCAAGCGGCGTTTCTGGTGATTGGAAAACCTGGAGAATGCTTAACCGCATCAGAACTGGGGTGGCTCCTGTGAAATCTAATCTGATCAAATGGGGTTTGTTGGACGAAAATGACGACAAATGCGACTGCGGCACTCGACAGGACATGGAACATCTTCTACAATGCCCTGCCTGCCCCCACAGATGCACCCTCGACGATCTATGGCTGGCTAAAGAAGAAGCATTGGACATTGCCCAATACTGGGCAAACAAATTGTAGTTTCCGGACACGAAAAAGTAAAGTAAGTGAGGCAGCTCCAATTAGCGTTCGGCACTTCGCCACTGTACAAGCTACTCGTAGCACTATCGGTTCTGAAAAGTGCTGTTACATTGTGCATGGGTACGTAGATCCCGTAAGCTGCGGAAGCCAGCGGTGCGATGTCTGAATTCGTAGTGCCCAGGCACAACTGACCGCCACCTATACATCCACCTCTGTGCCCTGTCTCAGAATCGGACACATGCAACACCACGAACAGCATGCGCAACGCAATCGGAAGGAACTAATAAAACTTGGTTCCCAACCAAGGCCGCCGACGTATATAAAATATTGGCGGGGGGGGGGGGGGGGGGGGGAGGGGGCATACTGGGGTCTTGCCCCGGGAAATTATCTAAATTTTAGATGAAAAATTGTGATTTTTTAAGTTTTTTAAGCATTTTAGAGTCATATGATCAAAATTAGAACCCCGAAAACTGGATTCTCGACAACTCGACACTCCAGGAAACTCGACAAGCCTGACACATTTTTGGGCTCTGAACGAAGAAACAAAACATAAACACGCACGGTATTTTCGTAAAAAGCTAATTTAATTTTCAGTGATAATCATGCTTATAGACTATTACAGAGCAGTGAATATATAGCTCTGAAATGACTGAAATTATATTTAAATAAATCCTAAACTATCATTAAAAGATGAAAACATAAAATATTGCTCTCGTACAGTAATAGCACTTTGATTAATAAGTGAAATAGCTAGTTTAAGCTTTCTTTCAATAAGGTTCAGGGTTCATTAAATAAAAACAATATCTCGAAGTTAATGGTTTAATACACTTAATAAAGTTAATACAGTATGCTTAATACTTTCAGTCAAAAAGTATGTAAATAGCGGGTTTTAGTTGGATCTTACACCCTAAAAATATTTAAGTATTTGAAAATAACTAACACAGTACTATAGTAATACAGTACTAAACTAGTACTAATATTTCGATACTGAAAATTTAACGTTACGTATATATTTAATTCTCTATTTTCTAAAGACTTTTATTATTGCTCTAAATGTCATTATCAGGGCTTGAGTGTCTTTAGAAAGGTGCAAATGCCGACCGTCTTATTGGATTACTGAATCTGAAGTCGTTGATGACTGGTCAGTTATTCAGTTCAACCAAAACATCTTAGTGGACATGAAGAACAGTCAAGTTGTTCAATCGCTTCTGTCCCATTGGCGGAGATTGACTTCAGACGTAAGGGCTCTAAATGACCGTTCTACCGCTGCTGTCGTGATTGGAACTACTTGGAGGAGCTTAATACACTTCACTACTTCACACAACATTTCTCCAACTGCAGGCTCTTGTGTAATGTACTTTCTTACATCACTCATGTTTTAAAAAACATTATTAGCGATATCAGATAACATATTCAAGTGTAAGTCTCTCAGTTTCTAGGTCATTTTTGAAAAACTCACTTGGTTTTTCCAAATTTGTTTCACCTCTGTTTACTAAAAGCAAGCACTCTTGTTCAACTGCAATGACCTGTGTGAGTCCAGTTGAAGCAAACCGCTCAGTAATGCAAGATTCCATCGTTTCAAAAACTGAAATGTAAATAGCTTTGTAATATTCCTTTGGGGTTTTGGAAGTGTGCAGTGAGCTGGTTTCGTTATTTTCATACTTCTTTGGTATACTTTGATTTCGAAGAAGCGAAGGATCATCAACTTGTAAGGGTTTTTCTTTTAAACACAATTCCCAAAGTTTTCAAAACTATCACGCCTTCCATTCAATATATAAATGAAGCCTTCATATATTTTTTCCAGATCAGCAACACTTAGATGAGGGTACTGAATATTTTCATTGACATCCTCTACTGGGTTCATTGCATGGCAATAAAAGCGTAAAAAGAAATAAGTCTTGAATTGTAGCACTGACTCAAGGTAGCCTGCACATTTGTAACCTGCCTCTGTTTTGTCCTCTGCAGAAAATATTTAAAAAACTCTAGAAGGTCTTCAAAGTTTTTCAGTATTCTCAAGATATTAGAAGCTCACATAGTCCATCGAGTCGGGCAAAGGGGTCGTAGACGAGCTTGTTCGTTGGCACCCTCACAGCTATGCTTCTGATGAGTCCTACCCTTTCATTGGATTCCCTTACGGTCCTTATTAAGTCCTTGGCTAAAGCCATAATATCCCTACAACCGCCAAGTCTAAACAGTGAACAGTGCAGTGAACATAACGTGCTTTTGGTTGTATATCCAAAACTAACTTTTTTTTAGTCCTTTGAACTTACCTCTCATATTCGAGGCACCATCCTCTTAATTTATCCATTGACAATCAAGACGAGCAAAAACTTTTGAAATACTAAACAGCGTTTGTGATTCAGTGATGGGGGTCTCGAATAGGCCAACGAAGTCTTCGTTGATGTTTGTGGAATCATCGACAGTACGAATATAAAATGACGCTTGTTCGTGAATCGAAGAATCACTTGTTTCCTCAACCATAATAGAAAAATGTTCAGTCTTCTTGATTGAAGCCAATACCTTTCTCAACACAGACTTTCCTAGTAGATGAATAATTGAGTTTACATCTTTGTGTCCTCTAATTTATAGTCCTTCACGACACAGAAATTGCATGGTAATAAAAATTGTCTCAAGAGATAGACGGGCTTTCTTCATATCACTACCTAACTGTTCATTCAATTGAGAGGCCACACTTCGGTAATGGATAGAATTTAGATTCAGAACACCTTCTTTATGTGTAAACGTATTTTCATGAAAATGGAATTTTTCCAAGGTCTTTTCCAGTTATAAAACCCTACGAAAGTAAATTCATCTTCTTTTTTTGAAGAATATTGTAACAGATTTTTAGCATCTGCATCTTTGCAAGTTTTGTAAAAAACTTTTTCGGTAGATGCTTCATATTTTAGCCATTTATATTTGATCAACCAACACTTCAGAAATGATCTTCCCTTACGGGATTGTCCAGGTTTCGACTGTGAATGGTTCTCGCCTCAGGACGACGAAGCAATTGACGACACAATGATTGTTGGAATTTGACTTGCAGTATCATCAACTTCCAAACGCAGCTTTTTGGTAACAAATTTATCCATTGCAAACTTAATTCACAATACGCTAAGAGACTAAAGTAAACGAAAAAAATAAAGTCATTTAAAATAGTCCACTAGACACTAAAGTCGGAACGCTAAACACGTCTGCAGCATGCACTGAATGAAAGTATCCACACTGAATGACTGCGATAGCAGGGTGGGCTTTATACAGCCGCAGCATCATAATGTCTCGAAGCGTCAAGACGACGCGCGGCGGAGGACTCCGGGCGCTTCCGCTCCAGTCCTTTTGATGTTACCGTAGCTGCAGCGCTGGCCCGCCGGCACCAGACTGTACCCGAAGGTTCGCGCACCGGGACAATTATAAGTGTGCCCGCAGCGCCGTAACATTATCATGATTCACACCACTCGTTTTCAGTTAACCTGCTTACTACCGTAATAATTATTTAACTCAATACTGAATATATTTTAAAAGTTAACTATCGTCAAACGAGAAAAATAAGAACTTCCAACTTATTTTTCTGATTTTACAAAGCATAATATAACTAATAATTATCTTAAATTACTGGGGTGGCTCGGGCCCCCTCAGGCCCTATGGAGTCGGCGCCTGTGTTCCCAACCCAGAGAAAACAAAGCTAAGCCAGGAGAGAGGTGTTTTTATCACAATATTCACACCCCAACTACGTTACTAATTTAGTTTTTGGAAGCGCTATTTATATCTTATTTTTGAATAAAACGATCATGGTTGTGAAAATGTGGTTTACTGATGCGTTGCGCCTTTGTAGGCCGTAATCAACTAATCTTCAAACAGAATACAGAGAAAATAATGGTTAAGGTATAGTCCTAACATGCACGGCTGTAATACCTACGGAAGTTTTTACGAACCTTTGCCTGTGAGACATTCGTGGAACTATTGTGCTGCGAAATAAGCATATGTCCGGGTCGAGCTAACTGGGGTATGTGCAACGACAGCGAACACGAGCTGAAAAGCAAACCTTAAAAAGGATAATGATGTAGTGATAAGTCAGATAAAGTATTAAAATGCAGAGAAATTCCTCCACTACAATCATGGTGGCATGTGCAGTGGCGCAGCTGGTAGAACCACACTTATTAGAACTGTGCAAACCACATAGTCCTATGTAAACCAGCTATCACTGCAGAAGACGTCGAGCATGTGTACAGCTCGCTAAAAATGGCTCTGAGCACTATGGGAGTTAACAGCTGTGGTCATCAGTCCCCTAGAACTTAGAACTACTTAAACCTAACTAACCTAAGGACAGCACACAACACCCAGCCATCACGAGGCAGAGAAAATCCCTGACCCCGCCGGGAATCGAACCCGGGAACCCGGGCGTGTGAAGCGAGAACGCTACCGCACGGCCACGAGATGCGGGCTACAGCTCGCTAAACATTACACTGAGTGCCGTACATTGTCATGTCATTTTTAGGCATAATGCAAAATTTGCAGATCGTCGATAGTGGGTGATGGTGTCCCGTTGCCTTGAATGCTCAGATATTGCCTAACGTCGGCCTTTTTATTTCCAGATATTCGTGAAACCTAGTCTTAAGTATCTCACCGGTATGGCCTATGTAAAATTTTTTGCAAACGTTACACTCCAGTTTATAGACTGGAGCAAGCACATCTACCTCTATAGGGCCGTTCATTACGAACAAAACTTTCAGAGTTAGCTTCCATTATCATTTTATAGTAACTGTGACTCTGAAAAAGTACTTAGTCTTTCCATGAGTCTTGGTGGGAGACAGACCCTCTTTGCCAATATGTCCTGAATTTAGGAATTAATTTTTATAGTACTAGGCAGTACACAATTTAAATGCAGAAATGTAATTCATTGACTCCATTTTTTCAGTAGACTATGGTATTTTTTAGGTACGCAGGTCAAGGTGGACTACTAATTTCTACTCACCAGACAGTCCGTAAAATCAGACGTGTAGCACTCCATCTGTTCATTCACAAAGTGCAATTGTGTCTCTTTAAACCCCAGAAAACCTGTCTGACCACTTTTCACTTCAGCATCCGCCCTCACGTCACTTTTCAGTCCGACCACAGCACCTGACAATAAACCAGTTGTCTCCTTACCCATGTGCTCTGTTCCACTACACTTGTGACATGTTGTTTAAAGTCAATCCACTTTGAAAGATTCCACTTCAAGTAAATCATTCGACAGATTGAAATATAACAACACTTATTTACTATCTAAAATTTCATTTTTATTGTATTACCAGCTGAGTACGTGGTATGGCACAAGTATATACTTATTCAATCTATCAGTCTATATCTTCCTCCCCCTCTCTCGGTCCATCTTCTCCATCCCCTGTTCTCTTTCCATCTCCTCCTCCCCCTCTCTGTCAACCCACCCCCTCCCTCTTCTGTGCTTATGCTCCTTTCCCTCGGTCCATCTTCTTCTCCTGTTGCTAATTCCATCTCCTGCTCCCCATCTCAGTGCCTATCTTCTCCTCCCCCTTTCTCTTTCCGTCTCCCCATCACCCCTTCCTGTCCTTCTTCGTCCCTTTATCAACCTCCTCCTCTCCCCTCTCTCGGTCCAACTCCTCCCCTTTCTCTATCCATTTCTGTTCTCCCTCTCTCTGTTCTTCTCCTACTCCCCTTTCTCTGCTTATGTCTTCCTCTCCATGTCTGTCCACCTTCCTTTGCAATCTACGTCCACAATTATTTGCTGGATGTATTCCAATCTCTGCCTTCCTCTACCGTCTTTGTCCTCTATAGCTCCCTCTAGTACATTGAAAGTCATTCTTTCATGTCTTATCAGATGTCCTATCACACTGTCCCTTCGCTTTATCAGTGTTTTCCACATATTCCTTTCCTCTCCAATTCTGCACAGAACCTCCACAATCCTTACCATATCAGTCAACCTAATTTTCTACGTTCGTCTGTAGCACCACACCTCAAATGCTTCGATTCTCTTCTGTTCCGGTTTTCCCACAGTCCATGCTTCACTACCATACAATGCTCTACTCCAGACGTACATTCCCGGAAATTTCTTTCTCAAATTAAGGCCGATATTTGATATTAGTAGACTTCTCTTGGCCAGGAATCCCCTTTTTGCCTTTGCTAGTCTGCTTTTTGAGGTTTTCCTTGCTCCGTCTGTCATTGCCTAGGTAGTAGAAATCCTTAACTTCATCTACTTCGCGACCATCAATCCCGATGTTAAGTTTCTCGCGGTTCTCATTTCTACTGCTCCTCATTATTTTTGTCTTTCTTCCATTTACTCTCAATCCATACTCTGTTCTCATTAGCCTGTCCATTCTGTTCAGCAGATCATGTAATTCTTCTTCACTTTCAGCCAGGATGGCAATGTCGTCAGCGAACTGTATCATTGATATCCTTTCACCTTGAATTTTAACTCCACTCCTGAACTTTTCTTTTATTTCCATCACTGCTTCCTCATTGTGCAGATTGAACAGTAGGGGCGAAAGGCTACATCCTTGCCTTACACCCTTTTTAATACGAGCACTTCGTTCTAGAGCGTCCACTCTTATTATTCCCTCTTAACTGTTGTACATATTATATATGACCCGTCTCTCCCTATAGCTTCCCCTACTTTTCTCAGAATTTCGAACATCTTGCACCATTTTACATGGTGGAACGCTATTTCCAGATCGACAAATCCTGTACACCCGTCTTGATTTTTCTTTAGTCTTGCTTCCATTATTAACCGCAACGTCAGAATTGCCCATCTCGTTCCTTTACCTTTCCTAAAGCCTAACTTATCGTCATCTAGCGTATCCTCAATTTTCTTTTCCATTCTTCTGTATATTATTCTTGTAAGCAACTTGGATGCATGAGCTGCTAAACTGATTGTGCGGTAATTCTCGCAATTGCCAGCTCCTGCCGTCTTCGGAATTGTGTAGATGATGCTTTTCCGAAAGTCAGGTGATATGTCGCCAGACTCCTACATTCTACACACCAACGTGAATAGTCGTTTTGTTGCCACTTCCCCCAATGATTTTAGAAATTCCGATGGATTGTTATCCAGCACTTCTGCCTTACTTGACCTTATGTCCTCCTAAGCTCTTTTAAATTCTGATTCTACTTCTGGATTCCCTGTGTCTTCTTAATCGACTCCTGTTTCTTCTTCTATCACATCCGACAAATCTTCCCCGTCATAGAGGCTTTCAGCGTATTCTTTCCACCTATCCGCTCTCTCCCCTTCATTTAACAGTGGACCTCCCGTTGCATTCTTAACGTTATCAAACTTGCTTTTAATGTAACCGAAGGTCATTTTGGCTCTCCTGTATGGTGAGTCCGTCCTTCCGACAATCATTTCTTTTTCGAAGTCTTCACATTTTTTCTCCAGTCATTTCGTCTTTGTTTCCCTGCACTTCCTATTTATTTCATTCCTCAGCGACTTGTATTCCTGAGTTTCCCGGGACATTTTTGTACTTCCTCCTTTCATCGATCAACTGAAGCATTTCTTCTGTTACCCATGGTTTCTTCGCAGTTACCTTCCCAACTTCTGTGATGCTCCTTTCTAGAGATGTCCACCCTCTTCAACTGTACTCCCTACTGAGCTATTCCTTATTGCTGTATCTACAGCCTTCCAGAACTTCAACCGTGTCTCGTCATTCCTTAGTACTTGCCGGCCGGAGTGGCCGAGCGGTTCTAGGAGCTACAGTCTGAATCCGCGCGACCGCTACGGTCGCAGGTTCGTATCCTGCCTCATCGATGTGTGTGATGTCCTTAGGTTAGTTAGGGGACTGATGACCCCAGAAGTTAAGTCCCATAGTGCTCAGAGCCATTTAAAACTTAGTACTACCGTATTCCACTTCTTTGGGTATTGATTTTTCCTGACTAATGTCATAAACTTCTGCCTACTCTTCATCAATGCTTTATTGTGATCTGAGTCTATGTCTGTTCCTGGGTATGCCTTATAACGAAGGAACTGATCCCGGAATCTCTGCCTGACCATGAAGTAATCTAAGTGAAATATTCCCGTATCACCCAGCCTTCCCAAGTATACCTCCTCCTGTTGTGAATCGCTATACTTTCTCTAGCTCTTCATTTTCAGGTTGCGACGTTGGCATGTATACCTGAACTATCGTTATCAGTGTTGGTTTGCTGTCGATTCTGATAAGAATAACCCGTAACACACTCTCTGCCCTGTCTACCTATTCTTTACGAATCCTATTCCCGTTATGCCATTTTCTGCTGCTGTTGATATTACCCTATACTCATCTGACCAGAAATCGTTGTCTTTTTTCCACTTCACTTCACGGAACCCAATTACATCTAGACTGAGCCTTCGCATTTCCATTTTAGATTTTCTAGTTTCCTACCACTTTTAAGCTCCTGACATTTCACCCCCAGACTCGTAGAACATATCCTTCCATTGATTGTTCAATCTTTTTCTCATGGTAACCTCACCCTTGGCAGTCCCCTCCCAGAGGTTCGAATGGGGGACTATTCCGGAATCTTTTGCCAATTGAGAGATCATCTTTTCTACAACAACAGAGCGCACGTCCTGTGGATACATGTTACGTGTCTTTAATTCAGTGGTTTCCATTGTCTTCTGCATCCTCATGTCGTTGATCATTGCTGATTCTTCTTCCCCTAGGGGCAGTTTCCCACACCTAGGACAAGAGAGTGCCCTGAACCTGTGTCCGCTCCTCCCCCTCTTTGACAAGGCCGTTGGCAGGATGAGGGTGACTTCTTATGCCAGAAGTCTTCTGCCGACAATGCTGATTATTAATCAAAATTTAAGAAGCGGTGGAAATTCGAAGCCTGGACCGAAGATGTTATGATTATGAATGATAGACGCTACTCTTTTTTTTCGGTGGCATAACCAGAGTAATAAAAGTTGTGCCTTTACGACATAAGGATGCTCCATACTATAGCTCGCTGCAGATTTTCCGCTGACTGTCGTCTCGTCGCTGTGTTGTTTTCGTTGTTTGTTCAATCTCATTAATAAAAGGAACTGAAAAGAGGTTTGAAGGTTATCTTCTCGTGTCATGAATAATCCAGCTGCGAAGCGGGTTATCGTATGCGCTCCAAAGAAAATTAGAAAAACCCTCTCTGTATTTAGGGTTCTTGATGTTCGCACAGTACCCTTCGTTGAGGTAATACCAAAAATCGGTTACGGTCTTTTCGCCATTGCCGAATAAGTAGTGAACAGCGTTACAGCTAATCCACGTCACAGAATTTATTTTGCTCTTGTAAAATACACCTCATCTGGGAAAAGAAGTGATCGTGTAGTTATCCTGTCGGGAGTCGTGCGTATGAGAAAAGCCAATATCTGACGCACCAAATACCAAACTTCCTTTGCCGAACCGCATTCGAAACGATGTTCGTCCATGTCAATCATGTGGTATGTGTCACACAAGGGTGAGTCGGCGAGGTGGATATCATGTAGGCAGGACTGGCACAACTGTATCTCATTAACAGTTATATACCATGCAGATTGCACGTCAGTATCAAGGGTGGTGGCATGCACTGCCTGCCACACAGCACGAAACTTTGTAGTGGGGTGTTTGCTTTCAATCACATCTGGCGTCCTGTTCAGTTGCATGGCAATATATATCGCCCTCGTCGTCATCAGGTGTATGGATAGTAGTGCGGTGTGGATGTAGCTTAATTCAAGGAAGAATTGGCTAATGTAGAAGAAAGGTGCTGGGATGTCCGATGTCATCACAGGGGATGTGAGTGAGGTGGGTCGTAAGGCCTCCAGTAATTTGTGATGCGCGACGGGCTTCGTCGCCACAAGTGCAGGTGACAGCTGACGAACAGGGCCTTTCTTCTGTTCTGAACATGACGAAGGCCTAAACCCCCTCTGGTCCTCTGGAGGCTTAGGGACTCGAAACGAATCTTAAATTACATGCCCGTACTAACAAAGGATCCCAAAACCGAGAACATGCGTTGAACCAGAGTAGGTGGTATCGGAAGTATCTGTGCAAAATGGGGGATGCGTGACGCCAAAAAAAGACGTTAGTATATCGCATCCGTTGCAGGAGGTCTAGATTTCTAAGACAGTGGTCACTTATTCCTGCTCTTATCTGATTCTATAAACGCCTGTAGTTAAGGGCTGTCGAGCGCTCCATGTCAGATGTGAAATCAATGCCAAGACAGCGGACTGGTCACTGATTTGTAGCGGTGCGACGCTTTCGTCGGATAGACATCTGCCTATAGACAGGGCGTGCGATTTGTGGACATTGAGACTGCTCCCCGATGCCGCGCCGTAGGTCGCCACCCACGCCAGTACAGCACGAACATCGTCATTATTGCGAAGAAGGAGTACCAGATAATCAGCATAGGCAGTGCAGCAAAAAGTGTGTCCATCAAGGGACATCTCAGTCAGGCGTTGTCGGAGTCCACAGAGTAGTGGTTCCAGGACGACGGCGTACAATATCGCAGAAAGAGGGCAGCGTTGTCGCACTGAGTGCAGGATCTGTATCGGCGGCGTGAGACGGCCGTTATATAACACCTTGGACGTCGCGCCGCGTAGGAGACGCATCACTAGCGCAACTATGATGTCCGGATACCCCATGTGTCGCAGTATCTCCATGAAAAATGTGTGGTCGACTCTGCCAAAGGCCTGGCTAAAGAGTGAGGCCAAAACTATTGGCATTTGGCGAGCGTTGGCTAGTGCGACCAGGATCGTTTTAGGCGTGCTGCCAGAAGCCGTGTTGAGTAAGGTGGAGGGGCGATAATCACTGATCCTGGATCCACCTCGTGGTTTGTGTATGGGCACAATCAGTACTTCTAGTAACGCCCCAGGGATCTGCGTCGTGGCAGACATAAGATCGCGGCGAATATCAGCCCATGCAGGTGCCAGCAATTGTTGAAAAGTCCAATAAAATGCCAGAGGGAGACCATCAGGTCCCGGGGATTTATGAGCATCCCACGCCTGTATTGCTTCAATGATTTCCTCCTCCGTTACATCTGCAGTAAAATCCACTGCCGCTGTCGGAGAGATCGTGTCATAAGTGAGTTTGCGGCAATCAGCTCTGGGGTATGTCTTACGATCGCGCCCTCAAGGTGGCAGCGAGTAAATCTGAGGATCTGTGCCTCGGTGCGGTTCAACGTCACCTGCCTGGCAAGTGAGTACGGCAATGTTGTACATTTCCTTAATATTCTGTAATAAAAGTGCTTGGTATGTCTCTTCCATGCTGCTACATCTCGTCCGTAGCCTGTCAAGGTCTTCCGGATGGCTGGTTTGGCACAGAGTAACCACCACGACAGAGTAGACCGGTAGGCACCACGCGGGTGACTACAGGAATCCCACGTGTTCTGTCAAGGCGTCGACATTCCTGAGAGGCTAGGTGGGCGACGCTCAGCTTGCATGGACGACGTCTGTGCCATACCTTCTGGCGGCCGAGGGTAATGGCACTGATGTAGCCCCCGTGGTCAGAAAACGCTGTGGGCCAAACTTCAGCACCTATCGTCCCCATGGCTATGGAGCGCGAGGTGTAAATTCGGTTGATGCGGCTGGAGGAATGGCTGGTGACGATATAATTTTAATACTCAGCCGTTTAATATCAGTCATTCACGTTTGTTCCGTACGGTGGTTATTAATTATCTCTAGCATGGGGCACGAAGTGTAATTTTTCGTAGGGGAGTAGCCAGCTAGTGGCAAAGGAGAGTAACTGCTTCTCACACTCCCGTCTCATACTGTCTAGAAAAAAATATGAACTTTACAAACTGTAATTGCATCCTGTTTGTCACACGGACAAATGAATCGTTTCTGTATGAATTTGAAGGAAGGCATACGTATAACTGACTAGTAGCCAGAGCCATTTGTTGTTGAGCCTCAAAACGGCAACTCGCTGCTATTCTCCTTGCAGCTGAAAACAGCAGGTGACAGTGGGCCCCGAAAACTTCCAGTAGCGTTGTACCTTCAATATGCAGTGTTTCTTCTTGCGTACAAGTAGATAACTACAGAACATGTTAATGTAGAAAAAATTTCATTAGCTGATACCTGCCTGACAAAAAAAGAGATACCTACGAATATTAATAAATCATACTGCCTCGAGTCAAGTGCATTGCATGTAGTAGGTACCTATTCTAAGGTGGCAGCAGTAGCAAGTCTAGTGTTCGAAAAACAGTTTTGAGTTTTCCCTTGTGAGAAATTGTGCTTCATTCACTCCAAGCTTCCCCGTTCCACGAAATTGTTATAAACAGTCTGGCCGTTCCCTTTGTAATGTATGCCAGGAAACACACTACTGGCCATTAAAATTGCTACAAAACGAAGATGACGTGCTACAGACGCGAAATTTAACAGACGGGAAGAAGATGCTGTGATATGCAAATGATTTGCTTTCCAGAGCATTCACACAAGGTTGGCGCCGATGGCGACACATACAACGTGCTGACACGAGGAAAGTTTCCAACCGATTTCTCATACACAAACAGCAGTTGACCGGCGATCCCTGGTGAAACGTTGTTGTGATGCCTCGTGTAAGGAGGAGAAATACGTACCATCACGTTTCCGACTTTGATAAAGGTCGGATTGTAGCCTATCGCGATTGCGGTTTATCGTATCTCGACATTGCTGCTCGCGTTGATCGAGATCCAATGACTGTTAGCAGAATATGGAATCGGTGGCTTCAGGAGGGTAATACGTTACACTGTGCTGGATCCCAACGGCCTCGTATCACTAGCAGTCGAGATGACAGGCATCTTATCCTCATGGCTGTAACGGATCGTGCAGCCACGTCTCGATCCCTGAGTCAACAGATGGGAAGTCTGCAAGACAACAATGCACCAACAGTTCGACAACGTTTGCAGCAGCATGGACTATCAGCTCGGAGTCCATGGCTGCAGTTACCCTTGACGCTACATCACAGACAGGAGCGCCTGCGATGGTGTACTCAACGACGAACCTGGATGCACGAATGGCAAAACGTCATTTTTTCGGATGAATCCAGGTTCTATTTCCAGCATTATGATGGTCGCATCCGTGTTTGGCGACATCGCAGTGAACGCACATTGGAAGCGTGTATTCGTCATCGCCATACTGGCGTATCACCCGGCGTGATGGTATGGGGTGCCATTGGTTACACGTCTCGATCACCTCTTGTTTGCATTGACGGCACTTTCAACAGTGGACGTTATATTTCAGGTGTGTTACGACCCGTGGCTCTACCCTTCATTCAGTCCCAGCGAAACCCTACATTTCAGCAGGATAATGCACGACCGCATGTTGCAGGTCCTGTACGGGCCTTTCTGGATACAGAAAATGTTCGACTGCTGCCCTAGCCAGCACATTCTCCAAATCTCTCAACAATTGCAAACGTCTGGTCAATGGAGGCCGAGCAACTGGCTCGTCACAATACGCCAGTCAGTACTCTTGATGAATTGTGGTGTCGTGTTGAAGCTGCGTGGGCAGCTGTACCTGTACACGTCATCCAAGGTCTGTTTGACTCAATGCCCAGGCGTATCAAGGCCGTTATTACGGCCAGAGGTGGTTGTTCTGGGTACTGATTTCTCAGGATCTATGCACCCAAATTGCTTGAAAATGTCATCACATGTCAGGTCTAGTATAATATATTTGTCCAATGAATACCCGTTTATCATCTACATTTCTTCTTGGTATAGCAATTTCAATGGCCAGTAGTGTATAATGAAAAGAAAATGACTTGAGTGTTGAAAATTGAATGAATAGTGGGACAAAAATGGCTCTAAGCGCTATGGGACGTAACATCTATGGTCATCAGTCCCCTAGAACTTAGAACTACTTAAACCTAACTAACCTGACAGCACACAATACCCAGTCATCACGAGGCAGAGAAAATCCCTGACCCCGCCGGGATAGTGGTGGGACATATCACACAGACGACGAAAAGGGAAAATCATTTTCCTGCTAACCTCAATGATGTGTCGTAAAACAACATTTAATGTCATGTATATATTTAGTTGTCGCAAATGCATAATTCTCATATCCGTGGGTTGTAACTGGAAAATAGCTTGATGACATGATTCAAAAAAATAAGCTTTGCATGAAGATAAGGTTTGTAATTGGAGTTCGTTAACTTTATAGCCTGCAGACTCTAGTAGCTAATGGGGTGCGATCGCAACGCAAAACGACCCAATTTGCTGCATATGCTGAAGTCACACATAATATTCATATTTAGTAGAGCACGATATTAGTTATTCTTCTACTAAGTGAAACCGAACGTAATATTTCTCCTCCGAATGCGAAAATATTTTCTTGACACCGACCTACATAGGGAGAAACGATCACCACGATAAAATAAGGGAAATCAGAGGTCTTACGGAAAGATGTAGCTGATCATTCTTTCCGCGCGCTATACGAGATTGGAATAATAGAGAATTATGAAGATGGTTCGATGAACAATCTGCCAGGCACTTAAATGTGATTCGCTGAGTATCCAAGCAGATCCCCATTTTATAGAGCTGTTGTCAGCGTATCATAATTTCCGAACCGCAATTGGGCTTGAACTTCGTAAACGACAGGTGTCATACACCTGTGGATATCTACGTCGTGTTTTTGTTACAAAGAGTCGATGTTTTCTTTGTTTTGGCGGGTAGTAGCTTTATACTTTACAGTTTTTTGCCATAGTTTATCGTAAAGAAACTTGAAGGGAGAAAGTATGTCGCGCATTCAGAAAAGATTTTTTACACTGCACTATAAACGGCGTTGTATTCTACACTATTAATAGGTCGGAAGCCGCACCGCTCTAGCAGTACAGTTTGTGTTAATTGCTTAACCGTGTAGCCTTAGGACTGCATGTGTTTATGTTCCACAATCATTTTGAAAGGCATGTGCTAAGGGCTGATCAGGGTAGATCCAGAAAATAAAGTCGATAGTTGCCAATCGCAGGGTGGAATGAGTATAATATCTTTGAATAGGAGAATCTTGGATGGTTAAGATAGCCGGGCGCGTGTAGTAAAAACTCGGTCGGAGGAAGCAGACGTGTGGTGACAGCTTTAACGTAGGATCTGCGCTATGCGCTTTTCAGGTTGTACACTGAACAAACTTTAGCATGTTAATGGGAGAAGTTATAAAATGATTTCAAAATTGTTTTTGTTAGATAATGTTCGGAGGAAGGATTTGTATGTCCAGGTTTTGACGCAGTAGCGTTTAGTAAAATTTTTTGTGAGAGTGATTAGTGCTGCAAAAATGTTGGAAATGGTAGTTTTTGTATATAACTTAAATTTCATATATATATATATATATATATATATAGATCAACATTGTGTTTAAATCTAACAGCCTGAATCATAATCCACATCCCTTGCTGGTATTGAATATGAAAATGAGTAGTAAAGTAAAGTTACCCACCAAATGACCGAACGTAAAGAAAATGAGGCCTCTATGCAATATATATATATATGTAGTTCATGGTTTGAAATCGATTTTGGTATGGTATAACTAAAGTTATCAGAGCAAAGTTATTTCCATTAACTAATTTTATGTCAATGCACAACTGGCACTATTCAGTATATAATTTCATTAAGTAAACATCAGGGCCAAAAGTTAATTTTTCAGTACTATCTTAACGCCATTGCACAAACGGTATTATTCTCTTAAACTTGATTGCTGAGTCAGATACATATTTCATTACTGGCAAAATGGAGGAGTGCACGAAACAAGTTCGCAGACGCAGTCAGATGCAGGTTTGTTGCATAATTATTTTGGAACGATTTCATCTTTGATACTTCCACTAATTAAAAAGAAAACAATTTTGGTTGGAGACTTTCACTTTTAAAGATAATTTTGGACTTGATACTTTCAGTTTCTCTCTTACCAATTCCTTCTTGGTGATGACCCGAGACACTAGAACAATACTTCTGAATTGATAGCGTAGTTGATTTGTGTGAAATGCTTCAAACTACGTCCGTCTATAACTCCATCATGCATAAACTACACGTTTCTACTTCATAACCGTCTGTTACATCATCACAACACTCTTACATTTGCTATACACCGGTAAGGGGTGTTAACCTCCTCGACATGCGTGCATCTGGAGAGATCTTGTACACTTGGGTGGGCGCTGTGAGTAAGATTAGCGCGGAGCAGTCTTCTCTGGACAGCAGTTACGGACTCGGTCCACTCTGTTGCATAGTGTGCATATAGAATTCCTCCTACTTATGGTCAGCTGCAAATTAAATCTGTGAAACAGTCAGGGAGGGTTGGTAAAAGGCAATGCGGGGATATCTACAACTTTACCCTAATAATATGAGAACGCTCTGTGACTCCCAGCCGCATAAGGATATATGGGCAATCGAAATCATACATAATGCACTATGGTCAAAGTACTGGAAATATGTAGATCAGTATAGGACCCTGTCTGATATTCTTTGGTACATATATATACGAGAATTAACATTGAATGGACGTATTGCACAGTTGTTTATCTACATGCGCAATCTCGTATACGATGCTTGCAAAGTAGTGGACGGGAGGTTGCGAGGTGCCGGGGCTAGCAGTGTATTTAACACTAAATTCTAGAATCTACACATGTAAATGATGCTCTAAGCCCCCCCCCCCCCCTATTCTAACTCCGACTTTTGCTGTTGCACAAGGATTAAAAAATATACGCGAACTGACTGTAATCAACCCTGCAAGTGGAGTAGAAAAGAGTTTGGCACCTGCAATAATTTAATTTGATAAATAAGTTAAATAAAGGAATGTTTCATTAATGTAGTGAGAAATGATGGGTTGTTCTACCGATTAACAGAATGAAAGTTCTGTCCAAAATAACAATATGATTTATTAAGACTAAACACAAAATAATAAACAAAAACACATGAAACATTTATAATACATCAAATTGGCTCAAATTGGATACACAAACAAACGCTGTGAAGGTGAAGAAGGTGAAGTTGTCCCTAAACTAGATTCTGAGGTTTATGACAAAGTGGTATGTGGAACCAATTCCTTGCCACTCAAGTCTTAAGAGAGACACACAGCTAACCCAACATTAATTGCTGCTACTCAAGACAGAACAAAGTTAGAAGAAGATGAACAGGCGCACTCTGCTGAGCTCTGATTATCACCTAGTAAAATCCCTATCTGCCGGTGCTGCGGACATACATTACCAAACTGTCTTCTTAACTGCCAGAACGCGATCTGGCGTACCGGAGGCGATGGCTGGTTGCTTCGACGTCCTCGACCAAAAGGCGAGAGCCAACTACCTAGAGCACCCGTACAGGCCGAACACACAACATTCCCGCCCCCACGACAGTGGCCGTGGTTAAACGTTCCAATCAGCAACTCGAAAACCGGCGGAAAATTCCACTCCATTGCCGGAGCACTACCATTCCACCAATGGAGATTCTTGGCGCCAATTTCTGCGCTGATTTTGCTACATCACGGAGCTATGTCCTGAGCCAGCCAATCACAATTACTATTTTGCAGAAAGCGCGGGAATTTTCCCACCACAACTGCCTGGGTACACAAGTCATTCCCACGCCTCGCTGGTAGCCCACCAGAAAGTGTTTTCGCTAAGATTCTGCGAAGTAACGGAACCTCTAGCCCAGCCGCTACTTCAGACCTCTCCGGGCGTGTCTTTTGACAATGTCGGCGTCTGCAAAGCATTCACTCGACTTCCTCACACCTGTCGGCTTAGCAGAGCCTGCCTGTCACCGGACCACCCGGGTGACAAGAGACGCTGTGTGGGAAGTCCGCGTGTGAAGGAATAGCAACTTTTCACCGCATGCAATTAGAAACGAAAATCGTAAGATAGAAATATGAGAGGGGGCTCATGCCACCTCTCATAGCCCCTACGCCATTTTAGATTGTAATTGGTGAGCGGTTGGCTCACTTAGGAGCAAGGTAGTGAGTCAATCGCCCAAGAACAATCTTACAAACTGACTCCACATGCCGCACTCTATAAAAAAAATCACTGCAACTGAAAAATGCAGCTCATAGAGGGAGGACTATTTATGGTGTAGCCAACTTCACCTTCTTAATATGGAACAGTAACACTCACATCACATATCCATACCCAGGGAGCCCCTTCCAAACACCGATTCACACAGACATTCACGCTCTAAATATGGCCCGGGCATGTGAGCCAAATATGGAGCAGTTTATTCTCTACAATCAGAGTTGGAGTGCTCCGCAATTAAATGCCCAAGATGTTACAACAATTTGAATCATTAAACTAACCTGAACTCACTCACACATGATACTGTTTAAGTTAACAATCTCTTTTTGTGAGCTTTCAGAATCTAATTACAACCTCCGATTCATTCTGTCTCCCTGCACCAAGAATAACCTTTACAAAATGTTCCCTGAACTGATGGTCCATTCACAATGACAGTGGTGGTATCTGCTTCAGTTTATGGGGACTTCAGGCACACTGTTTGAATACACACAACAATAAATACAAAATACAAAAAAACATGGTGTGGAGAACAATACAGTAATTTGTAATAAGAATTACAGTGTAAAACACAAACACATACAAGGTATAACATACATTACAAAAACAACACTAGAGAAAAATTTAAGAAATAAAAGAAAGAAAAAAAACAAGGTTCATGGGGCATCAAGTTGTGCATGCACATTGCACAATGTTCACGACTGTGCTGAGAATGAGGCACTAAACCACACTGTTAGAAATATTCGAAGCACTTCACAAATTCCACAGTACTGACATCACATAGGGCTAAACGTCGGGTGTTGTTGCTACATTGTTCCAACGGCAATAGGGTATGCTGGAGCATCTGCAGTACTCCGTTGAGATTGGACCAAGACCCACGCATATGATGATGGCAGTACGGTAGGAAGACACAGTGATAGGCTCTCCTCACGTCGATTAATTGTCTCTGAGGTCTACTTCTTGGGATACATCACTAGTCTAGGTCTCTTCTCTCGCTGGACAGTACTTTTACGTTTCCCAATATAGCAGTCCGACGAGGTGAGATGGCATGTGGAGTGACTCCACAAGTGTGTGAGGTCATCCATACAGGATCGAACTAGGAGCGACGATTGCTACACCTGCTCTCTAAGAGAGAGGAGAAGTTAGAAATGAGACCATTCATTTGTTAGAGTGTGTGGCACGATATTGCTTTGTGTATGCAGATCGGCCAATGCTAGTGAGTTGTAAAAACCCAAACAGGTGAGTATATAGCGTCCCTTTCTGTCCTGAGGCACATGAGGCGCAGGTTCTGACACGATATGTGATCTTCTTCGTGTACTCACGACAACGTGGTCTGCCGCAGGGAATCCCTCCAAACGGCTGCAGCGTCCAGAGAGCTAGCAGGCTGTCGCATGTGGGTCGCGTGTCAGTGTCAACGGCCAGCCTCACTTTCGCTTGTGGCCCAGCGAGGATTGTCTGCCGCCTAATCCCTCAGGTATACGGCCCGGTGACTGTCAGCTTGTAAGACCAGATGCTCTCGCGCCCTTCACGACAGGTGGCGCGCTGATGCTCTCTTCTTGCAGGTAGCCAATGACCTCTTGCTTTTGCTCCGGCTGGCCTCTGCATTGCCACGATACCCGTCATCTGCACAATTCTTACAAAAATCTTATACCTAACTTTTCCCTATGACCTTCTATGTTATAATAAATTTACATAACGATACATTGATGGTCTGTCATTTCAGACACTCCAATTTTAATTTTATAGTTATTTATCTGTAGCTATCATAACAAAACCATGGAAATAATTTATCTTGATATTTGTGTAGAGACCGATCTCACTATCGTACATGGTGTGTGACGCTATATTGGATGAAGAAATAAATGTGCAGGCCCGCACTAATATTACTATCAATTATATAGATCGACAGTAGACATGCTCAAGAATTAACTACCATTTGCCAACGATCTACATTCTATGTCTTTTAATTCAATTATGTTGTTATGCAGGTCTAAGTTTTACTGTGCTATAAAGAACATGCAACTATGCTACTTTCGCTCGCCCATCGTCCCTCCATCTCCGGTCTGTGGTTTGGCGACCTGAAAAATAGCATCTCAACAGACGCGCGCCAAACACTTGTGGTAGAAAACCGCCACAATATTAAGGATCTAGTTATTGTAAAATCCTAAAGTTTAATTTATCCTAGTATATGGTACTCTCTCTATTATTATTATTATTTTTTTTTATACAACACTCTTACATAAATCCTGTTACGTTGAGATGTCTCGCTGCTCGCCGCTATTGACGACAGTGATGTGCGCGCCGTACGACATGGCCTCCGAGTTCTCACTACGCCTCACTGAAACTCCAGAGACTGGGTTACCCATGGCTATACAAGACAATAAATTTATAGTTGCAACTTCTTTTTCTATGTTATGCAGTATTCGCGATCAAAGCACACCTTTCCAGAGGCAATGTAATATGACCAAGCCAGGACTGGTTCCTGTTGAGGATTCAGTCGCCCAACACACGCCGGCTACACAGTATGTCACGAACATACAAGTATAAGTCCCTGGTTATTCATCTCTGACAGTCACGAGCAGCACGCTAAATCCCCAACCAGCACATTGGCATGGTAGGCTTTATGCCCGCATTTCTCTCGTCTAGGGCACCATTGGAATCAAACGGTCACAGGTTCACCCCGACTTGCAAGACAACGATGCTGGCGCAGCTCTGCAAAAAACTATACTGCCCATATTCATCCTCGAAATCATGCAATATACCACAATCTTGCAGTGCACTGACGCGTGCCTGCAAGCATTGGTATGAACGTCTCACGAACTGGTTGTGGCCGCTATGGAGCGTATCACGACTTCTCAGAACGCTTCTAAGAGCACGTTCTTGTATGCGCCCGTTTGTGCGACATCTCGTCACTCATCTTTATCCCTTAACATGGACACCAGATAGGAAAGGACAAAAACATTGCTCATGGAAAGTTAGTGCCCCTTATCGCAACGACAGAGGAGATCCCGAACATAGACAAAAAAAGTTAACAGCAGTAAATTCTTATGCGAGAAAACGCAGCGTGTTAATACTTTAACAATCTTAATCTATTAATGCAACGATTATTGTTTCCCGAAGAAAGGTTCATATATTTGCCTATTCTACTATGTACACCACTTACACTACTACTATAGCAAGGTTCATGTATTGGCCCATTCTACTATGTACACCACTTACACTACTACTATTCCACGAACTCCTTTATGTGAGAGATGTGGTGGAGTCCTATGGACTTCTTTCCTTTCAGCGTCTCCAATTCATAAGCATTGTGGTGAGCTGCTCTCCTTATACGGTACGGGCCGTTGTAAACAGAATAGAATTTTTGGCATTTCATTTTTTGTTTGTTCGAAAGTCGGAAAGACTTAACGAGCACCTTTTGTCCAATTTGGAAGTGTCGTAGACGAGCTCCCCTGTCGGCACGTCTCTTCCTGACCTCTGCTGCAGCCCGTATCCTCTTGAGAGCCAAATCCACTATGGCTTGGTGCTGCGTTCGCGCCCATGGTGGGAAGTTTACGACCTCGGTTATCAAGTCCTTAGGAATCCGGTTTTTCAGTACTGTAATGGGTGCCAATTTTGTTATCCCATGGGGTGCCTCATTGATCACCTCCTGGAAGTCTTTAAGGAAAACGTCCCATGTCGTGTGCTGTTTGTTACAGTACAACCGGCACAAGTTTCCGAGTTCCTTAATAACCCGTTCTGCAGCATTCGAGCTCGGATGGTGTGAAGATATAAAAATGGGATCAATTTTACATCCACGCAACGTCTCCTTCCATGTTTTTGACATAAACTGTGGCCCATTATCAGAAATAATTTTACTCACATGACCAACCTGTGGTAGGAAATCCCGGATTAGGGCTCGTGATACAGTTCGTCCTGTCGCCCTCTTCAGTGGCGTAAAGGTAACGTATTTGGACGTTAGTTCAACAAACACTAATACGTAAGTATATCCTCTTCTTGTTCTTGGCAAAGGTCCCATCAAATCTGTTGCTGCTAATTGTCTTAATTTGGTCGGTACGATTGGTATAATGGTGCCTGCATGCTCACAGTGGTGTGCTTAGCCTTTTGGCAGTCTTTACACACCGACAGTACCCTCCGTATTCGACGCTCCATGTTTCGAAAGTAACACATGGTCCTTAGCTTGAGACTGCACTTGCGTGGTCCGAAGTGTCCATAGCTGAGGTGAGTATACCATATAACCTTGTTTATTATGTGTTCAGGGATGCATACCCCCCATTCAGTGTCATTGGCATAATTTCGGTGGAAAATTATGCCTTTCCGCAAGAGGTAGAACTGCCTGATGGTGGCGTGTCTTCTGTCTATCCATTTCTGTTTCAATAACACTAGGGCAGGGTCCTTGTCTTGCTCCTTCTTGATGTCCTGCATACTACAGGTAATAAAATTTTCAAAGGCTACTTTCTGCATATAGAAAAGGCAGTAGTGATTTTCCTCCAGATCTTCTTCCATGTTGTGCTCAAATCCGATCGGTGACCGTGATAAGGCGTCTGCAATAATGTTCTGACTGCCGGGGATATATTCTATCGAAAAGTTGTACTGCTGCAGATATGATGCCCACCTAATGAGCCGCCTGTGATTAAGCTTTGCAGTCATCAAGAACTCGAGTGCCTTGTGGTCTGTGTAGACCCTCGTCTTGCGACCAAACAGAAGGTATCTGAATTTTTCAAACGCCCATACAATAGCCAGCGCCTCTAACTCGGTTACTGAGCAATTCCTCTCACTCTTGGCTAGCACTCTGCTACCAAACGCAATTGTCTTCCACACTCTGTGTCCTTCATGTACATAGTCTTGGAACACCATGACACCCAGACCTGAGTATGAACTGTCCGTTACTATGCAAAGCTCTTCTGCTAAATTAGGGTGTGATAGGATGGGTGCTTGTAATAATGCGAATTTTAATGCTTTCCATTCGGATTCGGCCGCCTCATCCCATTCCCAAGGAATCTTCTTTCCTGTAAGTTGATGCAACCTAGGACTGCTCTGAGTTTTGACATGTACAAAGCGGTTGTAAAAATTTATGATCCCCAAGAACCCCCTTAACTGCTTCTTTGTCGTAGGAATGGGAAACTTTTCAATCGCTTCGATCTTTTCGGGATTTGGCGCAATGCCCTCACCCGTGATGATATGTCCTAGAAATTTGACAGAGGACGTCCCAAAATTCGATTTTTCGATATTGATAGTCACTCCGTATTCCTTGAATGTCGCAAGGAGTTCACCGAGGACCGCATTGTGCTCTCCCCAAGATTTCTCCGCGATCAGCAAATTGTCCACATAGCTGGTGACATGACGTTTCAAATTATCGCTTAGTATGCCGTCCAGCCCCCGAATGAATGCGGCAGACGAAATGTTCAAACCAAATGGGAGACGACGAAACCGGTAACATCTTCCAAATGCTAAAAAGGCTGCGTACTGTCTGCAATTTGGATGGAGCTCGATCTGCCAGAAACCCGATTTTAGATCAACTGATGAGAAGATTGATATTCCATGGAAGTTTTGTAAGAGTTCCTCTAATCGTTCCGGTCTGTCTGTTTCGGGTTATATTATGGTATTAATTTGTCGCGAGTCCAAGACTAAACGAATACTACCATCTGCCTTCTCGACTACTCTTAACGGTTTATTATAGGCTGAAGCCGTAGGTTCTATTATTCCTTCACTCAGCATTCGCGTAATTTCAGCTGCTACTTTCTGTCGATATGCCAAGGGGATTGGATAGGATGGCACACGAAACTGGTTGTGCGGACGTACACGAAATTCATATTGGAAGTTCTTTATTGATCCTGTCTTGGGAAGGAAGACCTCCGTATGTTCTACTAGTAATTTATGAAGTTCTTTGCGGTGGTCGCACCTTATATTGTTTATTGCTTCCACTTTTTCTCCTATTTTCTCCTTTATTTCTCCCATTATTCCGACTTAATTCTCATCCGTGTCCTCTGCCCTACCCGCAACGTCGACCTGTTCATCCTTTCTGTCTTTCAGACACGCATAGTTTATCCGTACACAGTTAGACGGTAGTTGAGCTGGGATCAGCTGGTCGTCGAACTTAATGTGGACGGGATTCCCTTTCCTCAAAACCACTTCACCTCGTCCTAGATCAACTATCGCTTCATGTTCATTTAGGAAGTCCGTTCCTATTATCATGTCTATCGCCAGATTTGGCACGATCCAGAAGTTAGACTCTATTTTGTGTCCTTGGGAGGAGAATTCCAGTCTTGTTTGTTGGGTGACCTCCGTACATTTACCCGCTAATGCCCCTTTTATTTTGGTTTTCTTAACCGATAGAACAGGCCAGTCCATCTCCTGAGAGCACTTCTTGTATGCTGCCTCAGATATTGCTGTTATGTAGCTTCCACTATCTATTATCGCATTCATACTCTTTTCAGCTATTGCTACTGTGATAAGAGGCTGCCGATCTTGTCGAGGAGTTGCTTTATGTTCCTCGAGCAGGATTTCTGATAAATCTTCGTAATGTATCATCCGTAGTTGGCCAGGTCCGAGATTACGTGCGAAATTCCGGCGGCTTGTGTTCGCACTAGTCTGGCGTCAATCCCTTGTTAAGCTCCCCCTCCTCTGACGTGCATTAGGATTTGCGGGTCTAGTTTCAATCTCCTGGTTCCACTGTTGTCCTTGGTTTCGCTCTCTCGAATTACGGTCACTTTGCCGTTCGTTATTCCTCCTATCCCAGATTCCTCGTCTAGATTGACCCTGCTCCCTGACGTTCTGGTTTCCGTGTCTTTGGTTTCCATAACCTTGAATAGCGTAACCTTACTTTGCCCCTTCTTCCTGTCCTTTGCGTCTTGTTTATCAAAGACTACTTCGAGTTCGCGCAATAGACTCTTGAATGCTTCTATGTCAGATCCACACTTCCCGACAAGTGTCTGTTGGTACCTAACTGGCAATTTGGAAAAGCAAAATTTAATGATTTCTCCGTTGCTATGTGGACTATCTAAAAATTGATTCTTCTTGAGTAAATCATCAAGAAATTTGGTTGCGCTCCTATGCCCAGACACTTCCAGTTCAGGACAAAATATTATTTCCTCTTTAATCCTGTCTTGCGTTTCCTTTGACCAGTAGGTCCGCAGGAATGCACCAACAAATTCCTGATAAGTCCGACACGTCACTGCCACACCCCGCATCTTTTCCGCGGCTTGGCCTTCGATGTGTCCACACATGACTTCTAATTTTGCCTGGGTTGGCCATGATGCCGGTAATGAATTTGTAAACGGCATCACCCAGCTCTTCGGATGCATCGACCCTCCATTTTCTTCGAACTTCTGAAATTTTAGTATCGACAGGAAGTGATTGTGATCAAAATCCTGTCTGATCCTCGCACTGGTGTTGTCACTCGTTTCCGATACTTGCACGTCTGCTGAGTGTCCTGTTCTATCTTGCTGATAACTGCGATGTGCTACCTCTGTATCACAGTGGAAGTGGCACTCAGAATTCACTCTCCTAAGTGGGCTATAATTATTGGAGCTATTACTCGCTGTTTCTGCGTGTGCATTGTTAGTTCCGCACTCGGTCATTGGGCTAGAGCACGGAGACACAATTCTGTGTATTCCATCATTGGTATCCGAACGCGCAGTGCTCGTGTGCCCGTTTTGCTCTAGTTTTGCTATCCGACTCTCTACTTCTTCCACTCGTTTCGTGGTGTTCGCAACCGCGATATTACCTTGAGTTTTTAAGAATGCTAGGGATTTTGAGTGGGATTGTGTTGTACGTCGCAAGCGCCCTGCGAGTTTAGAAGTTGCTTCCGCGACTTTCATGGCCCCTATTGCTGCCGTTGTCGCCAGGCCTGCTACTTTTTGTGCAGCCATTGACATTTGTTTTACTTCTCCACATTCTTTCTTTATTGTTAGTAATTCCCCTCGAATTTCTCCTATATGCGAAATTATGTCCTGAGTGTCCTTCTTACGCTGTTCGTCAGCTTCTTCCTTCTCCTTCTTACGTTGTTTCTCCTCTTCTTCCTTCTCCCTCTTACGCTGTTCGTCAGCTTCTTCTTTCATTGATCGTAGGAAGTTCGGTATTGGGTTTACGTCATCTTTTTGATCCTCTTCAAACGTGGGAGATGTAACTCTGGACACCTGGGCACTAGAGCTCTGACGTGGCCGAGCTAGCCCCTGTCTGCTCTCGTTAGTTTGATTACAAAATTCTGCTACCGTCTCGACTTGTGTGCCTGTCTCTGTTTCATCCTCTACCTCACTATCATAATCATGGCCGCGACGTTGCTCTAAGGTCGCGTCCAAATCACCGTCCTCATCAATGACCCTGTCGTCCTGTCCTGCTAAAAATGTGCCCATCTCATCTCCTAACCTATCCCCGTCAGTAACGTGCCTCTTATCCATTATAGTATCCACTTTTGTTTTAGCTTCGCTCACTAATAATCGTGCCTTACTTCTCGTGATCATTCATGAGAAACAAAATTTATCTAAAATACACAATAAAAATAATCTACTCCCTGTATTTTTACACATAGACATAAAATTTCAACAACGCCTCTCCAACGCTGTAATTATACGCACGATTTGTTGTGGTACAGAAACCGCACACAAACCCGACAAAGTGTGATGTGATACGGACACACCATCAAAGGAACACAAAAACAATGAACAAAAGAATATATACACTGAAAAAAAAACTGTAATCATGCGCCGCTACTTAAAACTAAACGCGGAACTACCAGAAAAAAACTTGGGTATTAATCAATAAAAAAATTAAGCAAAAAAAATTCTGAGTGTCCCTACTACTAATAATACTTGCTTATCAGCGATTCACAGGAAAGATCCGAGGCTAAGGGACGCCATTTTATGCGAGGTGCCGGGGCTAGCAGTGTATTTAACACTAAATTCTAGAATCTACACATGTAAATGATGCTCTAAGCCCCCCCCCCCCCCCCCCTATTCTAACTCCGACTTTTGCTGTTGCACAAGGATTAAAAAATATACGCGAACTGACTGTAATCAACCGCAAGTGGAGTAGAAAAGAGTTTGGCACCTGCAATAATTAATTTTGATAAATAAGTTAAATAAAGGAAGGTTTCATTAACGTAGTGAGAAATGATGGGTTGCTCTACCGATTAACAGAATGAAAGTTCTGTCCAAAATAACAATATGATTTATTAAGACTAAACACAAAATAATAAACAAAAACACATGAAACATTTATAATACATCAAATTGGCTCAAATTGGATACACAAACAAACGCTGTGAAGGTGAAGTTGTCCCTAAACTAGATTGTGAGGTTTATGACGAAGTGGTATGTGGAACCAATTCCTTGGCACTCAAAACTTAAGAGAGACACACAGCTAACCCAACATTAATTGCTGCTACTCAAGACAGAACAAAGTTAGAAAAAGACGAGCAGGCGCACTCTGCTGAGCTCTGATTATCACCTAGGAAAATCCCTATCTGCCGGTGCTGCGGACATACATTACCAAACTGTCCTCTTAACTGCCAGAACGCGATCTGGCGTACCGGACGCGATGGCTGGTTGCTTCGACGTCCTCGACCGAAAGGCGAGAGCCGACTACCTAGAGCACCCGTACAGGCCGAACACACAACATTCCCGCCCCCACGACAGTGGCCGTGGTTAAACGTTCCAATCAGCAACTCGAAAACCGGCGGAAAATTCCACTCCATTGCCGGAGCACTACCATTCCACCAATGGAGATTCTTGGCGCCAATTTCTGCGCTGATTTTGCTACATCACGGAGCTATGCCCTGAGCCAGCCAATCACAGTTACTATTTTGCAGAAAGCGCGGGAATTTTCCCGCCACAACTGCCTGAGTACACAAGTCATTCCCACGCCTCGCTGGTAGCCCGCCAGAAAGTGTTTTCGCTAAGATTCTGCGAAGTAACGGAACCTCTAGCCCAGCCGCTACTTCAGACCCCTTCGGGCGTGTCTTTTGACAATGTCGGCGTCTGCAAAGCATTCACTCGACTTCCTCACACCCGTCGGCTTAGCAGAGCCCGCCTGTCACCGGACCACCCAGGTGACGAGAGACGCTGCGTGGGAAGTCCGCGTGTGAAGGAATAGCAACTTTTCACCGCATGCAATTAGAGACGAAAATCGTAAGATAGAAATATGAGAGGGGGCTCATGCCACCTCTCAAGTTTTAGCGATGATACAGAAATTGGGAAGTATGCTACCGCCTCACTGGTCAGTGTTGAAATTACAGAAAAACATGTAAAATGGCTAAAATTGATCGCTCTCTCAACTGTGTTGCTTATTACATTAAATAGATGGAGTCTTTTCCATCCCATATGTCCCCTGGTATGCTGTTGATTGCCACATGATGACCATCACTTGTCTGAGATGGAGACTCTTAATGGGAGCAACACCCTCCGAGCATGGCCTGCACCTAAACAGTGATAGCGTGCATGACTTCAATGTGACAGATCAATCCAACGGGACACCTAGACATATGCTAGCATGTCACTGTGAAAAATTACTTTAAATGTAGAGGTCATCATCTAACCTTGGTCAGCTGTTTGGAAACGCCACACAATGCCACAAAACTAGTTTCCATATGTCTCATTGTCTTCCGCATTTTTTGTCAATAACAACCACTGCCTCTGCCTTTTATTTCAAGCATCCTGTACTGTGGAAGCAGCAGCAGCATCATTTTCACCATGCGATATCCAGTTTTCTGTGAAAGCCAATGGATCGAGACATGTTAATGTCGGTTTAGCAACTGACACAGACCTCAAACAAAATGGTGGCGGTGCAGGTAATTGTATTCATGCAGTGTTTTTATGTGTTACAGCAGAAAAAAACATTGTTTCAAATAACAACAAATGGGCCCTCAGTTGCATTTGATGGTCTGTGGGCTATTGTCCTCCTACAGTACAAGTGACGAAACTTTACACTGGCCTGTGGAAGCGATTTCAATTACCAGCCACCTCCTCCAGTGAACCAATACCTGTATGTTTAATAGGATCACCACATATGGTCGATGCAGGCACACAGACTGTATTTTTTTTCTGATACATCAGAAGACAGGGACATGGTAATATCTTATCGGGTTATTTAACGGTTGACATTAATGGAGTTTTTATAGTTCGTAGATTTCCTCTGTTGCATGGTATAAAATATCAAGGTGAGAGACAATGTTTGGATGATAGACACGAATGCACCCTGAAAGACGCAGATGCATTAGCAAAATCGTCATCCTCCTTCCATGCCCTGTATGATGTGGAGTCTTCCTAATTTTCCCAACAGTAAATGCCACCGTAACCGTTCGCACTATCTTTTCTACTGCCTTGTGTTGCAGGGGAAAGCTTCATTTGGAGCTGACTTACACACTATACACAGTTGGAGCTACGACAACATGTTCCCATTTCCACTGCGTGGTCAAAACGCGGTCCTGTCGCATTAACTCACCTCGTCCTGTTTCTCCACAGGAATCAGAAGGTCTTAGATATAGTGCTCTCCGACATCCGTTCAGGTCCGACATAATTTGGGACGATCACATGGACACAGCTGCAGGGAAGGAGTTACAGAGATTGTGGAACAGGTACAAAACGCAGAGGTACGGCCTAAAAAACAGCGCTGGGGATTTTGCTGTGTGGGATCGTTAGCAGATAGGTTCGAAAAAGGTGACTCGTTTCAATATATGAGAATGGCATGACTATGATTCACCAGTGACTGTAATCATCCAAAAACATCGCAACAAGACCCAACGCAAGTATGTGGGCGAATGGATAATTTATTCCAAATCTCAGACAGCATTTCTACCAGAAAGTGTAACGCTATCAGTGACCTGTGTGTGCCTGTAGACTGAATGAGGCCTTTTATGCAGGGTGGCGGAAACATATTCGTTAAGACCGTGTTTTTAATAGCGCGGTCCATTCGCAATATATATGGTGTGGACAGTATAATCCCTCTGTCACCAGCTTCAAATGTCATTTCTCAGTATTGTTCCCCAAAAAGAACATCTTCTTCCGTCCATTGATTCCCATTTGGCCTACCTGGGGAGTGTAATGCGTGCACTGGTAAAATGGGACCTGCCATAGTCTACAAAACAGCTACGTTCCCTTGAATTATAGCTTGTTGTAGTCGAACATAAAATGACTGTGTTTTTTTCTGACATGTGAACTAATGGCGTGAAAGATTGTATTTTCTAATGTTATTTTACGGGTCTGAAATGTTTGTAATACACATGTGCATGACAGTTTATTTGCAGACACTGAACACGAGAGACGCTCTCAGGTCATGTTATTTGTCTATGAAGCTGAAAGAAATTGCTTGATACAGATGTTTTTCTTTGGAGTTTAAATTCTCGATTTTTCTTTACTCTGATGACGGTTTCGAAATAATGAGGACATTCGGCAAAGTTTGGTAGTTTTTGCATCTAAATAGTGGAAGTTCTTTTTCCCGGTTTTACGCAGGGTGGATATGACTCTGCTGATCGTCTGTAACCGCCGATGGTACGCTTCGCTGGCTGTCGCATAAAATGAGATGCGAATTGTATCCTGCAGTTGAATACAAAAGCTATACCAATTTGACTCATAAAACTAAAAGAAAATGGACTGCTCGTATTTCCGTGAAAAGAGGACATTTATCATCGGCGCAGTTATGTTTTCCTTTTTAAATAGATGTTCCATTATAGGAGATGCGTTAACATCAAATACAGTTGTTCTGCATCATTGCAGAAAGCAGGCTTCCTGGGATGTGGGGTGTGTGGCGGGCGAGTGTACTATGGGTGATCGCCAGACACAGCCGCACTTCAACGATAGGTTGGGGGGCGGTGGGGCGGTTTACTGCTAAATTCCCCTTTTGTGCTGGTGAAGAGCCAACGCCTCAAGGCAGACCAGGTACTGCGAGTGATCGCGAGAGATGGTGGAAGGCCTGGTGAGACAAGCGATTGCAGACGGGTGGCAGCGCGCTGCAGAAAAACAACACAGCAATCGGCAGAACAGCTAGCCATTTGAAAAAGCGATCTGGAGTGTTCTCTGGAGTTTTGTCTAGTCTTTCTGAGAAATACATTTAACAGATTGCAAGAAACGGCTCTGAGCACAATGGGACTTAACTTCTGAGGTCATGTCCCCTAGAACTTAGAACTGCTTAAACCTAACTAACCTAAGGACATCACACACATCCAGGCCCGAGACAGGATTCGAACCTGTGACCCGGTCGCAGGGTTCCAGACTGGAGCGCCCAGATTGCAAGAGAGAGTTGCATTGATGTTAAATACAATTGTTCTCCTTCGCCGAACAGTGCGATGCTGGGGGCGATTGGGGATGTCTACTGTGGGTGGTCACAGACACAGCCGCTCTCTGACCAGGGGGCGTTGTGTGGGGGCTGTGTCGCTATATTTTAGACAAACAAGTTGCACTTATGGCAGCCGTTCTTTTATCTCCTGTTGTTTAGTTGACTAAACATGCTTTAATGTTGGCGGAGGACAGTTGTCTCTAGGTGGACAGCGACCCCAGCCAGCTCGTGCCGTGGGGTGCATAGTGGAGCAGCTGGCCATTTGAAAAAGACTGCCCCACACCCCCAGCTAAGAGGTGGGCGGATGAAGGGAAGGAGAGGAGGCATGAGGGAAGGCAAGAGGGCCTTGAATTTTTGCAGTTTCTGAGCCCCTCTGCAGTCATTGGGGATGACATTTTTGCCAGTACATGTGTTGCATTATGAACTGTTAAAGAAAACGCCTCGTGGAACTGAAATGAGAAGGGTGGCTGGCTTTTAAGCAGCTACAATTGAGTTACTCAGCAGCCGACTCTGATGTTATCGAGCACTCTGTCAGTGGATTGCATTGCGGTTAGCTGAGATGTCGTATGATTTTCTCTATAACTTTGGCTCCTCTCTTATCGTTAGTTCACTCCAGCAGGTACACATCCAAGGGGAAAGGATGGGGGCTCATGCTGGCCATAAATTGTTTACAAAGGAGTTCATGTTTTTATTTATTTCCGTTTACCATATTCCGTAGACTAAAGTAGAATGAAAATCAAAGGTTTCGCAAATGGGGAGAAATTCTAGAAATTACAAGCTATTTTTAGCACAGTATACTTCTCAGTTGCTTGTCTGAGGACCTCGCCACGTGAATGCACTGGATGACTGAAAAAGTACTCGAGCCAAGTAAGGACGCCAGTTGATAGAATGACCGAACCTGCTGCGAATAACAAATCCGACTCAGTTCGTGAGTCCACAGGTAACAATGGCAATTTGCAAAACGTTTAGTAAGATAAAACAGACAGGAAAAGACATTCCACTAAGAACAGAAAGGCTGAAGTTTTCCAAACGTAGGTGGAAATAACTGAAATAAACACCATTCCCGATGCATTTCCTTTCCATAGCCATAGTCAGCAGATCTGTGTTCCTCACTATAGTTTTAAAAGAAATACAGACAATTTAGAATGCACACTTCGGTTTTTTTGTCGCGTAAATCAATTTTGTGACAAATCCATGATTCATAATTGAGCTGCATGGCACATACACCTCTGAAATTTTCGAACGACAACTTTTCAAATTAACTTCAATTTCTGGACGTTACAATAAAATGTTTTACTAAACAATGATGTAAACAATTAATTATTGTCTTAAATTTTTAAATTTTTATTATTATTGTAATTATTAAAACAGTTAAAACTGCAGGGTGACAGCAAGTGGTATTTTATGGGTAAGAGGCAGACAGTACTTTTTCGCAAACCCGTAATTGTCTCCCATTTGCGACGCAAAAGTTTGAAATTGGGCTGAAAGGTACCTGTCACCTGCCTTTGATGGTGCAAAAGCTTGGCGCCCTGCGACATCACCTTCGGGCTCGGCGAAAAGGTCAGAAGTTCATGCAAGGTGTAAGGGGCTAATTCCACTCACAATCACCGTGGTCGTGTCGCATTATGGTCGTCGCACCCCCTTCTCACCCACGTCCCACCCCTCCTCATGACGCCTCTGCGATGGAGGTTAGAATAAATGGTTCAAATGGCTCTGAGCACTATGGGACTCAACTGCTGTGGTCATAAGTCAACTAGAACTTAGAACTACTTAAACCTAACTAACCTAAGGACAGCACACAACACCCAGCCATCACGAGGCAGAGAAAATCCCTGACCCCGCCGGGAATCGAACCCGGGAACCCGGGCGTGGGAAGCGAGAACGCTACCGCACGACCACGAGATGCGGGCGAGGTTAGAATAGACGTCCAACGTCGAAACAATGCGATTTTCTTATGAGTGGCCAAGATGAAAATTTCTGACACACCGCCCCTCAGAACTGACAAGAAAAGGCCAAAGTAACTGGCAGAAATGGCGTCAAGGAAACATATCTTTCAATCAGGGCGTTGATCCCCAAAAATTTCGCGGATGATTCGACATCGTGGCCCAGCAACCCCATTTAATTTAATCGCACCCCTTTGGGGTATATTGCAACTACAATTTTTGGCTCTGGTGTACAAGGTGAAATAACTAGGGATTGTTCAAAACCATTGGACGCTATGTGGACGCTATCCTGAGCAGGGTGATGGGTGGGAGGGGGAGGAGGGGGGGGGGGAAGAGAAGCGAGAGAGCATGACTGATACAATGGTCAATGGTACATGCATGAATGAAACAGCAAAGGGTCCCAGTTCGGGAAAAGCCTCACAGTCATTGCCACCTGTGCACCTTTTTTGGGCACTTTAAAAATTTCCCTGTACAGAGACATCCATTCACTGATTACTGACCGCTGACGTCACAGGCAGCCATTTCGACACACAGCTGAGTGGCGCTACGTCGCTGAAGCAGGGCCTGCTGGTCTCATGCGAAACTGGTACGTGGGCCGCATGTATCACATAAATGATAGATGAATAATTCAACTGCTAACTGTTGTCTACTGCAAGCGCCCCGCGTTTATTGACGTAAATCTTACAGCCACAGTCGTAGCTATTAAAATTTCACAAACACATTTTTCAGGTCTATGTGTGTACGGATAGGAATGTGTTAGGCGCTAGGAGAAATTCTTTTATACTTTATAGTCCAATTTAAAATCGTGTTACTATAGGTAAAAATTTATTTTAATTTAAATAATTATTTTCTGCTTTGTAGTTTAGTGTTTATGAAATTTCTGTGGTATGTAAATTGGAGGTGGAGGGCGGAAAAAGTACAGGGAAGGTAGAGACAGTTGATGTCAGCTGCATCAAGACTCCACGCGTAATCAGAGGAGACGAGAGAAACTGTGTGCCTCCGTACTACGCAGCTGCATTAACAACTGTGCCACTCGGACACACTGTTTACAGCAACTGCCAAACAGCTTGACGAGAAAGTAAGTTAACAATACATTGTAATCCAGCTCTGAGCTAAGTCTAAAATCTAACTCATCGGGAGGTTACTTTAAAATCAACTGAAAAATGTATACTGAATAGATACACAACGTACTAAAATGCTCTGCGCATGTCAGACCGGTTCGGATCATTATAGTAAAAATAATAAACGTAGCTGTAGAACCTAGGGAAGAAAAATGCAAATAAGTCATTGTGGGCTGTCCGCGAATATGATACGCATCCCCTTAGATTATTCAAACGCAAATGAATAATACATAGAACAAATGAATAGAAAATTAAGGATCTATTAGATGGCGATATTTTGGCTTAAGGAAGGATAAAGGCACCAGAGAGGCGGTTCTGACTCGGCGGCTAATAATGGAAACAGGACTGAAGGAAAACCAAGACATAGTCATATAATTTGTCGACTTGGAAAAGGTGTTCAACAATGTAAAGTGATGAAAGATGTTCGAAATTCTTAGAAACATACAGGTAAGCCACAAGAAAAAACGCAGATAATGTACAACATGTGTAACAACCAAGAGGGAACGATAAGACCGAAGACCAAGAACGAAGTGACCGGATTAAACAGGATGTCAAACATGGATGTAATCTTTCACCTATACTGATCAGTCCATATATCGAAGAAATAATAATGGCATAAAAGGAAGTTCAAACGATTGCGATTAAGACACAAGATGAAACGATGTTAATGGTAACATTCGCTGATGACATTGCTAGCTTTGGTAAAAGTGAAGAAGACTTACAGGATCTGCTGAATGGAATGTATAGTCTAATGAGTACAGGATACGTTTGAGAGCAAATCGATGAATGACGAAAATGATGATAAGTAACAGAAATGAGAACAGCGGAAAACTTTACATCAGAACTGGTGACGGTGAAGTAGATGAATTTACGGAATTCTGCTACCTAGGCAGCAAAATACCACATGATGGACGGACCAAGGATAACATAAAAAGCAGATTAGCGCTGGCAAAAAAGGCGTTCCTGGCCAAGAGAAACCTGCTAGTATCAATACAGACCTTACCTTGAGGAAGAAATTTCTGAGTATGTACGTTTGGAGCACAGTATCGTATGGCAGTGAAACGTGGAGTTTGGGAAAACTGTAACAGAAGAGAATCGAAGCATTTAAGATGTGGTGCTATAGAAGAATGTTGAAAATTAGTTGAGGAATGAGGAGATTCTCCACACAGTCGGCAAGGAAAGGAATCTATAGAAAACGCTGACAAGAAGAAGGGACAGGATGTTAGAACATCTGTTACGACATCACGTAAACTTTCATCGTACTAGAAGAAGCTGTAGGGCAGGCTCGTCCAAACTGTGCCCCCGGGGCGCTAGCGCCTGCGATCGCCCGCGGCCAGCGCCCCGGGCGAATTCGTGTGTTGCTGCAGTGGCCGAGCCGTGTCGCTTAGCTGGCCGTGCAGACCGCCCGCCTAGCCTCGCCATGCCGCTGCACGCAAATATTGCAATAGATAAAAATTTATTTTGCGACCACACATCGCTGTCCTTTTCAGCGGAACTGGGGGAAAACGCATCTAAAACCAATCTTTTCTGTTAGTTTTTTTATTTGAGTTTCAATGAATGAAACAATTTATTGTTAAAGTGATAAAAGTGTTTTAAAAACAGGATTGTACAAAATTAATTATATGTTCTTTTTTGCCGTGGCACGAGCAGGAAACAGGTGGGCAAAGTTTGTGCGCAAGCTACAAATGATCGCTGAGAATTAGGAAAACAGGGAAACCCTTTGCTGCTGGGAACCTCATCAAGGATTGCCTGGTCGACTCGGCGGTTTGTATTTGTCCACCAGACCTCACGAAAAAATTTGAAAAAATAGCTCTTTCGCCTCAAACTGTTGCTCACAGAGTCGAAGATATGTCCTCAGATATGGAGCAGCAATTAATGGAGAGAGCGGCAAACTTCATTTCACTTTCCATCGCTCTTGACGAGTCCGCGGAAGTTGCGGACGTATCTCAGCTCGTCATATTCATTCGAGGTGTCGGCGACAATCTGCGTGTCACCGAAGAATTTCTCGATCTTATACTATTAAAAGACACAACCACGGGTTTGGATATTTTTCTAGCCGTGGAAAACGTGTTAGAGTCAATGGGTTTAAAATGGGAACGCCTGACCAGTGTAACAAGGGATGGAGCCCATGCGCTACGAGGGATACGCACTGGACTTCTGAGTTACGTGAGGTCAAAAATGGCTGAAGTTGGCCGTTCCTTATTCGCGGCAGTCCATTGTCTGATACACCAGGAGGCACTTTGTGCGAAGATTGTCAACATAAAAAAATGTTATGGGCACAGTTCTTCGAACGGTTAATTATCTTCGCTCGCATGGACTCACACATCGCCAATTTAAATAATTTCTAGCTGAGATCGAAGCGGAATACCCGGGCATCCTCTACCACACCGAAGTAAGATGGCTGAGCGGAGGGAAATGAAAGGACGTCCAGAGGAATTACTTTGTGATCCTAAGTGGGTGGCGAATTTGGCTTTCTTGAGTGACCTTACTGGTCATTTAAATACTTTGAACATTTCATTCCAACGCGAAAATCACTATGTCGTTGATTTAGTGCAGACGATTCAAGCATTAAAAAAATTTATTTTGTGGGAAAAACAATTGCGCGAGAAGAATTGTGGACACTTTCCTGCACTAGAAAGCGTTAAAGAAGATGTGGATTTTTCAGATTGTGTTGCGAATTACAAGAACGGTTTGAAAACAGATTTTTGAAGATAATTGAGCTTCAATCGGCCTTAGATATACTTTGTTCACCAGTTTTCCCTTCGGCGTAGGACGTCTCACAAGTGCTTCAACTAGAGCTGATTGACCAGCAGTGCGATATCCGCCTGAAGGACCGCTTTCTTATGTCTAAAACTTTGGATGACTTTTACAGCTGTCTTCCACGAGAGAAATATCCTCTTTTGGACAAGCACGCGGCCTAAGTTCTCTCAATGTTTCGTTCCACGTATATCTGTGAGCGCTTTTTCTCTCTTTTATAGCGTGCTAAAACTAAGAACCGTTCATTACTTGAGGATAAAAATTTGACTAATTCTTTGAGGTTATCAGTCTCAGGGAATGTAGTACCAAACTTTGACAAAACCGTTTCCTCGAAAAAGAAAAAAATTGTAAAATGTTAATTGTCTTCTTTAACAATGTTGACTGTAAGAATTAAAGAGCTTTATAACCTCAATTCTATTTTTTAATAAGTTGTCAAACTTGGTCGGTTAAAATTATTACGTACAAAACAGCAAACTATGGATCCGATTTCTAAACGCTGAAAAGGGATACAAAGAGATGTAGCCCGAAGTATAACAAAAAATGTTTACTTGTAACTGCTAACAGTAAGAATGAGACTCTATATCCCGTACATAAAGTTATTTCTAAAATAGAATATTTATGACTCTAGTTCATTTAAGAAACTGATATAATTTTCAGAAGACGCCTATTGTACATATGACGAGTGTGCATGTGCAATACTAATGGAATGAATCTGTGGGTCTGAAAACAACTGAGATGTTCTTCGATTCTTGTTTTTGATATTGTTGTCTAAAGCTTTGCGTGGTAATTCTGCCACACGAACACTAGTAGTTACCTAAACGGTAAATGGTTTGCTTTTTTTACCGTTCATCGGCCTCTTTTACAGAGGTGCGCTTCCTCTGTTATTTTGTTTGCGTTGACTCTGACTGCGGGACAGTCCACCGCAGAGCAGTGGTGTGCGCTCTCTCTCGCTCCGCAGCTCTCTCTCTCTCTCTCTCTCTCTCTCTCTCTCTCTCTCTCTCTCTCTCCTATGCCGACACTAGCGACACACGGTCGCGGACGCGGCGCTGAACTACACTGCCTGACGCCCGCGGGGCGCAATTCTTAGATGAGCCTGCTGTAGAGGATAAAAATTGTAGAGGAACACAGAGGCTGGAATACATCCAGCAAATAATTGAGTACATAAACTACAGTTGTTACTTTGAGCTGTCGCAGGAGAGGAATTTGTGGAGGGCCGCATCAAATGAAACAGAAAACTGATGATTAAAAAGAAAAAAACAGAAAAAACAAACATGAAGTCCGGCGACACCTTCTTATGCACCGGTATACTTCTGCCATATGCATTGAGCGTTCACTGCTCTCAAAGACAGTCAAGTATCGAGAGTGCTTAAAACACACAGCCATTTCTTCTAAAAGAGTATCCGAACCTAGAATTCGCTGTTGCAAATAACAGACTGGAATAATTTTTATCGGACACTCTCCGTTCAATCAAATCTTGCCATGCGGCATGAGGTGAAACTATGAAAACACCTCTACTTTCAGCTCACTATTCACATTCACAAAACTGTTTGTAGGTATGCTAATAATTTATACCATGTTTCTAGTTTCCTGAAATTCATCATCACCATATGACAGCTTGTGATTAATTGGTGCCATTACAGTTCTGACAGGAACGAGATGCGATCATTCACTGGTTCTGGGTCATTTTCGGTAGAAACTTCTTCATCCACCTCTATCGATGGAAGTGCTTGCAAACATTGCTGCATTGGTTCAGCTCCTCCATTCACGGCAACATTGATGACACCAACTGAAAATTGTTTCTCGTTATTGGAAGGCACAGTTTGGCGGTTAATAGAAAGAAATTCTTCAATAGTATTTCGTATGATGACACAGGCTCTTCATCCATTCTATGCTTTGCTTTTTCCTTAGGTTAGCGGGAATAGATATGATCAAAATTTCAACATTACTTTCGGCGAGCAGTAAGTTTATCGAAGTACAAAGATTTAGGAAATTAATACCATCGTGTCCCCTGTCGCAAAAACTGCCATCACGCACGCCATTTAGACCATCATATTCAACAATGGAGGTATTGTCTAACATCAGGCTGTCGTGTCTTACAACGTCAAGATTTTTGATCTGTAAATAGCTGCGATTATCAACTGGAGAGGCACCTGTTTGATTTATAGTTTCATAATCGGTACATTGGGGAAGTCCATTGCCTCCACTCTGGTATCGATTTAAAACATTCGTACCCCATTCCTTTGATGGTAGAATGGCAGCACGAATTAAATTCGCCACGATTGTTGGGAAACATTGGCGTCCGGATTGAAATATTTCTTCATGTATTTGGTTCCAGGAAGAACGTACGAATCTCCATGAATAATTAATCAGCATGTAAGCATTGTACATTGGAGCAGCAGTAGATTGGTAATTAAATTCGTTAGGTCGTTCTGGCTGATTAGGAATAGCGCAGACGACATCCAACGTATTTAATCCCGCAAGTTGATTTACACTTACATCGTTATAGGAAGGGTTATATGATATAATCCAGTGAAGTGCGTTGTAGACTCGACTTGGTGAAACGTTATAATCTCTGGATATACACTCCTGGAAATTGAAATAAGAACACCGTGAATTCATTGTCCCAGGAAGGGGAAACTTTATTGACACATTCCTGGGGTCAGATACATCACATGATCATACTGACAGAACCACAGGCACATAGACACAGGCAACAGAGCATGCACAATGTCGGCACTAGTACAGTGTATATCCACCTTTCGCAGCAATGCAGGCTGCTATTCTCCCATGGAGACGATCGTAGAGATGCTGGATGTAGTCCTGTGGAACGGCTTGCCATGCCATTTCCACCTGGCGCCTCAGTTGGACCAGCGTTCGTGCTGGACGTGCAGACCGCGTGAGACGACGCTTCATCCAGTCCCAAACATGCTCAATGGGGGACAGATCCGGAGATCTTCCTGGCCAGGGTAGTTGACTTACACCTTCTAGAGCACGTTGGGTGGCACGGGATACATGCGGACGTGCATTGTCCTGTTGGAACAGTAAGTTCCCTTGCCGGTCTAGGAATGGTAGAACGATGGGTTCGATGACGGTTTGGATGTACCGTGCACTATTCAGTGTCCCTCGACGATCACCAGTGGTGTACGGCCAGTGTAGGAGATCGCTCCCCACACCATGATGCCGGGTGTTGGCCCTGTGTGCCTCGGTCGTATGCAGTCCTGATTGTGGCGCTCACCTGCACGGCGCCAAACACGCATACGACCATCATTGGCACCAAGGCAGAAGCGACTCTCATCGCTGAAGACGACACGTCTCCATTCGTCACTCCATTCACGCCTGTCGCGACACCACTGGAGGTGGGCTGCACGATGTTGGGGCGTGAGCGGAAGACGGCCTAACGGTGTGCGGGACCGTAGCCCAGCTTCATGGAGACGGTTGCGAATGGTCCTCGCCGATACCCCAGGAGCAACAGTGTCCCTAATTTGCTGGGAAGTGGCGGTGCGGTCCCCTACGGCACTGCGTAGGATCCTACGGTCTTGGCGTGCATCCGTGCGTCGCTGCGGTCCGGTCTCAGGTCGACGGGCACGTGCACCTTCCGCCGACCACTGGCGACAACATCGATGTACTGTGGAGACCTCACGCCCCACGTGTTGAGCAATTCGGCGGTACGTCCACCCGGCCTCCCGCATGCCCACTATACGCCCTCGCTCAAAGTCCGTCAACTGCAAATACGGTTCACGTCCACGCTGTCGCGGCATGCTACCAGTGTTAAAGACTGCGATGGAGCTCCGTATGCCACGGCAAACTGGCTGACACTGACGGCGGCGGTGCACAAATGCTGCGCAGCTAGCGCCATTCGACGGCCAACACCGCGGTTCCTGGTGTGTCCGCTGTGCCGTGCGTGTGATCATTGCTTGTACAGCCCTCTCACAGTGTCCGGAGCAAGTATGGTGGGTCTGACACACCGGTGTCAATGTGTTCTTTTTTCCATTTCCAGGAGTGTATATACAAGCTCTCCATACTTGCAGTCACCACAAAAATTACTACGACTATTTTCGATCGAGGAAGCATTGCTCCCTGTCACTGACATCAAAGATATCGAGTGCAAATGACGTTGTATGTTCTTTGAAACTGTGCTGACCAAGTCCGCCTGGGAATCAGATCATTTAGACATACGGAATGATGCGTTGAAACAAATGTCGTTCTGGTTCAGTTAGTACCGCAGTATCACAGAGAATGTCACCCGGTAGCTAGTTACTCTAATACGTCTTGGATAGAGAATGATATTTTGAGCTTTTCAGTTGCACATCACATCGACTGCAAACAAGCAAATCGGTTTTAGTTGCTAGTTCATTTATGGCTTTGGAGCAATCAAACAATATTTCACTACGTGATTTTGATAGAACTTTTCCCGGTAGATGTTGTGACTTGGCAAGACAGCCAAGTCACTATGAGAGGAAGCCGAAAGGCACGCGCTTAAGCTCACGCAGGCTGGCACGAGGTCTGGAACAGTTAAGGGAATTAATAGTAGCAAATAAAGTACCTATTTGATGTAATACTTAACTTTAATCCATAATTGGAGAACATCGCTCTGACGGTACAGGCATCACAAGTTAAATATCTATTGATAATGGCGCCTTGCTAGGTCGTAGCAAATGACGTAGCTGAAGGCTATGCTAACTATCGTCTCGGCAAATGAGAGCGTATTCGTCAGTGTAGCATCGCTAGCAAAGTCGGCTGTACAACTGGGGCGAGTGCTAGGACGTCTCTCTCTAGACCTGCCGTGTGGTGGCGCTCGGTCTGCAATCACTGACAGTGGCGACACGCGGGCCCGACGTATACTAACGGACCGCGGCCGATTTAAAGGCTACCACCTAGCAAGTGTGGTGTCTGGCGGTGACACCACAGTAGATGTCATAGCATTTGTCACAAGAAATGTTTATGGTAAAGCGAAAATACACCTCATCAGCTATGTACTGAGCATAGACCTCACGTTGACGTTGTAGTGTTGCTTCACGTCAGGATGTCTCATTACATCAGATTCCTAACGAGACATGTTGGCTTTAGTAGTCTCAACCGCTCTTGTTTGAGCATGGCAGTGCGTTAGTAGCAAGGGGAGCGATATACTCATACCCTGTTTCACTTCCTCTTGCTTAAGCAAATCGTTGCACGCCACTGGCAGATCGAGATGGTTGTCCGTCAACCGTCTGTCCTAGGCAGTTTTACATTCGACAATGCGTTCCTTTCGGGAACTTTTTTTGTTCGTTTACGCCGTTTGGCTGGACTTTGAAACTGACTTGCTTCCGATTCCTGTCGAAGTTTCTCTTGTCGTTTTTTCTTCTCCTTCTCTAAGTGTCACTTAAGTTGGCTGACTATCCGTTTGACCGTAGAAGAAATGGTCACTAAGGCTCTATTATTATTTTATTGCTGCCAACTGTTGTGGGAAGGACTCAAAGAACCAACAGAGAATGGCCGACCGGCCAAGGACCATCAATAGTAGTTAGCCAAGTGTGAATATGAGGACAACGAGAGGAAAATGGACAACAGAGACGGCACGTCGGAATAACAAAGTTCAAACGAGTAAACCAACAGCGAAAACCCGAGGCGTGGCGAATATCTCGAATGCATTCCGGTACCAGCCGCACAGCACGCACGTCCTGCAGGCAGCGTTACCAAACCTTTTCACTCCCAAACCCACCCCTAAGGGAGCTAGGTGGATCAAACAGAAAGAAAGAAAAAACATGTTTGTCTTTCAATTCTGTGCTACGTTTAAAATTTCTAGACTCTTTCTCTTCGTGAAGTTAGTTTAAAATCGGCAGCAAAATTTGTACGGAACTGACAGACAGAGAAGAAATCGATCTAATAAAAACGTGTCAAAATGTGACCCTTACGCAGGTTGTACTGCTGTTCAGTGAATAACACATTACTATACGTTACTGAGACATTTAAAATCAAACTACACACGATGTGGTCAGAATATTAAAGTCGAATAGGCAATATGTCAATGAATTTAAAAGCACGACTGTACCGTCAAAGATACAAGAAACATATACAAAAAGAAACACACACTGTCAAAAACATTGCTGTATAAATATCCTTGAACTAAAAGTTTTACGGGAAAGTAAGAAACATAAATATATTGGAGACATGTAAAGCTTTAAAAATGAGGGAGGATGAGAAGGTGTAACATTTTCTTTGTGTTTAGGAAGCAGAAAGCCACCAAAATAATAGTAAATATTTTCGTATGGTAAAAATACTAGAGCATGGCTCAGTCACAAAGTTATTACAGTACATGTATAAAAGAAGGTCAGTTTCTTCCAAGTCTTCTGCCAGCTTGCCGAGCGACAGCGTATATTTTTAATACACTCACAGCCGATGGAACCATTTCATATGAATGCGGCACTGTTATCATGCAAATAAGAATTTCTCTAAAACTAAATACTACCACATGACTAAATGCTTAAAAGATGTGACGAAATTAATTTGGTCTTGACAAGTCTAAAAATTATAAATGAAGAAAATGACATTGATACTTTTTCTGGCAGGACGGTTTACGCTTTCTTTTTTTTTTTTTTTTTTTTTTTTTATCGACTGCTTGCGAGAGACCGGTCTGGCAGCAGATAAACCGGTTAGTTAGGAAAGTTTTTCACATATTTAAACTTTTAACTAAGTAAAACATGTAGATAAATGCTGTTCTTAGAAATATGTACATTGTTGATGTATTTTAGATGAACTGAAACGAAAGTTAAAAGGTAAGCGCAAGATTATATCGATTCTGCTATGGCAAAATGATAATGATGCTGGTGGATGAAAATGTTCGTGTTAATTATGGAAGGACAAAGATGTATAATACGATCGGGCCCAGTGGAACCGCAAAGAGCATCTAGCGCTTACTAAGGAAGATTATAGAGGTGTGGGCAACGAAAGGGTGGGATAAGGTGGGTTGTTTATTAAGGCTGGAATGAAGGGTATATCTCCAGACAGATTTGATCTTTGGGTAGTGGGAGTTGAGTCTGAAGATGCTCCAGGACGAGAAGGTGTAGTTCAAAATGGTTCAAATGGCTCTGAGCACTATGGGACTCAACTGCTGAGGTCATTAGTCCCCTAGAACTTAGAACTAGGTAAACCTAACTAACCTAAGGACACCACAAACATCCATGCCCGAGGCAGGATTCGAACCTGCGACCGTAGCGGTCTTGCGGTTCCAGACTGCAGCGCCTTTAACCGCACGGCCACTTCGGCCGGCGAGAAGGTGTAGTAATATTGTTGAGGTGGTATAGGATACGTGTTGGGGAAAGTAGACAGATGCGGTGGGCGAGGATCACATCTTTCTAAGATTTCAAGCGATTTGTGAAATTTAGGAGAGGTCGAGAGCCAGGCTGTGCTGTTACGTTAGGATGCGGATGATGAGGGCTTTATACGAAAGGTTAACTTTACAGTGCTGGTCCAGTCCCCAAGCTAAAGCCGGCCGGAGTGGCCGAGCGGTTAAAGGCGCTACGGTCTGGAACTGCACGACCGCTGCGGTCGCAGGTTCGAATCCTGCCTCGGGCATGGATGTGTGTGATGTCCTTAGATTAGTTAGGTTTAAGTAGTTCTAAGTTCTAGGGGACTTATGACCACAGCAGTTGAGTCCATAGTGCTCAGAGCCAACCCAAGCTAAACATGTAGTTTCGCTGGATGGACAAAGGCCAACCGAAAGTAACGTGTTCGCCGCGACACCTAGAGTCGTGCCACCCGAAAGCGGAACTACTTACAACACAGAGAAAGTCGCCGTCACTAGCGTAATATTATAAACTCTACACGATACTGAAAATAAAAAAATGTGGATATCTTGTTGTTTCCTTTTTGCTACACGCTCTGCTTGCACGTAATTTCATACAAATATGCACTACGCTGAACGCCTTTGACAGTTACATTGTAGTACAGAACTGAAATTTTATACATTCAGTATCGTCAGTATTAATTACGTGCAACACACATTAAATATCTAAATGATTAATTGCCCAACTGCATATCACATCACTGTCTGAGATTGAGACGAAATTTATTTTCGATAAGCGATAAACGAAGAACAGTTCTTCATCCGTCCTGTGGTCTTAAATGTATAGAATAATAGTGTACAACTGTCAAAATTATCTTCCGCCCACTTTTCTGTTCCATTGCCACAAGTTTTTCGCGTAAACGTGTTTTATTCGTCGATTAAACATATAGTTGACTTATTTTGCATCTATTTGAAATTTACTACTCAGTTTTACAAGGCGTATTCGGAAAGTAAGGTCTGATTCGGCGCGAAATGGAAACCACTGTGAAAATCAGAAATCCGTTTACACTTTGAACAGGTGTGTTGGGCAGTGTCTCTACTACGCCCGTAGATAGCGCTACGTCGCTCTTTTCAGTCCAGGGCGCACAGTGAGCTCGTAGAAATGCCTACAACGACAGTGTTTCCCGCCTAGTATGTGGATCTGGTGAGAGATTGTGCCGGAAGGCATGCAGCCCACATAACATAAATGTTATGCGTTTCTTTATTCAAGACACTTCTCATCCGCATTCTTCAGAGGCAATGAAAATGCACCTGCAGCGTTTTCGGTGGGAAGTGCTTTATCACCCACAATACAGTCCTCAGTTTGCTCCCTCCGATGTTCATCTCTGCTCACATGAACAGCTGGCTACGACGGTAACATTTTGGCACTAACAACGAACAGCAGACCAGTGTAGAGAACTGAGAGACCGCACAGGAGGCTGCTTTCTGTGACGAAGATACTGGAAAGTTCGTACGACGCTACGACAAATGTCGAAGTCGGGACGGCAACCATTTAGAGAGGTAGCAGGAAGCTGTGGCTAACTGTTGCGAATAAAGAAAATTTGATTTTCACTGTGGTTTCCATTTCGCGACCGATTGGACCTTACTTTCCGAATAGCCCGTATATTCCGTGTGGTGCGTGTGTGTGTGTGTGTTTTTGTATGTGTGGTAGAGAGATAAAGGGGGGGGGGGGGGGAGAATAAATGTTTAGCACCGGACGCTGCTCAACAACAATGATTAATTTATGGGATATGTGTTAGATATTCAAATTTATGTAGGACTTTGTGGAATTTGGACATTCCTATTTTTGCTTACAAGAACAGCTTTATTGCTGGGAAAATGATCTCTACGTTTAGAAATTACTTTCTCGGTATGTTTGAACTCCACTACGTCACTTGCCAATCATTATACAATATGCAATTTGACTGACATAATCTTTTACTCGCCTGAAAGAGGGACGAAAGGTACGGCTACAAACTTTTAGATTCCGTTACGCATTTGTATCCACAGGAGGCTACAGTTACCATGGTTTGTGACCCGTACGTCTTGAGCGTGGTTAATAAAGTGCATTTAAGAACTGGGGAGTGCTTTCCACAGGTGTGATGAAATGAAAATCTACTGACAAGAAGTGGCTTCGAAATGTGCCTCTATTTCATACCATAGCACATTTTCTTGCGATCGATCTTGGCCTCACGAAAGCGCTTCTGCAACTGCTGCTATGTTCTCCACGATTCCTTTTTCACCACGGCAGTTATTTTAGGTTGTTCTTCGGCCAAATATGTTTTCAATGCTTTTTTTAAAATTTCTCATTGGAGTAATGCGAATATGCTTAAGTGTAAACGTCCCATTGTGGATGAGCAGGTGAATATCAATAATCCACGTCACCTCTCGGTCAGTTTCGTGCGTTCCGAGAAGAATACTAATGCATGAATATGCAATCCTTCTCAGTCCAACTTTTTTATATAGCCTGTGAGAAAAAAGTTGCCTCCATATTCTGCACAACTTACCACATGCAAGGGATAATATTTCTAATTATGAAACACATTGTAAGTAGCCTGTTTGTATGTTGGCAGCGCTATAGACGGTGTCAATATCACTGACAGCGCTCTGCGCCTTCGGCAAGAGATTCTGTGGTTGGATGGACTAGCAGATAGCGAGTGGAGAGGAAAGTGTATGGACATGATATTCTTAGTGGTAACTCTGTGTTGGTGGGACATGCATTGTAAAGCGAGATGAAATTATGTGTTTATCAGAAAATACGCAAGGAAATGTATGATGATGGATGTTTGGTTGATAATGTTTGGGCAGTAGAATTATTGATAATTATATAATTTTTGGAACCGGATGTCACATGAATAAGGTAAAATTTTATAAATATATTGTTTGCTCTTCAACAAAATATTTCTTTCGCTAACCATATACCTCCTAGTAGTTAGTGTCTATAATATTTAAAATCCTTATATTTAGCTGGCCGTATTTGTTACTTGCTGTAGTTCGTGTTAAGAAGATTTTCTGTGAGGTAAGTGACTTATGAAAAAGAGTGGGGTTTGCACTGTTGGGATTCGTGATTGAAATGAGTTTAGGCAATTAACAGAGTTGGAGGTAGTTTCAAATTTCTTCAATTTCATATTTTTTGGACTTGTGTTATTGTAAGGATTTCTTGCAATTCAGGCCATTCTTTTGTGTTAATTATTGAAAGTCGTCAATGTATAGCAGTCAGATTGCGTCGGGCCTGTATATTGTGGGTAATAAATGAATAGGTTAAGTTTTAATTGTCTTTGCCAGGGAAAATTCTGAAGGTCAGTGTTTAACGGAAATAATTAAAGAGTTACTTTCATCATGCGTTACAAAAAATTCTTTTTCATTCACACTCTCGTTACATGGATCTCGAAAAATAGCCCTAAACGATGAAGATTAATTTCAAATTTACATTCTGTCAATCCCTCCATGAATTTGCACCGTTCAGTGAAGTATTTTACCAATTAACAGCACCGTGCACGTTGCTTGTTCCACATTTAGTAAATGAGAAACTGGCATGAACATGTCAGACACCGGAGTACCCAGTGCCGAAATAGAAACATTGATTTTACGAATCAGCCATAGCAATACTCAGACACGCTAGCAGAGGTAGGAATTATGTTCCAGTAGCGTGCTTCGCCACAATAAAAGTTCCCAAAATATGTTGGAGACCAAAGAATAAATTTAACGCACTGTCACGACAGATGACGATAATTTGATAAGCTCAAACTGTATACTTTTATTACGATCCGGTATTTCCCTTGTTCTGACGGTGGAAAATGTTTTCTCTGTCTCTAGCGGTAAAATACTGGACTCGGGTAAATTTATAAACGTAACTTCAGTCCGCCGTGTAGCTGCTGAATTTTTTTTTGCCTTGGATCTTGATGTCACCATCAGCAGGATCTACTTCTAGTTGTAAACTGGATCTGCAGTGAAAGGTCTACCAGTCTGCGCAGGAACAGATCACATTAAATGTTACCTGTACACGTGAATATGTGGCGACGTCGTGTAATGGCGTTTGTGATACCCACATAGTACGCAAATCTCACACCATTTCTGAGTGTTCAATAACAGATCAATGTCGTGATATTAAAGACCTCTCTGCTACTTACAAGTGACCTAATCTAGAAAACAAAGACAAAAAGGAACTTTTGTTAGCGCTATACAGTTAAAAATACTCTTTCCGTGTTCGTTGTTGTGTACTGGAAGACAGCACACAAAGAAATCTAATGAAGTTACAGACGTTCGAGTCTCTAATAAAGTTTCTTTTCACTTTTCAAATAATACTGTATTTTTTGAACCTGAATTAGTGGTAAGGTCTTATGGGACCAAACATCTGAGATCATCGGTCGCTAAGCACTACATAATCTAACTTAAACTAACTTACGGTAAGGACGACACACACACACACACATGCCCGAGGGAGGACTCGAACCTCAGACAGGGGGTCCGCGCGGACCGTGACAAGACGCCCTAGAACACGCGGCTGCATTTTTCCGAAAAATTGTGACACATATTATAAGTACGCACCAAAGTTACTTTTGTTACGATAACAACGTCATACAGCCATAAGCTGCAAGCGTATGGACGAACGAAAAATCGACCGACAGAAAAATCTGTAGCGAAACACTAAATCATCTGCCGAGGGGATCCCCCATTAAATTTTACGAATCTGGCCAAGTGAATTACAAATTGTGGAAAAAGTAGAAGAGAACAATTATGGAGTTATGATGTCGACTTAAAAATATTGACTTACGTTTCAAAAATCAAACAAGTAAAACCTAACTTTCTAAAATGAATAATACACTTCATTTCTTATTTGTTTTTTCATTAAGGTAACTAGCAACGTTCCTGCATTAGAAGCACTATCACTAGTGACAATAGCTGATATGTAACATAAGGTTACGTGGTCTCCAGTAAATATGTAAAAACCATTTAATAACAGCCACATCTACATAAATACTGCTGCAAACATGGTACGGTGCGTAGCGGAGGGTATTCTGCACCACTACTACTTTTCTGTTCCATTCACATATAGAGCGAGATAAAAACAACACTATATGCTTCCATAAGAGCCCGAATTTCCCTTATCTTCGTGGTCCTTAGACGAAATGTACGTATGTGGTATCAGAATCGCTTTGCGGTCAGCTTCAAATGCCGGTTCTCCAAATTTTCTCTATAGTAATTCTCGAGAAGGACATCACTCTCCCTCAATGGTTTTCATTTGAATTCCTGAATCATCTCCGTACTACTTATGTGTTGTTCGAACGTACCGGTAACATTTCTAACAGCCTGTCTCTGAAACACTTCGATGGCTTTGTCCACTCCGACCTGGTAATTCCAGACACTCGATCAGTACTCAGTAATGGGTGAACCACACTCTTCAAAAATTTTCCCAATAAACCGAAGTCGACCATTTGCCTACCCCAGTACAGTCCTTACACGCTCGTCCCATTTCATATCGGTTTGCAACGTTTTGCCAAGATGTTTAATCGAAGCGACTGCGTCAAGAAACACACTGCTAATGCGTTATTCGAATATGATGCGTTTGTTTCTCCTACTCATCTGCATTGACTCGATTTCAGCTGGCATTCCTCCTACAGTCAGTGGACAACGACACCTACCTTACGCCACAGCATCATCGGCAAACAACCGCAGATTCCTGCTCACCCTCTCTGCCAAATCATTTATGTATGTAGAAAATAGCAGCAGTCCTGTCGCACTTTCCTGCGGCAGTCCTAACGATACCCTTGTCTCTGATGAACACTCGCCGTCAAGTGCAACGTACTGGGTTACTTAAGTGAGTCACTCACATATCTCGTATAACATTCGTCAGCTCGTACCTTCGTTCACAGTCTGCTGTGGGGAACCGTGCCAAATGCTTTTCGGAAATCTAAAACTACGAAATCTCACCGTTGCCCTTGATCCATGGTACGCAGAATATAATCTGGGAGAAGGGCAAGTTGAGTTTCGAGCGAGCAACGCCCTCAAAAACCCTGATGATCCGTGGACAGAAACTTTACCGTCTCAAGGTAATTTATTATATTGGAACTGAGAACATGTTAAAGAATTCTGCAGCAAACCAATGGTCTGTAATTTTGCAGGTCCGTTCTTTCTGCCCTTCTTATATACAGTAGTCACCTGCGCTTCTTCCCAGCGCTCGGGACCTTGCCTGGGAGAGAAATTAATGATAAATGGAAATTAAGGAAGGGGCCAATGCAGCCGAGTCCCCTCTGTAAAACAAAATAGAATTCCGATCGGGCCTGGCGACGTACTTGGTTTCTTCTCTTTCATTTGTTCTCTACCCCCGGGATTGCTTGTTCTAGTGTAGTTTCAAAATTTCGACGCAACACATTTCAGTTCTTTATGAGCCCTATTGATTGGCCTTCCACTTATTACTGGATGCAGCTAATTTCTACCTGCCTCAGGTTGTGCCTCTATTTCATAAATTGAGTGATAAAATTTGTAAGCATTTCTAAATTCACGTGTTCCTGAACTGTTGATTGCGTTTTGCTCATCGACTCTAAGCTTGGTTAGGTACTGCTCTCCCTTCGTGTCCCTTGCAAAATTTCTTTCTCTTTCATTATACCCGTGGGGTCCACAGAGGTTTATCCAAAAGGAGGCAATACTCTAAAATTGTCTTTGTTTGTGTAGCTGACTCGATGATATTGAGGTAATGTCGTACCCCAGAATGACAGGAGAAACGTGTGTGAATTCCTAAGGGACCAAACAACTGAGGTCATCGGTCCCTAGATTTACACACTATTTAAATTAAGAGCAACACAGTCACACCCATGCTCGACGGAGGAATCGAACCTCCGGCGAGAGGGGCAGCGCAATCCGTGACAGCACCTCAAAGCACGCAGCCACTCCGCGCGGCCATGACAGGAGGCAAATACAAAGTATTGTGTGTCAAAGACTGAAAGTAACAACTTAATATTTGTACAAGCAAGCTAAATCATTTTGTTTTTTCGCCATGAATATGGATCCAGTCTCTTTGATGTAACGTCCTTAAATTAGTGCCCCATATCATTAAAAACAACATATTCAATGAATTACGAAGCAGTTCTAGAATATAGTCACAAAATATAATTTTTTTACAATTTCCTAGTAACATTGTGATCACGCTGAAAATTAAAAATATTAATTAGAAGTAAATCATAAAGTTCTGTTGGTTATCAACAGAAATGACACTAGTTAGTATTTCTCAGATTGTAAACACGGGAAATGAATTTCATAAGCGCTACTCACCTTTTATGCAACCTGTAACACTTCACATCTGATGTGTTAATGCATTTATTGCACTATTTTCATGCCATATATATTTTTCCTGAACTGACTGGTGTAGTTCAATTCAAACATAATGCGTTCTGAAAGTTACACTTTTACTTTATTTGGGGAATGTGCAACCCGGGTTTGCATTCGTCGAGTTAAATATGAGAATCCAACCAAAACAAAATGAAACTTGCCACACAACCAACTTACAGTCCGGGACTGAACGAAGATGGTCCTCGTCTACCAGCTGTGGCATAGTAGTGTGCTGCATGCCTGTTCGATTGGCGAATATGCAACTCTCTGACTGCGAGTTCCATTATATTGCACCCCATGGAATTTGAGTATTCTCTACCTTTAAATTTCAAACTTCTTTCCTTTCTTCTGGAGCACAAATGATATTTTCTCGTATATGCTCATGAATTTGGATACGTAAATGAACTGCAGATGACACGTATAGTACGACCGTTTTAATCAGTATTCTGCAGTCGCTGTACAATTGTAAACTTGAACTGTGATTTCAGCAACCCATAACTCCTTTTCGACCAAAGAAAAATGGTAAGCGAGTGTTGTTGTGTGGCAGGAGTGTGACGTGTCCTTGAGGGAGTGGGGACGGATGTGGGACAGCGACGTATACACTGATGGAAAAAAAATCGAAGCACCATGAAGGAGTAGTGCTACATGAACGAAAGTTGGTAAGCGTGTTTTTACGTCTGAAACATGATGCACATTTAAATTTCGCGCCAGTCGCATAATAGTGGCGCTAGTACCGCAACTATGAGGATGCAAACCGAGTTTGCAGTAAATACACGGCGTAAGAGTCGTGAGCGTTAGTTACCTCTTATACTGGACATGGTGAGTTGACCTTACTGAAGACTGCTTTTAAGACATCAAAGACGCCATTATCGCAACCTTACTGATTTTGAATGAGATCGTATTACAGGCCTACGAGAAGCTGGATGCCCCTTTTGGGATACTACAGAATGAAATTAGCCGCTGTACATGACAGCTGGCAGCGGTGGACACGAGACTGTACATTCGCAAGAAGACGAGCTCCGAAAGGCCACGTGGCGACCGAAAGGGGAGACCATTGTTTCGGCGTATGGCTCTGTCAGATTGCACGGTATCTGCAGCAACATTTCGAGCACCAGATGGCACCACAGTGACACAACGAAGCGTTGCAGCTCTGAGCCAGATTCCCTATAGCGTGCATTCCATTGACCCCAAACCACAAACATTTGCGTCTTCAGCATCGTCAAGCGAGAGCTCATTGGAGGGCAAGGTGAAGGTCTGTTGTGTTTCCTGATGAAAGCTGGTACTGTCTCGGTGACAGTGACCACCGTGTGTTGGTTACGACGAGGCCAGTTGAGAACCTGCAGCCAACATGTCTGTGTGCTAGACACACTGGGCCTACAACTGGAGTTATGGTCTGGGGCACGATTTCATATGACAGCAGGAAGACTCGCGTGGGAATCTCATACACACTGACTGCAAATTTTTACCTCAGCAAGGGTGATTGTATCTGTTATGCTGCCATTCATGAACAGCGTTCCAGAGGCTGTTTGCCAACATGATAACACTCGATCACATGCCGCTGTCGTAATCCAACATACACTACAGAGGGTGGAAATATTGCCTTCTGGAAATATTGCCTTCCCCTACCCTATCACAGATCTGTCTACAGTGGAGTACATTTGGTACATCATCTCAAGACAGTGTCGTCCGTAAACAGCATTAACCATCCTTGTATTGACAGATCAAATGCAACAGTCATGGAACATCATCCCACAAACCGACTTCGGCACCTGCACAAGACAATGCATGCCCTCTTCTAGCGGTTACACCGGTTATTAATGTAACAGCATTTCGTATGTGCAATGGCTTTCCTCGTGCATGTTGTAACCTGTGCTCTTGCAGTGTTAATAACTTAAATATGATACCTAGTTTGAACGCTGTAGGGAAGCTAGTAAATCTGAAAAGGCAAATGAAGAGGCTCAGTCTATATATAGTGGAGATCATTAAAATGAAATGAAGAGAAGACAAGGACTTCTGGTGGGAAGACTATAGGGTATCATCAACAGCAGCAGAAAATAATATAACTGGAGTAGAATTCGTTATGAATAGCAAAGGTAGGGCACAGAGTGCATTACTGTAAACAGAAAAGTCACAGGGTTGTTCTCATGAGAATCAACAGCAAAAGAACACCAACATCAATAGTATAGGTATACATGCCGATGTGGTAAGCTGAAAATGAAGAGATAGAGCAAATGCTTGAAAATATGGAATGCGTAATCCAGCAACTACAGCGAGATAACAACATAACAGTCACGAGGGACTGGAATGCGGTTGTAGTGGAAGGAGTTGAAGAAAGGATTACAGGAGCAAGGCATTCACAGGAGTGTATATAGACTCAGATTACAATTTTTTAATGCTTAACAGACTACTAAGGAAGAATCAATGTGGAAAGAAATAGGGTACGGAAATACTAAGGAATGAAGAGATACTTTTGAAGTTATTGAGGCATTACATGGTGCAATAACGAATAGCTCAGCAGGCAGTTCAGTTGAAGAGGTTCTGACATCTTTAGAAAGGTCAGTCATAAAAGTTGTGAAGAAAAACGTAGGTTCAAAGAAGGAAACTGCGAAAAAACTATGGGTAACAGAATAAATACTTCAGCTGATCGTTGAAAGAAGGAAGTACAAAGTTCAGGAATACAGAAATGCAAGTTACCTAGAAATTAAATTAATAGGAAGTGCAGGAAAGCTAAGGCGACATGGTTAGGTTGCGTAACTCACATCTCACTTTGATCACCATATGAACAGACCTATAGTTCTGCACCAATATTAATTCGTTAAAATTTACGGGGAGGGCGTCAATGACATTTTAAAAGTCTTTTCAGTAAGGCAGATTTGTTCGGTCAGGATTTAAAACTAAATTTTGGTGCAATAATCGTGAATTAATTTGTATTAAACTATAATGGATCTACAATTTTTCATTAGATTCGTCATTCTTAAAGAAACTATCGACAGGGATATGATTAGTAGTGCTGAGACTATATGAAATTTTTTATTGAAGCTACAACTGTTTCAAAAGCAGGCTGAGGCTACAGATACTGCGGTAGTGAATGGTTCAGTACGCAGTACAGTTGAAGAGAATGAACATCTCTAAAAATGGCAATCACAAAAGTTGGAGCGGGAAACGTAGGCACAAGAAAGGTAACTGCGAAGAAACCATGGGTAACAGAAGAAATAAGTCAGATGATCGACTAAAGAAGGTGAGTACAGAAATGTTCAGGCAAACTCAGGGATACAAAAACAAAAAGCCACTTAGGAATGAAATAAGCAGTAAGAGCTGGGAAGCTAAGGCGAAATGTTTACATGAAAAATGTGAAGAAATTGAAAAAGGGATGATTGTCGGTAGGACTGGCGCACCATACACGAAGACAAGAGAACCTTCGGTGAAATTAAAAGCAAGGACGGTAGCATTAAAAGTACAACGGGAATGCCATAGTTAAATGCAGAGGAGAGACCGGATAGGTGGAAACAGTACACTGAGGAAGAAACATGAGTCCATAGGGAAGATACAGGGGATCGAATGGTAGAATCACAATTTCGAACAATGGAGGACTAAAACTCAAATAAGGCAGAACGGACAGAGGATATTCCATTGAACTTTCTAAAAAGATTCGGTGAAGTGGTAACAAAACGATTATTCACGTTTTGCTTTGTGTAATACACTCCTGGAAATGGAAAAAAGAACACATTGACACCGGTGTGTCAGACCCACCATACTTGCTCCGGACACTGCGAGAGGGCTGTACAAGCAATGATCACACGCACGGCACAGCGGACACACCAGGAACCGCGGTGTTGGCCGTCGAATGGCGCTACCTGAGCAGCATTTGTACACCGCCGCCGTCAGTGTCAGCCAGTTTGCCGTGGCATACGGAGCTCCACCGCAGTCTTTAACACTGGTAGCATGCCGCGACAGCGTGGACGTGAACCGTATGTGCAGTTGACGGACTTTGAGCGAGGGCGTATAGTGGGCATGCGGGAGGCCGGGTGGACGTACCGCCGAATTGCTCAACACGTGGGGCGTGAGTTCTCCACAGTACATCGATGTTGTCGCCAGTGGTCGGCGGAAGGTGCACGTGCCCGTCGACCTGGGACCGGACCGCAGCGACGCACGGATGCACGCCAAGACCATAGGATCCTACGCAGTGCCGTAGGGGACCGCACCGCCACTTCCCAGCAAATTAGGGACACTGTTGCTCCTGGGGTATCGGCGAGGACCATTCGCAACCGTCTCCATGAAGCTGGGCTACGGTCCCGCACACCGTTAGGCCGTCTTCCGCTCACGCCCCAACATCGTGCAGCCCGCCTCCAGTGGTGTCGTGACAGGCGTGAATGGAGGGACGAATGGAGACGTGTCGTCTTCAGCGATGAGAGTCGCTTGTGCCTTGGTGCCAATGATGGTCGTATGCGTGTTTGGCGCCGTGCAGGTGAGCGCCACAATCAGGACTGCATACGACCGAGGCACACAGGGCCAACACCCGGCATCATGGCGTGGGGAGCGATCTCCTACACTGGCCGTACACCACTGGTGATCGTCGAGGGGACACTGAATAGTGCACGGTACATCCAAACCGTCATCGAACCCATCGTTCTACCATTCCTAGACCGGCAAGGGAACTTGCTGTTCCAACAGGACAATGCACGTCCGCATGTATCCCGCGCCACCCAACGTGCTCTAGAAGGTGTAAGTCAACTACCCTGGCCAGCAAGATCTCCGGATCTGTCCCCCATTGAGCATGTTTGGGACTGGATGAAGCGTCGTCTCACGCGGTCTGCACGTCCAGCACGAACGCTGGTCCAACTGAGGCGCCAGGTGGAAATGGCATGGCAAGCCGTTCCACAGGACTACATCCAGCATCTCTACGATCGTCTCCATGGGAGAATAGCAGCCTGCATTGCTGCGAAAGGTGGATATACACTGTACTAGTGCCGACATTGTGCATGCTCTGTTGCCTGTGTCTATGTGCCTGTGGTTCTGTCAGTGTGATCATGTGATGTATCTGACCCCAGGAATGTGTCAATAAAGTTTCCCCTTCCTGGGACAATGAATTCACGGTGTTCTTATTTCAATTTCCAGGAGTGTATATGAGGCTGGCGACATACCATCAGATTTCCGGAAAAACGTCATCCACACTGTTCCGAAAATTGCAAGAGCTGACAAGTGCAAGAGTCATCGCACAACCAGTTTTACGGCTCACTTGTCAGGCATCCATGGGGCTGACAAGCATAATATACAAGAAACTATGAGGGAGAAAACTGAGGATGTGTTAGATGACAATCAGTTTGGTTTTAGGAAAGCTCAAGGGACCAGAGAGGCAGTTTATACGTTGCGAGTGATAATTGAAGCAAGAGTGAAGAAAAATGAAGACTTTTTATAGAATTTGTTAACACGGAAATGCAGAATGGTAAAAGGTGTTCGAAATAGGAAAATAGGGATAAACTGTAGGGGAAGACGAGTAATATACAATATGTACAACAACTAAGAGTGAACAGTAAGAGTGGAAGACCTAGAACGAAATGCACTAGTTAAAAAGGGCGTAAGACAGGAATGTAGTCGCTCGCCCCTGCTGTTCAATGTAAACGGTGAAGAAGCAATGACGAAAATAAAAGACAGGTTCAAGAATGGGATTAAAATTCAAAGTGAAAGAATAAAATTATCACTGAGTTTATTGAACGTCTGAATTATCTAACCACTGTACTAGAAAGTACACCAATATGTCATTCAAGGAACTTAAGCTGTGATTTACATCAGCAACTCTGACATTGAAAGCTTCAAGAGTGGGATTAAAATTCAAATTGAAAGAATAAAATTATCACTGAGTTTATTGAACTTCTGAATTATCTAACCACTACACTAGAAAGTACACCAATCTGTCATTCAAGGAAACTAAGCTATGATTTACATCAGCAACTCTGACATTGAAAGCTTCAAGAGTGGGATTAAAATTCAAATTGAAAGAATAAAATTATCACTGAGTTTATTGAACTTCTGAATTATCTAACCACTACACTAGAAAGTACACCCATCTGTTATTCAAGGAACTGAAGCTATGATTTACATCAGCATCTCTGACATTGACTACAGCTTCCGACAACACGGCGTACCTGTGAATTCTTCATGAGTGTGTGTATATGTTTCCTACTCAAGTCTATTTGAAGAGTTTATGACGGCGTTTGGTATATTGCTGTGTCCTTCAATGTTCGTAACGATCACGATCGCAGAACTGATTAAGTATCAGACGAGTTACTTTTCCCTGTTATGTTGTCTGGCTAAACGGTAAATGTTCTATCACTTTTCTTCAGAAGGTTGACTAATACGTAAACACGATACTTGAAAAACTTTAAAATTCCAGATCGGTCTGAAACAAACTAGTATCGGTCAATAAGCGTGCTTCTATCGCGACGTCTACAAGAGAGCGAATTAACAACTCCATTGAAATTTTTCATTGTAGTCGCAGCGAACTTACAGCTCGATGCGGCTACAACTCTTTTCTTGGATAAATGTTATCTCTGATCACTTTATCTCGTCTGGGTTTTAATCTTCGTAAAGCGTATATTTTGAAATCCTTATTAAGAGTTTCATGCTTCATAGATTAAGTGATGGTCTGATAGTCTTTCATTTAGTCCTTTTCGTGGAATAGACGTTGTTAATAAATAGATGTTGTTAATTCCCTAGTATTTCTGCTGGTCAAACTTTCAATAGTGTTAATATTTTTTTGCCAGTAGCTACCGTCAAGGTCAGGGTAACTAATTTTTAAATCTTTTGCTGTCAAAAGGGATGTCATTAGGGGCTCTATATTTGGGGTGTTACATATGCCCCCCAGACGATGAAGTGGGTTCGTGACTTCCCGATTCAACGTCCCTAAACAGATGAAGTCTCTTTTTTATTGGCTTATTAGCTAGCGTCCACACACATACACATGCAAAAAATCAAAATCATTACAGTGTTCTTTTTACATCAGTAATGAACCTAGATATCATGTTCCTTAAATATTTCATCACTTCATTTTAGTATCACAGTTATATCTTCGGCGCATTGCCACATTGCCGCTGTAGCCGCACCAGACCATGCAAAGCTGTGAACATGGTTCGGTTCGATGCCAGTGTCTTCTTATCGAACGACTAGGGCGGAGCTACAACAGCATCGGACCGTATATGGCAGCGAGTATAATCCGATCATGCCCTATCGTCTGGTTGCTCTCGTTGCTAAGTGGCTGCGCTCCCGATAGACTGCACCAACACGTCAGCACCATCCATCCGAAGATAATCTTCATCACCTCTGTTGAGTATGATGTAACATCTAAATCACCTCTCCTTTCGTGGTAAGTACTTTAGTTTATATTTTCACTGTCACACGTGTACTGTCAGTTTGTGAATACGCACAACGCTCCTTACACCAGTACCGTTCCTTTGTTCCTACCAGTTAGCTTCTACGTTTTCAAGCATTGCTAATTCAGTCACTTATTTCGTATTCACTTTTATTCATCTCTTAGAATCTCACTCCTCAAAACAAGTGATTTTATTAAATACATTCCCCTATTCATGAATGACTACGGTAAAATTTTTCATTGTGCTCGTGTGCGCATTTTAGACTATTGCCTCGTTAAACAAAACATATTGAGGCCTGTCAACATGAAAACATCAACTGTTAACATGAGAACATCAACGTAACGGTTTCTATTTAACTAAACAAAGATAAATGAATGCAAATTAATTATTGTTGAGAACTTGCTGCTCATAACATTTCTTAATGCATTAACTAGATCCAACAAATCACCTGTTCCTTATTACTATCTTTGGGCTTAACCCTTAATACAATTCTCTTCTTTTATTAGGAATCTCGTAAAGTGAACTTTTACTATCGTAACGATATTCTATCGCATAAAATCGTAACATCAGTAACTCCTTTAGCAAGAAATACTTAAAACTAATTCACTGTCCACTAATTCTACGAATAAAATAATAAAAAAATTCACAAATATTATTATAACATGTGGAATAATCGGGTCTACTGCCGGATGTTTGTGTCGCAGTACTCGACAAGATACTCAAATACGGCAGTCTCAGGTCGTACCTGAAGAAGGCAGCATGTTACGTGGCCGAAATATTATACCAGAGCGACACAAACATCCGGCAGTAGACTAGATTAATCCACATGTCAAGATCTCGCCGGGAAAGCCTGAAGAATTATTATTATAACATATTTCTGCATCATGCCTTCTCCTTTGCGGAATTAACGGCTAACTCTCCAGTTAACTAAAGCATCTTTTTAACTCAATGTGGGGATACATCCCCTTTATCTTCTTGGTTTATCATCCTCTAATAAGTAGCTTCCTGCATGTGGGATATTAATGATTTTACATGGTCCCTTATAAAGACTGTTCCACTATCGATTTATTTTTCTTAGCTTTGAAGACTTGAGATGATTCTTCAATAGAATACTATCAATAGCCTTGTAAGTGACAACTAAGCCAAGCTTTTTACCAAATTGATGTTTACGAATACTTGGTTTATGCTGCAAGTTCAGGTATACCTTCTTTATAATTGCATCAAGATCCTTTGGTTCGTTTTGAATACATGGTAAATTACTAAGCCAATTATTACTATCCCGCTTATTAAACAGAACCTCATTGGGCGAATATCCAGTTAACGTATGTGGTAAGTCGTTTTTTACTAATGTTGACTAGTAGCCACAATAGTTATTGTGACAATCGTCACCCGATTCTAATATTATGATCTACTCGACACCAGCACAATAAACGTCTTACAATTACCAACTAGGTAAAACAACAAAAAATTTTCCGTAGGCCGGCCGATGTGGCCGAGCCGTTCTAGGCGCTTCAGTTTGGAACCGCGCGACCGCTACGGTCGCAGGTTCGAATCCTGCCTCGGGCATGGATGTGTGTGATGTCCTTAGGTTAGTTAGGTCTAAGTAGTTCTAAGTTCTAGGTGACTGATAACCTCATATGTTAAGTTCCATAGTGCTCAGAGCCATTTTTTTTACCGTACCTGGACAATCACTTACTTTGAGTAACGATTTAGTAATTATTGTCTTCTTGAGTGCTGTTGGAGTCTCGCTCACGTCAGTGTCGGCAGCCGTGTCGATGTCACGACCAGCGTTCAGCTCTGGTTCGGTTCTCCGACGCGTCGCGTTGGACTTCCTCTTCGGGTGGGCTCGTGTGTCTCGTAGGCGCGGACAGTCAGCCCGCGTTGTCGGCACCAAATACTGTGGCGTGTGTGTGTGTGTAGGCTCAATGTGGATGGTTGTTAAAGTCTGGCTGACACAGGTCGGCGCCCGTCGATCGCGACAACTCCGATCTGTAACTGTTCAAACATACTCCTCGCTTTATTTGGGTGGTTTCAGATACTATCTCCCTTTAACAGGTATCCGCTTATCGATGGAGTAGCACGCCGAAATGTATAGGCGGTTCTCGCTTATAATTGAAGCAATGGTGTTCGAATGATGTCTGTCTTCTTTATTGCTACACACAGCGAGTGCACTACTCGGTACCGCGACAACTCCCTTTACCTGAAACAATAAACCGAAAATCTTTCACATGTTCGCGACGGACTTATAAGCTTGCTGACAGGTGTCCAAGGAGCAGACTAAATCATAGCCATCCCTAAGGAGCACCTCCACTTGTGTCCCTGCCATACAAAAATGAAATTCTTTCCTCTTCAGGCGTTGCCTTCCTAACAAATCGTAACCACCACGCATCTAAAATGTGAAGAAACTGTACTATACGGGACTAAAGTGTGTGCGCCAACACACATAAACACAATGATGGGAAGGGGGTGAGGGGATGGCGGAAGGGTTTGTTCTTAGGATAATTTAGGTTAAGTAGTGTGTAAGCTTAGGGACTGATGACCTTAGCAGTTAAGTCCCATAAGATCTCACACACATTTGAACATTTTTTGGGGAAAGGGTATGTCTAGTAGTTTGCGGAAGATTTTTTCTTCGTTATATAGATATCAATATGCGAACAGTCTTAGATAGTCAAGACTGGAAAACTAAAACAGAATGAAGACATCATCGAAGATAGCAAACATAAATAACATGAAAATAAAGCTACCACTTTGTAGTCAGGCTTCCCAGCGACTGCCCCCATTGATAAAGATAGTTCAATGTATGATCGTTTGCACTTCGTTCTGACCTTATCTACCACTGCCTGGAACATTCCAACTACACGGCGGGCTGTGAAAGGCACTCCATAGGTAGTTTGCGAAGCATCGTCGATATTTGGTATGCTCGGCAATAGCATGATGTCTTTCTTGCAAATAGAGCCAGAAGTCAACTAAATTCTTGTGTCCGTCACGACAGAGGTAATGGACCGAATGTCCACGTATCCAGGTGACTGATTTGGTCCGAGTCTTGGGGTAAAATGTCTCATCCGGGAACTATGACGTGAGCGCAGATATATACTCCGGAGTAACTCGCAAGAGATAAGCCAGCATCTGCCGCACTAGGTGCCAAACCGGCTCCGCCTCTCCACAGTTGAGGCGGTGCTCGTCAGAATCTACTGTATTACAACCCACTCAATTGGGAGATTCTGCCATGTGGATATTGTAGAGACGTTCTTGCGTCACCAGATTCCCATTAACGACGACGTACCATTGGGAAACAACATCGGAATCAAGCATGGCATCGTGTACACTTTTCTACACCTCGCGCCACCGTACATCAGGATATTTTAGTTCGACCACATTTAGGGGCGACGTCGCAGCATGTCGAGTTGTGGCCATTCGTGGTGTCGTGAGCGCTACACTGGAATAACTTTGTTCTAAACAGAGACGTCCTACATAAAAAAAATGGTTCAAATGGCTCTGAGCACTATGGTACTCAACTGATGTGGTCATAAGTCCCGTAGAACGTAGAACTACTTAAACCTAACTAACCTAAGGACATCACACACATCCATGCCCGAGACAGGATTCGAACCTGCGATCGTAGCGGTCGTGCGGTTCCAGACTGTAGCGCCTTTAACCGCTCGGCCACTCCGGCCGGCCCTACATAAAAGTCGGGCGCTGCGATGTCCTGTAGTGGCACCGGCGCTCTTAGTGAAGCAGGTCGTAGCGCCGTCAGAAGCAAACTCGTGAGGCTTGTAGGACAACGGCGCAGCAGACATAAATGTGAGCTAACATAGAGGCCAATGGCCCTGTCAAGGACGTTAACTAGGCCGAGACCACCTTTTTCCTTTGGGAGGATACGAGATACGTATCTGATCTTCAGTAACATACCAGCGCTGACGAAGAATCCCAGCGCTGCCATAATGCTACGCGCCAAGGGGTTCGGAATGGGTAGCGTTTGGGTGACATGCGGTATGTGGGACGCAAGGTATACATTGGCATAACGCGCCCTCTGAACGATGTTGAGGGACCGCAAGCGCTGATTTGGAGTTCCGACCCGAATTTGATTAAGAAGGCGCAGATAATTGAACGTCGTCGCGCGTCGCAAGTCGTTCATGAAATCTATGCCCAAGCAGCGGAGAGTATCACTAAAGCGTAAGGGGGCAATGTGTTGCTGCAGCAGCCCAATCTCAATGCTCATGGCAACGGACTTGTCAACATTGATTTGGCTACCAGAAGCTGTACCGTAGGTTGCAATCCAGTCCAAAGCCGTCGCCATATCGGCAGCTCCACGTATGACGATTATCAAATCATCCGCATATGCAGTGCTGCGATAGATGGAGCCGCCAAACTGTAATCCAGTGGGCCTGTCTCGAAGACCACACAACAGAGGTTCCAAAGCAAATGAAAATAACAATGTAGATAATGGACATCCCTGTCGTACTGATCGGCAGATCGGCATGGGTGCCGTCATTCTTCAATCAACAAGAACTTGAGAAGTCGCACCATGCAGAAAGCGTGTCAACACTGTGATAAAGGGGTCGGAGTATTCCATGCGCCGTAGAACGGCCGTGAGGAAAGTGTGGCCCACACGGTTAAAAGCCTGGCTAAAGCCGATAGACGCCAAGGCTGCCGGCAAATGTCTCACCCGTGCAAGGGAGATGAGATCTCTGTAACGACATAACGCAGTTCTGATGTTGTTGGGTCCCCCCAAGGACGTCTGATCGCTGGACAGAACGGGCAATAGTGTGCCGCGAATACGTTCTGAAAGCAGCCTCGAAAAGATCTTGAAGTCGCTGTTCAATAACGTTAAGGGGCGATAATCGCGGACATGATTCCGCCCCTTCGGCTTATGGATGGGGACAATCAGACCTTCCAAGAATGGTGCAGGCAATGTTATACCCGGGGACATCAATTCCTGGCAAATTTCAATCAAACACGGTAGCAACAGTTGTTTAAAGGCTCGATAGAACTGTAATGGTAATCCATCGATTCCTGGTGATTTATGGGGAGCACCTTTACCAATGGCGTCGAGCACTTCCTCTGCTGTCACTTCTCCCAGTAAAGTCGGGATCATGTCTGGCGGAACTGTGCCGTGGACATGTGCCGAAACGGTGTCTACCGTCGCCATATCAGGGAGCACTGCTGAATAAAGGTGAGCGTAATGCCCATAGAAGGCTTCTGCTATGTCTGCCTGTTCTACCACGTGTCGACTGTCGTCCGTTATCATGTCGGTTACCAGCGCCCTACGGCGCCTCCTGCTCTCTAAGAGGACGTGGTGCATAGATGGCCCTTCTGATTGTAGCATGTCTGGAGCACGCGACCTTATAACAGCACCCTGTCAATGATGGCGTGCTAAGGAGACGAGCTGCGCTTTCGCGCGATTGACAATGATCTGCGTCAGGTGAGGGCTCCTTAGCAAGACATTCCCGTAGGACGGTGTAATAAAAGTTTTCCGTGCTCCTCCTCCATGCCGCCGCTTCCTGGCCGTAAGTCATGAAGGTGCGCCTAAGACCAGGTTTCGCACATTCAATCCACCAACAGAGGGTCGATCGGTAACGACCACGACGCTGTAAGGACGCGTTCCACGACTTTTCGATAGCACCTTTACATGCCGGCTATTCCAGGTGGGCGACGTTCAGTTTCCAGGGGGGCCTACTGCGCCACACACGTGCAGGTTGGAAGGCAATGGTGCAAATATAGGCTGTGTGGTCGGTGAATGCAGTGGGCCAGAGCTCTACTGCTCTCGTCGCCGTCTAAAGGGTGCTTGTGACGTAAATCCTAACCGACTTAACGAATGACTTGTATAATGGGTGTAACCAAGAGCTGGGCCATGGATGTGGCGCCACGTGTCGAGCAGGTGGAGGTCGCGCTCTAGCATTTCCAATTCCGCTCACGGGGCGTGATGTGGTTGCTGATCAGACGGAGATACAGTTAAAATCCTCCTATCACCATATCGTCTATGCGGCCCATACAGACACGCGTAATAACTTCCGAAGAAAAGCGGGCCCGATCTCTCCGTCTCCCTGATCCTGAAGGGGGCATATACATCGATGAGTAGTACACCGGCTCTTACACTCGGTAGGTATAGTACGTCCGTAGCCGCCAAGCCTTCCCGTAGCAGGATAGCCACACCACAATCGGTAGGAAAGGCTTGGCAGATGTGGACGGTATATCCGTAGAAGTCAAGGAAGCTAGCGACACATACTTCCTGTAAGAGCGCCACGTCGATGTGTGCCGCATCGAGCATGCATTGTAGCATTGTCAGTTTGTGTGGCGCCCTTATCGCATTGATATTGCTTGAGACAAGGCGAAAGGTGTGCTGCCTAGCCTGCCTAGGGTAGTAACTGCAAGAGATGCCGGACCCACCGAACCCGATGCAGAGCCTTTCACGCTAGGAGCGGCTTCCCCAATGCCACCCCCTTCCCTGTCACGCGTGCCCCGTCCAGGAAGCTTCTCAAAATCATCCGACCACTGTGGGTGCAACACGATGCTGTGTAGCTGATCGGCACCAAAATCTCTTTCACCCACGTCGTCTTTGGAAGAGGTGGGCGGAGCGCCATCCATCGACGCGACCTGCTGCATCTGTGGTGCAAGAAGTAACTGGGCACTCGTAGTATGGGCAAGTGAACCGTCTACACCACTTAGATCCTCAGCAGGCGCAGCATCCATGCCGTCTGATGAGATGTCACCTTCTTGACCGGCCGTGTGTAAGAGCCAATCGTCAAAAGGGGTTCGCCGACGTCGCTTGCGTCGTCGAGGTGAACGTTGCTTTCGAACGTGGACATCCGTATCCGAATGTGGGAGATAATCTAGCGTCGTATCACCTTCCGCTAGGAAAGCCGCGGTCGGGTCCATGTTCATCGCGTCTTGAAAGTCATGTTGCGTCTGGATTACGTGGGACTGTAGCTGCTGTTGTTCCTGTGGAGGGGGCGACATCTGGGTCGGCATCGGGGGTTCTTCCTCTTCCTCCCTTGGTCCTTCTGACGTCGATGGATGTGCCCGACCGCCCGTTTCATCCTCATCTATGGTGCGCATCGTCGTCTGAGCGTACGTGAGGGGCAGGATTGTCGTCCCCGTCGGCGAAATGGAGTCTCCCACTGGTGTCTGCGTAATTCTACGTTGTGAGCAGTCCGATAGAATATGGCCTTCTTGCCCACATCCGGAACAGGTACGCGGTTGACCATCGTACATTTTGATTGCATGACAGCCGCCGATGTTGAAATAGGCCGGAACATGTTTCTTGAGCTCGAGTTTAACTTGGCGCATACCATATGTAGAAAAAGTTTGCCACTTTTCTGCAACGTGGTTGATGACATTGCTATATGGTCGGAAGACGTCCTCGACAACTTCATCTGGGACTTAAAAGGGGAGCTCAAAAACCTTTACAGTCCTCAGGCCCATGCCTGCGTGATCCACCGTCACTGCATCGATATGCCCGTCAGAATGTTTAAATCTGAGTGAATTCCCGTATTTAGACAACACTCTCGCGCAGACCTCTGCACTGGTCATTTTAACATAAACCACGCTCGCCGTTATAGAAAAATGTATTCCGACGGCAGTCGCCGGATCTAAACGTAGATCGTCGTGTATGAACTGTTCTATTTCATAGGTTCGAGGACGCGCGTGATCTGGTTGGAAGGTAATTCTGATCGTATCGTGGCGCCATGTGTGTGCCATAGTCACACTGAACTTGGAACAAATACAACTCGCGCCGCGGGACGGTAAACACAAGCAAGCGCTCACGGTCGCGCACGGCGGGACGCAGAGGACGTCCTCGCCGCACCGCAGCCGAAAGCAGACTGAACCACTCAGCTAACGGGGGCGAACACTTTTGAAGTATATAGCAGACACTGAATGTTTCTTTGTTGAGGTCTTCAGTCTGAGTTCAAAACTGTCCAAATCATTTGCTGATCAAAAACTATCACAGACTTTTTAGTGATTTACTTTGTCGAACGGAAAGTATTTTGTACGCATACTTTTCAATGAAACAGTTCTACACTGTTTACGTGGGCTGTGTCCTCAATGTGTCTCAACCGGCGCAAAAATCATCGAAAGCGTATTAGGAGTCATCCATAAACTATGTCACACGAATTTCATGAATTTTGCAGCCCTCCCCACCCCCCACCCCACACCCCACCCCTCAAACCAACCACCCACCCACCCCCCACCCCTCACCCGCCCCCCCTCTCCCTGTCAGTGATGGTTCCCTGAGCGACGAAGCATATTTTGCAGATTTAAATTTAAGAAAAGTATGCCTCGTCTATTTGTGTATTTCTACAAACAACATTTCTTTTCATAAAAACAAGAATATACCCTACGTTTTGGAAAATTTAGAGAACATAACAAAAAAATGAACGATGCAACGTTTAGTCATGTTGTGTCCATTCCTTTAAATCATTTGTGATAGGCATAGCAAAAAAAAAATGGCTCTGAGCACTATGCGACTTAACTTCTGAGGTCATCAGTCCCCTAGAGCTTAGAACTACGTAAACCTAACTTACCGAAGGACATCACACACACCCATGCCCGAGGCAGGATTCGAACCTGCGACCGTAGCGGTCGCGTGGTTCCAGACTGTAGCGCCTAGAACCGCTCGGCCACTCCGGCTGGCAAACTAGTGTGCTTCGACTCTGGGCCAATAATCGTCTTAGGGAACTTGCTTCAAATGTAATGACACTCGGAGATTCAAAGATGGCTGTAGAAAAAGAGGAGCAAGTGTACCTTCGGAGTCATCGTTTCCTACGGGTACAAGCCCGTCTGAAGTCCGTTTAATCAAGCCAGACGTTAGAAAGAACCCCTCTCGTATTAGCCGCCACAGGCTAGATCGTCGCACACCGTAACAGGCGACAACATCGCGTTTTGCAGTTTGTAAACGATATCGAGATTCACGTACGTGAATTGCGTACCAAGTAGCATTATTTCGCAAAGTCCTAGCCTGTTCGATATCCAGTGTGGTATCTGTAGTGTCGGCAGACTTGCCAACACTGCGCACACTAATTGAAAGAGGCGGCAAAGAAGCACGCGCTAACTCACGCAGGCGGGCGTTAGGTCTGAAACAGGATACGTAATGAATGCTATAAAGAAAAGTACGTAGCTGCTGGAATACTTAACTTTAATCCATCATTTTTATACAGCGTTCTTGATGATACAAGTGAGACTCTCTCCAGATTAATGCAATATAATGCTAATGGCGTCTTGCTAGGTCGTAGCCATGGACTTAGCTGAAGGCTATTCTAACTATCTCTCGGCAAATGAGAGAAAGGCTTCGTCAGTGTAGTCGCTAGCAAAGTCGTTCGTACAACTGGGGCGAGTGCTAGTCCGTATCTCGAGACCTGCCTTGTGGTGGCGCTCGGTCTGCGATCACTGACAGTGGCGACACGCGGGTCCGACATGTACTAATGGACCGCAGCCGATTTAAAGCGGCCACCTAGCAAGTGTGGTGTCTGGCGGTGACACCACAGTATCTACTGTCACAATATATTCGGCAACGGCAGGGAAATTGTCAATGACCAGTTGGCTTCAAACATTAGTCACTAAGGTGCCGGAACTCTGAAAGTTTTTCTAGCTACAGGTCAGTTGTTCGATTACTGGAGTCAAGAATGGGACCGAAACTGTCAAGTTTCAACACATCACCAGTAACTTCTCGACTAAGAGGCGCCATTTGTCGCTCCACTCTGTTAAATGCACTTTTTCCTGGGGCAATGTAAGTGGCACCCAAGTAAAATTTTTTATAATGTTATACAGCTAAAACTATAACTCACTCATATAGTGGAGTTTCGTTTGGGACCACCAGTGTAAATGAAAATAAACAGGGGTCTTACGAAACCTTTCCTGGAATATTTGTGGCAATGTAAATGGCATCCAAGCCGAAATCTTTAAAATGTTGCTCGGCTAAAACTATGGCTAACTTGTGTGTAAGTCTTACAAAACCATACAGGGTTCGCATTAACTTTTCAAAAGCTGGTAATTTAGAGAGCCTAAGTACGTCTGTGGCATGAGTCTGTGCATTAGAGGAAGAATGTTTTACACTACGAATCGCTACAAATGCAGGCCCAGAGTGTGTCACAGCTTCAAGTTTACTCTTAATATTTTTCTTTATTACAATACCTGCATAACTAGAGGGAATACGTTTATGTTTTTCAGCGAACACGATAACATGACCCTGCAATTTTACACGGTAGTCAAGATGAATTAACACTCGTGCTTGAAAATTTGCTGCTGTAATACCTAATGGCACACTTACTTTGTCTTCCATAGATAAAAAGTTTTCTTCACCAGGGTCCAATATTGAAGCTAAAGATTCAAGATATCTTACAGTAACAGCACAGAATTTGCCATATTTATCCTTTACGTGAAGCGTAGAGTCTGATTTCCACAATTTAATAGGAACTGTTGCCACGTCTTTTTTTCCTTCCTCTGTATTGTACGGGAAGGAGTCTTAAATGTAACACTGATCGACCATTAGTATAGCTTTGTTTACCTAGTTCGGCTTGTAAGTCTTCCACTGTTTTGCACCACCAAAAACTGCAGTGTCCATTATGACTTCAAGTACACCGAATTGATTTTCTTCTACTCTAGGACGACCAACGGTATTTCAAGTTTTAAGAGCTGCTGCTAAGTCGGAATTACTTCCAAAAATTTCTTGAATTTTTGTATTTTAGAATCACGTCTTTTTTCTATCGTTCGGTTGCTTCTTTGCTGTTGAATCTCTTCACTTAATGCTGTTAATCTTTTTGCTACTTCGTCTGTGGCCATACCAGCATCACGAGCTAACAGCAGGCTACTGAGCTAGTACTATAATTTTATTCCTGGAAGTGATCTGTCTAGGCGTTGATTTAGGTGCTGACTGAGATAACTGGCTTTCTCTTGGTTGCATCCTATTATATGAAGTGTCTTCTGGTATATGCTGTTTGGTTTCTTCTTTCCAATTAAACATAAGCACATAAAATGTTGAATATGAGCGTTTCGGACAATGTGTATACTAAATCACACTGAGGAATTCAGCTACACCATACTGAGAACTGCACTGAGATTATCGAGATTACCTCCAACAGACAGACAGAAAGATACTGTTACCGATTTTGCTTTATAACAAGCAATGAATAACAAATCAACGTAACTGACTGGGTTGTTCTGTTTTTCAAACTGCCACAGAAAGCGAAATACATTTTTGACAATGAAGAACAGAATGTTAAAATAATGTAAAACTCAAAGTTGCTCTTACGACCATGGGCTCTAGTTGATTTAGTGGTTTTGGCGATGAACAAATTTCGCAAAAAAATCTGAAGTGTCCCTTACTTTGTCGTCAGTTTTATTTGCAATTCTTAGATTTTCGAATCTGCTTCACCTTCGACATTGTCATTACTTTTCAATCTTCTCCATGAGGTGTTAACTTAGTATGTATTTCGATTTCTGTGTTTGCTTGTGTTTATATATATATATATATATATATATATATATATATATATATATATATATATATTTTGCACAATTTAATAGGAACTGTTGCCACGTCTTTTTATCCTTCCTCTGTATTGTACGGGAAGGAGTCTTAAATGTAACACTGATCGACCATTAGTATAGCTTTGTTTACCTAGTTCGGCTTGTAAGCCTTCCACTGTTTTGCACCACCAAAAACTGCAGTGTCCATTATGACTTTAAGTACACCGAATTGATTGTATATATATATATATATAAACACAAGCAAAGAAGGGAAAGCAGAAAGGTGGAAGAAGATGATGAAATGGGGGATATGATACTGCGTGAAGAGTTTGACAGAGCACTGAAAGACCTAAGTCGAAACAAGGCCCCGGGAGTAGACAACATTCCATTAGAACTACTGATAGCCTTGGGAGAACCAGCCCTGACAAAACTCTACCATCTGGTGAGCAAGATGTGTGAGACAGGCGAAATACCCTCAGACTTCAAGAAGAATATAATAATTCAAATCCCAAAGAAAGCAGGTGCTGACAGATGTGAAAATTACCGAACTACCAGTTTAATAAGCCACGGGTGCAAAATACTAACACGAATTCTTTACAAACGAATGGAAAAACTGGTAGAAGCCGACCTCGAGGAAGATCAGTTTGGATTCCGTAGAAATGTTGGAACACGTGAGGCAATACTGACCCTACGACTTATCTTACAGAATTGATTAAGGAAAGGTAAGCCTGTGATCCTAGCATTTGTAGACAGAGAAAGCTTTTGACAATGTTGATTGGAATACTCTCTTTCATATTCTCAAAGTGGCAGGGGTGGTGTTACACAATATTAAACATGCGACGTAATTTATGGAAGACCCCTTAGTTGCACAAATTATACCGTAGAGCAAAATGTTCTGAGGGCTTCTGGGGAATATAACAAATGGTGAAACGCGACACACAATTCTCCATGCCTTTTTCATTTCATTTCATACTGATTGTGTAGTTAGATGACGACAGCGGTTGGCACTGCATTGAGAATGTTTTTATTGAAGATCTTGGACAATAGTGACTGGTATATAGTGCTCTATGTACCTCGGTTCTCCTTCTTTAACATGGTGGTAAACTCACTGGTTTCTACATGCTTTTTGCATCGTGAGAGGACACATTACTTTGGAGTTGAGATGGAGCTAATCGAAAATTTAATGGAAAACGACACCTTGCTGGAAGTGGAGAATGAAGACTCAGATGCCGACCGCTGTGGCCGAGTGGTTCTAGGCGCTTCAATCTGGAACCGCGCGACTGCTATGGTCGCTAGTTCTAATCCTGCCTGGAGCATAGATGTGTGTGACGTCCTTTGGTTAGTTATGTTTAAGTAGTTCTAGGATCTAGATGACTGATGACCTCAGATGTTAAGTCCCATAGTTCTCAGAGCCATTTGAACCATTTGAAGACTCAGGTGGACTTAACCGGGACTAGGGTTGCCGAGGCATCCCAGGGGGTACCAATCCATTGTCCAGCTTCACAACCGGGCAACTTCCTCACATCTTGTTTACCGTTTTTGTAGAGAGCCATCGACCGCTTTAGAAAACATGGGCTGGAGAAGAATATATGTCAGCCTCGTGAGCTGTCGTTTCCGATTTCAAGACGCCCTCTGATGACAGAGTAGTGACATAGGTGCGAAAACGCGGGATTGGTATGTTAGCGTGTGACGGCAGGAGCAAAAAATTAGAACGGACGTTTTTTTAATGGTAGGGAAGAGGTCTGCTTTATGATTGGCGTGTTGGCGTCTGATCGCAGTGCATCACTTTGGTGGGATTCTCTGTGCTTCCGTATCTATTGCATCTACCTTGCTATTAGGCCACAGTGTTTTGTACTTTCAGTATTGGCCACTGGCACTGTTGGCGGAAAAGGAGCACAGGGCGTTAACAGACAAAAATAGAATGAAATGAGGGTTGAGATGTGTTGGAGGCGGCGTCCACTTCGTCTGAGACGTTGTGCTGACCGCAGCGATTTCCGAGTTAGGAGACGTCCAGAGAACGGGGTCGAAGTTATAGCAACGCGCCCTTGTCTTCTCGAGCGAGTCAGGAAGCCAGTGAAGTCCATCAGGGCGCAAGGCAGTTACGTAGCGGCGAACATTCATAGCAGCATCAGCGAGCTAGGTCATTCTCATTCCACAGTGGTGGAATTGTATACAATCCCCTTTCTCAGGTTGAGCGAAGGTATCTTGAATGTGTTTTCCACGAGGAAACAGCGAGTTATGAAATTTAGTTTCAGATCGTCATTCCTGAGTTAACGCAGCCGACTAACGCTACCCATACAAACACGAATCAGAATTTTCGTACAGAGAACAGCAGTCGATTGGTTCAAATGGCTCTGAGCACTATGGACTTAACTTCTGAGGTCATCAGTCCCCTAGACTTAGAACTACGTAAACCTAACTAACCTAAGGACTTCACACACATCCACGCCCGACGCAGGATTCGAACCTGCGACCGTAGCGGTCGCTCGGTTCCAGACTGTAGCGCCTAGAGCCGCACGGCCACTCCGGCTGGCACAGCAGTCGACTGTTTGATTGTCTCCGTTTTATGAGTTGTGTTCATCTACGTTTTAATGAATAAATTAGATTGTTTAAAAGAGAGATTGTCTTTGTCATACCCTTACCTGTCACGTTAAATCATTCTGTGAATCCCTCACCTTAGCATCTGTGTCTAGGGCCTAAAATCGCTCTGCCATTACATGTTGTTTATAATAAATTCATTGGATAGCCCTTGAATGAGTGGCTGCCCACAATCAGTTTCCTGTGTTAGGGAAATTTTCCGCGTAGAGGAGATTAGCCATTGAAATACTGCCCTTGAGAGTGGAATTCAGCTTGCTACTGAACACAAAATGTGTCATTTACGCCACAAAACCTCAGAAATCGCAAGCTTTCATGTTCCTTAGTCGGTTGCAGAGGAGATGATTCTTAATGTGAATGTTCATCAATCAACACACATGATGCTTACAAAGAACATATCAGCTTCGCACCCTTTAACGAGTATGATACTTTTCATGAATGTTCCTACAATTTTACTACAGATGCCTTGCTGGAGGGCGCTACTTACCGGCTTATCGACCTCGTACTGTATAATAATTTAGGCGTATTATCTCTTGGAACAACAGCGACTGTTTATGACAAACTCTAAAAAAAATTAAATTCTGTATCTGGTTTATTTAAAACGTCTTGAGACATACAGAAGTAACCGCTATTTGATTCCCAGTGCAAAGTTCAACACAGCTGCTATCGCCAAAAGGCGTTTGTCCTTACTATGTCCTAAGACGGTTTAAATGAGACAAAACATTTTATAAGTTTTATATAATATTTGTTATTTGTTGCCGGCCGGTGTGGCCGAGCGGTCCTAGGCGCTACAGTCTGGAACCGCGCGACCGCTACGGTCGCAGGTTCGAATCGTGCCTCGGGCATGGATGTGTGTAATATCCTTAGGTAAGTTAGGTTTAGGTAGTTCTAAGTTCTAGGGGACTGATGACCTCAGACGTTAAGTCCCATAGTGCTCAGAGTCATTTGAACCATTTTCGTTACTTGTTTTCTATAAAAGAATTTAAACTGTATTATAGAAGGCATTAGTTAAGTTCGTCTAGACTGGGTTGTACTCTATTGTTTATCAACTACAGTCTAATGAAATCAATTGTGGACTTCCTCGAAATTACACTTTCCACTCGCTTTGGCCTGCCTTTAGTAGACGAGGTGGCTGACTGGACGCGAGTTGGAGAGTAATGTGGGGTGGTTGGGTGGGTTGGGGGGGGGGGGGGGATGGGGGTAGTTCCAGCCACCTGAATCCTCTGAGCGACCGCCTCCTGTCACACTCACCACGGCAGGGGGCAGCGTGTATTGAGAGGGATCCACATGCCTTGCTCATACTGTGGCATCAAGCAGTCAGGCCTGCAAGATGAGTGGTCTGCCAAGCGAGTGGATTCATTCTTATTTATCGAGAAATATGAACTCTCGTACTCTCAATTAAGTTACAAATTATCCTCCTGTATGAATAATACGCAACGGAAACGCACTGCTGACTATCAGTAATTTACAGAACCCTGACTGTTCACTACGCACTGGCAATACCACATTTTCTTTTTGTCTTTTATTTAACGGCTTTTATCAACACGTGGCCACCGCACTGAATATGAATCTCGCACACATTATAAATTCGGGACATCATGACAACATACAATTCGAAGGAAAAGTCCATCAATCTTTTTCTTTTCACTATCTTATTTATTCTGATAAATTCTATAACCTAAACACACAAATTCTATAACCTACAACAATAACACATGAGAAATTCCGCCCAGTGGGCATGGCATTACATTGGTGATTCTCTACCTTATGGCCTTGTAATTATTTAACACTACAGTGCACTTTCTGGATAGTATGGTGGATCTTTTATTATACCTCACACTTCAACTCTCACAATCATCATCCCGAAACTTTCCTCCAGACCGAGCGGTACCGAAGGAATAAGCATAACCCACTAATCTTTTGAAACTACCTTGCTACTCTCCCATGCAAACCACACATACCCAAATTACATGACATACACCACACTACAACATGGAATACAATACAATAAATAGTCACAACACTATCACTTTCAGCTTTCCCACTTCAATTAGTATTTATCCCAGTTTCACACGACACTGCCCCACTTTGTAATTCTACTTTCCTACTATGAACTCTGGAGATATATGCACGTCTTCCTGTGCAATGCAAGCCAAGTGGCGTTGCTGGATAGACGGCTGACTCACCTTGTTTCTCTCTCAGAGTGTTATAGTTTGAATCAAGCGTCACACAGAAACATATCTCGCAAAGTAATATTAAGAACATATTCATCACACACACGAGTCCTCAACTGATACCATGGACGAGTACTTCTCTTTATCCTTTGTCTGATACACAGATTGGGACTCACACAGTACTCACCACGTGGAAGTACTCGCCTCTAATTTCAAGTCCTGCACACGCTATTTCTTAAATATTTCAACTTATAGTACACTCGCTAGTAATGCAGCTTAACTTAAGCACTCAGAAGTATTTCAACTTATTGCTACACGTGGTTTCATTGTGACCGTTGGTCACTTCCGAAGATTACTACGATCCCATTAATATTACCTGGCTGACATTTAATTCTCAAGTTCCTGAAATAGAGAAATTATTATTTCAAACTACTCTTAAATATTCCACATGCATACCATGTCTCCACTCTTTTGTCTTTACGGAGCACAACTAAGACAGATCTTAACAGCACAAGATCCAGCGGCAGAGTGCCGAAACATGGCCGTTCTTCAGGTCCTCTCGCACCTCTGCTGAAGTGGGGGAGCACCTTGCTACCGTATTGGTCAGCCACATTTCAGGCGCTCAAAGCTCAGGTAAATTTCATCTCTTTGGTCCCACCAAAGGTGGCCAAAGGATCGTCTCAAAGATGATCATATATTCACATACACTATCTGTGGTTAGCAGACGACCATACATTCATTCATTTCACAGATCTCACCAAACTGGATGTAGGGATTTATTTTGTGGGAGTGCACATGTGATCAATTAAATAAATAAATTGTCATTCTTTCCCACACTGGTATCCGGCTTCGCTGTATTAATTGAAATTGAGTTATTTTTACCAAAACAAATGTGTTGTTCTGACAAGAATAATGAAGTATGTTGTACCTATTTTCAGTGTCGGGCGGTACTGTACCCTTTCAGTATGTTTGACCGTCTTGGCACAGATTAGCAACACTTGAGGGAGAATGTACTTACGAGCGGAGTTCAGAGAATTCGTCCTGTCCTCACCAGTGCCGAATATGACTACAGAGATTTTTCCGAAAGACACACCACCCACGCAAATGAAGGGTCCCATAGGATAACATCACAACGTTGTGCATTAGCCACGGGGCACCACCAAAGGCGAGTCTTAAGTGAAAAAGGACCGCTATCACCTCGAACGCAAACATTGAGAAGACGAAGTTACGGAGTTCTGGCGGAAACTCGGAATATGTGGGAACGGTGATGTGCCATAGGGCGGCATTCGCAAGTTTCTGGAAAGTAGAGTTGGAGACCTGCGTTCGGAATATTTCCAGAAAGTGACGCCGAGCCTTCCGGGACAAAACTGTTAGGAGCTTTCGGCGTAAAGGAGTAAAGTATGCTGTCTCAACTGGCCAAAATGTCAGAGTTGGCGGTCCCACAACCAGATGGAGCAGAAGAGAGAATTATCAGACTTGGTCGTTGAAAGGTGCAGACTTGACGTCTTCGTCAAGAGACACAGAAGACACTTGGTCGCTGATAGGCGTAAAAAAGTTTTCTCCACCACAAGAAAAGTAGTCGATTCACAAGCAGACGGGCACTGCCATGCCAGCGTCGATCCCCGCCAGCACCTTTACCAAAAATGATTCTGTCTCAGCAACAGCGTGTGAATTTGGTAGGGGATAAAATGCGCGTTCGTTCATGTTGTGGTGATGGTACTCACGACTCCAGGGAATACTGCACCACAATCAATAGCAGCGCTCAAAACACTCGTAATGCAACAGGTGTATGCAGAATGAGATTTTCACTCTGCGGCGGAGTGTGCGCTGATACGAAACTTCCTGGCAGATTAAAACTGTGTGCCGGACCGAGACTCGAACGCGGGACCTTTGCCATTCAAGGGCAAGTGCTCTACCATCTGAGCTACCCAAGCACGACTCATGCCCCGTCCACACATCTTTACTTCCACCAGGTCCCGAGTTCGAGTATCGGTCCTGCACACAGTTTTAATCTGCCAGGAAGTTTCAGCATCTGCATGGTTTGGCAGTACGAACTAAACCCAGGTCCGCCTAGGGGTGCAGCTGCCAACCCATGGGTATCACGAGTGTGGATAGCGATAGGTCGATGCCTCAAATACCGGAGCGCTGAGCTACGGCGGATAGTTCTCTTCAGCGCTTTGAGTCTACCAACGGCCGTGTTTGTCCGTCGCCTCCGACATTTAGGCCCGTAGGTATCGTATGCCAGCTCTGTTCTCAAGGAAGGCATCACTCAGAGGCACAGCGACAGGATTTTAATATTTTAAAGGATTTGTAATAATTTGAAATGTCCAATTCTGCTGGACCACCATTTGAGTAATTCTTCATATTTAATAAACATCATTGTATTACCAATTGTTGGGAATCTTTCTGGCTGAAGACCTACGCCGTCCTCCTGCATTCCCAACACAGATTAATCGATGTTACTGTGTGGTAACCTTCGGCCATGATTTTACTCTACGGGATTGTGTTTCTCTTACTCACTTACTAACGTTCCAATGCAATCATTACCAACAAACACTTCAAATTCGCGTTTAGCAGTCAGTTAATACGATTTATTGATTATGTGACCTATTTTACCTGAACGTTTCCAGTACTTTCCCTCTAGAGACCAACAATTATCGCACAGTCATATGTGTATATGCATTCAGTCTCCATTGGTAGTATTAGATTCTCGTTTGTTCTGAGTAATCATTAAATTCACAGCCAATAAATGAACATGATTTTTAGCCCTTGTTTCATTACAGTAGCTGATAATCCCTATCACTACTTATGTTTATCAGGACACTCAACTATAGTCCATGTATTAGGGCCAACCCTTTCCTCCCTTTCTGTGAGCACAGTTCTATTCATACAACAGGACCGTTGTAGGGGGGGACTTGCACCTTGAGAAAGCAGTGGCAAAACAGAATGACTACAGCCTCACCCCAGTGGTGCCTTGGAATGTGTTTTTTGAGAGAAAGTAACAAAGTGACAACATTCCTTAGCTGACTCAGTGCACTAAAAGATACACGAAGAGCCATGATGGAAGAAATGGCAGTTGCAACTTTCAGTATCAAAAAAAGAAAAAAAGATCAAACATAGCTACATTTATTTATCTGTAATCGGAACGGGCGCCAATTATATTCATCATAAATGTCATTACATAATCACCGTTATAATAGCCGTCAACTTCTCACGCTTTACATTTGTTCCTCGCATTTCATAGGTGCTGTTCAATTTATACTGTCAGACGTGACACGAAAGTATTATTTACAGACTGATTTTCTTTCACATTCCATTCCGTTTTATTTATTTTTTTATGATCGCCGCAAATATAGTGTTGGAGTTTTACAGTTTTAATCTTATGAGTATCGACAATCCGATGGCAGAAACAATGTCTCTCGAAACGTGTTGTTAAAATATGTGAAATACAATACAAATATTTAAACGCTATCAACTGACATTGTTCGCAAACTGTAAGGTGTTGCCTAGTAATTCTTCCGTTTTTTTGTTTTTCTTTTTTTTTTTTTTTTAATTCCTCTCTCGACTTGGCGTTCTAAGCAGTCAACAAATCCGTTTAACTTTACGATCAGCAGTACGTTCCGTGCTTTACCATTACTGTACTCAGTATTGGAAAAAAAGAGTAATCCGCAGTGAGATATTTTGCGTAGACGGTCTAGCAGCCGCTGAGAGTCGCTGTGGAATCCAGTACTGTACATCTATTCGAGACTCAACAGCAATTACTCTAAATAACGAGCAGCGCTTACGACGCGAGCTGTTACGACGAGGAGGAAATATGGTCGCCATTATTTGCACAAAGAGCGCTGCGTCCTTTCTGAAGGAATTGCGCCCGGCTCCTTTGTCGCTTTTGACGTATTCGGCTGCCCCGTTACTGCGTGCTGTTCATAGCCGGCTGGGCATGTGTGTGTGTGTGTGTGTGTGTGTGTGTGTGTGTCTCTCTGTGTGTGTGTGTGTGTGTGTGTGCGTGCGCAGGGTTGCGCCGGGAACGGCACAGAACGGAACAGGACGGAACGCAACGGCGCAGTAACAAACGACTGTCGGCCCGCCAGGCCGCTGGCTCTGACGTATGGCGCTTTTTACCGGGTTATTGGGTCACGTGATCGGTTATTTGTTAGCTCGCCGGAGTGCGGGCGTTTTGCACTGGCTCTGCCCGTTGGCAGGCCGGCTCAAAAAGCAATAACGGCTGCAGAGCCGAGAGCCGGGGCCGACTACCGTGGCGAACCCTCCTCTTATCCCACCGACTGCGCTGGGAGTGCACTAGTCAACGTCACTTTCGTCACAGACGAAATTTTTCAACCCGGTCGAAGGGTGCATGACACGGTATAAAGTATGAAGCTAAGCAGACAAAGAAAACATAAACTTAAAACAATGAATAATAAAGTACTTAGTGAGAGATGAAAATTGTGAAAAGTTACAATTAATGCGAATAAATAATTACAACCATTAATGAAAGTGATAAAAAAAACTCTGTTTCAATATTGTAAGTCCAGTGAAAGGCAAAATACACAAAACTGTCTTCGTAAATAAACTCAGTACAGAAACCTACATTATCCTCTACAAGCCGTATTATCGTGTGTGACAGATGATACATAGTGTACATTTATTACCTGTTACCCTCCCCCAGTCCTACCTTAACCCTTTTCAGTCGCAGATGGCGCTCAAGAAGAATGATTGTTGGTTAGCCGCTGTGCGAGCTCGAAACTGTCTCGCTTTACCTTCGTGGTCGTTTCTATACCACTCAGAGACTAAAACGGTCATATTGTCACAGTTGCAAGTTGTGTATCTAATGGCTTCTGTGGCAACAAGAATTTGATCCTCCGTACTTCGTATATTTATTGACGACCGAATTTAAAATATAAATAGTTGTTATTATTTACTCATTAAGAGATATGTCTTATCTTAAAGGTGTAATACAATAAAAAACAGCTGATACCTTACATTAAAGGTTTAAAACAATAGCCGCGCGGGATTAGCCGAGCGGTCTCAGGCGCTGCAGTCATGGACGGTGCGGCTGATCCCGGCGGAGGTTCGAGTCCTCCCTCGAGCATGGGTCTTTGTGTTTGTCCTCAGGATAATTTAGGTTAAGTAGTGTGTAAGCTTACGGACTGATGACCTTAGCAGTTAAGTCCCATAAGATTTCACACACGTTTGAACATTTAAAACAATAAGTCAACTGTAAGCGAAGATACCCATGGCCTTTGTCACAGTCAATAAAATTCTTCTGGGTAAGCGACTGAATTTTCAACGCGTAAAATTCTGCAACGTTTCGCCCCTTGTTGGAAAACCAATCTCTGTTGGTCCATCACAGCCAGGGGACGTCGACTGGTAAGTACTTGTCAATGCCAATAAACTTCATCAACAGCCGTATACTTTTAGGATACTGTATTTTATTTTGAAAGCAATCAGTTTGGACGATTCACTCTGCCAAAGTATGGGGCTTGAAGATGGCAAAATGAATTGCCGAAACTGCTTGCGTTCGGAGTAATATAGAATATCTTAAAGCATACGGCTGTTGGTGAAGTTTATTGACATTGAAAAATTGTTGCAAATGTCTTCCTGAGAGTGCTGTTCTTGCAGAAACACACTGAGAAAGGCCATTCACAACAGTGTCAGAAACATCGGAAGATTTTACACATTGACAGTGCGGTCACATTCCCAGAAGAATTTTATTGACTGTGCCAATAAAAACGCCCTGAGGAACATCATTTGCAACAGCGGCCGAAACGTCGGAATTGACAATGCGGACACATACACAGTAGAATTTTATTGCCATGAAGTCAAGTATTAGAGAAAGAATCTATGTATGTGTGTTGAGGCACCGTAACTTACGGCGCGCAGATTACCGGACTATGTTCGTCTAGTATTTAGCACTTCGCGACTTCCGGGAAATTTTGCACATAATTTTAAACTTTTTCTCGGCAACACTTCGTACAAAATAATGAAAGGGAAAAAGTTTGTCGCTTACTACATTTTAGCTGTTCACTCGGAAAAACTTAAGCTATAGGCATGACGACATAATTTGTAACTTCTTTACTACTATCTATGTTAGCAACACATTTTGCAGACAGTATCATCATATACTGATGAACGTAACTGCTAAATTATATCTACTACAGTAAATACACTGACTGAAAAAATCGCAATACCAAAAAATTATTAATGTAGAGTAATGAAATTTCGGAAACACATTTGTCTAGGTAACGTAATAACTGATTAACATTGTATGACCACTGGTTAATGTAAGTACAGCATAACACATAGCAAATACGAAATGGTGGTACATTAATAACCGGTGTAACCGATGGAATGTTGTATTTTACAGGTTTCGGATTTCTGTTTGTGGGCTGGAAAAAAAATGGTTCAAATGGCTCTGAGCACTATGGGACTCAACTGCTTAGGTCATTAGTCCCTTAGAACTTAGAACTAGTTAAACCTAACTAACCTAAGGACATCACACACATCCATGCCCGAGGCAGGATTCGAACCTGCGACCGTAGCGGTCTCGCGGTTCCGGACTGCAGCGCCCAGAACCGCACGGCCACTTCGGCCGGGTTGTGGGCTGGAGTTCCATGCCTGTTTCACTTGGTCGGGCAATACAGGGATGGTTAATGCTGTTTATGGACGACGGTGATTGTCTTCTGATGATCTCCAGAATGTGCTACATTGGAGACAGATGTGATAGAGTAGGGCTAGGCAATCTTTCGACACTCTGTAGAGCATTTTGGGTTACAACGGTGATATGTGGACGAGCGTTATCCTATTGGAAGACACGCACTTAAATGCTGTTGAACCGTGGTACTACTCAGTTCTTTAGAAAATGCAAATTACATTCTCACCACAGTTATTTAAAGAAAACAGGAAGCCCTAGATCACTGGTGATGGACAAACTTGTGATTGTTTTACAATTTCAATTTGACTCAAAACAGACTTTATTATTAACTTCGGTTCGGACATTTGCTTTCTTACTTATGCAGTATACAAATTTTCACTTTAATTGAATTACATAAACACGAATAAGAATCATATTTTGCATCCGCAACTAAAAACATAGATAGTAGGCACAGTGAATTATCAATCATAAACAATCGTTCTTGTTTAACCATATCTCAAGAGTCTAGTAACACCTCCAACCCAAAGTTACACAGCCACATAATACCACAACTTCATTAAAAAAACGAAGCTCTTAAAGCTTAATAAAACTGAACTGCACACATAAAGGTCCACAGTGATATATGCTTATTCTAAAAATGCAAAGTGGGCCAACCAAGGTCGCAAAAATGGCACACAAGAAAAATAAGAAGCTGCACATTCATTAAAGATACACAAATGATTAACATAAGTGTTGAATAAGAATGGCTAGTAATAACCAGTAAAATAACTTACAGACACGCTAATATTAACAAAGGGGCCTCACTTGACTTTAGAGAACAGCGTTAAGGCCCACAACAGTATTTAGAAGCAATAACGCTACGGCCGGTAGGCAATACGAGCGTTCACTCCCCACGGCTTGTGCATAGGCTCACAGGCAAACGGTATATATTTATACATAGTCTGACCGGCCTCACAATGCCCGGTCCTGACAAGAATCCGTAACAGCACCGACGCCAGGAAACGAGCAGACTTAACAAATGGCCTGCAGCACAAGTAGATTGCAATGAAAACAAGGTCAAATCGCAGCCACACTGGAATATATAATAAGCATGCCCCAAAATTCTTATGGAGCAATACTCTAACATTACTCGTCTCCCAGTAAATTAGCAGGAAATTTCACTTGCAGTTGCCTTAAGGCACTTGCAACATTAAATAAAAATACCAACTGCTGCCGTGACAAATGATTAAACCATTAACTCTACAGCTGCCAGGCGCGTACACGGCAGCAACCATTTCCCAGGAGGTCAATATGTCTTAAACCAAGTTAAAACTTGCATGAAAAACCACTTAAAACACACACTCCACAAATGATGAGGAACGGAGTGAGGAACATCAGCCTCCTTAAAATAGCCACTGTGGAACCAAGTTCAGCACCATCTCCGGCAGCTATCCATGCCACAATAAGTTTCAACAATCTTCTTAGTTAAACACAGAATAACTTGGAGCTTGCAGATTACGAACTGGGAAGCTGTTCAGCGTGATACGACGAACCCCCCACACTTTAGCACGTCAAGGCGCCCAATGACCGGCACCGTACATCCGGCGCGACAAAAGACAAGGGTGGCGATCACGGCGAGGCCCATGCACCACGGTTAGGGACGCGGGCTTGTTTCCAACACTAGTTGGCTCGATGAAGGCCTACCGGAGACTCCTCCGTCACACGTTCACCCGGAAAACCCGCCGGGGGGAGCAGTCAAAGATAGCGAGGCAGCCGAATATCGATATTAGCGATGCAAGTAGCAGCAGCTGCCACGGCTCAGCTGTTCGTCAGTGTGAGCACGACAGGTCGAATCACTAGACTGAAGTACTAATTTTCGGTCAGGGTGCGTGGGATAACCACGATAGTGCTCGTGCTATCATACGATATCGCACCCGAGACCATAACTCCAGGTGTAGGTCCAGTATGTGTAGCACGCAGACAGGTTAGTTCCAAGTCCTCAAATGGCTTCCTTCTAACCAACGCACGGGTATCACTGACACCGCGCCAGAACCAGCTTTCATCAGGAACCACAGCAGAGCTCCATCCTGCTCTCCAATGAGCTATCCGTTGAGACCACTGAAGTCGAAAATGTCGTGTGGTTTGGGGTCAGTGGAACATATGCTACAGGACATCTGGCTGGGAACTGTCCTTGAAGTAGTCGATTTGTAACAGTTCGTTGTACCAATTGCTGCTGAAATTTCTGTTGAAGACTCAGTACAATGCACCAGAGCCATACGACGAACACTGTGGTCTTTTCTCTTTGCAGTGCCAAGTGGCCCTCACAGCGCCGATGATAATGACCAGTGGGATTGGCTGACAACATCCGGAAGGTAAGATTCAAAAATTTTCTCTCACTGGAATCGCCAAAGCAGCCGTTTTACGTGTTTGCGTCAGCCTACAGCATGTGCAAATTCGTCACGCCCGGAATAATCAAGGCACCTGTGATCAGTATATCAAAGGTCCATGGTGCCTTGGCAATAAGGGAAAGAACAGCTTTGGCTGAGCAGTTGTAAGAACCCATAGCCGCACATGGGATGGGAAACCACCTCGTATTCAAAGCCCTAAGACCACTTAGGCTTTTTCACAGTGCATCAGCTTTGGATCGCCTTAGGGAAGAGAAATTTAAAAATCTTACTCCAGAAGCCCTATGCTAAAGTTGAGATAATAGCTTACGAAATTTAATTATCATCGCAAAGCAAAATGTACTGTCACATCACTCCATTCATGGCAATCCTCTGTCATCACTGATTAATGGCAGGACATGACAAAATAATTCTACTTGAAATTAATCACCAGAAATCTGAAGGACATGAAACTCCTAGCACTCTTCCATTCAACGATAAAAAAACTTATGAAAATTAAATATGTGAAACTTCATTCCAGATTAAATTAAAAATTAATACAACAGAATATTTAGCATGCATTTTACATGGCAGGCTTACAGTACATGTTGAAAAGTTAATAACATCATTTAACAGTATCATCTAAAGACTATGAAAATGAAATAAGATTATCGGCGTTTACAATTATAAACTCTGTAAGTTAGTAGTGGCTACCACATTCGGGCAGACACATGTACAAATTCAAATAAAAAAAAAAACTTGCTAAGCTGACCTTGAGCATAGTCACCTCCAAACATACAATGGCTTGTTGATTAAACCGCTTATTCTAGTGTCTCAGTAAGTAGTACTGTGTATGTTTTACTAACTAATAAAACAAGAAAAATTTGTATGTAAGCATAAATGGTTATGTGAAACACAAACAAACAAAACTGGGCTAGCTCAGAGTGGCTGAATCGTTCGTCTCAAACGAGAATGCCGGGGAGGGTACACAGATTGCCGGCAGACTGTGTCAAGAAAGAGTTCACACCTGGTCGGGGCGTGCTGAGATGTGGCGCACGAGACCTTCCGTCGCTTGAGAGATAAGTCGCAGGTAAGGATCACGTGTAACCGCTCTCTCCACTCTCTTCGATGTCATTCGTCTCAGACAGCTCTTACGGAATCCCATTCTGCCAACTGTGGTGTATATGGTTTGATTGCTTGTTGTACAGTTTCAGCAAGATTACAATAAAACTAGTTACTTATTAATGTAAGATGAGTTTTTATTTAATCACTGCTAATGATCGCTATTTTGTTAAAGAAATCTCCACCTGGGAACGTGTAGCAATGTTGTCTGTCAAGCAGTGTAAATGGCACTAAGTTCATGCACAAAAGTAACCATATATAACCAGCAAACAAGCTAAATGTGTGATAAGTAATCTGAACTAAACAAGAGTAATGATATTTTGTAATTTTCAGTGCAGTTGTATAATAGTCTCTTTACTTGTTGCAGATCGTTTATCGAATTTAACGCTCCTGTTATTCGAGGTGGCGTACACCATTCATTAAGCAGAATGAACAGTTATGTCACGCAGTACCACACGCACAGAACATTAATGTATTTTTTCCTGTCAAAATATTTCATATAAATAGTTACGAAGTAGCTAGGCTTCAAGCATCAGCAGATAAGAATTTATATCACGTAAGATGCGGTTTGCATTCATAGAAGTTCACTGTATTCACAGTCTAACTGGAATTTATTACCTCAGAAATCAATTTAAAACTGCCGCTGCAATATTTCATTAAGATGGTCCCTAACATATGACAATCACTTATCGATTCTGCTTCAGGCCCTGTTTTACTGCTAACAAATAATACATATTAAAACATTTTGTACCTTCACTATATGCATCAAAATTTGAAATTATTTCTCAATGTTAATGGCTTATTATTCAGCATTTACCTATAAACCGCACTGTAGGTCAATAGCGCTTATGGCTCCGCTCTTTATTAGCTGAGCAGAAAACTTAATGTTTATATAGGACGAGAATTATAATGAAATAAAACTCCAAACAAAGAAGATTCATTTCAATGACACATAAACACTATTTTTCAAATATTAAATTTGCAACATAATACAGTTTTTACAGGCCTCTGTGTTACGAGACATCAATCACATCCTATCAGTACAACAGTTCAAACAAGAAGAAGAATTTTTCTAGTAGAATCCTAAATAACAGAAGATTGAGATTTTCATTTCTTTTTCCACTGGTATTGTCTGAAATAAATTTTTTTACAAAATATTAAATTATGTCATTGGCAATATTTATTTATTATTTTATTAAAGATTAAGTTTTTTATTGATATCACGAGGATACGATTAATGTTCATTCACATTTCACACATAATGCTGTTGTGAATATTATTCTGAATAAAATGTGGGCGTGGATATTACACATTGCAGGTAATACTTCTGCGCCTGAGACACGCAAAGGCTGAAATGGGCAAAACATCTCTTCTTTCCCCCACTTTACGACCCTATGAGTCGATCCTAACATTTTAGTCTTTCATTATGTTATCGTTTGTTTGTAACATTATATACCTAATTTGACTTCTTTAAAAAAAAGGACATACATTCAGTACACTGATTCTCAAAGCAGTCCTCATGTTAAGTAATCATGAGTCAGGGTTTCTACATGGACGGTTCACCAAGGGTAACAAAATCTGTTCAATGCATTCAAGAAATAATTCGTTACAGTGACGGTAAGAGGAGCGGTATTCACAAATCGCAACACAAATACCTCGTCGACCTCGTTCAGTGATCTAACAGCTTCAGTTGGAGGCTGACGAGGAGAATTCAACAGAAAGAAACAACCACTGCTGGCAGCATGCTCAAAACACTGTCACAACATCCACATTAAAAAGCACTCTCCCATCAACAGATACATAAGGTTATACCGTTCTAAACTCTATTAAGCAGTGGCAGAGACCAATAATCCCCACAAATAGCATTATTCAGAAGTCTCATAATAATAAACACCTTTTCCTACTTCGACCGACAGCCTAAAAGTGAAGAATGAGGCATCGTACAAGGGATAACAAAGAGAAAGCAAATGAGGAAAGGAACAATACATGATCTTTGTTACCTTGCGCAATTTGTTCTATGCTTCTGAATCCAAACAACGCAGATGGTTCTTGTAGCTCAACACTGCATCACTTTATCTATAACAGACGAAAATGTAATTTAACTTTCTGACAACGGAAGGACCTTCACCGAATGGGTGTGACAGCGAAAACAGCAGCAACGTGTGTGTACGTGGTCTCGCACACATTCCCCAAAATACATACGAACCGCGTAAAAACGTTCTCACAGCCGAAACAAGTATAAGCGTCATTTAACTTAACAAAGACAAAAACGCTACCTGTTGGACATACAAAAGAAAAACGAGATAAAGAACAATAAAAAACTTATGGCTAATAGTAACTGAAATGTAAGGGTGAGGATCATTTGATTTAATATCCAAGCATTACTGGTTAAAGACTATATACAAAACTAAAAATCCTGTACAAAACGTTTCGGATTTGAGAAATGGTGAATTCCTTTCGCTCTTCTGTCTGCAGAGGCTGGAGCATGGCGGCGCTGGTGAAGACCACACGTTTTATGCGATAATGCAAAATGGTGAAAAACTTTTGTGTCTGATTCTTTGCTTTATAGGAAAGGCGGTAATTTCCCACAATTATCTTCTGACCTCGGAAGAAGAAACGGTGCTTCACATTTTTCTCACTTCTCCCCTGCCACTGTAGCGCCACTTTCTTGGTACTGGCAACAATCTCGTCGACTATTTAGCTACGCCATGCTGAGTGTTATTGTGGAAATAGAACCAATCTTCTGACCATTCCTCTGGATCCACGTTCTACGATGAGGGACGTGATTCATGATTAGTTCAAAATCTCTGATGCAATCATTCCACGTTTCATGATTCTTATTGCTATAAATGTGTGATAGTTATCCTAGTACTCATCTCCTCCTCGGCTCCATTTGCAATATATATAGATATACTGCAATATGCTCCCCCAAGCATCGTTTTCCAAGTCTTCAAAACAGTCTCCCGCCGTCAGGCAGAAAATATGTGATGTGCCCCACTACACCTACAAAGTCCTAGAAAAAAGTGAGGGTTATATATTTCGAGACTAACACGATGGCTATGAGAATGTGTCCATACCCACTACTTGTTACAATTTGACTCCTGAGGTCGACGGTCACATTATCCTTCAATTTTCTAGGAATGATCAGCGAGAAAGCAACAGCAAGCTCGATGAAAGACAGCTTTTTCTATGCAGATGGCCAACACCTTCTCCACGCACTTCAACATGCTGTTGAAGTAATCCTATTCTTTGAGATTTCTGGCACGTCTCCCTGGTCTACAATGTGCATAACTTAGGTGGGTATACTACATTAGTTTATTTACTGTATTCTCTGGCACACACACCTCCCAAGCTGAATAATTGTGAATCCTATGGTGAAGTAATATTTTGTTTCCTGAAACGTAAAACGGGCTCAGCGCTGGAAAATCGTTTTAATTCATTTTCTTCTTGAGGTCCTTAAATACTTCATCCCTGTATTATTCCTCGTCGACGTTCTGAAGGGCTTCAGGAGTATAGTTATCGAGCGGCACTTCTTTGAGATATAGAACGTCAAATTTATTCTCACTGATTTCGTCCTCTGTACCCTCCGTAACACCTACGGTGCAAGACCGACATTGTCTTTTTCGAGAAGGTGTCTGATCTCCAACGAGAATTTCTACAAATACAGCCCCCCACGGTACAGATGCCCGTGGGTGAGTTCCGCTATCATCAGAAACTTGAGAGCGTTGCGACCAGTGTATAATGTAGTTGTTCTCCCATATAAATAATACCTAAACTAGTTAAATGCGTTGCTAAAACTCTTCTGTTGGAACTTACTACACCTAAAGGTTTCTCGTTTGTTCGCTTTGCTCACAGAAGCCACACGTCCCAGGAAAGCAATCTCTGATTATCCAAACCTCGATTTCTCTAGCTTTACAGTGAGTCTGGCCTCTTGCAATAGTTGCAGCAGCTTTCCACATCACGGCGACAAGCAACACGGCATCTGTGTATTTTGTTGTGAATTTTTCTACTTCCTCGTTCAGTGCTGTGTCCATGGTGCACATAAATATTCTGGAAGCTGCAGATAAACTAAATGGTAACTTTTTGAATTGGTCGCATCTTCCATAGCACAGGAACGCGGTATACTGCCTGCAAGTTCAACTTGTCAAAAGATTGCCCGTAAATTCACCACTGAAAATATGCTTCTTCTGTGGGATTCCTCCAGAGTCTCGAGTACAATGATTTTCTTTAACTCATGAAAGTCCAGTACCAATCTAATTGTTCCGTCTTTTTGTTTTACCATGTGCAGGGCACTGCTGCAACTGTTGCTTGCACATTCGATAACCCATGTTCTAACTTTTCACTTATGCTGAACCACCTGTTCCTTATACACGAGTGGTAGACTGTATGTCTGATGGAACTATTTGTAATGCTCCTTCGCCATAAACTTATACCTAAATACCCAAATATCTGAATACATTGGCATGCTCACGCAAAATCTGTTTCAACTCGTTCCACCTTTCTTCCGGGATATCCCCAATTGCTGAAACTTTGCTGACGACGACACAGAGGACTATCTGTCGATCAGTGGCACGCTCCCCTGCATCATCGCAGGGTGGGGTAGCAGATGGGGGGTGGGGGTTAAAAGAAACTAATAACATTCACTCCTTTCAAAATTTGTTACATGTTGAAAGTATCATTGATAAGATTGTTCTAAATTAGTTTTCAACAAACCTGCATGTGACTGCGTCTGTGAACTTGTTTCTTGCACTCCTCCATTTTGCCAGAAATGCAACATGTATTTGACTCAGCAATAAGATTTAAGAGAATAATGTCGTTTGTGCAATGGCATTAAGATGGTACTGGAAAATTAACTTTTGGCCCTGATGTTTACTTGGTTCTTTAATTGGTGGGTAACTTTACTCTACTACTCATTTTCATATTCAATTTAAGCAAAGTATGTGGATTATGATTCAGGCTGTTAGATTTAAACACAATGTTGATCTCAATATATGTATATATTGTTAAAATTTTAAGTCATACACAAAACCTACCATTCCCAACATTTTAGTAGCACGAAACAATCTTACAAAAAATTTTACCAAACGCTTACTGTGTCAAACCTAGGACATATAAAGCCTAACTCTGAATATTATCTAACAAAACCAATTTGAAATCATTATATATCTTCTCACATTTACTTGCTAAGGTTTGGTCTGGGGCAGCGAACGCGACCTACCTTAACGCTGTCACCACACGTCTGCTTCCTCCGGGCACCTACCTGCGACTACCCGGTTTTTTACTGCGTGCACCCGGCTCTCTTAACCATCGAAGAACCTCCTACTCAAAGATATTATACTCGTTCCACCTTGCGGTTGGCAACTACCGACTATTTTCTGGAGCTACCCTGATCAGACCTTAGCACATACCTTTCAATGTAATCCAAAGTTAAGAAGAAGGCATAGGCTTTAATCTCATTTCTGCTATTCTTCTCTATTTTCGTCGTTGGTTCGTTTCTTCGTAATCCATGTTCTGTTCTCAGTAGATTGTCATTTCTGTCGTTAAGTCCTTGCACGCTTCATATCAAATTCCTTATACATCGTTCGTACAGTAGCCAAGTAATCGAAGCAGTCACGTGTCTTAGCATGAAAAACACGTGAGGAAATAAGTAAAAGGGCATGAAATAAATTCTGATATGACGCCCTGCGAAGCTGATATCCAAACACTTCCGAAATTAGTAATTTCAAGCGGGAAACTTCTGTTGTTGGGACTACTGTTCAGGACTAAGTGTAGCGTTTTGTTGAGAGTATCACTTGGTAACAGAGGTTCACAAGATACTGCACACAACATCACGATAGACAACGTCAGGTAAACTCAAGTGAAGAGAAAACACAGGAGAAAGACGCCAATGCCAACTGTGACAGGCAGTAGTAGGCTAAGGCTACAGAAAAAGTAACGTCAGAACTAAAGTGAAATGTTGATATGATATGAAGGAATTTACATTTCAGCTGTATTAATGCATAGGCTAAATAATGATACCTTCATATGTCTCTTGCAGCACATCTATTTTTTTCTACTTTATAAACTTCTTGTTCGCTATGAAAGGCCAATGTAGTAAGACACATTTATTAGAAATTGATGATAATGAAATCACGTATTTTCCGCTAGGAAAGTGAAAACTTCTTTTCCCCTCCAATGAGATGGAACTACCAAGCGAAAGTAACGAAAGAGGAGTCAAAACGCTGTATCAGACTCAGTAATCAGCACAAGTTTGCAACTTCAGAACCCTCGGTCGAAAGTTTCAAAGACGACTGCAGAATAAACAGGGAAGTTAACAGAAGGTCTGAACGTCATTTCCGGCCAGGAAAGCTGAGAGTAAATCGTGAATACCCACTTTCTCCTCTCCTCGCTCTCCTCTCCCCATCTACTTCGCCCCTCCCCCCCCCCCCCCACCCCCTGCTCCCTTCCTCCCTTTCCCTTAGCAGACACCGAGTTAATAATTCTGCGGAACCGGCAAGTTTGCGACAGTTAAACAATGAATATTTAAAATGGGAGAGAGTTTGTTAAATCTGTTTTGGACGCGCAGATTTCGACACTTTTTGCTGCCTCGCAGGGTTTTTGAATGGCAGCAATTACGGGAGGGTTGCCGGTGTCTGCCGCTTCCAAGGGCAACCGCCGACCACGTGTTCGTCTTCTGCTGCCATCGTTACAAACTCGTTCACGTCTCCATCTGCTTCTGCGGTAGCTGGACTGACAGCGCAGAGTTGACTTTGAGGAGCGCTGCGTACTGGAGCAAATCATAACGTATCTCTTCTTTCAATCAAAGCATCAATTTATTTCAGGCAGACCTACACGAAAATCTGTAGTGCGACGGTTTTCTTGCATTTCTTTCCCGGCCAGGTAGCAGTATAGTCGTGGCTGAGGATGGATCCGTCAAAAGAGAAAAGGAAGGTAACTAAAAAAGAAGTAAAGGAATAATACCTAGACTACAAACTCAGCTTTTGGAAGTATAGAGAAAATGGGAATGGTATAGTAAGATGTGCTAGTACTTAACATAACACATTAATACCAAGTGAAGAGTACCTGCGGGAATAATGAATAAATACAACTTCATCGTAACAGCTTTGTTATGTCCATTGTGCCAAACGTAGAGAGAATTTCCAAGAGTCGCATGTTTTGCTGTCCACGTCTATTCTGAATAGAACCACATTTCTTATCACTCCCCCGAAGTTTCAACATCCTTCTACTAGATAAGGCAACTAATACAGGACAGTATATCCAAAATGAGAGAATGAATATGTCGACTTGCGTTTATCGCCAAGTTATAGTGGACAATATGGTGAATTTGCTGATGCTTGCAAGTAAATTTTATCGTTTATAGTCGCCGGATCACGACATCGACTACATATCCTTCTAATGTGACTACTTATTTTTTATGGCATCTAAAATAAGCTTCAGAAAGAACTTCAGTGACATAACATGGGTGGGACTTGAAATAGTATCAGAACAACAGCGCCGCAAACCACTGTCCCGCCAAAAAGAGAAGAAGTTCCACAAACGGCTGCCCTGGTATACCAAAATATACGCAAAACGCTACTCAGATATGGATCTGGTGGTTACCTGTGTGCTTGATGCCTGTGAGTTTGGGTTCTGTTGTTGTAACAGTCAGATAATATTCTCGTAAAACTATTGAGGCATTCACTACATAAGACACCAGTATTCTGACCGGTTTGTCGCTCACCGCCCCGAATTCCTCTCCGTGTCAACCTCTTCATCTCAGAGAAGCACTTGCAACCTACATCCTCAAGTATTTCCTGGATGTATTCCAACCTCTGTCTTCCTCTACAGTTTTTGCCTTCTTCAGCTCCCTCTAGCACCATGGAAGTTACTCCGTGACATCTTAACAGATGTCCTACCATCCTGTTCCTTCTTCTTGTTAGTATTTTCCATATATTCCTTTCTTTATCGATTCTGCAGAGAACCTCCTCATCCCGTATCACTCCATCTAATTTTCAACATTCTTCTGTAGCAACACATCTCAAATCCTTCCTCAAATCCTTCGATTCTCGATTCTCTTATGTTCCGGTTTTCCCACAGTCTACGTTTTAATACCATACAATGTTGTGCTCCTCCAAAAGTAGATTCTCAAAGATTTATTCCACACATTAAGGGTTATGTTTGATATTAGTGGACTTGTCTTGGCCAGGAATGCTCTTTTTGCCAGCACTAATCTGCTTTTTATGTCCTGCTTGCTCATTCCGTTATGGGTTATTCTCGTGCCTATATAGCAGCATTCCTTAGCTTCGTCTATTTCGTGACCCACAAATCCGGTGTTAACTTTCTCGCTATTTTCATCTCTGCTACTTCTCATTACGTTTTTCTTTCTTCGATTTACTCTCAGTCCATATTTTGTACTCATTAGACTAATCATTCTGTTCAATGCATCCTGTAATTCTTCTTCACTTTCACCGGAGATAGCAGTGTCAACAACCAATCATATCATTGTTATACTTTCACATTCAGTTCCATTCTTGAACCTTTATTTTATTTTCGTCGCTGCTTCTTCAACGTTTACAGTGAACAGCAGGAATGAACGACTACATCCCTGTCTCACACCCTTTTCCGTTCAAACATTTCGTTCTTGGTCTTCCACTCTTACTGTTCCCTCTTGGCTCTTGCGCGTTCTGTAGGATTCAGATCAGGACTGTGTGCAGGCTAGTCCATTACACGGATATTATCGTCGTGTAACCACTCCGCCACAGTCCGTGCATTATGAATAGGTGCTCGATCGTGTTGAAAGGTGCAATCAGTATCCCCGAATTGCTCTTCAGCAGTGGGAAGCAAGAACGTGCTTAAAACATCAATGTAGGCCTGTGCTATGATAGTGCCACGGGAAACAACCCCGCCATGAAAAACACGACCACACCATAACACTACCACCTCCGTATGTAACTTGGCACTACACACGGTGGCAGATGACGTTCACCGGGCATTCACCATACCCACACTCTGCCATCGGATCGCCACATTGTGTACCGTGATTCCTCATTCCACACAACAGTGTTCAGTCGTCCAATGTTTACGCTCCTTACACCGAGCGAGGCGTCGTTTGACGTTTACCGGCGTGATGTGTGGCTTGTGAGCAGCCGCTCGACCATGAAATCCAAGTTTTCTCACGTCCCGCCTAACTGTCATAGTAGCTGCAGTGGATCCTGATGCAGTTTGGAATTTATGTGTGATGGTCTAAATACTACACATTACCACCTCTTCAACTTTCGGCGGTCTCTGTCAGTGAACAGACGAGGTCTGCCAGTACCCTTTTGTACTGTACGTGTCCCTTCTCGTTTCCACTTCACTATCACATCGGAAATAGTGGACCTAGGGATGTTTAGGAGTGTGGAAATCGCACTTACAGACGTACGACACAAGCGACACTCAATCATCTGACCACGTTCGAATTACGTGAGTTCCGCAGAGCGCCCCATTCTGCTCTCTCACGATGTCTAATGACTAATGATGTCCCTGATATGGAGTACCTGGCAGTAGGTGGCAGCACAATGCACCTAATATGAAAAACGTATGTTTTTTTAAGTGTCCTGATACTTTTGATCACGTAGTGTATTTCGCCTTAGCTTCCCTACACTCCCTGTTTATTTCATTCCTATTCATTGTATCCCTTAGCGGCTTGTATTCTTGTATTCCAGAATTTCGCTGAACATTTTTGTACCTCCTTCTTTAGTCTATCTACTGAAGCATTTCTTATGTTACCCATGATTTCTTCGCAGTTACCTCCCTATATTTATGTTTTTCTCTCCACCTTCTGTGACTGCCCTTTTCAGAGATGTCCATTCCTCTTCAACTAAACTGCCTGCGGAGCTATTCCTTATCGCATATCTATAGCGTCCGAGAACTTCAAGCGTATCTCTTCATTCCTTAGTACACCCGTATCCCACTTCTTTGCGCACTGATTCTTTCTGACTAGTCTCTGAAACTTCATCCTACTCTTCATCATTACAAAATTGTGAGCCGGGGCTACATCTGCCACTGTGTACGTCTTAGAACGTATTCGACAGTTGGAAAAGTGTATATCGTTTAAAGCGGATGTCTCCAAACTCTTAGTGCAGTGCTGCTGTTATATGCTGAAGACTATCGAGATCGTGGCAAGCCTCACTATCTTTCTGTGCCAACATTATTAAGTTCTACAAACTGGAAGTGTGGAGAATAAATTCGCCAAGGCAAAAGAAGGTCAACTGCTGAAATAAATGAAATTAATGTCTTAGCACCAGTAACACACAATGCCAAAGTTTCTGCGAGGCATCTCGGTAGAACGAGAGAGGTTGACCAAACAGGTATTCTGCGGACACTCCATTGCATTGCATTTCATCCTCTTGTCATTTCACTGCATCTACAGCTTCAGGACAATGACTTCCAAACTAGGTTGCAACAACGGTCTTGGGCTATCAACGTTTGGTGCGTTTTTCTCCAGACACGCATCAGTAGGTCACCGTTTTATTGATGGGAATCTAAATATACTCTAGTATCTCGATTCCTAATATATGCTGCTGCGCCAGTTATTGGAAGACATCCCATGAATATAAGGAATCAGCGTGGTACTAACATGACGGATGTTCCCCCCGTTCCGTATGTGTAATGACAGACCTTCTAAAAAGCATTGGAACGGACGTTCAGGAAAAGCAAAATGATCTAAACGCACACCAAACTTAACACCTCCATACTTTCATCTGTTGTAAAAATTTAAACAGAGGACTAGTAGGAAGAAGTGACCACGTCCGAAGGCATGAAATGCTGCCGTTAACTCTAGACGAAATTAAAAAAAAAAAAAAAAATCGTTCAAATGGCTCTGACCACTATGTGACTTAACATCTGAGGTCATAAGTCCACTAGAACTTAGAACTACTTAAACCTAACTAACCTAAGGACATCACACACATCCATGCCCGAGGCAGGACTCGAACCAGCGACCGCAGTGGTCACGCGGCTACAGACTGCAGCGCCTAGAACTGCTCGGCTACTCTGGCCGGCAGACGAAATTTAACGCGCAGCATTGTATCTCAAGAAACACCTTACAGCGTGCAGCAATGCTCGCGGTCAACATTTTGAGCACTTGGTATGACAACCGTGGTAATAAACATAAGAATCGTACCTGAGTTACGAATCTGATTACGTTTGCTATAATAGGGCAAATGTTTATGGAACCTGTTCTGCTAACGGTAGGTCAGTAGTCCGCGGCGCTGTTTTCTTCATACTATCCATCAAGTACCATAATGTTGCGTCACTGAAGTTCTCGTAGCACCTTCTTTCACATGCCACTGAAATACTGTATAACTCCTTTAGGGAAAAAATGGTGTCGTAATTCAGCGACCACAAAGATAAAACTTACTTGCGAACGTCGACAAATTCGCCATATCGTCCGTTAAAACTTGGCAAAAACCACACTTCGGTATATTTATTCATTCTAGGTTTATCTGTGGCGGCCTCATCCTGGATAGCACCACGTCTCAAACGCGTCAGTTCTCTTCTTTTCCAGTTCTCCCACAGTCCACGAGTGACTTCGATACAGTGCTGCGCTCCATCAGAAACTTTCTCGTTTCGACGTTTATCGTTAATCTCATTTCCGCTACTCCTCATTACTGTCTTTCTTCTTCGGTTTACTCTCAGTTCAAACTGAGTGCACAGTAGGCAGTTCAGTTCAAGAAACGGGTTCTGCAGTTCTTCGTCATTTTCACTGGAGACGGTAATGCAATCAGTGAATCTTATCATTTATACCCTTCCACTCTGAATTTAAATCTTGATCTGAACCCGCTTCGTCTTATTGCAGTGATTCTACACATTCAGTTGGACCGAACACAACGTTTCACGTTGCAAACTGACCAATGTGCTCTTAATATTCTGTATAGCCAGCTTATCTGTCCATATACTGCGCTTGGTACGCTGCTGCTTCCATTGAACAGGTCCTGCAAATCTTCCTTAATTACCCTACGTCACCAGCGAATCTTGTCATTGATATCATTTGACCTTGTATCAACATAGGGTGCAACGTAGAAACGCATATAATGATGAGGCCAACAGTAAGTTGCGTCTCTGTCGATCCAGTATGGCTGGGGGACATCGGCTGATACGTACTTTTCAGTTCAATAAACTTCACCAACGGCCGTATACTTAAGATTATTTTATTCCGGACGCATCCAGTTTCGGCAATTCATTTTGCGTATGGGGCCTGGTTGCTTTCGAAATATGTTAGAATAACCTAACGTTTAGAGTGTTGGTAAAGGTTATTGAAATGCAAAACTGTAAGTCGGAGTTGGTTGAACACTGCCGCTTACAATTGAAGCACCTGCAAAGACGACGTCTCTTTTGATCCCAAGAGAGCGTGTGCCGTCTGAGGGAGAGCAGATATACTGCTAATGGGGTCACCATAGTCCGCCAACGCATAGCGTACGGCATACCTATCAAAGCGCCATATGTGTCTAACCTCTAATAGGGATTGCTCACAGTCAGCAGGCTTAGTATGCTGCAAACGAGCGAAGCAGGCAGGCAGCCACACCACGGAGAGGAACTCGTGTTAACTGCACTAATTAAGCGGGTGGCTTTCCGAGTGGCAGGATGATCCTTCCGGGGAATTGCCACACACGTTGGACGTAGAGCGTCAGTTTGCAGTAATGCTGGTATAGGTGGTCACGCGAACATTCTCACATCCGTAGACGAGGTTCTGGAAGCCCGCCAAGATCGTCGTATAGTAAGAGCAGCAGTGGCAGATTGTACAGCTATCACAGCACAGATTAGAGAGCTTGTAGGCCCATTTGTCTCTACATCAACGTCTACGTCACACTCCACAATCCACCTAATGGTGTGTGGTGGGCGGGAGGGGGGGGAGTATTTTTCGTGCCACTAGTGAATAGCGCTTGGAAGAATGATTGACGTTAAGCCTTTGTATTGGCTCTAATTTCTCGAATTTTCTCCTCGTTGTCATGATGCGAGAAACACGAGGAGGGAAGTAATATGTTACCCGACTCTTCTCGGTAAGTGATCTCTCGAAATTTCAATAGTAGATTTGTCCGTGGTGCACATGCCTCTCTTGTAACGTCTGCCAATGGAGTTTGTTGACCATCTCCGTAACGCTCTCGTGCCGGCTAAACGTTCTCGAGACGAAACGCGCAGCTCTTCGTTGGTTCAAATGGTTCAAATGGCTCTGAGCACTATGGGACTTAACATCTGTGGTCATCAGTCCCCTAGAACTTAGAACTACTTAAACCTAACTAACCTAAGGACATCACGCACATCCATGTCCGAGGCAGGATTCGAACCTGCGACCGTAACGGTCACGCGGTTCCAGACTGAAGCGCCTAGAACCGCACGGCCACACCGGCTGGCCTCTTCGTTGGATCTTCTCTGTCTCACCTACCAGTCCTACCGGGTAGGGATCCCAGATAGATGAGCAATACTCAAGAATCGGTCGACCGAATACCTTATAAGCCACTTCCTTCGTGGATGACTTACATTTCCTTAAGATTCTTCCTATGAATCTGAGTATGGCATCAGCTTCTCCCACTGTTTTTTTTATGTTGTCGTTCCACTTAAGGTCGCTCTGGATATTTACTACTAGATATTTTACGGAGGGATATTCTTTGCAGCGGTTTGTTGTCAGTAGTATAGCTGTATAGTAGTTTTTTTGGCATCAGTCTTCTGACTGGTTTGATGCGGCCCCCACGAATTCATCTCCTGTGCAAATCGCTTCATCTGAGAGCTCAGAGTAGTACTTGCTGCCTACGTCCTCAATTATTTGCTGGATGTATTGCAACCTTTGTCTTCATCTACTGTTTCTGCCCTCTACAGCACCCTCTACTACCAAAGAATTCATTCCCTGATGTCTTGACAGATGTCCTATCGTCTTCTCCCTTCTCCTTGTTAGCGTTTTCCATACATTCCTTTCCTCTCCAGTTCTGCGCAGAACCTCCTCATTCCTTCCTTTATCAGTCCACGTAATTTTCAAAATTCTTCTGTAGCACCACATCCCAGATGCATCGATTCTCTTCTGTTCCGGTTTTCCCACAGTCTATGTTTCATTACCATCCAATATCGTGCTCCAAATGTATATTGTCATAACTGTCTTCCGCAAATTAAGGTCTATGTTTGATATTAGTAGACTTCTCTTGGCCAGGAATGCCCTTTTTGCCAGTTCTAGTCCGATTTTGATGTTCTCCTTGTTCCATCCGTCATTGGTTAGTTTGCTGCCCGGGTAATAGAATTCCTTACCTTCATTTGCTTCGTGGTCATCGGTCCTGATGTTAAGTTTTCTCATTACTGCTTCTCACTACTTTCTTCTTTCTTCGATTTACTTTCAGTCCATATTCTGTACTCATTAGACTGATCATTCCATTCAGGAGATCAAACAATTTTTCTTCACTTTCGCCGAAGATAGCAATGACATTAGCGAATCGTATCATTGATATCGGTTCACCTTGGATTTTTTTCCACTCCTGAACTACTGATCTACAGATTTAACAGTAGGGGTGAAATTCTATATCTCTGTTTTACACGCTTTCTAAACCAAGCACTTCATTCTCGGTCTTCCCGTATTATTAATGTCTCTTGGCTCTTGTACATTCTGTATACCGCCCGTCTCTCCTACAGCTTACCCCTATTTTTCTCAGAATTTCGAACATCTTGCGTCATTTGACATTGTCGAACACTTTTTCCAGGACGACAAATCCTTTGATTTTACTTTAGTCTTACTTCCACCATCAACCGCAACGTCAAAATTGTCTCTCTGGTGCCTTTATCTATCCTAAGGCTAAAGTGATCGTCGTCTAGCACATCCTCAATTTTCTTTTCCATTCTTCTGTATATCATTATTGTCAGCAACTTGGATGCATGAGCTACTAAGTTGAATGTGCGAGAATTCTCGCACTTGTCAGCTCTTGCAGTCTTCGGAATCGTGTGGATGATGCTTTTCCGAAAGTCAGATGGTATGTCGCCAGACTCATACATTGCACACACTAACGTGAATAGTAGCTTTGTTGCCACTTCTCCCAATGATTTTAGAAATTCTGATGGAATGTGTGAAATCTTATGGGACTTAACTGCTAAGGACATCACTTCCCTAAGCTTACACACTACTTAACCTAAATTATCCTAAGGACAAACACAAACACCCATGCTCAAGGGACGACTCGAACCTCCGCCGATACCAGCCGCACAGTCCATGACTGCAGCGCTCTAGACCGGTCGGCTAATCCCGCACGGCTCTGATGGAATGTTTCTATGCCTTCTGCCTTATTTGACCGTAAGTCCTCCAAAGCTCTTTTAAATTCCGATTCTAATACTGGATCCCCTATCTCTTCTAAATCGACTCCTGTTTCTTCTTCTATCACATCAGACAAGTCTTCACCCTCATAGAGGCTTTCAATGTATTCTTTCCACCTATCTGCTCTCTCCTCTGCATTTAAAAGTGGAATTCCCGTTGCACTCTTAATGTTACCACCGTTGCTTTTAATGTCACCAAAGGTTGTTTTGACTTTCCTGTATTTTGAGTCTTTTTCGATGTCTTCACATTTTTCCTGTAGCCATTTCGTCTTAGCTTCCCTGCACTTCCTATTTGTTTCATTCCTCAACGACTTGTATTTCTGTATTCCTGATTTTCCCGGAACATGTTTGTACTTCCTCCTTTCATCAATCAACTGAAGTATTTCTTTTGTCACCCATGGTTTCTTCGCATCTACCTTCTTTGTACCTATGTTTTCCTTCCCAACTTCTGTGATGGCCCTTTTTAGAGATGTCCATTCCTCTTCAACTGTACTGCCTACTGCGCTATTCCTTATTGCTGTATCTATAGCCTTAGTGAACTTCAAGCGTTTCTCGCCTCTTTTTCCTAAGTATGCGCAAAATGTTACATTTATTTGCATTCAGTGTCAATTGCTAGAGTCTGCACCAATCATCAGTTCTCTGGAGGTCATCTTGCTAATCGTTACTATCTTCTGGAGTTGCTACTTTGTTGCAGACAACCATATCATCACCTAACGGAGTATCAGACGCTTTCTACTAGAACATTTATATACACTATAAACAGTAACAGTACTCCAGAAATTACATTTTTCGTTCCTCAAGTCAAGGAACACGCCATGAATCTGAGCCCCGTTGTCTACAGCAATGTGGATCTCATGGAGGAACAGAGCGTGCTGCCTTTCTTAGGATGTCTCCATGTTAACATTTATAGAGGAGATTTTCATTCTCCAAGAACGTCGTAAATTCTTGAGCATAAAACGTGTTCCATAATTCTACAACAGATTGACGTGAAATATATACGTCTATAATTGTGTGCGTCCGTCCTACGGCCCTTCTTAAAAACGGGAATGACCAGCGCTTTCTTCCAGTCGCCAGGTACCTTTCGTTGCTCAAACTATCTAAGATCCATTGCTGCTAGAAGGGGTGCAAGTTGTTTCTCATAATCACTGTAGAATTTTATTAGTATCTCATCTGTTCCTGATGCCTTTCCACTACTAAACGACTGTAGTTGTTTTTCTACTCCGCGATCGGTTACCTCATTATCTGCCATTTTGCTCTTCGTGCGACGATTGAAAGGATGGTCCGTGTTACGAACTTCCGCGACGATACAATTTCGTAAGAACGAATTCAGCATTTCGGCATTCTCTGTGTTACCTTCCGTTTTGGTGCTAGTTTGGTCACTGAGTGAAATAATAGATGATGTTGACTCACTGATTTTACATACTACGAAAACCTCTTAAGGTTATTACTCAGATCGGTTGACAAAGTTTTACTTTCAAAGTCATTGAACGCATCTCTCACTGGTCTCCTTACGCTCTTTTTCGCTTCGTTCAGCTTTTGTCTGTCAGCTAGGTTTTGACTTCTCTTGAAGTTCTCTTTCTTTATGAAGCAGTTTTCTAACGCTGCTATTAAACCATGGTAGGTCTTCACCATCCCCTTAGACCTTACTCCGAACATGCATGTCCAGGGCATATTGCACGATACCTTTGAATTTTTCTATTTGTTCTCCACATATTCGTCCTCGTCACAGAATATTTGATGCTGATTACTCAGACACTGTGAAGCTGGTATCGCACCACTCTTGCTACGCAAAGATATGTGAGCCGTGCACAGCTCGTGTTCGTGCCATTTAATGTTCATCTTCTATTACGGTACTGCCGCCTCGTTTTCTTATTCCATTTACTGGCGCCACTAACTTCCTGCCTTACTTGCCCATGAGCGGCAGCAGCAGCGCGTATCGATAAGTGCACTGTCATACCATCTCTGGAGCGATCGTTAGTATTTCCGGGTCGTCGTGTGTGTGGCTGCCAGTTCGAGACGGACCAGCAATGCAGTTGGGCACGGAGCCCCAGTGAGGTCGGCGCAGCCAGCACCAGCGGGAAGGACCGTTGGATGGTCGTTCGGTCGGTCGGTCGGTCGGTCGGTCGGTCGTCTCAACGACGACGTGTATTTGGATCGGTTCCTTCCTGTGCAGAGATGTCTGCATGGTTGGGTCCAAGCCAGTGTCTCCCGGGCGTCGTCCGTCCGAAGCAAGTCAGTAATTGGGAGACACAGCAGCAGTGCAGTCCAGTCGGTCGGTTGGCGTGGAGCATGAAGCAAGTTCCTGTTGCGCAGAGTCGGTCTGGAGCCGCTGGTGGCGTGCATGTGCGGTTCGAGTGTGAGTTGCTGCTTCAGAATGCTACGAATTTCGTCGCCCACCGATCTTGGACAAGAAAGTTGAGTCCTTACTATCGAGCCTCAACTGTTTACATTTCTTCGTTTGATCCTGGTTGTCGCCTTTGGGACATTGCCGCGAGCAACATTGTGTTTGTATTTAAGTCGTCTAAGATTCCAGACGTCTTCCTGTGAAATTTAACTTACCTTATTTTCCTCGTCGTGTTGTTGCTGTCCAGCTCGGTGTGTAGTTGGACAGCTCAGGTGTTGATGGTCGTTGTGGGCGCCAATTTTCTGTGTGTCGTATTGAAATCATGTGGTCGTATTGCTGGTTGCGTGGAGCGGAACTGATTTGGTTGATTGGTCGGTCGGCTGTCTCTCGGTTCAGTTGCCTTCCGATTTTGAGATTGTTGTCAGGCTGCCTGTCTCGCCTAAACGGGAGTTAGTGTTACAATTCCAGGCCGACCCTTGGAACTTCTGAGCGCCGTTCCGTGTCTGTTACATAGTAACTTCCCTGTTTGAGTTTTAATATCTCTTGAATTAATGTTCTTGTCTTGCCCTTAAGGCATACGGTGATGTTTTTTTATGGGGCCTTCAGTCGAATTTGCTTCAATTGTTTTAAGATAGGGCCTTCTGCTGTTTGATTGAAACACTTCTTATTGCTCAATATGCGGCCTCCAGCGGAGTTCCATTAAAATCAAAATAATAAGGCCTGCAACCTGTTTAGATAGAAGATTTGGAAAATATTTTTGGGTCACACCTCCAGAAGAACTTTGTATGTCAATTTCTTACTTAAGCCTTGCATCTTGGATTTTGAGTGTGGGCCTCAGCCGATCTAAAGTTAATCAAAGGAGGTCGATTCCATTCTTGTTGTAATAGCATGTGTGTGTACAAATAAAGTTTGCAACTGACAGCAAACTTGTTCTGGCCCCTTTCCACAACCTAATCCGCTCTATCCTGGTAGCCCAGGCATTTCAATATGTTCCTACCTTTCTTAACATACTTCGCAAGACACGTTTGCATAGGTGCTATCACAGTATAATGATCACTGATTGATACCTTCCTCTACGTTAACCGATTAGATAACTCGAGGTCTCTTTGTTGCCGGGACGACTAATAGGTTACCCACACGGTTTGATTCTCTATCTGCTCAAAGTAATTTTATGACAAGACATACAGAACAATGTCACACGAATCCCTACTCTGGCACCATTTTTGAAAGTATGACGCTCTCAGCCTATACCTGGCAGGTTGGAGTCATCCCCTATTACAACGGCATGATCAGGAAAACACGAACTGTTGCGCACCGGTTATTAGCAGTGGGACTAGGGGATACACCTGTAGCTCGTCTTCCACTCACGCCACAGAATCGCCGTGTGAGGCTCGACTGTTGCCGTCAGAAGATCACTTGGAAGATGGAATGGCGCAGTGTGATATTCAACTATGAAGGCAGATTCTGCCTGCTGCGTGTACGATGTAGACCAGGTGACTGCTGCCTCGTAGAGTGCATTCGTCCAAGTCAGACTGGCCCCACCCCAGGCCTCCCTCTCGTTCACCTTTGGTGTTTCTGGAGTGGACGTTAACCAGTGGTCGGTGTATGCAGAATGTTGTTAGTCCCGTTATTTTGCTATTCTTCCAACAGGAAGATGATGTGTTGTCTCAAGAGGATAACGCTTGCCCACACACTGCCCGCGAAACTGAACGTGCTCTGCGAGATGTGCAGGAACTTTCCTGGCTAGCATGATGTCTCGTCGTGCATGTGTTACGTATGATGGGACGAGAAGTGACTCGTGTGAGTCGTACACCAGCGACTCTTAGAGAATTTCGAGGAGTGTTTGAAAACTCCGTGCAAAGTCCGAGAGATGGCACCACCGGTGCATATCGAGGTCATGTTAGTTAGTAGCATCTTTGGAAAGAACGCACACCAAGTTTCAGCCATATTGGTCTATTTCTTTGTGTTTGGCATTCGCGTGAATCAAGGAAGTCGAGTGATTGTCACAAAATAGACGAAATAGAGTTTCGTGTGGTGATTAAATATTGCTTTATGAAAGGCAAAACGCCTCATGGGACTAAAGATAAGCTTGTTAAACATTACGGTTACTCTGCACCTTCGATTAGAACAGTTTATAAGTAGTTTCAAAACATTGTGAGTGGCCATATGGGCACAAGTGATGCTGAACGTTCTGGACGCCCTCTGGAGGTTATGACTCCAGAAATCATTGATAAAATCAATTATATTGTGATGGATGATTCAAGAGTTAAGGTGCGTGAGATTGCTAGTGCTTTGGGCATCTCGATTGAACGGGTACATAATACTTTGCATAAACATTTGGACATGAGAAAGCTGTGCGCAACATGGATTCAACAATTGCTCACGCTTGGCCAAAAACGGAATCGTGTGAAGTGTTGCATGGATGGTTTGCAGCTGTTCAGGAAGAATCAGAAGGACTTTAAGCGTCGTTTCGTCACTTTGGATGAAACATGGATACATTAATGTACTCCTGAGACCAAACAACACTCTAAACAATGGGTTACCAAGGGAGAATCTGCACCAAAAACGGCGAAGACCATTCCTTCAGCCGGAAAGGTTATGACGACTGTCTTTTGGGATTCGCAAGGGATAATCTTCATCGACTCTCTGGAAAAGGGTAAAACTATTACAGGTGCATATTATTCATCGGTATTGGATCGTTTGAAAACCGAGCTGCAAGAAAAACGCCGGCGATTGGACGGCAAAAAAGTCCTTTACTATCACGACAATGCACCTGCACACACCTCATCAGTTGTGGTCGTAAAATTAATGGAAACAGGATTCCTACTCGTTTCACATCCCCCCTATTCTCCAGACATGGCTCTCTCAGACTACTATTTGTTCCCCAATTTGAAGAAATGACTGGCGGGACAAACATTTTATTCAAACGAGGAGGTGATTGCAACAACTAATAGCTATTTTGCAGACTTAGACAATTCCTGTTATTCGGAAGGGACTAACAAATTAGAACAGCGTTGGACGAAGTGCATTAGTCCAAAAGGAGACTATGTCGAAAAATAAAAAAGGTTTACACCAAACACGTAAGTAGTTTTTATTTTTGCACGGACTTTTCAAACGCCCCTCTTATATAATCAGGCCGAGCAGGTATGGCGTAACGCATCCCAGGACAGTAATCGCCGTATGTATGATAGACTGGACGTCAGAGTCAGCGCCTGCATTGCCTCCAATAGCTGCTAAACCACGTACTAATAAGGGTGTTTCAGCATGGGTCGGTACCTGGTACCTCAGAACCGCTTTTGCTATTGGTCGGTAAATGTAATCAATTCATGTTCTCCAGATTCACTGTTGCAACAATAAATCTTGAGTGCATTGGAAACCTATAAATGGGTGCACTAATTGTTTTTTTTTTCGGCAGTGGCTCTGTGAACCGCGCACAGTATTTATGAATCTACCGTCGCACGTTGCAGTACAGCAGCTGGGACACAGGGCACCTCCCTGCTTTCCGTTCGCCCCGCCATGCGTGGGGCGCCCTGGATGATTCAGCGGCTGATTGCAGGGCTCCGGTAACGGCAGCGGGCACCTCGGCGGCTTTTCGGAGATTACACGGCACGGAGTGACGGACGGGCAAACAGCTGGGGTGGAACGCGTTTTCCGCCACTTCCTGAAATACGACACTGCTTGTCCGAAGAGCAGCAGTGCGCTACTCCCCCAGTTCTGCTGCGTCAGGGAATAATGGTGAGTGGGCCATTTACGAACCGTGTGGGTGGCAGAGGAATTCGTGGCGTTTCATCAAACTTCACAAGTCAACGAGTCGTACACGAATGAAGATATACTTCCAAAAAAATTTGTTCATCCTTTTAGAGGTTTCCAGATCACTCAAGGTTTTATGATGCAACGATGAGTATTAGTACGCGGAGTAGCCTCTGTAAGTAGGCTCTCTGTGGCTGGTCAGTATTGACACGTCTGGGCTCACAAGCCCTCTTATCTGTGCTTGGTAGCTGCGCGACCCAAAAACTACGACAATCCTGGCGGGTTCAATAGAGACGGGGCCCCTCCACGCCCGCACCAACGTGGTGACCAAACCAAAAGTTCTACTGTCACCTCCGTCAACATGTTAGTTATCTAGTAAGTGGATCACAGGATGCTGGGCTGTGATGTTATCCGTGCGTCTGGGTAAGACTACGAATTAACACGGCCCATCAGGTGATAGATAGTGGACGAAACGCGAGCGAGGATAGCGAATTGAAGAGCAGAGGGAAAAAAGTGCCAAGGCGCTTGCCGTGGGAAAAATAAAAACCTCTGCGACAGTGGGATGGGTAGTAGGAGCAGTAGTGGCTTACTAGCTGCGATAGTTCACGCAAGGTTGGATTTGTTAGTGTGGGTATCATGCATCATTACCGTGGCAAGCGATGGCGATGTATCCCAGTTGCTGCAGCCGCTACATTCCTGGAACAATCAAGATCGTTGTACAGTAGTGGGAGATCGGCCATAGATCATCTCACTGTATGGGGGGATGTGTGAAGCTTGTCTGCATGCAGTGTACGGTACGTCTTCCCTGCGTGGTGCCAGTTATTCGGCAGTGTATTCCAGCTGGATATCCAGTAATGGCGTCTGATTAACAGGGGCTCTCATGTACCGTTGTGTTTGCGTGTGCTTGGCCATAGATGTCTTTTGGTCTTTTATGTTTCCATCTATGGTTGTGGTCGTAGTTCCCTAGATTCAGAATAAACGGGTTCTGCGAATGTCTGGAGTTCTGCGAATGTCTGGAGTTTCTGTATAGTCTTGTAGTGAGTTTGTGGATTACCTCCGTGAGAGTCTCAAGTCGGTATTCCCGGTGAAGCTCCGCGATGCGTGTATATCGTGGAGCATTGCTTATGATTTTGAGTACTTTGTTTTGTATGAGCTGCAGACGGCGCAGGCGTGTAGGCGCAGCGTATCCCCAGACAGGAGCTGCTTACGTCATCAGGGGTCGAATAATCCTGGCGGGTGTCTGTGCTGCGTGGAGGATGCTCACGTGACCACTGACACCAGCATTGTTGCACAACTCACACAGCACGTCCAACTTGTTTGACAATTCTCCGAAAGGACTACCTCGCCACTCGGAGGGGCACAATTTGACCCCTTTCAAATGCTCTCAGTCGGCTACAGGAAGCACGGTTACCTGCTTGCTTCACATGTTTACGCCACACTGAGCCTTCTGGTTGTGAGCATTCCCTACTGAAAGGCAAGTAAAGAGGGTTCTCTACTTTACCTGTTGCAGACGGGATTGTAACTATTATCGGTACATCTACTATCCCCAGGTGGCACAGTCATCGGATCAAAATTGACATCGGCTTTACAGGTGTACTAATTTTTTTCTCGGTAGTGTAAAAACGGTGAATTTTAACTAACAGATCGAAACAAAAAGTGACAGCTGTAAGTTTCCGGTTCACGTTGCTGCCGGTAGGGGCCTCCCTAGTGAAGCTCGTTGGTTCACTTTTTCAGTATCCAAAGTGACAGACGGCTACAATACAGCAATATAAAGCGTTTTCAGCTTGATGGAGGACCATGTGAGTGCCCATTGACACATTCGTTAAAGCGCGGGATAAACCGCATGCTAAAGCGAAAGGACAAAGTCGCATGTCGTTAAACGCACCACAAAGTACACGTGAGTAGATCATACTGTATGCACAGAGAGCAGACTGTCGTCAAGTGCTGAAAGGAATTAACCGATTCTTCATTCCTCTACGACAGCTGTGTTATATACCGTGGCAGTGAATAGCAGCACGTGGAAGGAGAGGGGAAGTCTGACATTTATTTGATAGTAATTTCTTTTGGAGGGTGAATACTCGTCTCAAAATGACAGTGTGGTGCAAACATGTGAAGCAAGCAGTCAATCATGCCACGGAGACGCTCTCGTGCTTCCTACAGCCAACTGTGCAAGTCTGAAGTCAAATTATGACCTTCCGAGTGGCGGGATAGACCTTTCGGAGAATTGCCACAGACGTTGGACGTGCTGCGTCAGTTGCGGAACGATACTGGTATCTGTGGTCGCTTCAATATTGTCACGCCCATAGACGAAGTTCTAGACGTCCACGCAGCACAGAAGCTCACCAGGATCGCTGTTTTGTAAGGGTAGCAGTGGCATTCAAAAAAATTCCGTCGTTGTTTGCCAACATCCACGAATAGCTGCAGATAGTTTCCAAGTTGCCGAACATAACCACTTCCAGTCAATGACGGGTTCACTTGGACCAGAAGACCCGGTCCATTGCACGTAAATGTAATCCACACCACTGTGCAGCCGCCACCAGCTTGCACAGTGCCTTGTTGTCAATATGTGTTCAAAAATGGTTCAAATGGCTCTAAGAACTATGGGACTTAACATCTGAGGTCATCAGTCCCCTAGACTTAGAACTACTTAAACTTAACTAACCTAAGGACGTCACACACATCCATACCCGAGGCAGGATTCGAACCTGTGACCGTAGCAGCAGCGCGGTTCCGGACTGAAGCGCCTTGAAACGCTCGTCCACAGCGGCCGGTTGACAATATATGTCCATGGCTTCGTGGTCGCCACCCTCTAACCTAGCCGTCACCTCATACCAACTAAAATCGGGTCTCATCTGATCAGGCCACGGTTTTCCAGTCGTGTCCAACCGATATTGTCACGAGCCCAGGAGAGGCGCTGCAGGCGATGTCCTGCTGTTAGCACAGGCACTTGCGACGGTTGTCTCCTGCCGTGGCCCATTAACTACAAGCTTCGCCGCACTGCCCTAACAGATACCTTCTTCGTACTCCCCACATTGTTTAATGGATTATTTCAAGAAGAATTGCTTGTCTGTTAGCACTGACAGCTTTACGCAAATGCCGCTGGTCTTGGTCGTTAAGTGAAGGCCGTCATCCACTGAGAGATAATGCCTGAAATGTGGTATTCTTGGTTCTTGACACTGTGTATCTCCAAATACTGAATTCCACAACGATTTATGAAATGGAATGCTCCATGCCTCTAGCTCCAGCTACCATCATTCTGGTTGAAAGTCTCTTAAATCTCGTCGTGCGCCCGTAATCACATCGGATACCTTTTCACATGAGTATAAATGACAGCTCCGTCAAACCACTGCCCTTTTATACCTTGCGAACGCTATACAACCGCTATCTGTATGTGACACTACCGACGTCTGTATATACGTGTTTCAATATCCCATGACTTTTGTCACCTCATTGTATCTTTTGATGGGATCTACTAGGTATGAGATATGCAAATCGGCTACACTCTTTGGTAAGGCAGCCAACAGAAATGCTTGGCGAGCAGAATTTGTGAGTGAGGACCATCTTGTTAGGGGATAGAGTGACACACATACTTTGTGTGTTTAGTGATGTGTTGACGAGCCTATCTGTTCGGTGTCAAAACTTTGTCTTGTGACAGAGTAATGGACACGTTGAAATGTCAAAAGTCTGCATTATTGTAATATGGCTGAATGACTGCCCTGCGTTTGTGTATTTGTGGAACATGAGAATTATTTACGCAAGCTATCTTGTGGTCGTATTAAACAGGGGCTATATTAGATCTTTGTTCGAGCTCACAGTTTCCTTGCAACACGCGGGAATCAACATCCGCTTTCTGTCACCCGGACTTGCAGGATGATTATCTGATTGCTTTTGTCCTCATTACACAATACGTCACTGAGCATTAATGCGAAAGTAGGCTGATTCACGTTGTCTTCTATATGTGTATGGTCACTTGTGCGTGAAGCATGACATTTTCCATTCATCTTCTGGACAACATTCAATATCATGAACAGTAATTTGGGATTCTTATGAATTTATTTTCCACCATTTTTATTCGAATCTTTGTAAATTCTCCAATGAACTACGTTTCGCTTTCACTATATTTCAGAGAAGGAATAAACTCCCTTGAGCAGTAATGGCGATTCCCTATCTTTGAAGGTTTTTTTTAGCTATCCAGGTCAATTCGTCTTATAGTCAAACCTCGATGCACATGGTTGCAGCACCGTGTACTTCGATATTTTTCTATCTCACTAGCTCACTAGCACTAGCTCATCAGTTTATTAGGTGTTGCACGGTGGAAACTGAAAAAATATTTGTATTGCAAAATTACACCTAAAGGTCTAATTTAGAAACCAGCCACGTGTTTTCTATCCTGGGATCTTGACTGACATACAAGTTCGGGGGCAGAACCACGATGTTTAGCAAATCACACCAAAGTGGGTTTATATTGAACAGGCACAAGGTGTACAATGGAATCTTATAATGGCCCTGATATAAATGTAAATGAAGTGGCTAGCATCTCACATAATTTACTCATTACATTAATTGATCAAAGTTCCCGTCAAAAAATTGCGATGGAAAAGGGTTTCGGCGAGTTTGATAATTCAGCAGATTAATGCTGTTCTAAAGTTTTTACAATTACATTTATTTTCCTTAAATGGAACACAGCGATTGGCTACATGAGATCTGTAGTAAGGATTATGGTTTCGTTTTCGTCTTGGTTTACTTTACGTTAATTCCTGCTTTACTTATTCCATAGCACTATGAGAAAATGCGCTGTGCCTGCGAAACAAGAGTGACGTTAGGGTTGCTTTAGTTCACTTTGGGTGTTCGAGAAGACTGGAAGCTGAGGTCGTAACTTTTATGAACTCACAGGTTAAAGTATAAAGTAGTAACAGGTGTTTGGAAATTAACTGAGGTTGGGCGACAACACTGGGTAATAAAGGGCAGCATGCATTGTTGCCAGTTTTCTGAACAACAAAATTTAGAGGACATGACCGGAAGTGACGTCATCATCAGGTGACCAAAAGTGCCATCATGTTGGATCTTCAGAGCATAATGATAGCTGCAGCTGATCAGTATCTGCATTACCAAGTAAACAGCAAGAAAAATGGGTATCTCCTTTGTTAGCTTGGGATCCTGCCAGCGCGGTGGTGGTTGTTGGGGTGCGAGATTTCGTAAGGATCAGCGACGGCTTAAGTCAACACACTGACCTATGATGCGTTAACTGACATTGTAGCGCGTCCCCTACTCCACCATTATCGATACGTTTGAGTGGATATAACGACTTGATTTGCAACTAACATTGTGTTGATGGAAGCTTTCTGGGTAGACATTTGGAAGAAGAAGTGATACTGCAAATACTTAGTAGGTAATTGGGCTGGGAAGGGAAACCAAATCACTGTTGGGTACTACAACCCACATCCGGCAGGGTAAGAAATTGTTGTTGTTGTTGTTGTGATCTTCAGTCCAGGGACTGGGTTGATGCAGCTCTCCATGGTGCTCTATCCTGTGCAATCTTCTTCATCTCCCAGTAACTACTGCAACCTACATCCTTCTGAATCTCTAAAGAGACCATTCATCTCTTGGTCTCCCTCTACGATTTTTACCCTCCACGCTGCCCTCCAATACTAAGTTGGTGATCCCTTGATGCCTCAGAATATGCCCTACCAACCGATCCCTTCTTCTAGTCAAGTTGTGCCACAAATTATTCTTCTCTCCAATTCTATCCAATATCTACTCATTAGTTGTGTGATCTACTTATCTAATCTTCAGCTTTCTTCTGTAGCACCACATTTCGAAAGCTTCCATTCTCTTCTTGTCTATACTATTTATCGTCCACGTTTCACTTCCATACATGGCTACACTCCATGCAAATACTTTCAGAAACGACTTCCTGACACTTAAATCTTTTTTGATGTTAACAAATTCCTCATTTTCAAAAACGCTTTCCTTGCCATTGCCAGTCTACATTTTATATTAACTGTAATTTTATATTAATTGTAACAAATTAGAAGACAAATATTCTTAAACAAAATCTGTCTTAATTTTTGCATATACTTTTTTTACACAGAGAACACAATTATTTCTTTATTTTTCACTTGTGTAGTTTTAACAACACCCAGCTTAATTTTTAACCTATAATTTAAAATTACGTCTGAAATGTGCAATTCTTTCTCCAGCCAGTAATTTAATAAACACATTGTAGGTATGCTTAGGAATTCTAATACAGGACTAATTTTTCTGCTGTAGATTATCGCTCATATTCTGTTAAATATTAGCTGCATAATTTTTTTTAAACTCTTCCAGCCGAGAGTATTCGGGGGCTACGCTTAAATATAATCTTTCACACTGTACACAAGTGATAAATCATTCCGCATTTTCTTGGGCTTACATTGCCAACTCTTTTCTTCCACATTCTTACGGAATTTCCATATACACTGACGGGAAAAAAATCGCAACACCAACAAAAAATTAATGTAGAGGAATGAAATTTAGGGGAATACCTTCGTCTGGGTAACGTATTTAAATGATTAGCAATGCAAGACCGCAGGTTAATGTAGGCGCGAGACAAATTTGACCTTCTGGTACATTAATAACCGGTGTAACCACCAGAATGTTAAATCCAAGCATGCAAACGTGCATGCATTGCGCTGTACAGGTGCCAGATGGCAGTTCGTGGGATGGCGTTGCCTGCCTGTTGCACTTAGTCGGCCAATACAGGGACGGTTAATGCTGTTTGTGGATGAGGCTGCAGTTGTCGTCCGATGATGTCCCATATGTGCTCAATTAGAGACAGATCTGGTGATCCAGCAGGCCAAGGCAACATGCTCTGTGGAGTACAATGGGTTACAATAGCGGTAAGTGGACGAGCGTTATCGTGTTGGAAAACATTCCCTGGAATGCTCTTCATGAATGGCAGCAAATAGGTCGCATCACCAGAATGACATATAAATTTGTAATCGGTTTGCGTGGGAACACCACGATAGTGCTCCTGCTGTCGTACGAAATACCCCTGGCCGCAATCCAGGAGTACATCCAGCGTGTCTAACTGACAGACAGGTTGACTGCTGGTCCTCAACTGGCATCCTTCATCAGTGGCACGGAGGCAGGAATAGGTTTCATCAGAAAACACAACAGACCCTTACCCTGCTCTCCTATGAGCTCTCAGTTGGGACTATTAAAGTCGCAAATGGCGATGGTTTGTGGTCAGTGGAATGCACACTTCAGGGTGTCTGGCTCGTGGCTGTCCTTTAAGAAACCGATTTGTAACAGTTCGATCTGTCACTGTGGTGCTAACTACTGCTCAAATTGCTGCTGCAGATGCGTTTCAACGCGCTAGGGTCATAGCTTGATCCCGATATTCTTCCTTGTGTCACGTGGCCGTTTGGAGCCCGGTCTTCTTGCCACCGTACATTATCGTGATCTCCGCTGCCATCAGTCATGCACAGTGGCTAGATTCCTACCGAGTTTTTTATGAAATATCGCAGAAGGAACATCCAACTTTTCGTAGCCTTCGTTCAAACTTAGCAGGGTGCTGATAATGGCTTCTTTGTCGCTTTAAAGGCATTCTTGATTAACATCAACTCACCACGTACAGTCTCAGAGGTAACTAACGTGAACTACCGGTACAGCGTTTATTTAGAGAAAACCTGATTTGCATTTTCGTAGTGGCTCTACTAGAACCACTTTATGCCACCGGTGCGAAATTTGAATAAATATCTTTGAGATGCAGAAGATTAATGTGGTCGGTATATGCGCAATCGCTAGGGCATGCGTGGGGAGAGCGGTAGTCGTGAGTGTTACGCACTGCCACCGTAGGGAAAGTGCCGAGCACTAGAGGGAATGTGCCGTTCTAAACTAAAGACTGCGTTCACGTTTTTTTTATAAATATCAAGTGTAGGTCCTTCGCGCCCGCACCTGCGACCATTCAAAAACATCTTTCCCTGTTGCTTTACTTAGTTTCTAGAAAGAATTCCACCTAAGATGCCACAAAACCAGCGATTTGTAAGCCACTTACAGTTTTCAGAGAAGTGTCGTGAGCGGTAAATTTTGAGTAAACACTGCCCATATTTCTTGTTGCCATGTTACAATATGCTTCTTTATCCAAAACACAGCGGAGTTTACAAAGTGTCCCCTCATTAACATGTTGTGCAGATGTAGTTGCGAGAGATTTCTGAAACAGCGGTTTATTATGTTTATCCTTACATTTGTCCTCTAGCCATTTATTGATTGTATGATTTATATTATTAGTGACAACGGTGACAAATTCATGGTTTCATTATCTGATGTCAAAGATTTTATATTCGTCTTAGATGATGTAAATGTTTTTAAGAACATAATGATGGTCTGTCGATCAGAACTGGCAGTTGAATAAAGAATTGTATCAGTTCGAGGCGGTAATCATGGTATCTTTCAAATGGTTATTAGCTATGGGGTGCCACCTCTTAAAAAAGCAAACGATGCCATTCCCACAGCTAAAGTATCTGTACTAAGTATCGAAAACTGGTCTTTGTCTCGTGGAAACCGATATCAAAAGCAGACATACATTATAGTGACCCCCACGCATTCGGTCGTAATACGTGGCTCAGAATGGGGAGAACTCTTTCCGTAACGTTTGGCTACTCAGTTTTTTTTTTTCATTTGCAAATTCCGGATGTCATCTGTTTGATTCCGACATTCTAATGGACAAGTAATGTAACGGCAGCCCTAGTAAGTCACTGTGCTGTTCATGCTAACATTTGGTTTGATAACTGGATTACCACTTCCTTTATCAGAATATGGAACTTGCTTTTGAAGCTAATTCAGTGAAACAAAGGGGAAAATATACTGTTCGTCTGCGGAAATGCGGCGCCGAACAAATTTATTTTCAAGCCAGGGAGCAATGCATGCAATATGTAGATTATCGAACGCTGCTCTTATATACTGGCCGGCATGAGCGTGCTTTTAGGCAGTTTCTGGACTGTCCTCTCCGCGCCAGAAAATAAACCCACAGGTAAAATACGATAACGTACGTAACAGTGTTTACACGATTCACAGATAGACGAAGATCACAACTTTCAACCGAAGGTTAGCTGACTACTGCAGTCATGCATCAAATGTGAAATGAAATTAATTTCAAATGAACAGCAAATTAGAGGAACCAGTCACTTTTATTACATTTGGACGACTTGTTCCAGATGACATTCATTATTAAGTGGACGTGTGTCAGTTAAGAAAGCATGGAGGTGTTGTACATACTACTTTATGGTAGCTTGTGACACTGTCTTTCAGTGGCCACATGATGCTTTTCAAACGTATTTACACCCCGTCATCATATGCAGTTTCTATAAACTAAGTACATGTAATAACACGGTGTGTATAAGAGTGAAAAGTATCCCGTGGTCACAATGACAAGGCCACGGGGTATCGTAAAATTAGGAAATTTGTGGGAAGTTCCTATGGGACCAAACTGCTGAGGTCATCGGTGCCTCGGCTTACACAATACTTAATATAACTTAAACTAACTTACGCTAAGGACAACACACACACCCATGCCCGAGGAGGACTCGAACCTCCGACGGGGGGACCCGCTCGAGCCGTGGCAATGCTCCTTAGAACGCGCGGCTACACCGCGCGGCAGGTATATGCACTACCTGACAGAAAAGTGAAGCACGCACTATATATATGGTTGTATCTCAGTGTAACTACATACTCGTATATACCATCGTCATGTAAATAATTAAGGGTTTCAGTTCTCTGTGACACCCACTCCTCCACTAACGTTGCATACCTTTATTGTTGTCGCCAGGGTTTGTAGGGTATATAAGGGGTGTAAACAGCGTCATATGTGGAGCCATCACTGTGAAGGACAAATCACTGGCTAGTCAAAACGTGCAGGATGCACATTTGTGGGGCATTCACACGCGACAGTGGAGATATGTTGGACTGCATGGAAGAGTGAGGGCAGGTGTACTCGTCATCAACGTTCCAGTCGACCACATCTGATCGTCACAAGGGATGATCGTCACAGTGTGCACAAAGCACGTCTTAACTCCGCCGTCGTCCGCGCGTGCGCCATTCTGTGTCATACCACATCACTGCTCGTAGAATACCAGCAGCTGGACTAGGAAATTACCATCCCATGCGTAGGCAGCCGTTAATACCACAAAACAAACGACTGCTTTGGGCGTGGGGCGAAACGTTAGCTTGTAGAATTTATAGTGCAAGAGGAAAGCCTGAGTTATTACTATTATGAAAAATTTTCCCAGGGCGTCACAACAAATAAAAATTCTGATTATTGTGCAGTTCCCTGATGGGCGAGAGAGATGTTCAAAGACGACAAACCTGAGCAAAAAAATAGATAAATGAAATTAATGATTACTATCAAAAGATCTAAATTACGTATTTTCGTATTATCAGATGCCCTCCCATTAATATCTTGTGGCAAGATACATCAAGCCCTTAAAGCGACTGCCGACGACATTGCTCGAAGGTAGCTGTCCGATCAACCTAACATGATTCTTGAGTAGAAAAATACACGTATGGAATGCAAGGAGAGATGGACAATTCGATCTCAGACTGGTTGTGTTTATTGATGTTGAATAGGTAACGAGAGAACATGCAATGTGTTCGGTTGTTCTACTCTCGTACAATTCGACACTTGTTCTTTCTTTACTGCCTCTGAAATGAAAGATGCAAATCTTCATGTAAAGTTATGGTTATTGTGGGCTATGACCAAGTTGGATAATGCAATTGAATTGCGCTTAGTCATTTCACAAAATACCTTATATATTGTCCGGTGTAACGTTAAGCGCCGGCACGTTGGCTAAGAACGTTGCAGCAGAGAGGACTGTGAGATGGTGTCAGCCAATAGGACGCTGGCAGACTCATCTCTAGGACGACACCGAGACCGGAGCAGCCCCTACACAAAAACAATATAAGCGCCGTGGCCGAGTTGAAGACGAGCCTTGCTACTAACGCTACTGCATTGACTTACGAAGTGTATTATTTTGCTTGCACTAGAATTGTATACACCGAAGGACAAGTCGCCATTTGCTTGTGACACACGTTCGTCAATACGGAATGTTAGGTAACGTAGTTTATCTTACGGTAATAAACTTCGTTAATACTATTTGTTTGAATTGTTGTCTAGCGATCCGAGGAAACAACTTTCCTAGGCACCCCATATTAGATGAGTGGGCAGAACACGACATATTTTATCTAGCAGAGGTTGAAAATATCGCTTCAGTTGCAAATTACTTCATTTTCAGACGACCGGTTTCGGACTGTTGTAAGCGAATCCTCAGGTGTCGTAGCTGTACTTTGGTCCCCGAGCGCCGCGTGTACCATGTGCTGTGTGCTGCCTATAAGCGCTCATAGGCAGCACATCGCGCCTGGTACACGCGGCGCTAGGGGACCAAAGCACAGCTACGACACCTGAGGATTCGCTTACAACAGTCCGAAACCGGTCGTCTGAAAATGAAGTAATTAGCAACTGAAGCGGTATTTTCAACCTCTGCTATAATGCTCAGTTGCGGATATTCTGCTAACAGGAGTGTTCATATATTTTATCTAGTTACGATACAAAGAAAAATGTATGCTTGTTCTACAACAGCCAGACGAAAAAAGATGCCACAGAACGGCGAGAATAAATGACGTACAATGTCATTTTTAATAACAGAAGAGATAAAGAATTCGTTTCCGTTTGGCCTCTTTAGCAAAAGCGTCTGAACAGAAGTTTTTAGTGGAATTTTAATTCCAAAACGGATTTTACATATAAAAACAAAAACGGAAATTCATCACTTACCACATTGTTAATGTTTCTATTGGTATATTTTAATCTCACAGTTTAGACGGTTATGAAGTTACATGGGGGCAATGCATATATGTATTTCACTGATAGCTTATATGACAGTATATGTGCCATGATTGGGAAGCATGGCCTACTCAAGAATGGCGTCGCATTCTCTTCAGCAACGAAGCAGTTTTCCAGTAACCCGCATGGCCATCGTCGGCGGGTATGGTAGCCACCTGGGGAACGGTCCAATTCTTACAATTTTTTGGAGAAACACACAACTGTTACTCTTGGCGTTATGATGTGGGGAGCTGTCGGCTGCGATTTCGGGTCACAGGTGGCAGCGATAGAACACTGATGTCAAAATAGTACGTCATAGTCATCGTTTGCCCTACTGTGTTACCACTAGAGTGACGTTCGGTGATGCCATATTTCAACAGTAAAACGCTGTCCACAAATTGGATATGCAGCTGCGAACTCTACGTGATGTGGGGGTTCTCTTCGTGGCCAGCAGAATCCTACGATACGTCAGCAATAAAGTTCGTCAGATCATCTCGGACGTAACTCCAGCCTAGTGCGAGTACCCGGATTATCAAGTACCAGTTAGAGCAGTTGTGCGCCAGATTGTCTCAGTAGAGGGTACATCATCTTTATCACATTCTTCCCTACCGAATCTGTCCACACAGCCAGACCTGAGGTGGCGCAACGTAATACTGATAATATTGTCAAGTTTTTTATAAATCTCACTCGATATTGTTTTTACTGATATACACTACTGGCCACTAAAATTGCTACACAACGAAGATGACGTGCTACAGACGCGAAATTTAACCAACGGGAAGAGGATGGTGTGATATGCAAATGATTAGCTTTTCAGAGCATTCACACAAGGTTGGCGCCGGTGGCGACACCTACAACGTGCTGATATGAGGAAAGTTTCCAACCGATTTCTCATACTCGAACAGCAGTTGACCGACATTGCCTGGTGCAACGATGTTGTGATGCCTCGTCTAAGGAGGAGAAATGCGTACCATCACGTTTCCGACTTTGATAAATGTGGGATTGTAGCCGATCGCGATTGCGGTTTATCGTATCGCGACATTACTGCTCGCGTTGGTCGAGATCCAATGACTGTTAGCAGAATAGGGAATCGGTGGGTTCAGGAGGGTAATACGGAACGCCGTGCTGGATGCCAACGGCCTCGTATCACTAGCAGTCGACATGACAGGCATCTTATCCGCATGGCTGTAGCGGATCGTGCAGCCACGTCTCGATCCCTGAGTCAACAGATGGAGACGTTTGCAAGACAACGACCATATGCACGAACGGTTCGACGACGTTTGCAGCAGCATGGACTATCAGCTCGGATACCGTGGCTACGATTAACCTTGACGCTGCATCACAGACAGGAGCGCCTGCGATGGTGTACTCAACGACGAACCTGGGTGCACGAATGTCGTCATTTTTTCGGATGAATCCAGGTTATGTTTGCAGCATCATGATGATCGCATCCGTGTTTGGTGACATCACGGTAAACGCACATTGGAAGCGTGTATTCGTCATCGCCATACAGGCATATCACCCAGGGTGATGGTATGGGGTGCCATTGGTTACCCGTCTCGGTCACCTCTTGTTCGCATTGACGGCACTTTGAACAGTGGACGTTACATTTCAGGTGTGTTACGACCCGTGGCTCTACCCTTCATTCCATCCCTGCGAAACCCTACATTTCGGCAGGATAATGCACGACCGCATGTTGTAGGTCTGTACGGGAGTTTCTGGATACAGAAAATGTTCGACTGCTGCCCTGGCCAGCACATTCTCCAGATCTCTCACCAATTGAAAACGTCAGGCCAATGGAGGCCGAACAACTGGCTCGTGACAATACGCCAGTCACTACTCTTGATGAACTGTGGTATCGTGTTGCAGCTGCATGGGCAGCTGTACCTGTACACGCCATCCAAGTTCTGTTTGACTCAATGCCCAGGCGTATCAAGGTCGTTATTAAGGCCCGAGGTGGTTGTTCTGGGTACTGATTTCTATGGATCTATGCACCCAAATTGCGTGAAAATGTAATCACATGTCAGTTCTAGTATATTTGCCCAATGAATACCCGTTTATCATCTGCATTTCTTCTTGGTCTAGCAATTTTAATGGCCAATAGTGTAATAAAGGTACATTCACAAACTGTAAAGTTTCATTTAGTTTCTCCTCCCCTTTTGAATTCCCCTGTAGATCTATAGAATCTTTGTGTACTTATATCCCCGTGATGATGGAGGTAGCATAAACTTTTGAAACGCTTATGGAAATATAATGGAAGTAACTGGTTACTGTTATTTGTTGTTTCCAGGGTTTGCGTCTGCACGCGGCCCGCGCTACACGCGCGGCGCTCGTCAGCTGTCCGCTGGAGGATTCCGCCCTCCTGAAGCCTAGCCTCATCACGCCTCGCCTCGCCTCGGCTCTCACCTGACAGTTGTTGCGAAGCGCGGCGAGCTGCGGCGACACTCCGCCTGCCCCCTGGTCCGCGTCCGTGTGGCTCGCATCCTGATGCCGGCTTAGCCTTGAGCTCGCCGAGCGGCCGAACGTCACGGATACCAACCCCACCCACCAGCCCACCAGACGCCTTTCCCCGGCGGCGCTCAACTCTTCTTAAAAAGCAGATCCTGTTTCACTCGTGCGCTCCCTATTCGCGCAGGCCAACCACCGCACGTGGATGTGGTCACCTACACCATGGAATGTGCTACACCGTGAACATTATGACCGAACGGCGCCATACTCCAGTAAACTTTGTCACATCGGGTGGAACAGACACGAATTTATTAAAAATACCATTTTTCAGCCTGGCTTATATACGGTCACTGCCAGTTATGTCATATGATCAGCTGATTTAGGCAACGAGCATTTCCAGATTCTATCTCTATCGTCTTAACGTAAAACCTTTACTCAGTATAGCTGCAAAAAAATTTGTTTATCCCATTTCAACACACTCTAACAAGAAAAAAATGCGAAACATGGATACAATTTCAGAAAAATCGGATGGTTTATTAAAGAGAAAGATCTTTGCAAACTCAATAAGACAGTAATAAGGTCATCCAACAATGGCCCTTAAGCAAGCAGTTATTCGACTTGGCATTGATTGAGTTGTCGGACTTCCTCTGAGGGGTATCGTGCAAATCCTGTCGAATTGCTTTGATCGTCAATATCCCAAGCTAGTTGAAGGACCCTGCCCATAATACTCCAGTTGGGATGAGATCCGGCAACCTTGCTGGCCAAGGTAAGGTTTGGCAAACACGAAGAAAAGCTGCGCAATTTATCGTGTGCGGGCGAGCATCACGTTGCTGAAAAGTAAGGCGAGGATGGCTTGCCTTCTAGGACGACATAAAAAATGGTTCAAATGGCTCTAAGCACTATGGGATTTAACATCCGAGGTCATCGGTTCCCTAGACTTAGAACTACTTAAACCTAACTAACCGAACGGCAGCACACACATCCATGCCCGAGGCAGAATTCGAACCTACGAACGTGGCAGCAGCGCGGTGCCGGACAGAAGCATCTAGAACCGCCCGGCCACAGCGGCCGGCGAGGATGACATAACGAGGTGTAGGATATCGTACAGATACCACTGTGCTGTAAGACTGCCGTGGATGACAACCAAAGGGGTCATGTTATGAAACGAAATGGCACCCAACTCCTTCACTCTTGGCGGGCGACAGTCATGTTAGTATGCCACCACTGTTCAGCGCGACTCCAGACACATCTTCCCTGTCATTAGGGTGTCATCAGGGCTCAGTTCGAAGCGGGACTCATTGCAAGACAGTTCGACTCCACGTCAATAAGATGCCAGGTCAAAGAGGTGTCTGGAGACTCCCATGGACAGCTGTGGGCAACAGTCTATCGCCCGCCATACGACCCGAAACACGGAGTGATTGTCTGGTGTACGGTTTCATTTATTAACATTATCCCTTCGGTTGTCATCCGTGGCGCCCTTATGGCACGGTGGTATGTTGACTACGCCCCGTTTTCTTACCCTACATGGCGAGTCATGCATCCCAGGCTTATATTTCAGCAAGATAATGCCCGTTCACGCATGACGAGCGTTTCTACTTCTTGCCTTCGAGCTTGCCAAACCTTACCTTGGCCAACAAGGTTGCCAGCCCTCTACCTAACTGAGAGCGTTTGGAGCATTATGGGCACGACCCTCCAACCGTCTCGGAATTTTGACGATCTAGCGCACAAATTTGGCACGATATCCCTCCGGAGGACACCCAGTAACTTTGTCAGTCAATGGCGCGCCAAATAACAGCTTGCATAACGGCTAGACGCATTACTGACTGTGTCAGCTGGCCGGAGTGGCCATGCGGTTCTAGGCGCTACAGTCTGGAACCGAGCGACCGCTACGGTCGCAGGTTCGAATCCTGCCTCGGGCATGGATGTGTGTGGTGTCCTTAGGTTAGTTAGGTTTAAGTAGTTCTAAGTCCTAGGCGACTGATGACCTCAGAAGTTTAGTCGCATAGTGCTCAGAGCCAGTCTCAATTTGTGAACCTCTTTCTCTTAACGAATCATCCAATTTTTCTCAAGGCATTTGTTTGTCAGTATACGCACATCACATCTACCGATTCTTTTGTATCCCGCCTGGAAGGCGGCGCATGGGTCTTATATTTTTTTACTTTATTGTTATTTTAAAACCTGTACAACAGGCAGGCTGTCAGCAGCACTCTACGCTGCTCTTCAGCCATAGAATACACAATGAGAAAAAACAGTAAGAATACACATAAGTTACAGAACGGTGGGCAATAAAACAGTAGACACATAAAGACAAACACGGAGCCATTCACATTCGACGATAATCCACACTGCAAACTGGTGATACTACGCACAAACACTGAAGATGGCGATGGCACAGGTGAACGATGGAGTGCGACGGTGAACACTGCACACTAAACACGACGACACACAGGAGACACTGATAGCGATGATCTCCGGCGCGCGAAAGTCCATGTAGCATGTGCGAGTCCGGGGACCTGCCAAGAGAGGAGGAGGGGGGTGGAAGAGGGAGAGGTGAGAGCAGAGGTGCCATGGGCAGAGGAGATAGGGGAAGGGAGGAAGGGGGAGGGGATGCCCGGGGGAAGAGGGATGGAGGAAGGGGGATGGGGGGAAAAGGAGAGAGAAGGGAGGGAGGGTGCCTAAAGGAAAGGACACAGGAATTGGGGGGGGGGCAGGATCAAAGTTGATAGGAGGGGTAGATGGAGGGGAGGAGGACATCATCAGGGAGGGGGAGCTGGCGGAAGCCACCTTGGGAGAGGGTAAGGAGGGTGGAGAGATGGAGACCGGGTGGGACGTGGGAATACAGGCGTGGCAGCGGGCGGTGGTGGGAGAGGATGGGCGAGACAAGCGGGTGAGGAGGATCGAGTTTGCGGGAGGTGTACAGGATCTGTATCCTTTCAAGAAAACGGAGGAGGTGGGGGAACGGAATGAGATCGTACAGGATCCGCGTGGGGGAGGGGAGATGGATGCGATAGGCGAGGCAGAGAGCATGGCGTTCAAGAATTTGGAGGGATTTATAAAAGGTAGGGGGGGCGGAGATCTGGGCTGAATGGGCGTAACAAAGGATAGGGCGGATGAGGGATTTATAGGTGCGGAGGATGGTGGAGGGGTCAAGACCCCACGTACGGCTGGAAAGGAGCTTGAGGAGACGGAGTCGGGAGCGTGCCTTGGCTTGGATTGTCCCGAGATGGGGAGTTCAGGAGAGGCGACGGTCGAGGTTGAGCCAAGGTACTTAAGGGTGGGAGTGAGGGCGATAGGACGGCCATAGATGGTGAGATAGAAATCAAGGAGGCGGAAGGAAGGGGTGGTTTTGCCTACAATGATCGCCTGGCGCGTGGGTCTACTCCTGTAAACTGAAGGGTAGGCTGAATGTAGGAAGTGAGTAGGAGAAGGAAAAGGGGAAATGCTTCGGTATGCAATTGAAAGTGGTTTTACTTTGGCTGAGATGAGCACGTAGGTGCGAAGCTCTACATCAAGTTACAAAGTTCAAGTAGTGGCTCCCCACTATGAAATAGAAACAGTGTTGCTTGGTCGTCTGCTCGGCATCAAATGAGCTGAATCCGGAGCGGCGCTCGTAGAGCTGCACAGGGCCGGCTAGAGGGCGCTGTCGTTGGTGTCGGTGTCTTAGTGCCAACCTATGAACTTGCACCTACGCCGTGGCATCGTAGCTATCGATACTGAAGATTCGAATAATTCTTTCGTGGTGCATAGTATTCTTTTTCAAATCTTATGGTGTGTGTGTAACCAATCTCGTAGGAGACTCGACAGTGAACAAAGTTCCATGTTTGTACCGATTTAAAATGACGTTGGTGCCTGCGAGCTAACATCCCAAAGATGTTCGGCCTCACATGCGGTTCCTCTTCATTGAAATGTCTTGGCTCAAACTCGTCTGGGAGTTGAACCGCACGTCCTAAATTACACGCTTCTGACCCTTTGGTTAAATTGTCTGGCTGATGGCGAGTTTGCGAAATACAACGTTAATATTACGTATAATAAGAGTAATAATATCAGGAACTAGATTAACGACCCATAAATGAAGTAGGCCACACAGTTGCGATTTCATTACAATGTTTATTCAGAAAGCAAACTAATAGCGAAAGTGGCCGTATTTAGAATTATTATTACACTCTAGTACATATCAAGTTGACACAGTTCGAGCATTCACAATCTCATCGCGAAGTCCAATACACCACCTAGTTAACTACGCGAAAAGTTACACACCAGCCTCGCGCCTGCTCACCGCTGAGATACTAATTCCCACGATACCACACAACACGAAATTTTCTAAGTCTTTCCACGTTTCACTTCCTAACTGCCTAAAGACCGACCGCCCGCTTTCGCGTCTCCACCAGCACTGTCCCTCTGCCCGTCCCCGGCCGCGTTTCCCGCGCGCCGAACATCGTCGCTCGACAGAGTTCCCTCTCCAGAAGCCGTCCAACTCATTGGCTACAGCTTATTCTAAATTATTTTACATTTTAACATATTTAAATAGTCAAAGCTTGACCACTTTCACGTTGTAAATAAAGAAACAATAATATCCATTACATAATAAAATTTAATTTCTTTCCCATAAAACCAGTACAATTTCCTTCTTAGCTTTGAATGCCACTGCCAGTAGCCTTGGACCAATGTGCATTCTGATGAATAAATAAATAAAGAAGAAAAGTAACTATTATGCTATTATTCTATTACCTGGCCGGCCAAAGTGGCCGAGCGATTCTAGGTGCTACAGTCTGGAACCGCGCGACCGCTATAGTCGCAGGTTCGAATCCTGCTTTGGGCATTGATGTGTGTGATGTCCTTAGGTTAGTTAGGTTTAATTAGTTCTAATTTCTAGGGGACTGATGGTTTTGGTTAGCAGGAGAGCCAACACCGGGTTACTAGAGGAGGCCGAAAGGCACGCCTTTTAGCTCACGCACGCTGGCGTGAGGTCTGGAACAGGACAAGGAAATTAGAATTTAGAAAAACGGACGTAGCTGGTGGAATACTTAACTTTAATCCGTTAATGAAGAACGTCGGTCTTGCCGGTACATGATTCACAATATCAATGGTAACTGATAATGGCGCCTTGCTAGGTCGTAGCAAATGACGTAGCTGAAGGCTATGCTAATCTATCGTCTCGGCAAATGAGGAAGCATTTTGTCAGTGAACCAGCGCTAGCAAAGTCGGTTGTACAACTGGGGCGAGTGCTAGGAAGTCTCTTTAGACCTGCCGTGTGGCGGCGCTCTGTCTGCAATCACTGATAGTGGCGACACGCGGGTCCGACGTATACTAACGGACCGCGGCCGATTTAAGGGCTACCACCTAGCAAGTGTGGTGTCTGGCGGTGACACCACACTGATGACCTCAGAAGTTAGGTCCCATAGTGCTCAGAGCCATTTTTTTTTTCAATTACCTAATGATTCAATAAGGTGTTATGCTCTCATCCTTCAGTGTGTCTTGTGTGGAGGAAATGATGATCTGATGCTTAACTGTAAATACTGATTATTTAAAATTACTATATCTTTTAAACAAATAAAGTTACAGAGAGGATATTTACAACGTTTGTCATTTTAATGATGGACTTCTATATGAAATGCCGATGGTTAAGATCGACCAAAGCGTTCAGATTTTAGCATTCAGGTCTTTGTTACAAAACTTGTTGGTTTCACTATAACAGTAAATCCTAAACTGTTATATATGATCAATATTCAAGTTTTATTGGGATCAGCATAAAAATTTATGGAGGATGGCAGATTAAAATTACTGTAGCTTCATTCCCTGCATTACTACAGGATTAAATAGTTTTCATAAAAGTTTCTCTTTATGGCCGATCTTAGGTCCACCGTATTAACACTGCTACGTCGCCTTGGCCACAATGGCTTGTACTGGGTTTCCCTATAACGTACGTTCTCGTCTGTCTCACTTGCACACTACAGCGCTTAGGCCTCGACAGACAATAGACATCTGTGAATTTCCCCATCTCGTGGTAAATCCGCGCCCTTTGTGGCACACGATCCTCGACGACAGGGTTCATTTCACAATTCCTGTAGGCTGACTCTTTCTGCCACATATTTAAATGAGAGAGCAATGCTCTTTAACTTACGTGCTGTACACAAACATAAACCTCATAATATATCGGACAGAACATTGCTCCCCATGAGTTGATTCGACGCCGTCCAGTCTACAACAAACGGCAATTCGAAGATACATAAACAGTTTATCCAGCTGATCGCACCTATCCATATGTGCATCTTTCACGTTTTTCATAGGATTTGCCGAGAGATCTGCGTAATTTTTGTGCTATATTCTGTTTCACTTACGCATGTGCAAGCCAGTATTCTCTCTCTCTCTCTGTCTGTCTTTCTCTCTCCCTCTCTCTCTCTCTCTCTCTCTCTCTCTCTCTCTTGTAAACTCACGGTAATCAGCTTTGTATTACTATCTTCAAGATCTGTTGTGCGACGATACAAATGTTGAATACCATACGTCGACTGTATTGTAATTACCCTGAAGAGTACACTTATTTTCTGTAATCATTTGGATCATTATAATGCGTATTCGGCACTTTTATCGTTCATTAATTTATTACTTTGCACATTTTCATTGCCTGTGCTTCGACCACGTATCCCTCACCTGACCTCATTGATATCAGATTAGATTCGTTTCACTACACTGTGTTATTTTCAGGAGCAATATCATTTAATTTTGCAAATCCAGTATAAATATAAAGGACAAAACGCTGTTAGCAAAAATCTCGGAAAGTTTTTGACCTATTTACTTCAGATTTTTACCCGATACTCTGTAAAACGTACAGAGGATACGTATTTTTTAAATATATATGGTATACAAATACGTGTATACATAATATAAAGGAAAAATATTGTTTGCAAAACTCTCGTAAAGTTCTGCAGTCATTAATTTCAAATTTTCAGACAGTACTCCTATAAACTTTCGCTCAGACGTAGGCTATATTTTTAATGAACATCGTACATTAAATATACGAATATACGTACTGTATAAAGGAGAAATGTTATCAGAAAAAATCTTGAAAAGGTCTAGACTGATTTAATCGAAAGTCTTACTTGATATTAAATACACGATGCACAATAATACTCGTAAATATTCTGACGGACATGGGTTATACAGGTTATCTGCTAAAACCGCCTATGTTTTGTGAAAATGTGCGGTTGCGTATCTTTTTCGTAGTCAGTTTTAACTTCAATAGGTCATTTAAGCAATTAGACAAATTTCTTCTCCATATATATTCCTTCTCCTTACATATCATTATAAACAAAAATTGTATACACAGCTATCTGCTGTTTTATTTTTTTCCTCTCAGTCAGTTTTAATGGAGGAAGTGTTGAATTTACCGCTTATCAGCTTATAATGGGAATACCACTGCGGAACCTGAATCGTCCGAAACTTTGAAATCCCACTCGTTTGCATATTAAAACTATGTAAAATACTATTACTGAAGCTACTGTTCTCACAGATTCAACAGGCCGTATAAATTGACCCCAAACTATCCACACATTCATTGGCAATAACAACAAACAAGGCTCAAGGTCAGAGAGAATAGGAAAGAAGAGGTAGACAGGGAATGAGGGAGTGGAGGGAGAGAATATGGACATAAAGAGGTGGAAGGATGTAATAGAGGGGAAAGAGATGGGGGAATGGAGAAGATGGGCGTAGAAAGGGGGCGGGACATGGAAATTAAAACGTATATCCAATTGTCATACATATATACACATTGCGAAGTATTGCCAGTTTCGCTAGTGAAATTATTAAACCACGCAATTTAATTTTCAGATTGCCTATATTATTTCATACTGTTGGAACAGATGCGTCTATATGCACATAATAGTCAAAGTGAAAGAATTATGGTACATTGGAAGATTAATAACGCATGACTCACAAAATTAGGGCGATACAGGGAACAAATTAGCACAGAAAAGTATTGCATTTCCGATTAAAATCGGTCTGTTAATATCAGACATAGGCCTTGATTTCAGGAAGAAATTTCTGAGAACATATGTTAGGAATGCAGAATCAAGACCAGTGGGAAAAGCGGAAAGAAGAGTTTCAAAGAATCTAAGATGTGATGCTACAGAAAGGTTCTACTCATTAATGGAATGATTAGAAATGAGGAGGTTCCCTTAGAATAGAAGAGAAAAGGAATGTCCGGAAAACAGTGACTAGAATTAGGTATATGACGATAGGATATGTGAGAATCGACACATACACAAATAGCTGAGGACTTTGAATGTAAATGCTACTGTGAAATGAAGAGTTTCGCGCAGGACAAAACATCGTAGCGGACGGCATTACACTAGTCAGAACAATCATGACACCAAATGGACGCAGCTTCCATCACTGACGCAGAAAGCTGTGACGCAGTCCTTACATTTCTGTCGCTGTGAGCAGTCTTGTTTGTCAGCGGTCTCGGAGCCAGTGCGCAGCCAGACGTTGTTTACAGAGTCGAAGCCGCTGATCAGCCAATGTCGCGGAAGTAGGCGAGGTGGAGGAGGAAGGTGACCGTCGCACTTGTAACTAGATAACAATAGTTCTTGCCGGAGCAGATCAACGATGTAGTCTACTTTTAAGGGTTCCCGTAATGAACGCTTGGTGCATGGAAACTGATCACTGGTTGCCACAGTGCATTCGTTTTTGTAAACACTGTGTGATGGCTCTTCAGACCCTCTTCCCCACTGAGCGAGATTTACCTCAAAGTTCGGTAACACATGAAGTTACCAATGAGAGTATTATTCCAAAACTCAAATGGGTCGTTGATCTTAACGCCAGCTTGGGAGATATCACCAAGGTTTCGGTTACCCAAGCATGTCAAGACGGTACTGTCTACATTTTTATAACGCTATAAATAAAGATACCATTAAGACACTGTTAGCCACATGTATCATCATTTTTCTGACTTCAAATGAAAAGTAGCCACCAAACAGATATTTAAGCTACACAGTGGAGTGTGCTTTGTATGTATTTACAAATGCACGTGCCTATTTATTTCGGTGTCCAAGGTTACAAAGCGTTACCAAGCTGTCAACAAGGAACTGTGCAAGCTGGTGGTGGCTCCGTTATGTTGTTGCTGTGTTTGCGTGGAATGGACTCTGGTCCATTTTCAGCCATTTATAAATTTAGTGCTCCCAAAGAACGATGGAATTTTTATGGATCACAATGCACCATGTCACTGGGCCACAATTCATCGCGATTCATTTAAAGAACATTCTGGATTATTCGAGCGAATGATTTGGCCACCCAAATGCCTCGACATAATTCCCATTTATGGGACATAATCGAGAGGTCAGTTTGTGTACAAAATCCTGCACACACAACGCTTTCGCAATTATGGACGACTACAGAGGCAGCATGGTTCAGGATTTCAGTAGGAAACCTCCAACGACTGGTTGAGTTTATACCACGTCAAGCTGCTGTACTACGTCAACAATCGCAGGTCCGACACGACATTAGGAGGTACCTCCTGGCTTCTGTCATCTTAGCGTACATCCGTGCAGAGCAACGCTCAGTCCAGTTCGCAATCAATGATTAAGACAACAGCATCGTCTTAGATAGGCCACCAGTATATCTTATGTCTTGTGCTGGATTTTAACGCTACATCTACGTATATGTGATTACTCTGCCATTCACAATAAGGTCCCTGGCAGAGGGTTCAATGAACCTCCTTCAAGCTGTCTCTCTCTACCGTTCCACTCCATCTGGACCATTAAAAGAAACCCACATGCTTTGTTCACTTTCATTTCACAATGCAATACAGAGTGTCATGTTTTGGGATGAGGCATGTGGCTCGTCTATAGTTTTCTGAATTCAGATCCGTGTAACACATATTGTTTGTGGTATGAATTTAAGAATGTTCTGCAGCTTCGTCAGATACCTGCATCTCTGTAATATTAAACCAAAAATCTATTTGTAATAAATAAAATATATATCTAGCTTTCAGTCTAACACATTAGTTCGGGGAATGAATAACAGAAATGAGAAGAAAATAAATAAACACTTGAAGTCCTTTATTATGGCCCAGAAAGATATACGTTACTCAGGAAGACGTATTTCCTGTAGATGGCCGGCAACCATAAAACGTTTAACAGTAATAAAGCACGTTGTAAGAGGAGTCCAAGCAATTTATTGTTGACCAATTGCCTCTGCTCCATTGGCGACTCTCTTATCAGGACCAAATAATACATGACATGAGTTATATCGCCCAATATGAATGGTACGTTGTTTATGACATCGACTTTTTCTTCGCAGTAAGTTGGTCATTGTACAAAAGTACAGTGTACTGTGTTCATTTTACAATGGTTAACTGTGAATATCCTATACACTTCCATACGCAAAATTATGTAAAATCTTTCACTTATTGTACATTCTTGACGACCATCTCAGATAGGAATTTCGGTATAATCGTTACCACGTGTGTCCTTTCGTGAACATATGTTATTTGTTTTTTGAGTGTATTCCACAACCTCAGAAATTAGTTCACTATGGATCTACACAACGAATGGTGTACTTAATCTGATCTGAACGACTTTTTAGACATTGCTTCAGTTTTTCACCAACATTTCGGGACAATTTTTCTTAGTCGTATTCTCACATGATTTACACTTCACCTTGCCTTGAACACTTAATATTGTATATTGTACACCGATATTTCATTCACTAACACGTTTATATTTTACTTTACGGAACTTTGCGTCATCAGATCATGTTCGACAACGTGTCTGGGAGCAGAGCACACTCACCTGAAGAGTAAGAAGGAACTGACAGGCAAAGCAGAGTTGTCTAGAGCAGGAATGTAAAGCTGCAGTTGCAAGCATGACTGTAGGACAGGTAGATGTTACGCACAGCAAAATTAAGGAAACAATTGGGGAAAAGAAAAGCAGTTTTGTGATCATCAAGAACTCATATGGCAAACCAGTATTAAGAAAACAAAGAAAACCTGAAAGGCGGCAGAAATATATGGTGTTGTGACTTAGCACGACAGCCAAGTCACAACGAGAGGAAGCCGAAAGGCACGCGTTAAGCTCACGCAGATTGGCGTGAGGTCTGGAACAGTTAAAAGGAAATGAGAACTTAGAAAATGGACGCAGTTAATGTAATACTTAACTTTAATCCACATTTTTAGAACATCGCTCTTGATGATACATGCTTCACAATATTAATTATCAAAGCTATGGCGCCTCGCTAGGTCGTAGCCAATGACTTAGCTGAAGGCTATGCTAACTATCGTCTCGGCAAATGAGAGCGTATTTGTCAGTGTGGCTTCGCTAGCAAAGTCTGCTGTACAACTGGGGCGAGTGCAAGGACGTCTCTCTAGACCTGCCATGTGGTGGCGCTCGGTCTGCTATCACTGACAGTGGCGACACGCGGGTCCGACGTATACTACGGGACCGCGGCCGAATTAAAGGCTACCACCTAGCAAGTGTGGTGTCTGGCGGTGACACCACATATAGAAAGGCTAATTTGAAGATAATTTTATTAAAAGGGAGAGGTGCTTGAGATGAGATCGGACATGTGATACCGCTAGAAGAATGTGAGAGAAGACTGAAAGCCGTACGTCGAAACAAGGCACGTGGCGTAGAACACATTCCCTCAGAATTATTAAAGTCCTTGAGAGTATCGACCATTCCAGCTTGGATGTTGGATATATGAAACAGGACAAACATCCTCGGACTCCAAGAAAACTGTAATAATTCCAGTGCTGAAGGTTTGAGTACTACCAAACAAGCAGTTTATAAATCTACGACTTGTCTCAGAAGACTAACTTATTTTATAAGATTGACTGAAGAAAGATATACGTAAATTATAACACAAGTATATAGAAAACATTCTTGACACTTCTGACTGAAAAACGCTTTTTGGAATTGTGAAGTTATCAAATGTAAAAGACAGGGGGCTTAAGGTCAACTACAAACAGAAACGTTATTTTAAGAGTCGAAGGGTGTGAAACAGTCGCAATTGTCAAGAAGAAGGGGAGACAGGATTGCCGCCTGTCCCCAAAGTTAATCTGTCCTTACACAGAGCGGGCAGTGAACGAAACCAAGGGAAAATCTGGTAAATAAATTTAAGTATTTTAAACATAGCTGCACAACAGCCCTAGAAATACGGTTTGTCACGTTATATTTAGGTGACAAACCCTATTTCTAGGGCTATATTTTAATTTGACAAATGGATCTATGCCGACATTTGTAAAAACGGCGATGATACATCAGTCCATACTAATGTAAAATTGCCACCTTCTGAAGAAGACAAATTTAAATTTGTTGAAACCTAGGTAAAGAATTCTTTATCCGTTGCAACTGGTCGACTGTTTATAATTTTATTAAATAAATTTAAGTTAAAATATATAGAGCTCATTTTAGTTTCGTCAGTATGTACTGTACTTCCTCGATTCACCGCCAGTTGGCCCAATTGAAGGAAGGTAATGTTGACTTCGGTGCTTGCGTTGACATGCGACTCACTGCTCTACAGTACTAGCATCAAGCACGTCAGTACGTAGCATCAACAGGTTAGTGTTCATCACGAACGTGGTTTTGCAGTCAGTGCAATGTTTACAAATGCGGAGTTGGCAGATGCCCATTTGATGTATGGATTAGCACGGGGCAATAGCCGTGGCGCGGTACGTTTGTATCGAGACATATTTCCAGAACGAAGGTGTCCCGACAGGAAGACGTTCGAAGCAATTGATCGGCGTCTTAGGGAGCACGGAACATTCCAGCCTATGACTCGCGACTGGGGAAGACCTAGAACGGCGAGGACATCTGCAATGGACGAGGCAATTCTTCGTCCAGTTGACGATAACCCTAATGTCAGCGTCAGAGATGTTGCTGCTGTACAAGGTAACGTTGACCACGTCACTGTATTTAGAGTGCTACGGGAGAACCAGTTGTTTCCGTACCATGTACAGCGTGTGCAGGCGCTATCAGCAGCTGGTTGGCCTCCACGGGTACACTTCTGCTAATGGTTCATACAACAATATGTCAATCCTCATTTCAGTGCAGATGTTCTCTTCACGGATGAGGCTTCATTCCAACGTGATCAAATTGTAAATTTTCAGAATCAACATGTGTGGGCTGACGAGAATCCGCACGCAATTGTGCAATCACGTCATCAACACAGATTTTCTGTGAACGTTTGGGCAGGCATTGTTGGTGATGTCTTGACTGGGCCCCATGTTCTTCCACCTACGCTCAATAGAGCACATTATCATGATTTCATACGGGATACTCTACCTGTGTTGCTAGAACATGTGCCTTTACAAGTACTACACAACATGTGGTTCATGCACGATGGAGCTCCTGCACATTTCAGTCGCAGTGTTCGTACGCTTCTCAACAACAGATTCGGTGACCGATGGATTGGTAGAGGCGGACCAATTCCATGGTCTCCACGCTCTCCTGACCTCAACCCTCTTGACTTTAATTTATGGGGGCATTTGAAAGCTCTTGTCTACGCAACCCCGGTACCAAATGTAGAAACTCTTCGTGCTCGTATTGTGGACGGCTGTGATACAATACTCCATTCTACAGGGCTGCATCAGCGCATCAGGGATTCCACGCGACGGAGGGTGGATGCATGTATCCTCGCTAACGGAGGACATTTTGAACATTTCCTGTAACAAAGTGTTTGAAGTCACGCTGGTACGTTCTGTTGCTGTGTGTTTCCATTCCATGATTAAAGTAATTTGAAGAGAGGTAATAACATGAACTCTAACATGGAAAGTAAACGTTTCCGGACACATGTCCCCATACCATATTTTCTTTCTTTCTGTGTGAGGAATGTTTCCTGAAAGTTTGGTCGTACCTTTTTGTAACACCCTATATATATATATATATATATATATATATATATATATATATATATATATATATATATATATACTCCTGGAAATGGAAAAAAGAACACATTGACACCGGTGTGCCAGACCCACCATACTTGCTCCGGACTGTACAAGCAATGATCACACTCACGGCACAGCGGACACACCAGGAACCGCGGTGTTGGCCGTCGAATGGCGCTAGCTGCGCAGCATTTGTGCACCGCCGCCGTCAGTGTCAGCCAGTTTGCCGTGGCATACGGAGCTCCATCGCAGTCTTTAACACTGGTAGCATGCCGCGACAGCGTGGACGTGAACCGTATGTGCAGTTGACGGACTTTGAGCGAGGGCGTATAGTGAGCATGCGGGAGGCCGGGTGGACGTACCGCCGAATTGCTCAACACGTGGGGCGTGAGGTCTCCACAGTACATCGATGTTGTCGCCAGTGGTCGGCGGAAGGTGCACGTGCCCGTCGACCTGGGACCGGACCGCAGCGACGCACGGATGCACGCCAAGACCGTAGGATCCTACTCAGTGCCGTAGGGGACCGCACCGCCACTTCCCAGCAAATTAGGGACACTGTTGCTCCTGGGGTATCGGCGAGGACCATTCGCAACCGTCTCCATGAAGCTGGGCTACGGTCCCGCACACCGTTAGGCTGTCTTCCGCTCACGCTCCAACATCGTGCAGCCCGCCTCCAATGGTGTCGCAACAGGCGTGAATGGAGGGACGAATGGAGACGTGTCGTCTTCAGCGATGAGAGTCGCTTCTGCCTTGGTGCCAATGATGGTCGTATGCGTGTTTGGCGCCGTGCAGGTGAGCGCCACAATCAGGACTGCATACGACCGAGGCACACAGGGCTAACACCCGGCATCATGGTGTGGGGAGCGATCTCCTACACTGGCCGTACACCACTGGTGATCGTCGAGGGGACACTGAATAGTGCACGGTACATCCAAACCGTCATCGAACCCATCGTTCTACCATTCCTAGACCGGCAAGGGAACTTGCTGTTCCAACAGGACAATGCACGTCCGCATGTATCCCGTGCCACCCAACGTGCTCTAGAAGGTGTAAGTCAACTACCCTGGCCAGCGAGATCTCCGGATCTGTCCCCCATTGAGCATGTTTGGGACTGGATGAAGCGTCGTCTCACGCGGTCTGCACGTCCAGCACGAACGCTGGTCCAACTGAGGCGCCAGGTGGAAATGGCATGGCAAGCCGTTCCACAGGACTACATCCAGCATCTCTACGATCGTCTCCATGGGAGAATAGCAGCCTGCATTGCTGCGAAAAGTGGATATACACTGTACTAGTGCCGACATTGTGCATGCTCTGTTGCCTGTGTCTATGTGCCTGTGGTTCTGTCAGTGTGATCATGTGATGTATCTGACCCCAGGAATGTGTCAATAAAGTTTCCCCTTCCTGGGACAATGAATTCACGGTGTTCTTATTTCAATTTCCAGAAGTGTATATATATTGTCAACGGCATTGTAATTCTTAGATTTGACATAGAAGGTATTGACCTGAAAGTTCAGTTAAAAGGAATCGATGGTTTCTTGAGAATATAAGGAAGAGATAATTGACAATCGTAAAACAAGGATAAAGTAGTCGAACTGATTTAGGTGATGCTGAAGGATTGGAATTAGTAAGTCTGACGCTGCAAGTAGTAGACGGAATTTGCTACTTGGAAACCAAAATAACTGAAGATGGAGGAAGTAATGTGTACATAAAATGTATAAATAATTTAACATCTAGTATAACTTTATGAGTTAGGAAAACTTTCTGACACTAATAGTTTGTGTAGCTTTATGTCTAAGTGAAACGTGGACAATGAACGGCACAGAAAAAATGACTAGAATGATCTGGAATCTGATGTTACGGAGGAATATTGAAGATTATTTTGATAAATCATGTAAATAATAAGAGATATTGTTTCGAATCGAGAAGAAAAGATGTTGATGCCACAACTCGACTAAAAGAACAGTTAGGCTGATCTCACACATCCCGCACATTAACGAATAGTTAATTTGATAAAGGGAAAATTGTAGAGGCAGACCAAGGCTGGAAGAACGCAAACTCTCTCAAACAGATGTAGTGGCAGAATTGGTGCTGAAATGAAGAGACTTGCAGAAGATAGACAAGCTCAGAGAGTTGCAACAAACAAGACTTTTTCCTGGAAATTATCACAACAATAATACTATACATCTACACTCTGTAAGGCACCTAATGATACGTGATGGGATGTGTGTGATGTCCTTAGGTTAGTTAGGTTTAAGTAGTTCTAAGTTCTAGGGGACTGACCACCTCAGAAGTGCTCAGAGCCATTTGAACCATTTTGATACCTGACGCAGGTCCTTCTGGTATCACTATTCAACATTCTTCACGAATGATACACGAGGAAAAAGATGGTAGGCTTCCATATGAACTCTAATTTTTCCGATATTCCCATCGTGGTCTTTTCGCGAGAAGTCCCTGGGACGAAGTGATGTGTCGGTTAACTTTCCTGTCGAGTATGCTCTCGGAATTTTAACAGTTTCTAATCGTAATGCTAAACTAGTCTCTTGTAGCGTCTGCAACTGGAGTCTGATGAGCACCTGTTGAGCACCTGTCTTCCACTCTCGTGTTTATCTATACAGTGGTGTCCATATCTAAAAGACGAAAGTAACTCTCGTATTATATGTCACTGCCAAGTAACATAGCTATATGAAACTTGAAAAGACAGAAAAACGGATATACACTCATGTTCATAAATTAAGGAAAATGCTGATATATAGTGAAACAGAGCTCTGGTGGGCGGTTTGCGTGTTTAAATCACCTCAGGGTATGACCATGCGGTGCATTTGACCTGCGGTCATCGCATGGTGGCGCTGGCAGCAGTCCACATACTCAGAGGTGTGTTGGTGCATCTCAGAGTACGGTGCAGTGCGTAAGTGTGCAGACGTTTCCAGACGTGCTACTCGTGACTGTGTGTTGAAAATGGCTTAAAGAACACATATTGATGACGTTATGAGGGGTAGAATACTAGGGCGACTGGAGGCTGGTCACACAGAAAGTCGTAGCACGGGCCCCCCATGTGCCACAAAGTGTGATCTCTAGATTATGGCAACGATTTCAGCAGACAGGAAACGTGTCCAGGCTCTACAGCACGGGACATCCACAAGAAGACCGATATTTCACCATCAGTGCCCGCAGACGGCCACGGAATACTGCAGGTAGCCTTGCTCGGGACCTTACCGCAGCCACTGGACCTGTTGTCTCAAGACACACAGCCTACAGACGACTGAACAGACATGGTTCATTCGCCCGGAGACCTACAATGTGCATTCCACTGAACCCTGGTCACAGGAGAACTCGTAGAGTCTGGTGTCAAGAACACAGCACATGGTCATTGGAACAGTGGTCCCAGGTTATGTTCGCGGACAAGCTCAGGTATAATCTGAACAGTGATTCTCGCCGGGTTTTCATCTGGCGTTAACCAGGAACCAGATACAAACATGTCCTTGAAAGGGACCTGTATGGAGGTCGTGGTTTGATGGTGTGGAGTGGGATTATGATTTGTGCACGTACACCCCTCATGTCTTGACAGAGGAACTGTAACAGGTCAGGTGTATCGGGACGTCATTTTGCACCAGTATGTCCGACTTTTCGGGGGTGCTGTGGGTCCCACCTTCCTCCTGATGGATGATAATGCACGGCCTCACCGAGCTGCCATCGTGGAGGAGTACCTTGAAACAAAAGATATCAAGCGAATGGAGTGGCCCGCCTGTTCTCCAGACCTACACTCCATCGAGCACGTCTTGGATGCTCTCGGTCGACGTATCGCTGCATGTCTTCAAACGTCTAAGACACTTCAGGAGCTCCGACAGGCACTGTGCAAGAATGGGAGGCTATACCCCAGTAGCTGTTCGACCACCTGATCCAGAGTATGCCAACAGGTTGTGCCGCCTGTGTACGTGTGCATGGTGATCATATCCCATGTTGATGTCGGGGTACAAGCGCAGGAAACAGTGGCGTTTTGTAGCACATGTGTTTAGGGACGGTTTTCTCAACTTAATACCAATACCGAGGACTTAAAAATCTGTGTCGTGTGTGTTCCCTATGTGCCTATGCCAATTTTGTGTTGTGCCACGTTGTGTGGCACCGCATTCTGCAATTATCCTTAATTTATGAGCATGAGTGTAGTACAGCACAGAAGGTAACTCAAACAAACAACGGAATGAGTGGAACGGGAACGACATTTATCTTTAATGACAATAAGTACGCAGAAGACACCGCTATTCATGATGGTCTGTTGGACATTGCAGACTGTGGTACACGGTCCTTGATAGGATGTGTAAACAACACGGACGGCAGAGCACGATCTTCAACGAGCTCTGATGATGGCCACAAGATTGTTAAGGAATTTTCGTGGTAGGACATTCTACACCACTGGCCATTAAAATTGCTACACAACGAAGATGACGTGCTACAGACGCGAAAGGAAGAAGATGCTGTGATATGCAAATGATTAGCTTTTCAGAGCATTCACACAAGGTTGGCGCCGGTGGGGACACCTACAACGTGCTGACATGACGAAAGTTTCCAACCGATGTCTCATACACAAACAGCAGTTGACCGGCGTTGCCTGGTGAAACGTTGTTGCAATGCTCGTGTAAGGAGGAGAAATGCGTACCATCACGTTTCCGGCTTTGATAAAAGTCGGATTGTAGCCTGTGGCGAAGGTGGTTTATCGTATCGCGACATTGCTGCTCGCGTTGGTCGAAATCCAATGACTGTTAGCAGAATATGGAATCGGTTGGTTCAGGAGGGTAATACGGAACGCCGTGCTGGATCCCAACGGCCTCGTATTACTAATAGTCGACGTGACAAGCATCTTATCCGCTTAGCTGTAACGGATCGTGCAGCAACGTTTCGATCCCTGAGTCAACAGATGGGGACGTTTGCAAGACAACAACCATCTTCACGAACAGTTCGATGACGTTTGCAGTAGCATGGACTATCAGCTCGGAGACCGTGGCTGCAGTTACCCTCGACGCTGCGTCACAGACAGGAGCGCCTGCGATGGTGCACTCAACGACGGACCTGGGTGCACGAATGGCAAAACGTCATTTTTTCGGATGAATCCAGGTTCTGTTTACAGCATCATGATGGTCGCATCCGTGTTTGGCGACATCACGGTAAACGCACACTGGAATCGTGTATTCGTCATCGCCATACTGGCGTATCACCCGGCGTGATGGTATGGGGTGCCATTGGTTACACGTGTCGGTCACCTCTTGTTCGCATTAACGGCACTTTGAACAGTGGACGTTACATTTCAGATGTGTTGCGACCCGTGGCTCTACCCTTCATTCGATCCCTGTGAAACCCTACATTTCAGCAGAATAATGCAAGACCGCATGTTGCAGGTCCTGTACGGGCCTTTCTGGATACAGAAAATGTTCGACTGCTGCCCTGGCCAGCACATTCTCCAGATCTCTCACCAATTTAAGCGTCTGTTCAATGGAGGCCGAGCAACTAGCTCGTCACAATACGTCAGTCACTACTCTTGATGAACTGTGGTATCGTGTTTAGGCTGCATGGGCTGCTGTACCTGTACACGCCATCCATGCTCTGTTTGACTCAATGCCCAGGCATATAAAGGCCGTTATTACCGCCAGAGGTGGTTGTTCTGGGTACTGACTTCTCAGGATCTATGCACCCAAATTGCGTGAAAATTGTAATCATATGTCAGTTGTAGTATAATACATTTGTCCAATGAATACCCGTTCATCATCTGCATTTGTTCTTGTGTAGCAATTTACTCCAAAAGCGCGGTTGACAACTGCTGGATGGTCGTTGGTTTTTGTAAACACGCTGCAGTACGTCTGCCCAGTGCACCCCACATATACTCAATGGGGTTTAAGATAGGGGAACGGCCAGGCAAGTCCAGTCCATTCGCCGGATATCCGCTCGTTCCGAGAGCTCCTCCTACAGCGGTCTTCGATGTGGTCGCTTATTGTCATCCATAAAAATGGATTTAGAGCCGAATACACCCCTAAAATGACCTAATGTGTTACATTAACGCTGATCGGTGGGTGTGCCGTGTTCAAACAGTTGGTGGGTGGGTATGCTAATGCAACATTATGCCTCACCGTACCATAATACCTGGACCACCAAAACGATCATGTTAGAAAATGCTGGACGTATCCTCACATGGAGAGAGGTGCGACACGTACTGCTCCCAGACACGTTGTCGAACATCATCGTTTTGATGGTTCGCGTGTCATGATATGTGGAGGTATAACGTTTCATGGCCATACTGAGTCCAAATCTTTGCACAAGATACACTTATCAGTCTTAGATATTGCGGCAGTGTACCTCTTCCCCAAGTGCGTCTTTTCAGGGGTGCATTCAGCCCTGATAATGCGCTACAGCTTCAACCAGTGTTGGTGGAAGAGCTCTCGGTACTAAAAGTACTCACCAAACGCACTGGCCTGTCCTTTCCACCGATATAAACCTGTATGTTGACGCGTGGGACTGCAGCACTCAGGTATGCATAGTTTGTGACATGACAATTTCAGGTCAATTGTCAAGATAACGTATTATGTCCTGATTAGCAGAATTAACACTAAACACAACAAAATCAAATTTAAATGGAAGGTTCTCTACAAGTTTTTTCCTACTTCCAGTGAAGCACTGTCTGATTTGGCCACTATTACGCCAAATCATCAGATTATGGTTCGAAGCTCGTTACCACACACACCAAAAAACGTTTTTCACCACCTCGGTTCCGAGAGTTCCGCAACCTGTACAGAAAATTGAAATAGATATCAACATAAACATCATTTGAGCCCTTTTCATTGCTCATGAAAACCACACATTGCGTGTTGTACCACCATACAGCGAGACCTTCGAAGGTGGTGGTCCAGACTGCTGTACACACCGGTACCTCTAATACCCAGCAGCATATCCTCTTGTATTGATGCATGCTTCTATTCGTCGTGGCTTACTATCCACAAGTTCTTCAAGTCATTCCCCCACTCCTTAACGGCAATTCGGTATAGATCCCTTAGAGTGGTTGGTGGGTCACGTCGTCCATGAACAGCCATATATCCCAGGCATCCAGAATGAGATTTTCACTGCAGCGGAGTGTGCGCTGATATGAAACTTCCTGGCAGATTAAAACTGTGTGCCGGACCGAGACTCGAACTCGGAACCTTTGCTTTTCGCGGGCAAGTACTCTACCAACTGAGCTACCCAAGCACGACTCACAGCTTTACTCCTGCCAGTACCTCGTCTCCTTTATCCCAGGCATTTTCGATGGAGTTCATGTCTGGGGAACATGCTGACCACTTTAGTCGAGCGATGTTGTTATCCTGAAGGAAGTCATTCACAAGATGTACACGATGGGAGCGCAAATTGTCATCCATGAAGACGAATGCCTCGCCAAATTGCTGCCGATATGGTTACACTATCGGTCGGAGGAGAGCATTCACATATCGTACTGCCGTTATGGCGCTTCCATGACCATTAGCAGCATACGTCAGCCTCACATAATGCAACCCGAAAACAGCAGAGAACGTCAACCTTGCTACACTCGCTGGACAGTGTGTCTATGGCATTCAGCCTGACTGGGGTGCCTCCAAACACGTCCCAGTCGATTGACTGGTTGAGGGCATATGCGACTCATCGGTGAACAGAACGTGATGTCAATCCTGAGCGGTCCATTCGGCATATTCGTGGGACCATCAGTACCGCGCTGCATTGTGTCGTGGGTGGAAAGATGGACCTCGCCATGGACGTCGGGAGTGAAGTTGCGCATCATGCAGCCTATTGCGCACAGTTTGAGTCGTAACACGACGTCCTGTGGCTGCGCGAAAAGCATTTTTCGACATGGTGGCGTTGCTGTCAGGGTTCCTCCGAGCCATAATCAGTAAGTAGCGGTCATCCACTGCAGTAGTAGCCTTTAGGCAGCCTGAGCGAGGCATGTCATCGAAAGTTCCTGTCTCTCTGTATCTCCTGCAAGTGCGAACAACATTGCTTTGGTTCACTCCGAGACGCCTGGACACTTCCCTTTCTGAGAGACCTCCGTGGCACTAAGTAACAATGCGGACACGATTGTGCGGCAGTATTCACAGTTTAGGCATGGTTCAAATACAGACAACACGAGCCGTGTTCCTCCTTCCTCGTGGAATGACTGGAACTGAACGGCTGTCGGACACGGTCCGTCTAATAGGTGCTTCTCATGCATGGTTGTTTACATCTTTGGGCGTGTCCCGGCATAAGAAGTCACCCTCATTCTGCCAACGGCCTTGTCAAAGAGGGCGGCGGACAGAGGTTCAGGGCACTCTCTTGTCCTAGGGGTGGGAAACTGCCCCTAAAGGCAGAAGGATCAGCAATGATCAACGGCATGGGGACACAGCAGGCATCATGCAGCTTATCACGCACAGTTTGAATCGTAACACGACCTCCTGTGGCCACTGCATCAAAGACACGTAACGTGTATCCACAGGACACGTTGCCTGTAATTGAAGAAGTGTCATGATGACCTCTCCATTGGCAAAAGATTCTTGAATAGTCCAAAATTCGGATGTCCTGGAGGGGACTACCAAGGGGGAAGTTACCACGACAAAAATATTCAGTAATCAACGGAAGGATAACCTACGAGTCGGGGCGTGGAATGTCAGAAGCTTGAATGTGGCAGGGAAACTAGAAAATATGAAAAAGGAAATGCAAAGTCTCAGTATAGATATAGTAGGGGTTAGTGAAGTGAAGTGGAAAAAAGACAAGGATGAGTATAGGGTAATACCAACAGCAACAGAAAATGGTATAGTGGGAGTAGAATTCATTATGAATAGGAAGGTTGGTCAGAGAGTGTGTTACTGTGAACAGTTCAGTGATAAGCTTGTCCTTATCAGAATCGACAGCAAACCAACACCGACAACGATAGTTCAGGTATACAAGCCAACGTCGAAACCTGAAGATGAAGAGATAGAGAAAGTATATGAGGATATTGAAAAGGTAATACAGTACGTTAAGGGAGTCGAAAATCTAGTAGTCATGGGATACTGAAATGCAGCTGTAGGAGAAAGAATAGAAGGAATGGTTCCCAGAGAATATGGGCTTGGGACAAGGAACGAGAGAGGAGAAAGAGTAATTGAGTTCCGTAACAAGTTTCAGCTAGTAATAGCGAATACCCTGTTCAAGAATCACAAGAGGAGGAGGTATACTTGGAAAAGGCCGGGTGATATGGGAAGACTTCAATCAGATTACGTAATGGCCAGACAGCGGGATAAATTATAGTTTTACCTAGTGGTATGACTGGACGTCTGTGTTGTTTCTAGTCCACTTAAACTGCAATAAGTCCTGCGTTTGTTGAAGCGTATGTTAATCACATCGCTATTACTAGCAGCTTGGGGTTCACGCTTGCATCTCGGAATGTGCAATATCGACGCGTTTTATTTATTTCAAGCGCCAACGTGACTTTGCAATTTCTTGGGATGGAACTGACGTACTGCGATGCAACCAACGCCCTTCTTTTTGTGAATTTTCCTGTTGTTGATGGTTGGAAAACGGCACAGGGTGTCCATTTGAAGCACGTAAATTTGCGGTGAAATTAATATTTGGTTACGTTTTATAATGTCTCACGATATTTCCTTTCACGAGCCCGTGCCTTACATTCATACCCGTGAAAGTCGTTTTCCAGTGTCTATAGTTGTTCCTGAGATATTTTCACTGAAAACTTTAAGTGGACCCCTCTGTGGATGGTATATAAACATATATACTATATACGGGGGAAACGTTGAGAGCATAAAGTTCCAAAAGTTTTTGACCAATCTATTTCGTGTTTTTTGAAAGATACTGTAATAACGCTCCAATGGATATGGGCTACATGTTTTCAATATATGGAGAAATTAAATAAGTATATAATAATATACATAGAGGAAACATTGTTAGCAAAAATCTCATAAAGTTTTTGACCTGTTCACTTCCTGCTTTTACACAATACTCTAATACATGCGTGGATGGACATCAGCAACATATTTTTCACAGTACAAAGAGAGGAAACACTGACAGCAAAAATACGCTAATAAACATTCAAATGCACAACGGCTAAATATTCATATATTTTTTAAAATTTGAAACGCACAAGGGCTACATATTTTTTTAAACACCAAAGTACAGGTTTTCTTTTAAAACCGACGGTGAAAAAGAAAATGCTGCGCTGCGAAAATATACAGTTCTGTTCTCGCAGTCGGTTTCGACCACAACAGCAAGGCGTTTGAAGCGTTAGACAAATTTCTACTTCGGTATATATTTTTCCTCCTTATACAGGATGTCCCATTCATCTCGTTCAACCAAAATAACTTTTTTTTATGAGGTAATGTGAAATTGTTTCAGCCAATGTTTTTAACGTCACTGGGTAGTTCTTTCTGAGAGTTCACGTTTTATACATATCTACAGATGTAGGAGATACGGGGTAGAGGTTAAATTTTTAAAATGGAGCCATGTACATTTTATTCAAGATACACTCTCCCTCTCCAAGAGCTATTCAAAAATGTATCACAGTGTATCATTGTTGTCAATAGAACGTAGATGTGTAAACGATAATAATTACACAGATTGTGAAGTAAAAGAGCTGTTTACTGCTTTTTGCACGTATTACGTACCCAATGTAGTGCTATAGTAGAGGTGTGAGTTTTGTTTCTGATTTCCGACCGACTCATGTAGATACAGGAACTCCCCCCCCCCCCCTTCTTCCACCGCGCACCTCATTTGTTGTTTTAGGGTACGGTACACTGCATACCAATGTAGGCGTGCATCAGGGTAACTTAGTAACTGCATGGCGGCAGTACACATTGTGAATATAATTTTTGTTGTGTAAAGGTGTATTATATACACGCGTGACGATACGGAAGAAACATTGCTGATCTATGGACAAAGTACTTTGACACCAAATAATTCAGTAACTGGCATTTTCATGTTCAGTACTGTAAGAGGACATTATGGTCATTATGTTATTATGTCTATCTCTACTCTGCTGTGCGTACCTGTACTGTAATTTGCCGTAGGTGGGCGATATTCTGTTCAGGCACAACTGTTGTACAGCAGACGATTCCTTGGAGACCCGTTCGCCTTGTTGCTGGATGTTTGGTCGTCTCGCTTTTCGTCTATGTGAAACGGGATGTTTAAAAACAGGACCCCGAAATCGTTGTAGAACTCGCACAGACGAACGTCCTGAGGTCGCTGCGTTCGTTGCCGTAGTCGTGAATGCTCAAGTCACCACACGACGAACTGAACATGAAGTTGGTTTCTCGAAAAAAAAGTGCACATCACATTGTCCAACATCATTAACTCCATTCTTACCATGTTCATTTACACCAAGAACGTAATGGAAACGACTTCAACAATAGGGTTCAGCCGACCATGGTGGCCGCGAGGTTCTAGGCACTACAGTCTGGAACCGCGTGACAGCTACGGTCGTAGGTTCGAATCCTGCGTCGGCATGGATGTGTGTGATGTCCTTAGGTTACTTAGGTTTAAGTAGTTCTCAGTTCTAGGGGACTGATGACCTCAGAAGTTAAGTCCCATAGTGCTCAGAGCCATTTGAATAGGGTTCAGTTTTGCCAGTGGACTCAGCAACAACTTATGACTAATCCTAATTTCTTTTCAGATGTTCTTCTTTACCGACGAGGCGTCGTTCTTCATCAAAGGAATTGCCAATAAGAGAAATATGCATTACTGGCCCGTCAACAATCCGTGATGGCTGCGACAGGTAGAGCATCAATGTCCATGGAACGTTAATGTTTGGTGCATTGTTATTGGAGATATCATTATCGGTCCTCTTTTTTTTATGAGAACCAAAATGGCAGATAATATGCCCGATTTTTAAGACACACTATTCGTGTTCTCTTCCACGCTTCACCTCTGAATCAGAAAGTGGTAATAAGGTATCACCGTGATGGATGCCCTGCACATAATGCATTACGAGCACGACGAATTCTGAACCGTAAATACCCTGGTAGATAGACTGAGTGCAGTGGACCAGTTAGTTGGCCTGTCCGACCTCCGGACCTTACATCATTGGATTTTTTTTCTGTGAGGAGCAGCCAAGGATGTGTTGTTGTTGTTGTTGTGGTCTTCAGTCCTTAGACTGGTTTGATGCAGCTCTCCATGCTACTCTGTGCAAGCTTCTTCAGCTCCCAGCAGTTACTGCAACCTACATCCTTCTGAATCTGCTTAGTGTATTCATCTCTTGGTCTCCCTCTACGATTTTTACCTTCCACGCTGCCCTCCAATGCTAAATTTATGATCCCTTCATGCCTCAGAACATGTTCTACCAACCGGTCCCTTCTTCTTGTCAAGTTGTGCCACGAACTCCTCTTCTCCCAAATTCTGTTCAATACCTCCTCATTAGTTATGTGATCTACCCATCTAATCTTCAGCATTCTTCTGTAGCACCACATTTCGAAATCTTCTGTTCTCTTCTTGCCCAAACTATTTATCATCCATGTTTCACATCCATACATAGCTACACTCCATACAAATACTTTCACAAATGACTTCCTGATACTTATAACTATACTCGATGTTAATAAATTACTCTTCTTCAGAAACGCTTTCCTTGCCATTCCCAGTCTACATTTTATATCCTCTCCACTTCGACCATCATCAGTTATTTTGCTCCCCAAATAGTAAAACTCCTTTACTACTTAAAGTGTCTCATTTCCCAATCTAATTCCCTCAGCATCACCCGACTTAATTCGACTACATTCCATTATCCTCGTTTTTGCTTTTGTTGATGTTCATCTTAAATCCTCCTTTCAAGACACTGTCCATTCCATTCAACTGCTCTTCCAAGTCCTTTGCTGTCTCTGACAGAGTTACAATGTCATCGGCGAACCTCAAAATTTATTATTTCTTCTCCATGGACTTTAATTCCTACGCCGAATTTTTCTTTTGTTTCCTTTACTGCTTGCTCAATATACAGATTGAATAACATCGGGGAGAGGCAACAACCTTGTCTCACCCCCTTCCCAACCACTGCTTCCCTTTCATGCCCCTCGACTCTTATAACTGCCATCTGGTTTCTGTACAAATTGTAAATAGCCTTTCACTCCCTGTATTTTACTTCTGCCACTTTTAGAATTTGAAAGAGAGTATTCCAGTCAACATTGTCAAAAGCTTTCTCTAAGTCTACAAATGCTAGAAACGTTGGTTTGTATTTCCTTAATCTTTCTTCTAAGATAAATAGTAAGGTCAGTATTGCCTCACGTTTTCCAACATTTCTACGGAATCCAAAGTGATCTTCCCCGAGGTCGGCTTCTATCTGTTTTTCCATTCGTCTGTAGAGAATTCGCGTGAATGTTTTGCAGCTGTGACTTATTAAACTGATTGTTCGGTAATTTTCACATCTGTCAACAATTGCTTTCTTTGGGATTGGATTATTCTATTCTTCTTGAAGTCTGAGGGTATTTCGCCTGTCTCATACATCTTGCTCACCAGCTGGTAGAGTTTTGTCAGGACTGGCTATCGCAAGGCCGTCAGTAGTTCTGATGGAATGTTGTCTACTCCGGGGGGTTTGTTTCGACTCAGGTCTTTCTGTGCTCTGTCAAACTCTTCACGCAGTATCGTATCTTCGATTTCATCTTCATCTACATCCTCTTCCATTTCCATAATATTGTCCTCAAGTACATCGCCCTTGTATAGACCCTCTATATTCTCCTTCCACCTTTCTGCTTTCCCTTCTTTGCTTAGAACTGGGTTTCCATCTGAGCTCTTGATATTCATACAAGTGGCTCTCTTTTCTCCAAAGGTCTCTTTAATTTTCCCGTAGGCAGTATCTATCTTACCCCTAGTGAGATAAGCCTCTACATCCTTACACTTGTCCTCTAGCCATCCCTGATTAGCCATTTTGCACTTCCTGTCGATCTCATTTTTGAGACGTTTGTATTCCTTTTTGCTTGCTTCATTTACTGCATTTTTTATATTTTCTCCTTTCATCAATTAATTTCCATATTTCTTCTGTTACCCAAGAATTTCTACTAGCCCTCGACTTTTTACCTAGTAGATCCTCTGCTGCCTTCACTACTTCATCCCTCAAAGCTACCCATTCTTCTTCTACTGTATTTCTTTCCCCCATTCCTGTCAAGTGTTCCCTTATGCTCTCCCTGAAACTCTGTACGACTTCTGGTTTAGTCTATCCAGGTCAAATCTCCTTAAATTCCCACCTTTTTGCAGTTTCTTCAGTTTTATTCTACAGTTCATAACCAATAGATAGTGGTCAGAGTCCACATCTGCCCCTGGAAATGTCTTCCAATTTACAACCAGGTTCTTAAATCTCTGTCTCACCATTATATAATCTATCTAATACCTTCTAGCATCTCCAGAATTCTTCCATGTACACAACCTTCTTTTATGGTTCTTGAACCAAGTGTTAGCTATGATTAAGTTATGCTCTGTGCAAAATTCTACCAGACGGCTTCCTCTTTCATTTCTTACCCCCAATCCATATTCACCTAATATGTTTCCTTCTCTCCCGTTTCCTACTCTAGTATTCCAGTCACCCATGACTATTAAATTTTCGTCTCCCTTCACTACCTGAATAATTTCTTTTATCTCATCATACATTTCATCAATTTCTTTTTTCCAGTCGCTCGGGACTTTACGTTGGGCAAGAGATTTGCGATAAATGCCAGCTAAGTAAGGAGCCAATGCAGTAGAGTACTCTCTGTAAAACCGAATTGGAATCCCATCAGGACCTGGCGATTTATTTATTTTCAACCCATTCAGCTGCTTCACAACCCCAGGGATGTCTATCACTATGTCCTCCATACGGGAATCTGTACGAGACTCGAACGGCGGTATGTTTCTACGATCCTCCTGCGTGAAAGATTTCTCAAATGCTAAATTTAAAATTTCAGCTTTCGTTTTGCTGTCTTCCGTTGCCAGGCCAGACTGATCAGTGAGTGACTGGATGGAAGCCTTCGACCCGCTTACCGATTTTACGTAAGACGAGAATTTCCTTGGGTTTCCAGCAAGATCTTTTGCTAAGGTATGACGGTGGTGGTGGTTGTATGCTTCGCGCATCGCTCTTTTTACAGCAGCACGAATCTCTACTAACTTTTGCCTGTCCTCATTCTCCCGATCTTTCTTGTACCGCGAGTGCAGATGTCTTTGCTTCCTGAGCATTCTCCGAATTGCGCTGTTAAACCACGGTGGGTCTTTTCCGTCCGTAACCCACTTTTTCGGCACATACTTGTCCAATGCGTGATTTACAATGTGTTTGAAATTTGCTCATAATTCTTCCACGTCCATCGTACCGGAAGTAAATGAAGTCGATTCATTTACTAAGTAGGATTCTTACAACTACTTATCTGCTCTTTCTTGTAAGAATACTCTCCTAGCCTTCTTGACCGACTTTTTAGCTTTCGTAACCACAGTCGTAATGACAACATCATGATCACTAATCCCTGTCTCAACACTGACACCGTCGATGAGGTCTGGTCTGGTCTGTTCGTGGCTACCAGATCCAAAATATTTCCATTACGCCTTGGCTGTCGATTTACCTGCTCAAGACAGTTTTCGGATAATGTGTTCAAAAGTAATTCACACGACGGCTTGTCTGTACCACCTGTAATGAATCCATAGACATCCCAGTCTATACTAGGTAGGTTGAAGTCGCCTCCGACTAATATAGCATGATCCGGGTACTTCTGCGATACAGAGTGTAGACTCCCTTTTGAATGATTGTAGAACTGTCACGGTGGAACCTGGTGGTCGGTAATAACACCCAACAATTAACTTTATTTCTCCTAGCCCTGTTAAACGTGTCCAAGTACGAGGGGCGTTCAGAAAGTAAGCTCCGATCGGTCGCGAAATGGAAACGACTATGAAAATCCGATAAAGCTTTGCACAGATGTGTTGGGTAGTGTCTCTAGTATAACCCCAGTTAGCATCACGTCGCTCTTCTCATTTCTGAGCTCGCAGTGAGTGCGTAAAGATGTCTAGAAAATAGTGTCTGCCGCCAAGTACGAGGGCCTGGTGAGAAATTTCGCCAGAAACTATGCAGCTAACATTACATAACTGTCGTGCTGTTTCTTCTTCAAGACAATTCTCAGCCGCATTCTACAGGGGCAATGAAGATGCTCCTGCATCGTTTTCAAATGGAAATGTGAGATTACCCACAATACAGTCCGCAATTGTCTCCCCCTGAGTTTCATCTCTGGTCACATGAACCGCTGTCTTTGAAGACAACATTTTGACACAGACAACGTGGTGTAGGCCAGCGTGGAGAATTGGCGGAAAGCACTGGCGGCTGCCTTCTATGATGAGGCTATTGAAAAGTTGGTACAACGCTATGACAAAAGTCTAAGTCAGAACGGCGACTACGTAGAGAAGTAGCTGAAAGGTGTAGCTAATTGTTACAAGTAAAACATTTCTGATGTTCACTGTGGTTTCAATTTGGCAATCAATCGGAGTTACTTTCTGAACAGGCCTCGTAATTTCACAAAAACACTCTACTTCGACCTCAGTAGACAAAATATTTTTGTCAACTGCAATGAAGACACCACCTCCTACGGTGTCTAATCTGTCTTTCCGATACACGTTCCAACCCTCACTAAATATTTCAGAGCTTCCTATCTCAGGGTTCAGCCAGGTCTCAGTCCCGAGAATAATTTGCGCGCCACGCGCTTCCTCAAGGGCAGTAAATTCAGGAACTTTATTCCGAACACTATGAAAATTTACTGCTAATAGCTTGATAGGTGAAATGTCTTTACACTGAGCGCGTCCTGATTTCCCTGCCTGCACGTCGACTGATGAGTGTTCATCAGGACACCTCGCACTACTGCCTAGCCTAAAAAAAACCATGTACACGCCACAAGTACTCTGCTACCCGAGTAGCCGCTTCCTTTGTGTAGTGCACCCCTGACCTATCTAGCGGCGTCCTACAATTCCCCACCCAGTAGCGCAAGTCTAGAAATCTGCAGCCAAGACCGTCACAGAGTCGACGAAGCCTCAGGTTGAGACCCTCCACTCGGATCCAAACCAAAGGACCCTGATCCACTCTGGAAACGATGCTGCAAATAGAGAGCTCCGCTTGCACCCCGCGTGCGGGGCCAGCGGTCTTCACCAAATCCGTCAGCCACCTGTACGAACTGAGGATCGCCTCAGAACCCAAGCGACAGACATCATTGGTGCCGACGTGAGCAACTACTTGCAGACGACTGCACCCCTAAATATTGTTATACTTGAAAGGTATTTCATAAATGAGTTCGGTGGAATAAGTCTCTACAATATTGGTGGAATTCCGTTGTTCTATGATCTATTTATTGGTTTAAGATTCCCGTTGAGATTTTCCTCCTTTACTTAAAATTTGTTGTTTGATGTTCCGTGCTGATGGTTGTTTTGCCAATGGGGATTTAGTCCCGGTAAATTCGTGTTACGTTTGTGGACAATTATGCTTCATCTATATTTATCTGGGACTAAAATGGTTCAAATGGCTCTACGCACTATGGGACTCAACATCTCAGGCCATCAGTCAACTAACATCACACACATCCATGCCCGAGGAATTCGAACCTGCGACCGTAGCAGCAGCGCGGTTCCGGACTGAAGCGCTTAGAACCGCTTGGCCACCGCTATCTGGGACTATTTTTTTTTTTAAGGAAAGATCTCTACTTAACTTGTTCCACTCCATATAATCTCACAAAAACTGTATAAGGTTTTCAATTATATTTGTTATTGGTGGCTTTTTGAAGGCCGGTTTGTAATAGATTTTGTACTATTTTTGGAGATTGTGTAATAAATATTTTTGAACAACAAGCCTGTGATTGCGTTTCCTTGTGACTCATGTCCCAAAGACATATCACTAAAACTGCTCTGAACGTAAGACGTGAAATATCAACACTTGTTTAGAACCTTTGATGGAGTATGCTAACTAAAAAACAGAACTACAAAATCTGTAACTAGAAGGGAAATTGTTAATAAGCATGCGACCCGCGTTTGAACGAAAGCCTATACAAGGATAACATGAAAGAGTTAGGCGAGTCAGGATGGATAAGGTCTTTGCGTCCAGCGATTTCGATGTAAACGGAAGCAGCGACCAAAATTGTCGCGAGCGTTCTATTGAGAAAACGTATTACGGGAACGAACTGCTCGTTCCGTGGCTGCTACCGCGTAACAAGAGCAGGTGCACAGACAATGAGAACGGCGGCGACAACAGCGCCACCGCTATTACGATGCACCCTCAACCAAGAAATTGCGCCCGTTGGTCTCGTCCCCCGACAATTTGGAATTCGCAGCATCGTGCCGCCTTGTCCAGTTCCTCTGTACTCCACGGAGTGTTTGATAGCCAAAGTGCGCGCGTTGCAGAGCGGTGGCCGCCCATGTTGTCGAGCACAGCGTTCGATAGGGCCGTTGCGGCAAGGAGACAGAGTTGGTGTTGGCCAGGGTTGTGGGTTTCAATAGCTATACTGTAGTCCGGTGATAAACTCTGCGGTCTGGTATTACTAAGCATGTTGTTGTATGTAGAGTCCTAGCGTTGTTGCTCGCAGTTTGTGGTTACTGCTTTGGCCACAGTCAAGGTATAGGTTTGTGTTGTTTTGTAGCCAAGAGTGGTGGTTATTCAGTGATCAGCCGCTCTCTTTTGTATGTAGCTTCAATGTTGTCAGCAGGCTGTTAAGGCGGTGAAAGACGACTCGGAAACGTTTACTTAAAGTTATGAGGAAACGCCGATGTAGTAAGTTGCCTCGGGCTGCCCTTGTGGATTACTACAAGGACTGGCTACGACACCAGATTTGGTTGTTTAAGTCTGTTATCTGCAAAGGAGTATTAATAATGCTCTCGTAAAGTGACGAAAACAACCATTACTGAGTTAGCAGACACCTATCAAGAGTGTGGTAAGCATCTATTTTCTCTAACTTGTTGCAGTTATGGGATTAATCTAAAAGAGAAGAAATGGTGGGTTGCCGCCTTGGTATTGTTTCCAAAACAGTGAAACTTGTAGTGTGGAACATTGGTACATCCCTGTGCTGCGCTGTCACATCGTCAGGCTGTTCCCAATAGTGCAGGGCGTCGTGAGATCAGTTACCGTGTTTGTAATTTGCATAACAAACGGTGCTCTTTCTCGACTTAATAGCAAGCAAGCTAGCAAGCGACAAACATTTCCATGATCGAGCATTTTAGACGCATTGAATTTCCTTTTCACCGCGTTTACAACTCTCTGTCACAATAAATGTTATCTCTGACCGACATATTACTTTGGACTTAACTTTCGTCGTGCTGATGTGCAGTTATTGGTTCAAATTGTTCAAATGGCTCTGAGCACTATGGGACTTAACATCCATGGTCATCAGTCCCCTAGAACTTAGAACTACTTAAACCTAACTAACCTAAGGACATCACACAACACCCAGTCAGGACGAGGCAGAGAAGATCTCTGACCCCGCCGGGAATCGAACCCGGGAACCCGGGTGCGGGAAGCGAGGACACTACCGCACGACCACGAGCTGCGGACGTGCAGTTATTACTGAGATGTTTGACAGCTAATTAAAAATCACTTTTCTTTCTTTCTACCTTAATATCTCGACATAATCAGTAATTATTGAAAGTGGGGGTTCATCAAAACTTCAAGGTGTTTATTATTGTCGAAGTTGTCGTACCTGTCAGGATAACACTGTTCCCTACTTTAAATTATCATGACATTCTTTTCAGGCTTCTTGGAGTGTTACAAGAGGTAATTATTGATCATGCAAGATGGGTTGGCGAAGCATCCGTATCTTCAAACTTCCCTTCGAGGTTCCGTCTGAATTGGCGATTGATGCTCAACGGCCGTATGGAAGAGTGCTTAGCCACGTGCAGGGAAAATGGTCCACCCTCACGATGTAACCCGTTCTCAATGGGGTGTGGCAGATCGGAACGGAAGTGACACAAGATGTAGCCTTATATTTGATCGTCGGCGGATGCAGAGCAATAGTGATCTACGACGGACTCCCCAAAACATGCTCTGGATGTGGGAGAGAACGCCACGTACCTTCCGAGTGCGTGCACTGGAGGATTGTAGAAGTTCCAATTGGCGAAACTGTCCCTACGCCCACGGCGATACCGCAGACATTTTTTTTCACTAGCTGCTTATACAGGGTGTTACAAAAAGGTACTGCCAAACTTTCAGGAAACATTCCTCACACACAAATAAAGAAAAGATGTTATGTGGACATGTGTCCGGAAACGCTTAATTTCCATGTTAGCGCTCATTTTAGTTTGTTCTTCCACCTACGCTCAATGGAGCACGTTATCATGATTTCATACGGGATACTCTACCTGTGCTGCTAGAACATGTGCCTTTACAAGGACGACACAACATGTGGTTCATGCACGATGGAGCTCCTGCACATTTCAGTCCAAGTGTTCGTACGCTTCTCAACAACAGGTTCGTTGACCGATGGATTGGTAGAGGTGGACCAATTCCATGGCCTCCACGCTCTCCTGACCTCAACCCTCTTAACTTTCATTTATAGGGGCATTTGAAAGCTCTTGTCTACGGAACCCCGGTACCAAATGTAGAGACTCTTCGTGCTCGTATTGTGGACGGCTGTGATCCAATACGCAATTTTCCAGGGCTGCATCAGCGCACCAGGGATTCCATGCGACGGAGGGTGGATGCATGTATCCTCGCTAACGGAAGACATTTCGAATATTTCCGGTAACAAAGTGTTTGAAGTCACGCTGGTACGTTCTGTTGCTGTGTGTTTCCATTCCATGATTAATGTGATTTGAAGAGAAGTAATAAAATGAACTCTAACATGGAAAGTAAGCGAATCCGGACACATGTCCACATAACATATTTTCTTTCTTTGTGTGTGAGGAATGTTTCCTGAAAGTTTGGCCGTACCTTTTTGTAATACCCTGTATTTTACGACCCACTGTCTAATTTCTTATGATGGGTCGTATGTGCCACTTAGCCGCTGTGACTGGGTCCGGTGTCCGGTGTGACTGAAAGTAACACCACCCCGGCTCCCGTCCCCACTCACACCGTTGCCCGTGTCCCACCACGTGGAGGCGGGCTCTATTTGTTTACATCCATTTGATATCTTCCTTTGTGCAGCATTAGAAAAACTTATAACTAATACAAAATCAAGTGAGATATTAATAAACAAAACGGAATTAAATATTTAGAAAGAAGGAAGGAAGAGAATTGAATAGAGAAGAGATAGGTATAATATTGCCCGTCACCTGGTTGTGGGCGGCAGTCCGGGTCTTGGAATGACCCTCAAGACGCTGGTCATCGCTCACCATACCTTTACCACATCTACCATCCTAAAAACTAACTTAACTGGAAGAGATTATGGTACGTTAAAGCTGGAAACTGAGACTAAGACCTCCACATCCAACGTGCTAAACTATTTACGATATACAATAGAGAGGTAACTGATTTTTTACTTGGCTCAAAGTTGCTAATGAAAGGGTTCTTGTGGTAATAGTAATAAAGGTAATGACGCTAAAGATGCCTACGAGGCTTCTAGCAGAGTACATCAGGCGCAGGCACCTCCTGGCCCCGCCGACAACACGACCTGAACGGTGGTTTTCCCCGATCTACCATAGGTATCCGTCGGGTTGGGCTCAAAAGAGAGGGACCACAATTAAGATCCTTCCATCCAGACTGTGCGCTGCCTCTTAACAGAAGGCGTAGGTTCCTTGAAGAGGTACCTAGCTTTAAGCTCTTATTAGACATGGAGGTACTGTTAACTATTTACAAATAAGGTGCAATCTGTTTTTAGGATTGTGTGTGACTTGTACACCTCTTGTCGGTTGTTCCAGACTGTTCTTTGAAGTGGACTTGGTTGACACAATGGATCATCTGCGCTGGACGCTTCAATATATGTGTTGGTGCCCTGGTCTGTATCTGTTTCTTCTTCATCACTCGTGGTGCTAATCATATCTGTGCCCCCCTGGGCATCATGATGTCTGTTTGGACCGACTTGGCTTCGGTAGGGTCTGTTCGCAAGTATTCTATTTGTTGGATCTTCGAGATTTCGTCAGTTAGTTTGTTGAGTTCAGTCCACCTTCCTGGGTCGCGTATTACGGCATGTAGTTCGTTCTGTGCGTTCAGGCGATTTATGTATACTGTGTGTCTTGTGTTCGTGCGTTGTCCGCAGAAGAAGACAGGATATTCAGGGGAGCCCTCTTCCCCGCATGTGCATCTATTAGTCTGCTGCAGACTCACGCGGTACAGGTGCGTGGGATAAGGGCCATGTCCTGTGATGAAATGTACCAAACCGCGGCTGGGATCGATATGTTTTAGTTTTAGTCTTTCCCGGATGTCAGGGTAGAAGTTGTATACGTGGCGGCCCTTATGGCTGTTGGCCCACTCACTCTGCCAGGTATCCACTCGCCATGCTCTGAGTTGGCGTGTTGTCTCAGTCGGTACACCAGTGATCTGCCGAACTTGGTCTATTCTCCCCATCCTAAGCCAGTACATTGCTGCGCGGTACCTGATGGTGATATCTATGGGGAAGATTCCCATGACGACACATAGTGCGTCATTTGATGTTGTGTTGAATGCCCCTGTTAGTCGAAGTAGAACACTTCTTTGGCCTCGACGTACAATGGCTCTGTTGGTTGAGAGATTTAATCTGTGGGCCCATGTACTGGCAGCAAAGCATAGTACTGACTCGAAGAGAGCGCAATGGTATGTGCGTGTGACTGACAGGGATAGTCTGAATTGTTCCGAATTTAGCCTAGCCAGTTTGTGTAGTATCTTTTCTGCTTTGTGTGTGCATATTCGTATGTGTTCGTGGAAGTTCAATCGTTCATCAATGTATACTCATAGATAGCGTGTGACTGCTAGTCTTTTTATGTTTGTGTCCCCGATTTTGACTATTGGGCTCCTGCGCAGGATACCCTTTAGCAATGTATAAGTTGTTTTGTTTCCTGCTATCTTTAATTTATTATCTAAGCACCATAGGGTTATTGTCTGAAGTGTTCCATTGGCTCTTTCTTCTAGCTGGGCACGGTTTTTTGCTGAAACTACGACGAGTAGATCATCAGCATAAGCGACAAATCCATCTGTCAAGATGTGCTCCTCTAGTAACTGTAGGAGCGGTTCTACAACTACGTCCCAGAAGATGGAGCCGCAGATCGACCCTTGTGGGCAGCCTTTTGTAATTCGTTTAATCACTTTCTGGCTGTCCATTTGCCAAACGACCGTTCTGTCTCTGCAATAGTCCATGAAACTATTATACAGAGACTCCGGTACCTGCAGGTGTCTGAGCCTCTTGAACAAGGCCGGCCACAAGAGGTTGTCGAAGGCACCTGAGATGTCTATCATAATTGTAAGTATGCATTTGGAGGGTGTGTCGTGTACTATTTGGAGTGTCCTGTTAACTGCGTTGACTATAGATTTCCCTTCCCTGAAGCTGTATTGGTGTGGTGTCAGTCCCCGTAGTGTTCGGTGTGCTTGTCGTCTTTTGCAGAGTAGTTTTTCTTGTACTTTACCGAGTGTATTGATAAGGCAAATTGGTCTGTATGACTTAGGGTCTGATGGGTCTTTGTCTGGAGCCTTTTTGATGATAACCGCCTTCGAGGTCTTCCACACTGCAGGCACACAGCCCAGCCTTAATGCACCGCTTAACAACGTTGTGAGAAACGGGGTGATCTGCGGTGCAATTTGTTTCATTACCTCAGAGTGGATACCATCCGGTCCAGGCGCCTTTTTGTTTTTGAGTTCTGAGATCGCTGTCGCCACTTCTTCCTGCGCAAATCGACAGGTGACGGTTGGTGTGGTGTATACTGTGTCTACTTCGCGTCTCAGTGCTGCATGTTGTGGTGTGTCTGTGTTTGCGATGTCCTCAGGCAGGACTTTGCTCAACAGGAACTCCGCTGTGCGTCTCCAGCCCTTAGTCATCTCACCATCTTCCTGTCGCAGCGTTCCCAGAACCAGTGGGCTCTTAATTTTCTGTGTCACGATTTTGTATGGTTCCCCCCAAATGTTTAGTTGTGTCTGTGCTACTACATGACTATTCCAATGGTCTTTCCTGGTCTTATTCAGCTCAAGTTTATATTTGTCCTTGGCAAGCCGGTAGTCGTAATTGTCTTTCTCTATCTGAAATTGCTCGTTAGTAAAGCTTACGTTTACGTTTTGAGTCTTGTTTGAGTCGTGTTAATTGTGCATTCCAGGGAATGTTTTGGTGTTTTGTCATTCTTTGTGTGGGTATGCATGTGTTCTGTGTGTGTGTGTGATGATATCTGTCAGCATGTGTGCTCTGTAATCACCACTGCCGGTGATGTCTTGCGGCATGTGCTCATGTATTTTTAGTCTGATCCTGTCCCAGTCTGTTTTGTCAAATAATAGTCTTTTTGGTTGTGTTTCTGTGTTGACGTTTTGTGTACCACTTATGTTAGTGTGATGATGTTGTGGTCGCTAGCAGTGATCTGGTCATGTACGGTCCAGTCTCGTACGTGGTTGACGGCGGCATTATTAATGAGGGTGATGTCTATGTTTGATGAATGACCGTTGTGAGTCGGGTGATGTCCTTCCTTGTTGAGTACGTGTAGTCTGTTTTCTTGGATGATGTCATTTATTATTCTACCTCCGTCGTCAGTTCTGTCTGAATGCCACAGGGTTGATCTGGTATTTATGTCTGCACAGATCAGAAGTTTCTTGTTGCTAGTGTATTGCGCAACATCTCTGATGAGGTCTGCGCATTGTTTGATGCAATGACAGAATTGGGCGTACAGCGACGCGATGGTCCAAGTAACCCCCTTGTGTGTGACTTCAACTCTAACTGGATGCTCGGAGCAGAGTTCTGTAATTTTGACTGGATGTATTTCTTTGTTTAAGATTATGACAGATGCCATGCAGCCTGTCCCCTCCGCAACTGTCACCGCACTTGGAGGAAAGTTGGGGATATGCCCTTGTCTAGTGTAGGGCTCCTGTATGGACAGAATGTCACTTTTTAATTCACTTAGGACCCGTGGGAGCTCCGAATTTACAAGTATACTCCGCATAGCATTACGCTGTGCTATTAGCAGTTTGGGTGTTTAACGGTGGCGTAGCACTTGCTGCCAGTTTGACTGTAATCGAAGTATGTTCTCCCACGAGCCCTTACGTGATCCTTGTAAAGCTTGTCCATATCGAATGGTTCCTCCCTGCGGGCACACACCTGCATGAGCAGGTCTAGTAGGCTGTCTGGATCTGTTGGAATATTCTCAGTTTTGAGAATCAGTCTATCGGTTTGCTCCGATGCACGGAAACAAACAGAATGGCCGTGCGGGTGTAGCGTGCGGATGAGCATCCGCTGTGCCGTCTCTAAGATGTCTCTTTCTTCTAGTCTACTTAATTTTACATTTATTTCTAGCTTGTCGTAACTAAAACTAGCGGTGTCGATGGCGTGTGTTGGCGTCACTGCACCCGTGACGCGTCGTGATGGTGTAGTGGCGTTGCTGTGCACCTCTGCGGGTTGGGGGGGCTGCATTGGCGTCCTCGTTGGTTGTTGTGGGGGCTTCCTTGGGCGTCGGCATTGAGGTGGTTGGTTGGGGGGCTGCGAAGGTGTTGGTATCATCAGGGGTATGCACTTTTCTATCACTAGGTTTTGAGGCAGCCTGCGATTGCCGCGATTGGTCGTCAAACGCTCTCACTTTCTTGACTCTCTTAGGCTGTTTGGGTTTTCTATGCGGTTTTAGTTTCCTAAAGCCTATGATGATTAGTTTTTTTTTGTGTGTTTCGTTTGTGCAGTCTTGGTGTGTATCATATGTGTTGGTTGTTTGTGCCTCCATTCTGCATTTATTTGACGTGATTTGGTTCCCACTTGACCGCTCGTCTACGCTATCTGTGACAGACATAACAGCTTTTGGTATGTTATGCGCACTGTCGCCTCTATTGCCAGGCCCTCCGCAGACTTTTGTTGCGGTTGTTGCAGCGGCTTTTTGTGTGGTATTCGTGGTGTCTGCCGGCGCTGTGGCCTGCTCAAGGTCGGTATTACGGTTTTGAATATCAATGTTATGAACACTACAATCTCTGGCGTAAGGGCAGTAATAGACGTCGTCTTCTTCCTCTGTCGTTGAGTCAGAGAGAGTTATTTTGCGTTTGATTTGATTACAGTTTGGGGTGTCTGATTTGTCCGTGTTTTCCGTTTGGGCTCCAGTTGTGCTGGCTTGCGTTACGGTTGTGTTTAGCACCGTTGGGTTCAAGGTCTCACCTTGTATGAATTTGATTGGTTTGATGCGTCCTTCGCATTTTGTAGTGTCGTATGTGCGTCGTTGTGCTGGAGTGGATGGGTGATCTTGAGTCGTTAGCAACGCTGTTTTGTGCAGTTGCTTTGGTTGGTCATGTGTGGTATAGTTTTCTGGTCTGTCGGTATCAGGATTTGGGGTTATCATGTCTATTCTCAGTAGTTCGTCTTCGAGTTCGTCTATCATGTTAATAAGGGTCGTCTGGAATGTCATCCAGTACATTATTTGTCTTTTGATTTTGAACTGCACGTAGATGGTTTCGGTGCCTGGTGGATGGTGACTTGTATGATCTTGTTTTTTCAGGGGTTGATTTATGGAGCATGTTGGTTGACTCAGAGGGGTGATTCAGTTGCCATAGTCAGTAGTGTCAATTAGTCTATCAAGCAGCTGTTTGTAGGTCTGGCAGACGCCACCCCTGCTGTTATTGCAAATTCGGTTTCTGTTCCTGCAGGGAATGCAATCGATGGGCTCTGATGCTCGACAGTCCGCGCGTTTGTGGCCCTTTTTACCTGTGTCTGCGCAAGCTTTGGTTGTGTGGCCAAGGTCACAACAGTTGTAACACTGGCTCACTGACGCAAATTGTTTGACAGATTGGGATTGGGAGTCTATGTACACCCTTCCTTTTTTGGTGAGGTACCAAAAAATTCTCGGTGTGACTTCCAACACTCGATGGTTTTATCCATTTCTTTTGAGCCCTGTGCGGAATCTGATTTTCACGTCTTTGTCGAATTCGTCTTTTGTGAAATCGTCACTGAGATTTTGGTCGTATAGACACTCAAGAAATTCTCTATCCGAGATAGTGTCTGTCACTCGATAGACTACCACCAAAGGTTGCCGCTTTCTTGGCCCCTCACACGCGATATTCTCAATATCTTTCGTCTTTTCTATTATTTTCCTACAGTCCTCCTGTGTTGCTGCTTCGACAATCACAGCTGTCTTCGTGTTTCTTATTGACTTAATGTGTAGGTTGTCTCGTCTTGGGTTGATGTTTTTTGTCAACTTTGTTTTATTGTTTTCGTGTCTTGGTTGTTGGTAGACTTTATGAAGAGAGTGGTTGCCCGCATGGCTTTTGCCACCTCAATGCGTTTATGTTCTTTGGGTGCGGTGGAGAGTGCCGCAGCGTATGTTAGTGTCTTGGCCTGTTGCTGTGCCTGTTCAGTAACCTTTCCTGTCAGTTCCCTAAATTGGTCCCTGAGCTCTTGGGTTATTTCAGCGCAGACACTAACGTATGCGGACTTGCATTTCACAGAAACCGCATGCTGCAGAGACCGCCACCCATGAAGAAAATACGTACACTTGTGCTACGCCAGCGACTGTGACGTCATTGACCGACGGGAAAGGGTAGGTAGGAGGGATGGAATGGATCCTACGGTTGTGCTGACGGCTGCTTTCGTCCCTGAGCGCAGGGAGTCACTTCTGCACTCGGACATGGAAGCACACACAAGCACACGAGCAAACAACGATCAACGAAGAGCCACAAGACAGATCCCGGTTTTACGCAGAGGAGATTCCACCACTCTTCTAGGGGCCGGTATGAACATGTCTTATCTGGAGCCGACTTCAGCTGCGTGCTCGCACTAAAGGGTCAGCACCCAAGCTATAATTCATGCCATGAGCTGCGGCAACTGATACAGGACATAAATCTTATCAATACATGGGAGGCGATACACGGGGACAAGACGCGGTATACCTTTGTCACAAGTCGCCTCTATGGAATCTACGTAAAACATCGTCTCGAGTCTGCGACCTTTGATGCAGAATTATTGCCCGTCGCCGTCTCAGATCATGTAACATACAAATGCACAGTCTCCCTAGGTCGTCACCGAGTGTGGAGGAGTCGACGTGTTGGGAAATTGAATACAGCGCACCTCAGGGAATCAGAGTGCAGACGCTTAATCGAAGACACTTGTCACGTATGTGAACGACGCCTGCTAACGAATGCTACGACGTTGCAATGGTAGCTGGAATTCGTTAAGCCTGCATTGCACCGAGCATTGATTGCATACACAAGGGAGCAGACGACAGAATTTTATTTCACGATGCTCCGCGAACTTTTTGAGCAAGCGCCTTCACAGAATAGGGTTTAAAACGAGCGCAGACTCAGTTTCCATAGCGCGACGCCGTCCGAAGGGGGTCGCAGTCCGCGTAAGAGCTTTTGAACGTGTCTGTGGAGAATCGCCTTCGACCACGTTAACAGAGAAAAACAACGTAGCTGCAGAGCCTTAATACAGACAGTCGTACTGCCGGATGGTTGCTATATGACAACACAAAAAGACATTGCCAACGCCTTGGGGAACAATACACTCACATCTATGAAGAAGCAGAACACGACGAGCCAGCTTTCCACGATGTCCCACGAATGCTATCGGCGTTCCTCGACGCGACGGTCGAGCGAGAGTTCACAGGGGAAATCACAGATGAGGACGTAATAGAAGTGCTCGATAACGGAGCGTCAAAGTTTCCAGGGTCCGACGGGTTTCCGTTAGTTTTATCGGACGTTTAAAAATCTCTTGACTCCGTGATGTAAAGCCACATACCACGAAGTGATGCCTCCCATTGTGTCTCTTCCGCCAGCCTTTCTGGAAGGAATGATCATCCCTATCCACAAACCATCTGGCAGCAAAGGGATACAGGCTTAACAGCCACTGGCCTTGCTCAATTGCGATTACAACATTTACACCAGAATACTTGCAGCAAGTTTCAAGAGCTTTCTGCGCCAAGTGATATCACTCAATCAAACTCAGCTAGAAGGGGATACAAATGGCACTCAGCAACTATCGCGATGAAGCAGTCCATTGGTATCCATAGATTTCGATCGCGCATTCATTTGACATGGTAAACCACGCCGATGTAAAGCGTCAGACAAGTAACACATCTTCCACTGAATTCCTGCAACAATTCCTGTTAAATCGATATGTCATGTAACATAGTTATATGAAAATGTACGAATTTTATTGAGAGGCAGATTAAAAAAACAAGTCTACCTGTCGTGAACATAAACCACTAACACTCACACTATGAATTTCATGCAAGTAATTTCTCAGACACGAGCTATGAGATGCAGTTCTGAGGAAAGGAGAATTTTACGACAGCAATGCCCGGTCGAACGGCCGAAACCTTCACAGCAGGATATCCAGTGGACACAATGTGATGCTGCAGCCACTGCATAGGCCGCCACAAAAGCCGCCCTTGTCCCTGCTTCTAACGATGACCCTTCAGAAAGCCTTTCTGCAGGAACACGGCTGGAGATGGCAGATAAACATCAGGAGATATCCATCTCAAAACACTGGTGACTCACTGTGGCCACCTGCGTAAAAACCCAAATGGAAAAGAAACAAACTCTAGTGGGTGGAATTACAACAAGTACGAGCGCTCTGATTGGCCACAAGTGGCCACCAGCTCTGATATAGACAAAACGCAGAGAGAAAAATTCGCTCTTCCCTTCGAGCAAGCAGTCGAGTATTTGAGCGAGGCGATTCACGCCACACTGAGACGATTGCGAAAGTAATTATGTGTACACTTGTTCACAGGCTCGTCTTAAGTCTTAAGGAGTTAAACTGCGAAGTCCTCTAGTGTGGCGAATCGCACCAAGCACTGACAGTTTTTGCCCTCGCAAGTGAATTGACGGGAATTATGTATGTACTAATTCAGCCAAAGAGCATATACCGTGCCAATTAACTTAGCTATGGAATAACTAGGATCCCGACTCCACCAAAGACATAGGAAATGTATCAGACATGTTTAACAATCGAGAGAGATTTAGAATATATTCTCAGGTTCACAGCTCATGCTGAAAGCAGCCACTGCCACCACTAACGAAAGGTAAACATGTGCACTCTCTCTATGCCAGCAAGTTGTTCAAATGACACTCAGAACTGCGGTCGTCTCCATCTCTCCTATATTTTCGTGCATTCAGCCATGACCTGTAGTTAAACATATTCATGACTGTCGAGATTAATAGAAAGGAAAACACGCGATATATCCGATCTGACAAAACGGATTGACCAGCCACTACAGAGTGCTTTATACTTTGAAGTTATTGAACTGTTTTAATTACGCAATTATGTTTGTAATGATATTTATGATATTATAGTGTCCTCAATTATTTTTGGGTATTTTCATTGTGCATTTTAGCTTAATGGATATATCTGGCCCCAATTATATTTAATTTGTCTGTATTTTATCGATCCCCAGACTTGGTCATCATCCATCTTACTATTAAAGAACCTCAGAATAGGAATTTCGCTTCACACTCGTGATCAACCAATATCAATATTTTACCATCCTGTATGGATTATAATTATGATTGCTACGTCATATAGTGATACTTACAGTAAAAATAAACCTTAATAACGAAAATCTAATATATAGTTACACCTAAACCTATGCGCTAATATCTGTTAGCGATAACGTTTCTTCTACAGAGAGTACAGTGGAAACGACAATGAGATCATCATCTGATTACATTACTGCCCATACTGCTGCATTGTTCTGATCTCTGCATGCATGACACGTCATCTTTCTACCTTGCAGGTCGTAAGTTCAACACTAGTTCCCCACAACACACACAGAACATCCTTGCGCCACTGTGGTAGGAAGGTAGATCAAAACCAGTCTCACACATGTTAGACCTATCATGTGGAAGTGATGACACAAATGAAGTTTCCACAAAGATTTGTCACAGTTGTAGTGTGACTACTCCACAACGCCTGCTACAGAATGCTCGTCAATGGAAATATGGCTCCGGAACTAACTACAAGCAATGACGATAAGGCACCACAAGTTTATATACAGAACATACGCAGATAATCTAATGTTTTTAGAACGGTCATGCAGGGAGGCAAGAGCGGCTTTACATTGGATTAATTTGTATGGTATGGCTATGGGAAGTGGCAATGTCGGCAGCGATGAACATTGGGAGAGGACTCTCGACAGCAAGTGTAGCACCATTACAGACGATAGACAACATGAAACGCTTGGGAATAATCTTCAATACAGACATTCGACACGTGGCGGCTCTCAGCTACAGACATCTTCTGCAAACAATTCAAGCGAGTGTTTGAAGTCACAGATTACGGGCTCTAGACATGAGACAAAGGGCCACCTTTGCCAGCACTTATCAAGCTTCTCGCATCCCCCACTTAGCCCAAGTTCTTCCTATGCCAGTGGTGTTTGTGCTCCGAATCCTTGCGGCATTAGAATATTTTGTGAGCACAGGGCTGTTTTTCAAGATTAGATATGAAACACTCATCCTCCTTAGTAGTCATGGAGGCCTTGGGCCAGTCCACCATTGTGACTGAGCAGTGGCCATTTACCTAAGCACGATGATCAAGATGTGGACATGACACCTTGACAGAAAAACTGGAACCATCTTCCCGTCTGGCACCGATAACAGTGGCTCACTACAATCGCTTGCCCACATACGAATCTTTTTTGTGGTCCACAAATATGTACAAATGGAACTATCAACCACAAGGATGGCAACGTCATGTGATGTATGTTGCATCTTGACTCTAGGATTGAGGAGTAATGCCTTAGAGAGACGGCAACCAACAGTGACACTGTCAGGTATATGGAATGCACCTTGATACAGGGACGCACACACTGTGCTGTGAGGTAGCGAATGGGAAATATGTGACTCGTTCCAGGTTGTATAATTCACGTGATGAATACTCCACTGTGCTCTCAGTGGAATGTAAAAGACACAGACGAACACCGCCTGGTATGTGGGCCTTCGGTGGCATTGTGATGTTTGGTCCAAACAATGTCTGCCTTCCTCCTTCAGGCGGTGCCACAACCAATAGAACCACGTATATTACCTTTCCCAGATAGGACGTATTTTCGGTGAACAAAGACCAATGCAGTGATTTGGCTTTGGGATCTGACTTTACTTTACGTTTCTAGAGGGCAATGACAATGTGCTAGACTTTTAGGCCCTACTAAAAGAACGTCACTCATTAATTATGCAAAATCCGAAATATCTAACATATTATATTACTTTTTTTTAGAAAATGCCTTTCTTCATCCCCCATCCAGTTGGGGTGTACCGTGTAGCAGACTGTAATTATGGCATATAATTATTCTCAACGAGAAAGGACCAGGACAGTGGAGAGGATCCACCACCATACGTGAAGACATACCTGGCACTAATGCAAGATACAACAGTATCGGTGAGGAATGCGCCCACGGAAAGGGACGTGGTTCTTTGTTGTTTTTTACTGAATGAAGCAATTTATGTTTATTATTGTTACACCATTCACCTAAAAAAGTGATGTTGAAAAAGTCCACCTATTTTCGTTTTCCATAAATACTTTATTTTGTAAAAGACATCGTCTTATTTTTATTTGCGTTACCTTTAAGAAATCAGTAAAAAACGATAATTAAAAACAGAGGAAAAATAAAATGGGGTACCATGTCTGCGTACCATACAGTGGACGTGGGTCCGATTCCTGGCCAGCTTGGAGATTTTATCCGGTAATGGCCTCGGTGTTGTTGTCCCCATCATCACCGACGCGCAAGTCGCCCAACGTCGCGTCACCTGAAATAAGACTTGCAAACCGGCAGCCGAACTTCCCCGGATGGGGCTTCCTGGTCAACAGTGCCACACGATCATTTCATTTCATTTTTTGCTGGCGTAAACTTACTTAATATAATTGATTTTGTTGACTTTTGAATTGACAAATTGATCAACCCGTGACTGACTTTAATTTCATAATGTGAATCTTTTATTGTAAGTTTAATTTTATTAGTAACTCTTCCTTTGTAAGGAGATTCGAAAGAGCTGTAGTTGTCGCATCTCCATCCCTCTTGTGTGTCAGTGGAGAGTCTAAGTTATAAGAAACATGATGCATGTTAACACACGTTTTACATTTGGACCTCTTTATGGGGGTTACTGATAACTGTTGAAATTTTGGCTAATACACTCCTGGAAATGGAAAAAAGAACACATTGACACCGGTGTGTCAGACCCACCATACTTGCTCCGGACACTGCGAGAGGGCTGTACAAGCAATGATCACACGCACGGCACAGCGGACACACCAGGAACCGCGGTGTTGGCCGTCGAATGGCGCTAGCTGCGCAGCATTTGTGCACCGCCGCCGTCAGTGTCAGCCAGTTTGCCGTGGCATACGGAGCTCCATCGCAGTCTTTAACACTGGTAGCATGCCGCGACAGCGTGGACGTGAACCGTATGTGCAGTTGACGGACTTTGAGCGAGGGCGTATAGTGGGCATGCGGGAGACCGGGTGGACGTACCGCCGAATTGCTCAACACGTGGGGCATGAGGTCTCCACAGTACATCGATGGTGTCGCCAGTGGTCGGCGGAAGGTGCACGTGCCCGTCGACCTGGGACCGGGCCGCAGCGACGCACGGATGCACGCCAAGACCGTAGGATCCTACTCAGTGCCGTAGGGGACCGCACTGCCACTTCCCAGCAAATTAGGGACACTGTTGCTCCTGGGGTATCGGCGAGGACCATTCGCAACCGTCTCCATGAAGCTGGGCTACGGTCCCGCACACCGTTAGGCCGTCTTCCGCTCACGCCCCAACATCGTGCAGCCCGCCTCCAGTGGTGTCGCGACAGGCGTGAATGGAGGGACGAATGGAGACGTGTCGTCTTCAGCGATGAGAGTCGCTACTGCCTTGGTGCCAATGATGGTCGTATGCGTGTTTGGCGCCGTGCAGGTGAGCGCCACAATCAGGACTGCATACGACCGAGGCACACAGGGCCAACACCCGGCATCATGGTGTGGGGAGCGATCTCCTACACTGGCCGTACACCACTGGTGATCGTCGAGGGGACACTGAATAGTGCACTGTACATCCAAACCGTCATCGAACCCATCGTTCTACCATTCCTAGACCGGCAAGGGAACTTGCTGTTCCAACAGGACAATGCACGTCCGCATGTATCCCGTGCCACCCAACGTGCTCTAGAAGGTGTAAGTCAACTACCCTGGCCAGCAAGATCTCCGGATCTGTCCCCCATTGAGCATGTTTGGGACTGGATGAAGCGTCGTCTCACGCGGTCTGCACGTCCAGCACGAACGCTGGTCCAACTGAGGCGCCACGTGGAAATGGCATGGCAAGCCGTTCCACAGGACTACATCCAGCATCTCTACGATCGTCTCCATGGGAGAATAGCAGCCTGCATTGCTGCGAAAGGTAGATATACACTGTACTAGTGCCGACATTGTGCATGCTCTGTTGCCTGTGTCTATGTGCCTGTGGTTCTGTCAGTGTGATCATGTGATGTATCTGACCCCAGGAATGTGTCAAAGTTTCCCCTTCCTGGGACAATGAATTCACGGTGTTCTTATTTCAATTTCCAGGAGTGTATTAAACGTGTTGGTAGTGAATGTAACATATCCACTTCTGTATATGGGTCACAATGTATAGAAGTATACTTTACTGTCACCGTTTTTAGCAAGTCTAGGACTTGTTCAAGGTGATTCTTGTTAGTACTCATAAGAGACAAACTTACAATTTAATGTTGTGTCTTTTTCTAAACATGACTCCTCAAGTTTTAAATATTATTTCAGTGTTGCAAAAATGAAATATGCCTTTACCATCACTCGAAGTATCTGTGTGTAATAAGTGTGTTTCAGAGTCTCTGTTTGAGACGTAATTTATTTAATTAATACCTGAATTCTATCCAAAGACAGCAGTTTAAACATGATCTAAAGTACACAGCCTTTACTACGTCCTTTGAAGCTTTTCATTGAGACATAAACTGCCGAAAGGAAATAACTTTTAAAAAATAAAATAAAATACTGAAGCTAAGTTTTCTGTCAAATTATGTACCAATTTACATTCCTTAAAAATTAGGTTGATTGTTCGATTTTGTATGCAAGACGTGGTCATCATCGGAATGAATGAAGTACTAGCCACGATGAAATTGCGTCTCAGTGCATTATCTTGAAATCTGTAGATGATGTACGTAAGCAGACAGAAGTGACGAATGAAAGTATGTACCAACGCTGGGGTCCGATCTGGCTCTCCTGCTCGCTAGGCAGATGCACTAACCACTACACCACCGTAACACAGTGGCTTTCCACAGCTGCATGGCCATCCTCCTCAGACCAGATTCCCGTTCACGTCTCAGCCCACTAGCCGGCCGGTGTGGCCGAGCGGTTCTAGGCGCTACAGTCTGGAACCGCGCGACCGCTGCGGTCGCAGGTTCGAATCCTGCCTCGGGCATGGATGTGTGAGATGTCCTTAGGTTAGTTAGGTTTAAGTAGTTCTAAGTTCTAGAGGACTGATGACCTTAGAAGTTAAGTCCCATAGTGCTCAGAGCCATTTGAACCATTTGAACTCAGCCCACTTGGCATTCCCCCTAAACTCAAACACCATTGCAGAGGCTCACGAACTGTACAGGAAAGGCACCGCGGCATCGAATGAAATGTGGGATTCTGCCTGAAACTCAGACATTGGTGATTTAATGAAATGAAGCTATATGTTTCCGGAGACCTTTCCAAATCTTAGATGTTTAAGACTTGGAACGGTCTCTGGAAACAGATAGTTTCAATCGATTTGTGGATGCTTGCAAATATGATTGTAATTACTACATGTCAAAAACTTTTCAATCCTTTATCAATACGCGAGCATTATAAATTTAATATTAGAAAAAAATAGTGTCGACCGGACCGTCATTTACTAAAAATATAGCCGGTGTCGGCCTATACGCCATACGCCATACTCTGTAAAGATAAAAATTTAAAGTGCTGATTCACTTAAGGCAGTCGGAAACATTAGAAAGAATATACGTGAAATTCATTTATAGTTACAAATCCGGCTGACGATGATGAGACTCGTAATAGTTGTGCTCACCCCAGTCGAAGAACTGCTGCTGATCGCTAAGAAGACACGCGTTAAATAGACAGTGGAAGAGGCGCACATGAGCCGCAAGACGTCACCGTCAGCCAATGGGAAGCGATTTAAATGTCGTATATTAAGATTTGAACTGCCATTTGAAAAAGTGTACTTAAATTTAAGTATAAATGTTATTTACGGATTATTCCGCCGCTTCTCCACAGAACATTTCCATATTCAGGGTTTAATAATACTGAGGTGGTTTTTTGTTCTACTGATTTTTATTTGTATGAACTATTTTTCGGCTTATTAGGCCATTTTCAGATACCTACTGGCTATAACCCTGAATTAGTTGACAAAATCCTGCACAAGAAACAAAGAAGGAAAGGCCAGGCCATATCAACAGAGCTGACTGAATATGAACGTAGCTTTAGATTAAATAAATCAGACTCCACCTTCGCTGGACATGTGCTCAAAGAAGGACACAGATATCTAACACACACAGAAGTGCTACATAAAGCCAATAAAGGCAGAAAACTCAGCCCACTAGAAGCGCTGGAAATTAGCAGACACTTAACCCTAAATCCCCAGCTGGTTCTAAATGTCCACCACTCTTAAACTTTACACAATAAAGTAAACCTGCTACTAGCCACAAAGTGTCCCAATAGTAAACAAATTCTCACCCCAACATAAAATATTTAAAGAACAGTCTTACAGAACAAAAAGTCAAAAGACCTGTTTGACAGTTCCGAAGACAATACCACAACCAATGATCGTATGTAAGTATGTTGTATCTTAGTCCAGAATGTTTGGTTCGTAAAAACACAGGCTCCCTGTAAACAATAGCCAGTAGTCATCTGAAGATGGCCTAATATGTACTCCGCAGTCCACCATACGGTGCGTGGCAGAGGGTACCTCGTACCACAACTAGCATCTTCTCTCCCTGTTCCACTCCCAAACAGAACGAGAGAAAAATGACTGCCTATATGCCTCTATACGAGCCCTAATCTCTCTTATCTTATCTTTGTGGTCTTTCAGCGAAATATAAGTTGGCGGCAGTAAAATTGTACTGCAGTCAGCCTCAAATGCTGGTTCTCTAAATTTCGTCAGTAGCGATTCACGAAAAGAACGCCTCCTTTCCTCCAGAGACTCCCACCCGAGTTCCTGAAGCATTTCCGTAACACTCGCGTGAAGATCAAACCTACCAGTAACAAATCTAGCAGCCCACCTCTGAATTGCTTCTATGTCCTTCCTCAATCCGACCTGATAGAGATCCCAAACGCTCGAGCAGTACTCAAGAATAGGTCGTATTAGTGTTTTATAAGCCGAAAACTAGTTCATAAAAGTAAAAATCAGTATAACAAAAACCCGTTAAGTGTTATTCAACCCTTAATAATTGTAAATGGTTAAAAACAGGCACTTCAACACCCTATGGGTACGATATACGCTAAAACCATTTTTATAAACATTAGATAATAAGCCAACGTGATAGGTCAGACAGTAAGCCAGTAAGCCGCCTGGAAGCAACAGTTAGCGTTAGGGGTACGCTGTTTCCATAGCAACTGCTAGTAAATGATCAATTACATATTTGTAATAGAATACGATATAAAAACTTGCTGTGTAGTTAATAAATACACCAGGATTTACATTAGTTTAATCTGTCTGAAAAAATACTTCAAAAAAATGATAGTGCGATGAAGACTGTTTCTTCCAAATTTTACTTTAGCGACAGATCGCTGTTACCAATAATGTTAGCCAAAATTATAAATTTAAATCAATATCAGAGATAGTCTTCTGGTGTGTCTTTCTTCACCTACAGGTATTATTTACGAACACTTGCGTGTGCAAAACTGAATTGTAGCACAAAGTAAGTAGAAGACAGTATAGTAGTATCGGATACATGGCCCAAAACGGCATTGTAGTGTCCAATAGTGTCTTGAAAGGAGGATATAAGATGAACATCAACAAAAGCAAAACTAGAATAATGGAATGTAGTCGAATTAAATCGGGTGATGCTGAGGGTATTAGATTAGAAAATGAGACACTTAAAGTAGTAAATGAGTTCTGGTATTTGGGGAGCAAAATACGAGGGCTATCCACAAAGTACATTACGTTTTGGAATAAAAAATAAATAAAGTATTGGAATTTTTTTTATTATATACAGATGAAAGCCACACTTAAATACTACTTTTCTACATAGTTGCCATTTAAATTAAGGCACTAACCGTAGCGATGGACGAGCTTGGAAATTCTTTCGTCGTAAAATTCGGCCGCCTGCGCCTTCAACCACGTGGTTAGCTCTTCTTGAAGCTGTGCGTCATCATCAAAACGCTGCACAGCCAAGCACTTCTTCATTGCTGGGGATAAGTGGAAGTCGCTCGGTGCCAGGTCGGGACTGTACGGCGGATGAGGAAACAACACCCACTTAAAAGATTCGAGAACTTCACGAGTGGCAATTGCCGTGTGGGCCCGTGCGTTGTCGTGAATCAGCAAGATCTTTGAGCCCAACTTTCCCCTGCGCTTGTTTTCTATTGCTCTTCTGAGGTTGTGCAGAGTTTGGCAATACCTTTGAGAGTTTATTGTAGTGCCTCTTTCCAGGAAATCCACAAAAATCACACCTTTTCTGTCCCAAAAGACAGTCATTACGTGGTTGAAGGCGCAGGCGGCCGAATTTTACGACGAAGGAATTTCCAAGCTCGTCCATCGCTACGATAAGTGCCTTAATTTAAATGGCAACTATGTAGAAAAGTAGTATTTAAGTGCGGCTTTCATCTGTATATAATAAAAAAAATTCCAATACTTTATTTATTTTTAATTCCAAAACGTAATGTACTTTGTGGATAGCCCTCGTAACTGATGATGGTCGAAGTAGAGAGGATATAAAATGTAGGCTGGCAATGGCAAGGAATGCGTTTCTGCAAAATAGAAATTTGTTAACATCGTGTATAGATTTAAGTGTCAGGAAGTCTTTTCTGAAAGTATTTGTATGGAGTGCAGCCACGTATGGAAGTGAAATGTGGACGATAAATTGTTTAGGCAAGAAGAGAATAGAAGCTTTCGAAATGTGGTGCTACAGAAGAATGCTGAAGATTAGATGGGTAGATCACATAACTAATGAGAAGGTATTGAATAGAATTGGGGAGAAGAGAAGTTTGTGGCACAACTTGACTAGAAGAAGGGATCGGTTGGTAGGACATGTTCTGAGGCATCAAGGGATCACCAATTTAGTATTGGAGGGCAGCGTGGAGGGTAAAAATCGTAGAGGGAGAGATGAATACATTAAGCAGATTCAAAAGGATGTAGGTTGCAGTAGGTATTGGGAGATGAAGAAGCTTGCTCAGGATAGAGTAGCATGGAGAGTTGCATCAAACCAGTCTCTGGACTGAAGACCACAACAACAACAGTGTCCAATGTACGTTTTAAAACGTTAAACGATGCGTCACGTATAAAACTGACGTCGCAGGAGACACGATGTTTCAAACCCGCGGGCACCATTGCAGTTAGCTGCCAGAAGGTGGACGGGTTGGAGTGTTACAACGTACGTGGTGGTCTCCCCCAGCAATCTCCCGCTAGGCGGCAGCCTTCCTGTAGTGCGATCAATTACCGCGCAACCGGGAGTGCAGAAGCTGCTCTCGGCAGCCGGTCACACGCCCCGGACGAGAGTGCGCCAAGCTTTCGGCGCGCCATTTTGGCCGCGAGTGGTGCTGCTGCGAGATATGTCGCCAAGTTGCCCGGGCTGGGAAGAGGAAGGGTGGGAGGGAGTGTAGCGGGAGTGTAGCGCGGGTCGGCGCGTCGGCCACCTGGAGGGGTACCCATTACGGCGCGGCCCATTTCCGCCTGCCGGCTGGAGCCGACGTCCATTTGCAGCGCGCCAGCTGGCGCCGGCGAGTGGCGCCGACTACGTGACGTGCTTCTGCCGGTGTCGAGGCCCGGCGCAACCGTCACACTTGCTGCCTGCTGCCTGCACTCACTGCTCAGCCCCTTGGCTCTCAAACTCTTTACACGTGCGATGTGTTGGACACTAGTTATTCCACGAAATGACAGTCAGTGTAAAAAATGTTCAAATGTGTGTGAAATCTTATGGGACTTAACTGCTAAGGTCATCAGCCCCTAAGCTGACACACTACTTAACCTAGATTATACTTAGGACAAACACACACACCCACACTCGAACCTCCGCCGGGATCAGCCGCACAGTCCATGACTGCAGCGCCTCAGACCGCTCGGCTAATCCCGCGCGATCACAGTCAGTGTATATCGCCGAGGCAGAGACGTGCAATCTCGGTCTTTCTTTGGTCTGAAAAACATCTTGATCTGGTTGGACCTGCAAATGTGCGATATTTGACAAGGAAATGATGCATATTTTGAGCCTGTCCGCCATTGAAGTTTCGAGAACATACCTTCACCGAAGAGTCAAGCAGTATATTGCTCCCTCCTACGTATATCTCGCGAAGAGACCATGAGGATAAAACCAGAGAGATTAAAGCCCACACAGAGGCATACCGACAGTCCTTCTTTCCACGAACAATACGAGACTGGAATAGAAGGGAGAACCGATAGAGGTACTGAAGGTACCCTCCGCCACACACCGTCAGGTGGCTTGCGGAGTATGGACGTAGATGTAGATGTAGATGATGCACACTCTACATTCAAGGGGCGTCAATAACTAGTGCAACACACGTCTTTCTGAAAGGTGGTAAGTTTTCTTCGGGATAAACCGTATTATTCCCCACTCTTTTGGCTACAAAAGCCTTTTTTAGCGTAATCTCTGCTCAAAATGCTACGACCTTTACACTCAAGTGACAAGAGTCATGTGATACCTCCTAGTATCGTGTCGGACCTCCTTGTGGCCGGCGTAGTAGAGCATCTCGATGTGGCTTGGACTCAAATAGTCTTTGAAAGTCCCCTGCAGAAACACAGCATTGCTATAGCCACCCATTGCTGCCGGTGGAGGATTTTGTACACGAACTGATCTCTCGATTATGACTTACACTGTAAATGTTCGAAGGGATGCATATCGGGAGAACTGGGTGGCAAAACCAGTCGCTCCTAGTAACTCAGAACGCTCTTCACAAATCGCGAACAATTGTGGCCCAGTGACATGGTGCTTTGTCATCCATAAAAATCCCATCTTTGTTTGGGAACACGACATTTATAAATGGCTGCAATTGTCTCCAAGTAGCTGAACATCGACAGGACCCAGCCCATTCCACGTAAACAAAGCCCACATTACTATGGAGCCACTAATAATTTCAACAGTCCCTTGTTGTTGCCCGTGGTCTGAGGCGACTTGTCACGTTCGTGTAGTTCCCCCGTCGGAGGTTCGAGTCCTCCATCGAGCATGGGTGTGAGTGTTGTCCTTGGCGTAAGTTTAAGTTATGTTAAGTAATGGGTAAGCTTAGGGGACCGATGACCTTAGCACTTTGGTCCCATAAGATCTTGCCACAAATTACAGAATTAAAATTAAAGTCCCTTGTTGACAACTTAGGCCTATGGCTTCGTGAGGCCTACGCTGAGTCAAACCGTACCATCAGCTCTTGCCAATTGAAATCACGACTCATCTGTCCAGGCTACTGTTTTCCAGTCGTCTACGAGCCACCGTTGTTCCTAACTTGTTAGGCAGACTCATTCTGCAAGGTGGACTGCTTGTAGCACTTTGGAACTTACGAGTCATTCCTACCGTTAATTTCATGCGAGTTCTTACAGCAACCCATCACCATGCTCCACGGTCCCTGTCCTTCAGTACGAGAGGTTTGCGTGGTCTTGGTCAAGCCGCGAATGTCCTTCGCCTTTCCACTTCAACTTCATATCACCTACAGTCGACTTGGGAAGCTTTAGTAGATTTATAATTTCCCTAACTGTTTTGTTACTCGGGTGACATCCAATGACTAGCCCACGATAGACGTTACTGAGCTCCCCTGACCGACCTATTACACTGATATTGATTCAAAAAAATGGCTCTGAGCACTGTGGGACTCAACTGCTGTGGTCATCAGTCCCCTAGAAATTAGAACTACTTAAACCTAACTAACCTAAGGACATCACAAACATCCGTGCCCGAGGCAGGATTCGAACCTGCGACCGTAGCAGCAGCGCGGCTCCGGACTGGAGCGCCTAGAACCGCACGACCACCGCGGCCGGCCTGATATTGATTGTCTACTGACAACACAATACTCCTCACCTCCTTTTACACTGTAGGCTCCGATCACAACGAATTTAGAAGGATCATACGAGGTCCAAGCCATCGTGACATCTAGTGGTCATTTCCTCTTTACATAGGGGTGTACACTAACTTACCAAGTTACTGTACTTTCAAATTCGTTTAGTGTATTCTTCCTGGCCGAATAATTTTAACTATCAAGGGGGATCATTTTCTCCAGGCTTCGTACATGCAACACTTAATGTATCACCTCTGCACCACAAGGCTCACAACTTCATTCCCACGCGACTAGGAAAGGTCAACTTTCTCCAGAATTACACTTTTAAATGTCTAGATGGCACAAAAACTAGTTTTATACACCCCTCACATGCACTTGGCTGACTCGCAGTTTCGCTAGATTCAAAACCGTCGACATAATTGTTTTAGTATCCATGCCCTTCAGCCAATAAGTCCCTGGAACAAGCACTTTAAGTGGCGAATTCCTACTCACACTATCAGAACATCTCTGAGAGGTGTTACATCCCGCCAGTAAGTTTCATTCCAAGAGCTGCTGAAAAACAGATTCCGTCAGGAAACGTCACCTGCACTTACTCCAGCCTAGTAGGATACGAACACAACCCATTTGTAGGGAATACAGAAGGCCCATGCCATCGCCTCCTGGATGAAAATGGCCATCTTCCCCCAGATACCGAAAACACGGTCGGCGTCCACAACAGCCGCAAGGTCGGCGCAAAGACGCGACCAAAAATAGTTTGCTATAGTTAGCGTAATACAGTTAACAAAGCGACCAGTAAACAAAAAAGTCGGATTGCGCTACACGACTGACATTTTCATTCATAATTACACAATATATCTTCTCATTTGATAATATGCCAGCTACACAAACTATTTGCGTACAGTTCATTTTATTTATTCGAGTGAGATACCGCACAAAAGTGGGGTAATGCTAAAGCAGCAATTTACACAAAAGCGGAGATGACTAAATTATCTTCCTCCAGAGTTAAAAAAAGGCAACTGCACTGCCTTCAGCACTTAACAGCTATTCGTCACTGCTTTACTAAGGGCAGCATCGTGGACAGTGGTAAGGTTGATCTATCGTCTGTTCTTTTGTGCAGTCACAATGTGCCGATCTTTCGGAATATCGCCATCTGACAAAGTTGTCTCTGGATTTACCAACACCTGGTCTTAGCCTGTTCAGTGATCTCCAGGTGTGCCAACCTAAGTATCTCCAGTCAGTAGAGAGCAGGTTTTGTTGACGTTTGCAGTTTGGTCACATCTAAGTGTCCACAGTTTTTCTCTGGCAGCGCGTGGAGACACAGTCAGTGCTGAGGCTGGAATGACGGAAAAGTCTTCTGGATTTCAACCTAGATCTTGGTGGCTGATGTCCATGAAGTATCGTGTAAATGATTTGGTTCAACCTTTTACACTTCAAGTTACGCAGCTATTTTACGAAGTACTCGTGTATCAGGAGGTGCCAAGCAGTAATCTTCTATTCCAGCTGTCGGTTCCAGACTCCCGTGGATCAGTCGTGCGATTTCATTCGGTACGACGTCTTCTTGCCTTGCATGGACAGAGCCATGCCATAAATGGCAACCATACTCTCTGAGGAAAACAGATCGTCATGTCAAAAATTCTGATCACTTGAGGTTGGACTCTTGCCAGTGAGTTTCCCAATGATGTTATTTCGGTTCATAAATGGCTCTGAGCACTATGGGACTTAACAGCGGAGGTCATCAGCACCCTAGAACTTAGAACTACTTAAACCTAACTAACCTAAGGACATCACACACATCCATGCCCGAGGCAGGATTCGAACCTGCGACCGTAGCGGTCGCGTGGTTCCAGACTGTAGCGCCTAGAACCGCTCGGCCACTCCGGCCGGCTGTTATTTCGGGCTGATAACATTTATCTTAGTGTTCTGTATTTGTGGCGTGCCAAAGAACTATCTAAAAGGTCAGCGAGATATTTAGGTGTAAAGAAGTGATCCACCTCAGTGTTTTCTCTGTGAACGTTTAGTTTCCCATTTGTTCATGTATTTCCGAGGTGGAAACAAAGCCCTCCGTTTTCTGAGGATTAAGTTTCGGATGGTTCTTACCATAATACTCAGTGAAAGTTCCCATTGATGTTGTAAGATCTTGCACGAGTTCTTCAATCTTCTTCACTTCAGTTGCTAAATCGAGATCGTCCGCATACATGAAGTTTTTGCACGTCTTAGACCTTGGTGGGCCGCTGGTGTATGTATTAAAGAGTACATGAGAGAAATTACTACCGTAAGCAAAGCCATATACACCAGACGTACAAACAGAATACTTGATGACAAGACAGCACAGAAGGTAAGCCTATATGCAAAGACGACAGGAAGTTCACAGGATGGACGGTGATGAGACTGCATCTGAAGACATCTCAGTGGCGTATGCACTACTAGCGACAATACAATGTAAATACACTCCTGGAAATGGAAAAAAGAACACATTGACACCGGTGTGTCAGACCCACCATACTTGCTCCGGACACTGTGAGAGGGCTGTACAAGCAATGATCACACGCACGGCACAGCGGACACACCAGGAACCGCGGTGTTGGCCGTCGAATGGCGCTAGCTAGCTGCGCAGCATTTGTGCACCGCCGCCGTCTGTGTCAGCCAGTTTGCCGTGGCATACGGAGCTCCATCGCAGTCTTTAACACTGGTAGCATGCCGCGACAGCGTGGACGTGAACCGTATGTGCAGTTGACGGACTTTGAGCGAGGGCGTATAGTGGGCATGCGGGAGGCCGGGTGGACGTACCGCCGAATTGCTCAACACGTGGGGCGTGAGGTCTCCACAGTATATCGATGTTGTCGCCAGTGGTCGGCGGAAGGTGCACGTGCCCGTCGACCTGGGACCGGACCGCAGCGACGCACGGATGCACGCCAAGACCGTAGGATCCTACGCAGTGCCGTAGGGGGCCGCACCGCCACTTCCCAGCAAATTAGGGACACTGTTGCTCCTGGGGTATCGGCGAGGACCATTCGCAACCGTCTCCATGAAGCTGGGCTACGGTCCCGCACACCGTTAGGCCGTCTTCTGCTCACGCCCCAACATCGTGCAGCCCGCCTCCAGTGGTGTCGCGACAGGCGTGAATGGAGGGACGAATGGAGACGTGTCGTCTTTAGCGATGAGAGTCGCTTCTGCCTTGGTGCCAATGATGGTCGTATGCGTGTTTGGCGCCGTGCAGGTGAGCGCCACAATCAGGACTGCATACGACCGAGGCACACAGGGCCAACACCCGGCATCATGGTGTGGGGAGCGATCTCCTACACTGACTGTACACCACTGGTGATCGTCGAGGGGACACTGAATAGTGCACGGTACATCCAAACCGTCATCGAACCCATCGTTCTACCATTCCTAGACCGGCAAGGGAACTTGCTGTTCCAACAGGACAATGCACGTCCGCATGTATCCCGTGCCACCCAACGTGCTCTAGAAGGTGTAAGTCAACTACCCTGGCCAGCAAGATCTCCGGATCTGTCCCCCATTGAGCATGTTTGGGACTGGATGAAGCGTCGTCTCACGCGGTCTGCACGTCCAGCACGAACGCTGGTCCAACTGAGGCGCCACGTGGAAATGGCATGGCAAGCCGTTCCACAGGACTACATCCAGCATCTCTACGATCGTCTCCATGGGAGAATAGCAGCCTGCATTGCTGCGAAAGGTGGATATACACTGTACTAGTGCCGACATTGTGCATCCACTGTTGCCTGTGTCTATGTGCCTGTGGTTCTGTCAGTGTGATCATGTGATGTATCTGACCCCAGGAATGTGTCAATAAAGTTTCCCCTTCCTGGGACAATGAATTCACGGTGTTCTTATTTCAATTTCCAGGAGTGTACATCTAGCTGTCTTCCAGAAAATCAGCTCGTCCAGTCCCACTAGGTCAGCAGTCGAGAAGGGGCTTAATGTCAGGTAGCTCTTAGAGGGACTTGTGCGTCCTTGTGAGCAGCGACGTGAGCCTGGCTAGAAGGATCTTAATTGTGGTTCCTCTGTACAGAGCCATACCCGACAGGTACGGGAGTAGAACGGGGAAAACCACAGGCCTGGCTGAATCGTTTGCGCAGGTAGGAGGAGCTAACAAGTTGATAGTTGGCCAGTGGGAGTGGTTCAAGTTGTAGTCCTGTAAATAGATTACTATGTAAGTTAGAGTAGCAGTCAAATAAAGTTTTACTAGAGAAATAGCAAATTCAAGGGTACGAATAGAAATTCGGAGCGGCCGTCACGGACTTGAAGTCCTTCCAAGACCATCACCGCCGCTCCAAATCGGTGATGGGACATTCTTTCTATTCTCCTTTCTTTCCTCTTCTCTCTATCCATCTTTGCTTCTCGTAGTTAATAGAATTTCTTGTTCATTGTTTTATGGTTTTGGATTTGTATTTGTTTTGTGATAAATGTTATTATTTGTTTTATGGTAATGGATTCGTAACTGTTTACCTATAATTGTTGTTACTTGAACAGTTTTCAATGATCTGCAGAAAAAAAACCAGCCTCCACGTTGGGGGAGAAGGGCAACGGTGGGAGTGGAGTCGGGTGCCAGGGTAGTATTGCACTACCGCCTCGGATCCTGAGCCCAGTCACAGAGGCCAAGAGACATTCACAGACCCACCATAAGCAATCAGACGGTGTGTCATTAAACAAAAGCAGCAAGTGAAGAAAAAGTACGCCTGGTTTAAGCCTAGCAGTAGTTTTCAGCACTCGTAAATTTAGCGAACAAGGGCAGATATTAAGTAGAGATACAGAACGCAAAATTATTTTCGTATTGAGTTCCCGATAATCAACTACAGGCCGAATTCCTCCTTGCTGTTTCTTAGCCGTAAGTATAGGGAAAGAGCAAGGCGAAGAGGATGGTTGAATAGCCCCCTGCCGAAATATTTCTCTACCCCCAACTTTAGCTACTTCATGCGAAGAAGTGACAATGTAAGGGCGGTTACCGAATGGGCACCTCATCCCTTACCTCCATTTTACATTTGATCAAATGGGTAATCCCTAATCTCTCAGAACACCAGGGAACGTATCATACAATGTTTTCGTCTTCTCTTCATCTTACAAATGCTGAAGCTGATCTATCATTTCAGACAGCCGTAACTATGGCTGAAACCGCCGTTTTCTCCCCTGTATCTTCCGTTGGTATCAGCGTCCTAAAATCGACAAAACGTAAATACAATTTCTTTGGAAAACAATTAGGCACAAGATCGACTTTGGCAATAAAATTAGTCTTACGTACCAGACTTGTCGTAAGGTTATCCAGGACCCTAATTCGTATTCTCCACCTGAAATAGCGATTCGCAAGTTGACTCCCAAAGCACACGTGGCTTGTTGGCAGCTTTAGACTTCCCTCCGTCAGATACAATTGACGGAAATTTACGAAGTTCTTGGTTCTTTTTTACTGTGATGTGGCTTCCTGAAGCCAATATTAATTTGGCAAGAAACAAACGGGTTGCAATTTCTCGGTTACACCGTATCTGTCTTTGACACTCCTCCGCTACCGTCTCCTTAATTGTCAGCTCTCGGTTCCACCCTACTCTGATTACAAAACCCTTGAACGTGGGCTTTCCTTCCGTATTTAAAACATTTAACCTGATCTCTTTCATGATTACCTTGACTCAACCAAACCTCTTGGGTGCGGCCGATCTGAGGATTAGCTTGCCTTCTTTGGTCAGTTTACATTACTCAAAAATAGTTCAAATGGCTCTGAGCACTATGGGACTAAACAGCGGAGGTCATCAGTCCCGTAGAACTTAGAACTACGTAAACCTAAGTAACCTAAGGACATCACACACATCCAGCCCGAGGCAGGATTCGTACCTGCGACCGTAGCGGTCGCGCGGTTCCAGACTGCAGCGCCTAGAACCTCTCGGTAACTCCGGCCGGCTTACATTACTTCCTGAACATTATGTGACAGATCCTCCAACTCCTTGGAATTCTGAGGTGCTTGACACAGTGCTCCTCTTGGTGTATCCTCAGGTCTTAGTACGTTAATAATATAATGGACCACTTGTTGTTCGGCTTAATTCAACCCAAGAGGCTTAACACTTTGTTTTTCTCTATATATGATATATATGTATCAGTTCATGGCGTGCATGCTCTCTACCATAATGTAGAGGAACCAAACCTTGGAGGGTGCGCTCGGGTATTGTCTCCGTTACAATTTGACTTCGAAGTTAGCTTAGTTCCTTACCACCATCTATATTCATACAAACGATATGGAGCCAGATGCAATTACTACTAGCAGTTCAGTATCCGCAACCCCAAACGGTCCACCTCTCCCTTTTCCAGGTTGGAGCAAATAAAAGTGGCCCAGAGAACAGAGTTCGAGGATACAAAGAAACGCAGCAGACGAAAGGAATCTTACCTGACTGTAGCAGATGTTGAAAGTGACGAGCATTCATCTGTTGGCACTTTTGGGCCCTCGTCGGCAAGTTGCTGAAGGCGAATAGACGCTGGACTGTTGCAATTGCTGCACTCTCCTACGAAATGTTCTTCTGCAGTACTTGAAGAGTCGGCTGCTGTGGGCGAGTGGTTCTAGAAACTTCAGTCCGGAACCGCGCTGCTGCTACGGTCGCAGAGTCGAATCGTGCCTCGGGCATGGCTGTGTGTGATGTCCTTAGGTTAGTTAGGTTTACGTAGTTCTAAGTCTAGGGGACTGATGACCTCAGCTGTTGAATCCCGTAGTGCTTAGAGCCATTTGAACCATTTACTGCTTGAAGACTATGAGGATTGTTCCGATACACATTGGACTTGAGGGCTCCCAACACAATGTAATTGCACACTGACACTGCTGGTGACCTGGGCGGCCAGCTAGAGCCGCGACCAGACTGACCTCTGCTGACAACTCTGTCATGCGTGAAGACTGTGTAAAAGTGTTCCAAGATTCGGTCGGCTGTTAGGGCAGTTGCTCCACACTGCTGGAAATAGCTGTTGGTCTTTTCCTCCACCGTTAATGCTGCCGCAGATACACTCCTGGAAATGGAAAAAAGAACACATTGACACCGGTGTGTCAGACCCACCATACTTGCTCCGGACACTGCGAGAGGGCTGTACAAGCAATGATCACACGCACGGCACAGCGGACACACCAGGAACCGCGGTGTTGGCCGTCGAATGGCGCTAGCTGCGCAGCATTTGTGCACCGCCGCCGTCAGTGTCAGCCAGTTTGCCGTGGCATACGGAGCTCCATCGCAGTCTTTAACACTGGTAGCATGCCGCGACAGCGTGGACGTGAACCGTATGTGCAGTTGACGGACTTTGAGCGAGGGCGTATAGTGGGCATGCGGGAGGCCGGGTGGACGTACCGCCGAATTGCTCAACACGTGGGGCGTGAGGTCTCCACAGTACATCGATGTTGTCGCCAGTGGTCGGCGGAAGGTGCACGTGCCCGTCGACCTGGGACCGGACCGCAGCGACGCACGGATGCACGCCAAGACCGTAGGATCCCACGCAGTGCCGTAGGGGACCGCACCGCCACTTCCCAGCAAATTAGGGACACTGTTGCTCCTGGGGTATCGGCGAGGACCATTCGCAACCGTCTCCATGAAGCTGGGCTACGGTCCCGCACACCGTTAGGCCGTCTTCCGCTCACGCCCCAACATCGTGCAGCCCGCCTCCAGTGGTGTCGCGACAGGCGTGAATGGAGGGACGAATGGAGACGTGTCGTCTTCAGCGATGAGAGTCGCTACTGCCTTGGTGCCAATGATGGTCGTATGCGTGTTTGGCGCCGTGCAGGTGAGCGCCACAATCAGGACTGCATACGACCGAGGCACACAGGGCCAACACCCGGCATCATGGTGTGAGGAGCGATTTCCTACACTGGCCGTACACCACTGGTGATCGTCGAGGGGACACTGAATAGTGCACGGTACATCCAAACCGTCATCGAACCCATCGTTCTACCATTCCTAGACCGGCAGGGGAACTTGCTGTTCCAACAGGACAATGCACGTCCGCATGTATCCCGTGCCACCCAACGTGCTCTAGAAGGTGTAAGTCAACTACCCTGGCCAGCAAGATCTCCGGATCTGTCCCCCATTGAGCATGTTTGGGACTGGATGAAGCGTCGTCTCACGCGGTCTGCACGTGCAGCACGAACGCTGGTCCAACTGAGGCGCCAGGTGGAAATGGCATGGCAAGCCGTACCACAGGACTACATCCAGCATGTCTACGATCGTCTCCATGGGAGAATAGCAGCCTGCATTGCTGCGAAAGGTGGATATACACTGTACTAGTGCCGACATTGTGCATGCTCTGTTGCCTGTGTCTATGTGCCTGTGGTTCTGTCAGTGTGATCATGTGATGTATCTGACCCCAGGAATGTGTCAATAAAGTTTCCCCTTCCTGGGACAATGAATTCACGGTGTTCTTATTTCAATTTCCAGGAGTGTAGTTTCAAAATGATGGCAATGTACTTTCATCCTGCTCAAAAGATGTTCAAATGTGTGTGAATTCCTAAGGAACCAAACCGCTGAGGTCCTCGGTCCCTAGACTTATACACTACTTAAACCAACTTAACAATAACACACACACCGATGCCGGAGAGAGCACTCGAACTTCCGGCGGGAGGGGCCGCGCAATCCGTGATACGGCGCCTTCAACAGCGTGGCCATTCTGCGCACCTTTCGTCCTGCAAGTGACTTAGCAGAGACTAAATATCTGGCGCTAACAAAAACAACAACGACAACACTTGAAGTTCCTTTAACATAAAGGCTTCAAGTTCAATAAACAGAAAAATATTATACAACTTACTATCCTTCAAATAGCACGAGTATTTCCCTCAGTCTCGTGGTCATGCGGTAGCGTTCTCGCTTCCCGCGTCCGGGTTCCCGGGTTCAATTCCCGGCATGGTCAGGGATTTTCTCTGCCTCGTGATGACTGGGTGTTGTGTGATGTGCTTAGGTTAGTTAGGTTTAAGTAGTTCTAAGTTCTAGGGTATGATGATCATAGATATTAAGTCCCATAGTGCTCAGAGCCATTTTATTTCCCTCAAGGCCTCTGGTGCGCGATGCCAGTTTCAGGAACCTAACAACTTAACACTACTATATGCTTATGTATCACAGACCTAAAGGGCAGCAGCCGACTTAAATATCAGGGCTTAATTTTATCAATAAACTAATTCAAATGGCAGGACAAGCAGAGCTAAAGTTGTAGCAAAAAAACTTTTAAAACTTGCTATACTTTTAAAAAAGGCGTAAGGCTGGCCAAGCTCGTAACTACTAAACATACTATAGTCTTAGAAAATGCTTAAGGCTGGCCAAGCCCGTAACTACTTTGCTCAAATAAAAATTAGTTATTGCCGCACAGGCTGCCCAGTACGCCCACAGAATCGTAAAGTCAGCTACAGATGCCGGTAAACTTAACCAAAATTGGACGTGGCCACGCAAGCAAGGATAAACGCCGGACAGGCTTTAGCACAACTGATCCTCTTGGACGCTGTGCAGAACAAGTCAAGTAAGACAGTACTTACGGCCAGGCACCCTTAATTAAAATAACTGACTCCTGTGGTGCACCACTTCCCTGCTGTACACGAGCGAAGCGCCCTACTTCACACAGATGTGATCCGCAGTAACAACCGCCACAATAGGCAAAAAAATGACACAATAAAAACCTTTAAATTCAACCGTGCAAAATCAATACCAGTTACACGCAAGACAACTGGTCTCACAACACTCTGCACTGTCTGGAACAATCTGACCATGCGACAACCCACCACAGGGGAGTATAAATGTTTCACGATTTTGGAAACCATACCAACGAGGCAGTCCAGCTGTTCTTACCTTTTTGATTAATCCGGTAACAACAACAAGGCAGCACTGTAAATCGAAGCGTAACATACTCTTGAGAGATGACCATTATCACAGTAACGGTCGTTTCCGTCACTTTGCGGCGGGAGTTATGCGCGGTACATTCGTTTGCAAATGACAGACTTAAACAGGCCGCGCTACGGCCGTAACCAGTCCTTACAGTAATCTACAACGGCAGCACCAGACAACTTCTTGACGGTGGCGCGCCATGTCGTTATTTCCTTCTTATAAGTTGAAGTAAACGTTTTCGAGTCGTCTCTCGCCGATTAAGACACCGTTAACCACAGTGCTGACAACAGCGAAGTTACATACAACACCGAGCGACCGTCCACTGGATAAGCACCGCTCTCGGCTACAAATTACCCAAGCCTGTACCTTGACCGTGGCCAATGTAACCAGAAGCAGCGAGCAACGTTAGCACTCTGCGTATAACGACGCGCTTAGTAACACCACACAGCAGAGCTTATCACCAGAGTGCACTCGAGCACTCGAAGCTCACAACCCTCGCCAATACCAACTCTGTCTCTTTGCCCCCATCCAGCACTTTGTGCCGGACTGGGAACCTGGGTTATATTGTATGAAACTCGGGACCTAGAAACGACGGTCTTCGTCCCCGCAGTAGCCTCAGTAGTACACAACCCCACAACAGACTACTGCGGCCCACTCACCCCGTCGCCGTCCCACAACGAACCCAGCGCTATTGTGCGGTTCGGCCCCCATGGACCTCCTCCCCCCCCCCCCCCCCCCCCGTGTAACTGAGGCGGAATAAGGGGAACCAGCCCGCATTCGCCGAGGCAGATTGGAAAACCGCCTTAAAACCGTCCACAGACTGGCCGGCACACCGGATCTCTCGACACTAATCCCCACGGCTATCCGGGCGGGCTCGAACCTGAGTTAGTTAATTGTTAATACTGCTACATCATTGGTATCAGGGCTGGTAATTGAGTTTACTGATGAACACTAGGGGACGCTGGTCATCACTTCCTATCTTATGTGAAGTAACAAATGAAGCTGTTGATAAAGGAACAGTAACCATTGTCCTTTACTAGTCTTCCAATACTTAAATCGTATTTCCACAAAGTAAGTATACTTACTCTTTCTCCACGGTTTGCTCACTTCATAAAATACCAATAATCATGTGATTCCACGGAGGAATCTGAAACTATTTCCTCAGCTGGAAATGCAGTAACCACCATTATTTGGACGTTACCATGGGATCGTCCAGGTAGATTATTCCGAAAAGAGAAAAATCCACAATAGTTCTAGTAATGCTTCATTAGCGACTCGACTGAAGTAAAAGTTTATTGATAGCGTCATCACTCTTGACCCTCAAAAAAATGGTTCAAATGGCTCTGAGCACTATGGGACTCAACTGCTGAGGTCATTAGTCCCCTAGAACTTAGAACTAGTTAAACCTAACCAACCTAAGGACATCACAAACATCCATGCCCGAGGCAGGATTCAAACCTGCGACCGTAGCGGTCTTGCGGTTCCAGACTGCAGCGCCTTTAACCGCACGGCCACTTCGGCCGGCCTCTTGACCCTCAAATTTGAACTGTTTCAACAGGTTAATGCCCCGGTAAACATAGTAGCTACCGCAACGGGGGGAATGAAGTAAATGAAACAAGTAAACCCCCGAATCTTTAAACAATCGATTCTTTAAACTTCGATTTATAAAATACCCTCGCACCTCTTTATTACTTTACAGATTAGTTTATGTGTTAAATATTTGACGTTAAAGATGTAAGCAATAAATGTTTAAAGTTTGGCAGAAACTGCTAAGTGTTCTCATTAACAACACTTTATGAGTATAAACTAAACTCCTCCCGAACAGGCCATGAAGGCCCAACGGTACTGACCGGCCGCCGTGTCATCCTCAGCTCACAGGCGTCACTGGATGCGGATATGGAGGGGCATGTCATCAGCACACCGCTCCCCCGGCCGTATGTCAGTTTCCGAGAGCGGAGCCGCTACTTCTCAATCAAGTAGCTCCTCTGCCTCACAAGGGCTGAGTGCACCCCGCTTGCCAACAGCGCTCGGCAGACCGGATGGTCGCCCATCCAAGTGCTAGCCCAGCCCGACAGCGCTTCGGTGATCTGACGGGAATCGGTGTTACCACTGCGGTAAGGCCGTTGGCTCTTTATGAGTATAATCTCGAGAATTTACGGTGCGACTTGATCAAAAGCTAGTTTCTCCACGCGTCTTAATGTTTATGACGTCTTGTCTGCTGAACTATTTGTCACACAGTGACATAATTTGGAGGTATTTTAAGTGTCATGCGCGGATACTGTCCGCAAAATGTTTTGCGAATAGAGTTGGTAGTAAAGACGTTATAAATTAAGATCTCATGCCTCAACGAAAACGTATGAATGATAGTCTTTTCCTGTCGTCATTTTGTGAGGGATGTCAGGGAGAACAAGTTTCGCAAAGGTTTGAAATCTTGTGTAGATTTGTTGAAAATCGCTAAGTGCTCTCATTCTCAAATACTGGCTGAATGTAGCTTGCGTATTTGTGCGCCATGAATTTCCCTGCCTCAGGACGTATGCACGGTCTCTAACTGTAATAGGGCAAAGAAACTTAATTTGGTGATAAGGCCCGTAATTTTATAAGTAACTACTTGATTAGCCATACATTCCTGCCGAAAATGTTCATGCTACTTCGTTTTGTATGCGTACGATAGAATAATAGCACTTTCACACTGTTAGGAATCCTTTTGGTGGAGCTGAGGATATTTTGAAATACAGCAATGGTACCTAACTTTATGATAATGTTAGCTAATTTGGTGATATTTATTCTTCATTTGGTGACAGTTTAACGTAAGTCCGGTAACGCACGAAATTATTACTTGTTGTCGTCTTGCACTGAAAGCGTAGCTTGCTGTGGAACCGGGAGGAGGGCAGAATTTTTGTTCTCACAATTGCACAGCTGACGCTGGCCATTGGGCCGAACGAGCTATGTCCTTGATTAACGCTGCGTGCAGTACGTTACACACACTCTCTCTGAATCTGAATAAGTACTATTAAATATTAATCGAACTTTTTCATACGTAATATACCAAATATTTTGGATGACACTGCCATACTGTTAAAATTTCAAATCAATAACTTCCGTACTTTTGGAGGTATAAATGTTAACCTAAAACAGATAATATCTGTGCCGGCACTGTGAAACTTGAGCTAGGGACTGTAATGTGATCATCTGTATGTTCAACTGAAACTGCAGCCAAGAGTATTAATTCATATAAAATAATTTTCTGGAATTTTCTTTAGTTTCATTACCAATTTTTTGACGTAATTAAAAGTACTTTGAAAATTATAATTTAGTCGGATGTTGGTTGTGCGAGTATTTTGGAGAGACTGAGAGAGTGAATGGAGGACATACGTAAAGTGAGAATGTGATATTTTATTAAAACTATGTAAATATCTGTGTGAGACAATTGTTGTGAAATAGGGGAAGTTGTGACGTATGTCCGGGTGAGACGATTTTGTGAAAGGGAGCCGGAAGCGGCGTTGATTATTAAACTTATTAGTAAATTATTTTGTGGAAAAGAATAGCATTTTGTTTTCATTAAATTTTATTTAATTTAGGAAACAGGAGATTTTTATTCTAAATTACTTGTGGTAAACAGACTGGTTGACATTACTAATACCACGGGTATAGAAGTGCTCGACATGATCTGATTGGCTGCTTAACATATTAGCTAATAGGATTTCAGCATTTTCCGCGCATTTGATTAGTTTTTTTGCCCCAGCTTTATGAGTCGAGAGAGTCGCTCGGGATCCGTCTTCTGGTAAACCGCGCTGATCAGGTTTGTGCCAAAAAGAATAATTACGCGCATTGTGATTGGTTCTCGTGTCGTTGACGAAAAGCGACCACAGTACTATTTTGTGAATGTTTGAACTTTGTGAATGGTTGATTGTAGGAGATATTCGCGTGGGACCATTTCATGTCGAACATGTGTTTCGTGCGGATAACGAGGAATTATGGCGAGCACTTCTTCACAAGAAGCCTGCTGAACGACTGAATGTCGCAAATAGTGGTGGGTCACTTATTATTTACGACGTTCAAAATATCGGTTAAATGGTTCAAATGGCTCCGAGCACTATGGGACAACTTCTGAGGTCATCAGTCCCCTAGAACTTAGAACTACTTAAACCTAACTAACCTAAGGACATCACACACATCCATGCCCGAGGCAGGATTCGAACCTGCGACCGTAGCGGTCGCGCGTTTCCAGACTGTAGCGCCTAGAACCGGTAGGCCACTCTGGCCAGCAAAATATCGGTTAGACTAAATATCTTCTGGCTGCTTTCGGATATGAACTTGCAACAGAGACAGTAGCATTGCATAACTGATGTTGGGACATTAAATTGATACCCATTTGTTTTAAAGAGAATAAATCAACTTCAAGGAAATTTTTGAAATTTTTTAAAACGACTCATGCAAGAATCGCGAAAGTTCGAAAGTTTAACTTTCAGCTACTGTCCATGGACCGGAGTTACGTTGCCTGTGCGTGTTAGGTGTTTAGTCGAATTTTCGTCAACGCTTGTATAACGGTATCACGATCGCTAGTGGCGTATGTGCTCGTTTGCTTGTATTGCAAAGTCTCTCCCAATAGTCTCTTCTTAATCGCAAAGAGTGATTCTTCTGCAAAGAACAGTAGTTCAGTTAAGCAATGATTCAATTTATGTGCCAGATCATTACCGTCATGTTTCAGTAGTTGTGAGAGCAAAAGTATGTTGAATTTTTAATGATAAACATTTTCTTTAGCAAACCGTTCTCTCATGTCAGTCGTAACATGGTCCAGTGTTGGACTAAAATCAATTCTCTTCCAGTATATCAGAGCATCATCATTAAGAGTGCAGTTTTCCCTGTGTCTTTTTCTGCCTGTAAGACGAGGAACAAAAATACGCCGACGTGGACGCGAGTGCTACATAGGAAAGTACAACTATTCAATAACTCGATTCACTCGAGTGGATGGGCGAAAAAAAAACGAATGAAAAGCGTGCGGGCTGACTGCCAGGGGCGGCGCGCGTGGCAATGCGGGCGGTCCTGCCAAGGGGAGGGGGGGGGGGGCGTGCCCCCCATATGTATCCGCCACTGGTTGTGGGTAATCAAACCCTTCTCATCCAAAACACTGCAGGAGCCTCTCCATTCTTCATTGCCCCTGAAGAGTGCAGGCGAGAACTGTCATGAAGAAAGAAACGCATGACAGTTATGTTATATTGGCTGCATAACGTCAGGCGCAATCTCTCACCAGACCCTCACAACTGGCGGGGAATAACATTTTCTAAGAGTCTTTAAGTGCCGAATGTGCGCTCGGAACAGATTCCATCGGATGGCATGCTAGAGACACTGCCGAACACATCTGTACAAAGTTTCATCGGATTTTCGCTGTCGTTTTCATTTTGGGACCGATCGGATGTTATTTTCCGAATGGCCCTCGTACGTAAAAGATAATGTTATTTTTGAAGGTAAAATGTGAAGTTGTGTTGCAGTCTGCTCCCATTACTACGTCCATTGTTTTATTCGGTGCTTTTTATTGTGCTAAATACTCTGTGGATTCAGTCATTACTTGCTGCAGTCATTCCCAGATTGTCGCAACCGAGTTATTTAAATTGAGTTGTACTCGAAAAAAAAAGTACCGGAATCTAAATAATAATTACAGACTTCTTTTTAATACAGTGGAGGTGATGGAAGGTTGCCAAATTATTTTGCACACATGCATGGCATTTTATTGCATTGTAGTCTGTCGACTTCCGAAGAGGCTGCGACGGCAGAAACTTCTGCGAGCCGAATATTAATGGCGCAGGGAGGACCGGATGAAGTTGATGAGGCAGTAACGGCGGACGCAGGGGACAGCGAGACCACGACAAACAGGGGCCCGGAACACGCCATTCTTCCCGGCCCCAAGTCGCCAGTAATTGGACGCCTTTTGGACCGATGACAGTCCAATCGATAGGGTCCTCAATAATTCAAGACTCATCTCCAAAGAAACCATCACTCCCCACGTGCTTCCGTCAGCTCGCCTATTGCAGTGAGAGGATCTGGTACCAGATGGCGTCAGAGGGGCAAGGAAAAAAATTGCTGAAAATTTAGCCAATTACGACGTGCATGGGCTTGATGCCTTCCATCAGAGGGGACTGCATACGGCATACTGCATACGGCATTATAAAGTTCTCACTCCCCTTGTCTATTATTTATTGTACTGTTGACGTCTGACGGGTTTTTATACATAAGCGCTTCCTGTGAAAAAAAAAGTCGTGTTATATGGCTACAGAAATAACAAATCGTGACTGAGATATCAACGAGTCTTCTGGTATATATTAATAAATAATAGTTGGGTTCAAAGTGGTTCAAATGGCTCTAAGCACTATTGGACTTAACATCTGAGGTCATCAGTCCCCTAAACTTAGAACCACTTAAACCTAACTAAGCTAAGGACATCACACACAACTATGACCGAGGCAGGATTCGAACTTGCGACCATAGCAGCAGCGCGGTTCCAGACTGAAGCAATAGTTGGGGACAGTGTAATGCCGTGACTATGGCTACAGATTTCACCGTCAGTCTTTCAAAGGTTCCTCAGTGGTTTACATGCTTGATGTAATTCTTTTCTAACTTCTCAATTTCATACTAGCAGTTTAGTACATAATACAACCTCCATAATGGTAATATGATTAATTTTGCACTATAGTGGCTCATTAACAAGTAAATTGTTTTTAGTGCGTTGGATAGGGTAAAAGCTCCTTAAGTGGCGCACCTTTGGACTCACTTTCAAGGGAGTTGATCGCTTCGAGTAGAAAGGTAGATGCATTTGTATAAAGAAGCACTGACAGCTTTCATAGAAAGTGATAAATAAGCCCAGAAATTTTGAAGATATGATGAATGTAAATTTTAATGTCCAGAAGAACAAACCTGGCAGCGTGACCTGACCTGGCAATAAACAAAAGCAATCGGACAGCACCACACACCGTACGCTCAGCACAATGGAAAGACATGAAGTCCTTAATATCAAGGGTGTGTATGTAGCACATAAATGAACAGGTTCGTGAATTCAGTAGATTACTTAGAACTTGTGTTGGCTTTCCGCGTATAGCTGATAGCTAGCACTAACGCTCGAATTGTTACAGGCACCGGAAGTTGGCTAAAACCGGAGATAAGTTCAGCCGAAATTTTTGAGAAGAATCTAGCAGTTTTCCGAAAGGATAGGCTAAACAGCTAAACACAGCTCCTGGTGGTGGGTTTGTAGCTGTTAGTTTGTCTTGTTGCAAAACTGAAGTAGATAGTTCCAGTGAATTAGCATGGGCAGAGGTCGTTCTTGGCAACCGGAATAAACTAATAACTTCATCCTTTTACCGATCTTCCAACTCAAATGACACAATTGCCGAAAGATTCAAAGAAAGTTTGAGTTTACTTTCAAACATGTACCCGAATCATACAATTACAGTTAGTGGTGACTTTAATTTACCCTCGATATGTTGGCGAAAATATATGTTTAAAATCGCAGATACGCATAAAACATCAACCGAAATTGTGCTAAACGCTTTCTCTGAAAATTATTTCGAACGGTTAGTTCATGATCCCACGCGCATAGTGAACAGTTACGAAAACGCACTGGGCCTGAGCTAATAACGAGCATCGAAACAGATACGGGGATTAGTGGACACAGGGTTGTCGTGCTGAGACTGAATATTGTACTCCCAAATCCTACAAAAATAAACGAAAAATATACCTATTCAAAAAGAGCTGATAAAAATTCACTTGACTTCTTCCTGAGAGACAATCTCCACTCCGTCCATATTAATGGTGTAACTGTGGACCAAATTTGGTTGAATTCATATAAATAGTATCGACAGCAACTGAGAGATTTACGACAAATAAATTAACAAACGACGGAGCTGATCCCATTTGGTACACAAAACGGGTCGTAAAATTGTTGCAGAAACAACGGAAAAAGCAAGTCACATTCAAACGAACCCAAAATCTTAAGGATTGCCGATCTTTTATAGAAGTTCGAAAGTAAGGGCCGATTTCAATGCGAGATGCTAGTAATAGTTTCCACAAAGAAATTTTGTCTCAAAACCTGGCACAAGATCCAAGGAGATACTGATCGTGTGGTGTCACCGCCAGACACCACACTTGCTAGGTGGTAGCCTTTAAATCGGCCGCGGTCCGTTAGTATACGTCGGACCCGCGTGTCGCCACTATCAGTGATTGCAGACCGAGCGCCGCCACACGGCAGGTCTAGAGAGACTTCCTAGCACTCGCCCCAGTTGTACAGCCGACTTTGCTAGCGATGGTTCACTGACAAATTACGCTCTCATTTGTCGAGACGATAGTTAGCATAGCCTTCAGCTACGTCATTTGCTACGACCTAGCAAGGCGCCATTATCATTTGCTATTTATCTTGTGATACATGTACCGTCAGACCAATGTTTACCAATTATGGATTAATGTTAAGTATTCCAGAAGCTACGTACTTTTTTTACTAGACTCAACTCCTTTAACTGTTCCAGACCTCACGCCAGCCTGCGTGAGCTTAAACGCGTGCCTTTCGGCTACCTCATAGTGGCTTGGCTGTCTTGCCAGGTCACAACAGATAATATGTAAAGTATTCCAAAGGAAAGACACAATAATGCCTCCACTACGCGGTAGCAATGGAAATACTATTGACTGCAGTGTTGCCAAAGCAGACATACTAAACACAGCCTTCCGAAATTCCTTCACCAAAGAAGACGAAGTAAATATCCCACAATTCGAATCAAGAACGGCTGTCAATGAGAGTAGCTTAGATGTAGATATCCTCGGAGTAGCGAAGCAACTTAATTAATAAAAGCAAGTCTTCCGATCCAGACTGTATGCCAAGTAGGTTCCTTTCAGAGTATGCTGATGCATTAGTTCCATACTTAACAATCATATACAACAGGTCGCTCGACGAAAGATCCGAACCGAAAGACTGGAAAGTTGCACAGGTCTCACCATTATTCAAAAAAGGCAGTAGGAGTAAGCCACTAAATTACAGGGCCATACTGACGTAGATTTGCAGGAGGATTTTAGAACATGTGGAAATTACCTCGAAGAGAAAGGTCCATTGATACGTATTCAACACGGATATAGAAAATATCGTTGTTGTAGAAGACAACTAGCCCTTTACACTCACCAAGTGCTGAGTGCCGTTGAGAAGGGATTTCAGATTGATTCCGCATTTCTAGGTTTCCAGAGGGCTTTTCACACTGTACCACACAAGCCCTTGTAGTGACTGGATTCGTGATTTTCTGTAAAAGAGATCACATTTCGTACTAACTGACGGAATGTCATCGAATAAAACAGAAGTGATTTCCGACGTTCCTCAAGGTAGTGCTGCAAACCCCGTTATTTTACTTGTGTATATAAACGATTTAGAAGACAATCTGAGCAGCCGTCTTAGGTTGTTCGCAGATGACGCTGCAGTTTATCGTCAAGTAACGTCATCAAAAGCTCAAAAAAAAAATTGCTAAATGATTTAGAAAAGGTATGTGTATGGTGCGGAAAGTGGCATATGACCCTAAATAATGACAAGTGTGTAGTCCTCCATAGGAGTACTAAAAGGAATCCTTTAAACTTCGGTTACTCGATATATCAGTCAAATCTAAGGACCGTAAATTCAACTAAATGCATGGGAATTACGATTACGAAAAACTTAAACTGGAAAGAACACATAGAAAATGTTGTGGGGAAGGCTAACCAAAGACTGTGTTTCATTGGCAGAACACTTACAAGGGAACCTCCCCATCGCACCCCCCTCAGATTTAGTTATAAGTTGGCACAGTGGATAGGCCTTGAAAAACTGAATCCAGATCAATCGAGAAAACAGGAAGAAGTTGTATGGAACTATGAAACAATAAGCAAAATATACAAACTGAGTAGTCAATGTGAAACATAGGTAACATCAAGAACAATGTGAGCTCTAGAGCGCCGTGGTCCCGTGGTTAGCGTGAGCGGCTGCGTAACGAGAGGTCCTTGGTTCAAGTCATCCATCGACTGAAATTTTAATTTTTTATTTTCAGACAATTATTATCCGTCCGTCCGTCCGATACGAGGTAACTGCGCCGTAGTATGGGGACGCCACACCTAAATAAACATCGAAACACACGTCAGTCGACTACAGCGCACGGAAGAGAGAGTATTCCTGCAAACGAGGCTCCCTGGCTGGCAGTTGACTGTTCACTACTTTGGACGAGAGTGCATTAAATACGTGAGATGTATTCCGTGGGCAATATGAATCCAGCAAATATAGCTTGCGATTTCAATAACAATCGCACGGTTTTGCCGTGCGGTCGCAAAACACAGGCGCTAAACTTATTACAGTGAACAGAGACGTCAGTGAACGAACGGACAAATCATAGCTTTGCGAAAATAAAGAAAGTAAAATTTTCACTCGAGCGAAGACTTGAACCAAGGACCTCTCGTTCTACAGCGACTCACGCTAACCACGGGACCACGGCGCTCCCACGCTGACGTTGTCTTTGACGTTGCCTATCGTGCACATGGACTACTCAGTTTGTACATTTTGCTTAATATTTCGTAGTTCCATACAACTTCTTCTTGTTTTCTCGATTGATCTGTGTTCAGTTTTTCAAGGCCTATCCACTGTGCCAACTTATATCTAAATCTGAGGGGGGTGCGATGGGGAGGTTCCCTTGTTAGAAAGTGTAACAAATCTATTATAGAGGCTGCCTATACTATGCTAGTCCGTCTTCTTATGGAGTACAACTGCGCGGTTTGGGATCCTTATCATATAGGATTTATTTACAATTATGTGCGAAACAAGTAGAAGTCCGAGGGGGCTAGGTCAGGGCTGTAGGGTGGAATGAGTAACACCGTCTAACCTTGTTTTGCGATGTGCTCAGCAGTCCTCAGACTTGTGTGGGGCCGAGCCTTATCGTGTTGCAGCAAAGCATCTCCTGGGTTGCTGTGGCGCCAAAATCGCCGGAAGAGCGTCTTGAGTTTTGTTAATGTGTTGACTTAGGCTCCTGAATTGATGGTACCGCCTCTTGGCATCACATCAATGAGAATCACACCTTCAAAGTTCCAGAACACGGTGATCATGTCTTGACCGCCGGAAGCAGTTGCTTTGAATTTTTTCTTTGGGGGGGGGGGGGGGGGGGGAGCGGGAATGGCGCCATTCCATCGACCGTCCTTTTATTTCGGGCTCAAAATGGTGAACCCAGGTTTCATCCCCTGTCACAATCTGGGACAATAAGGCCTCCTCCTCACATAAAAAATGTTGCATCATATCAAGACAAATGTCTCTTCTGTGCGATTCGTGGTCCACCGTTAGACACCGCGGGACCTATCTTGCACACACTTTTGTTTATCCACGAGTGCGGATAGCTGCATCCACACTTCCATTGCTGACTGACAGATGCAGCGCCTACTGCCGAATCGTAATGCGTCTGTCCTCGCGAATGACAACACCAGCTCGCTGCTACATGTCAGATGTGACAGCCGTAGATGGTCTCCCCGGCCGCTACAAATCGTGGAGCTCCGCCGAACCGCCTTCCGTGTCCAGCGACTAACTGTACTTCTGTCGACAGCAGATGCCCCCATAGACTTTGCGCAAGAGTTTGTGAATATTCCCCACAGTTTCTTTCTCTGCATAGAGAAATTCAATGACGGCGTGTTGCTTATAACGTACGTCGCCTGCAGACGCTATTTTGAAACTGTCCTGCAACTACACTATACGTCGGAAGCAACGGAAACTTGGCGCACTCATTCAGGAGACTTCAAATAACACACACGTAACGTTTCACGCCCGTAGCATTGTTTTCAGCTGAGAAAAAAAAAGCGGGGCATTACTTTCTGGGGAACCCTCATGGTTCAAATGGCTCTGAGCACTATGGGACTCAACTGCTGTGGTTATTAGTCCCCTAGAACTTAGAACTACTTAAACCGAACTAACCTAAGGACAGCACACAACACCCAGCCATCACGAGGCAGAGAAAATCCCTGACCCCGCCGGGAATCGAACCCGGGAACCCGGGCGTGGGAAGCGAGAAGGGAAACCCTCATATTTATAATTCTCAGTGCCATTCTTGAAATTGAGTGGAGACCACCACTGTGGCACATCCACATCGATCATGTACAAAGAATGATATGGTTATGGCAAATGAATTCCTAAGACTTTAAAGACAACAGAAAAACTTTACAACTCGGTAAGTATACTCCAACTTACATTCAGCTTTACAAGCCAAGGCAAAATCATTAGAAAACTCAACTCCTGAGTCCTTAACAAAGATAATCTTGGACTAAATGAAGAGTTAACATCGATCAACGTGTAATACACAGGACTGAATACCGCATATCGTTCTCTCCGGGAACTCGCCATCGACTACCTTTACTGCAGTGAACACAAAGTAATCACTGAAGTGTACCTGTATCGCAAACAAAAAGTTCTGAATCCAGTACACAAACGATAATGTTCTTGTAAAGGCACGTTTACACTGGGATACATGTATCGCAACATGTATGAGCGACATGTCAATTTGACATGTCGCGATACATCACCTCATACAAAAATTCACGGAACTTGTATGCTGACCCTCGAGCTCATACATGTCGCGTATACATTTTGTATATCGCTTTTTGGCCATATACGCGACATGTATGAGCGACATTTTAAGAACTCGCGCATGCGCAGTACTATCATTTCCTGTCGTCTTGTCGCCTACCGATTATTTTGACGATTAGCGCATGCGTAGTACCAGGCTCTTTGGCGGCTGTTTGACTTTTGGAGGTGCCGACTGTCGTTTGTTGTGTAGTTATTTGTGTATTGTGTCGTGTGTTGTGCCCGCGTGTAATACTTTAAAATTTGCCATGACTTCTTGGTCGAAACAAAATACACCGCATTTTATAGAGGCAGTGCGCAGGCATCCCAGTATATGGGATGTGAAACTAGGAGACTATAAGAACACTCAGAAAAGGTACGACGAGTGGGAGGAAATTGCCAAGGCATTTAACGTGTCAAGGAAGGAATGTGAGGACAAGTGGCATAATTTAAAAAGCCAATATAGTCGCGAGTTAGCGAAAAGCAAGAGCAGCAAAGGAACTGGAAGTGCTACAAGCAATGTGTACCACTCTTCATTGTATGCTTTTGAAAGTATGCAGTTCATAAGAGACAATTACAAATCACTCTCTCATAGGAGCACACATGAAGTAAATTTGTTATATTATTTTATTAATCATATATTTGCCAACATTTTTTCGTGCTAATGCTTTACATAATGTGAATATTTACAATTTCACTGAAAAACATGATTCTCCATACTGCTATGGTTTGAAGTCCTGAACACTGCAGAAGAATAGAGCATATTACTTTATGTCATCATTTAACAATGATGTGGAACTTATTTTCCATACTGCCATGGGATGGAGCCCTGAATACTGCAGAAGTATTCAGCATATTCTCTTCTGTTGTCATTCAGCAATGAAGTTCTTCGGCCAGTTCTGGGCAGTGGCTCCAGCACAGTAGGGGTGTCCCTCCAGGACCCAGGTATTTTACGGTGCCATCATCTCCCTCTCTGACGTATGTTCCTGCTGGACAATACCTTTGAGATTTTCTGTTTTGAAGAAAATTATGTAAATAAACACAGGCTAGTGCCACAACTGTAGCCTTTTCCGGACTGAGAAGCATTTGCTTCCTCAGCACTCTGTAAACAGCACTTATAATCCCAAATACATTTTCTATTACTCTTCTTGCCCTGCATGCTCTATAGTTAAAAATACGTTGCCAACTATTTTTTTCCTGCATACCTGGAAATGGTTTCACAATATTTTCCTCTAGGCCAAAGGCTTCGTCAGCGACGAAAACATATGGAACAGGCTTGCTCCTACCAGGAAGAGGAGTTGATGGTGGTATATTTAGAGTTTTGGTTTCTAATATTTTGTAAAATGTGGTGTCTTTAAGGACACCACCATCTGAAATCCTCCCCTGCGTGCCAACATCAGCGTAAATTATTCTATAATTAGCATCAGCAATTGCTAGCAAAACAATGCTGAAGCGCTCTTTATAATTAAAATAAACTGTTCCACTGTTGGGTGGTGCCACAATGTCAATGTGCCTCCCATCTATGCCTCCAAAAACAACTGGGGAAATTCCATTTTTCTTCATATTCTTTGGCAATTTTCAGCCATTCCTCTGCAGTAGCAGGAAGCTGGAAAGAAAATTGTTACTTTTTTAATCTAATTTAAGCATGGACACTCAAAAAATTCTCAATACATTAAGATACTTTGATTAAATGTATGTATAACATATAGCTCACTTTGTCTTAGAAATGGAAGCCCCAGCCACAGAAGGAGATGGTGAAGGAGAAGGAGAAGGAAGCATTAGCTTCCCTTTCGATGTAACAGAAATGGAGGAGGTGGCATCTGCCACGCCCCCACAAGACATTGTGGAAGTGGAAACCACTCCAGTCATCTCCCAAAAGAGCAAGTGTACCAGCACATAAAAATGTGAAATCTTCCAAATCGTCGTCGGAAGCCATCGCACAGTGATACAAATCAATCAGTGTAAACGCACGCTCATACATGCATGAAGTTGATATTTGTCAACTCATACAAGTCGCGATACATGTCGCAAAGTCGCATATACATGTATCTCATACATGTGCCGATACAAATCGCAGTGTAAACGCACCTTGAGATGCGTGTTACCAGATGAAAATATCGCGTGTGTTAGCAGATTATGACACTGAACAGCAAAGGAAAAATATGTTCTCTCATTTATTTTCCACTGGATAGCTGCTTTTGCCAAACCACAGCTAACCCATTTCTACAACTCCTTGCCACTTAAGTAGTTTATTTTTTCTAACTAACGTGATCTTCTGGGATTCTGCTGGACAACAATCTTCTACATCAGCTCCGAATAATCCCCTTCTTACGGTTGTGGCTGACATTTTCAAATCTTCACTATGGATGTGATTCTGAGGCTTCCTACGCCATTTCGTTTTCTCATTGTGTCTGCAGTAGTTTGCATTATCGTCAGCTCTTACATAAGAGTTGCGCTTGTATCTTTAACTTCCCTACAACGAAATCTTGATTCCGACCACAGTCTTCTGCAAAATTGTATTCTGTTATTATTTCCCACTGCGTCTATCTGCTTTCATTGGGAATCAATGAAACAGCAGCATCTTTTCCGAGTCAGACGTCTTTTCACTCACACATAACACTAAAAATATGAACAACTACAGATGTTCTTCCTCTGCGCAAAAGAAACGAAGTTATCAGCTACCAAAACGATAAAATATGTAAACAAAGTATGAACACCATCAAAGAAATACAATACTTCTTAAGTTAAAATGCTATGTTTCGAATGACACCACACACCGCACAGTTTGGAGGGGAACCTACCGCAGACAGAGAACGGTGCAACAATCAGTTCCATAGTGGCATTATTGAAATAACTTCAGTGAACTCTCGAAAGAGAACCAACAATATTGCGAAAGCACATTAGTGGAGCTTCTGACATTGTACATTTTATTTACATTAAACTTTAAACATTCGAAAAATTTTATTGAATCTAAGACTTTTAAGATTCCTGCATCTAAGTTTACATTAATATGTGCTGTTTATCTCCCCCGGCTGGTATTTCATTTCCTTTTTCTGTCTCCGAGCAGTGACGCTATTCTCAGCTCACAGTGTTCAGGAATGTAGCTGGGGGAATTGAGTCAGCAGGGACACCGCTACAGATTTTCCGCGTGTTTCAAAGAAGTGTGGCTGATGAATGAATCTTTTGCTTCAACCAGAGTGTGCTTTCATTTAAAGAGAGATTCGTACTTCAAAAAGCCGTGCTCTTGAGTGCAACAGAGAATGACTTCTCGGTGGAATACCATCGAGGTTATTTAGAGCCCTCGTATTGTGAGTACTCCTGCCGGAGCGATGTTAGGTACAGGGCCGACGCAGTCTTTTTTCAGCCTTTATGCCTCCTTCCATCCCTAATTAGTTTAATGTGTTCCATTTATATGCAAGAGAAATGTTCAAAGTCTTTATTTCGAGCCAACTCGATTTCATTCTCTCCCGGAATACTTTGCCTCAAAACATTGAGGACTCGCTGTATGGAACAAACGAACTGAGTGTGGTGTAAAATACCAGTGCGGAAAATGCGAAACGGAACTTCGGGAGTAAAGTTCGGAGAATTTTATCGGAATTAAAATGCGCCTGTCTGAATATGACCAGGCACTAAGATTGACGAATGCGGCGTCTGTTTGGCGCCGCGCCGTGTATTATGCGTTATCTGCAAAACTGATGTCGATGCATGCGAACAGATGGGTACTGAATTCGTAAAGCTACAATAGCTGGGTGCAATAAACGTTATTTCATGATTACGTAACCCCACTACTCCTACTCATCTAGAAGCAGTCTAATTGTAGGTACGAAGGTAATCCCAAAAGTAAGGTCTCCTATTTTGTTATAAGTACAGAACTCTGTTTGTGTGGCAGTTGGTCACACTGTTATGAAGAGTGCTTCAAGCGCTGTGTGTAAACATGTGCACGAGGCGCTGAGGCGCTCAGTCTTGGCTTGACAGCCGTTGAGAATGGAGCTCCCGTTGGATGTTACCGCCAAGTGCGAATTGCGCGCAGTTATTCGGTTCTTGAAAGCAAAGGGCACTGCGCCGATTGAAATCCATCGCCAATTGACGGAAGTGTATGATGAGTCGTGCATGGATGTCAAAAATGTTTGTAAGTGGTGTAGAGAGTTTGCAGCTGGCCGGACCGAAATTCTCGACGAAAAAAGGAGCTGGAGACCGTCAATTTCTGAGGAGATAGTGTTGAAGGTTGCGCAAAGCATGCGTGAAGATGGGCGGATCACCCTGGATGATCTCTGCACGTTGGTTCCTGAGGTTTCCCGAAGCGCCGCTCACAGAATTTTAACGGAAACATTCAACTATTGGAAGGTGTGCTCAAGATGGGTGCCACGCATACTGACTGAGGACCACATGCGGCAACGAGTTGATGCTTCCCGCGCATTTCTTCACCGCCTTCCAGCCGAGCAAGACAACTTTCTGGACTCAACTGTCATGGATGACGAAACCTGGGCATACCACTTTACACCTGAGACCAAGCAACAATCACGCCAGTGGCGGCATCCTTCTTCGCCAAAGCCGCGGAAATTCGAACAAACACAGTCTGCTGATAAAGTCACGACAACCGTTTTTTGGGATCTGAAAGGGGTATTGTTGGTCGACTTTATGCCCACTGGGACCACAATTAACGCTGACAGGTACTGTGAGACTCTGAAAATACTCAAACGGGCAATTCAGAACCGGAGAAGAGGAATGTTGAGCAAGGGCGTACACATTCTACATGACAACGCTCGCCCAAACATCTCTCGGCAAACCGTTGGTCTCCTGCAACAGTTTCAGTGGAACGAAATTCAGAAATACCTTCTCCATTTACAGAGTGTCAAATATAAACAATTTGGTGGCAGTGGTGGCTCAATTTGCGGTGGTTATTAACATGGCGGCGATGCAGTCATAGCAGTACTGTTGGTCTCGCCCTGTTACGTAGCTTCTTGGCGTCGAAATTATATTTTTATAGGGCCAAAAACCATACCATTATAATGGCATCACCAAATCGAGCATCCGAGACCCATAGATACTATCCTTAAGCTCTTCTGGCCTCAAAATTCCAGGAATATCAGCCACAATTATCCGCCACTGCTAGCTAGGTGTTAACCACAGCACTGCTCAGCCCAGACTCCTTGGCCCAGCCCAGACTTGTTAGCCATCACAAAGGACGAGTTGCCACCAGCGCGCCAACCACACCTTTTCCACCCTGCCAGGCTACTTCCGTAGCTGCGGGGCTTCCCACATCTTTTATATTCAACCCTATATTCCCTTACTATGGACCAAACCATTTACAGTACATTGCATAGCAATCATTCCATTAGTTATTTAAATCCACAAGCTTAATTTAAACATTACTGAAACATGTATACATAGTCAACGAATTTCCATGACAGATACGACATTATACGTAAGCAATACTACAAATTTACGTAGAAATATCAGTATAGATACAAAATAGGTCAAAAATAGATGTTACAAACAGATGTAGAATCATTAATTGTGTAAAGCTGAGAAAAAGGGAACTGGACTGTCTTCGACTGATTAATTTCGATGAAGTGACTTTGGGTGTTGGAGGCAGTATTAACGTCCACGATCAATTCTGAAGGGCTGTTACATGCTCTTTAAGTGATCTACAGTTTTAAAAAGTGAAAAGGTGCAGTAATTTTTGATAATGACGTGACGTTAGCTGAGAGATGTGAGTTACATAGTTACGCTCATGACTGATTAGCTGCATGTGCTAATATCGCTGGTTGTCTTAGCAAGAGATGACAACAACTATGTGACGATCTGCGAAAAATACTTTATTGCTTGCGATTATTCATCAAAGTTACGCAATCAATACCCGCTAGTCCCGTTAAACAATAACATGCTAGGATAAAGTATTTCTTCAGAATAAGCGACGATGATATCGCCTCAATCAGTGTTTCTGGAACAGACCTTAACAGCATAATCTAATTAGCTAGTGTGAGAACTAGTAAGCTGCTAAGACCATTAAAAGTCCGAATCCGTCAACATAAAACATCAGGTGTGCTCAACGTATTGTTATTAACGAAATATACGGTCAAGCCGACTGATGGGAAGAAATATTATGTGCACATCGACCTGCAGCACACTATATTTAAAAAATGCAATTAATTTGCAAATAATAGGTGTTGCATGGTAGAACATCTTCCTTTTCAAGGTACAGTACGGAGCACGTCAGACGACGTATGATACAACAGTTACATAAGTAGGAGGACGACGGTTCAATCGCGCGCCCGGCCATCCTGATTTAGGTTTTCCGTGATATCCCTAAATCACTCCAGGCAAATGCCGGGATGGTTCCTCTGAAAGGGCACGGCCGACTTCCTTCCCCATCCTTCCCTAATCCGATGAGACCGATGACCTCGCTGTCTGGTCTCCTTCCCCAAACAACCCAACCCAACCCGTTACATAAGAAGTTTTAAAAATATACTGAATTTTACTCACCACAAAAACTGCAGAATTAACAATATCTTCCAAACAGCTTTGATGGTTTTGCAGAACGTAATTAGGTGGAACTAGTAGTATTTACAAACGCTGCAGAAAACATAACCTCATGCTCCACAACAACGGTAAAAGTAGAAAATACCGGAGACTGCTTGTCGCAGTTTGTAGTACCTGTTTCTTCAGATGATTCAAAAATCAGTCACTAGATTCAGACACCGACAGGGCAACATGTTCTCCTAGGTTCACTACCCTTCAGATACAACATTCTCCCATAGATAGAGGAGACTGAACGGTTAATTAAAGATTTTGTTTGCATATCTGCAGCTCAGTTCTTCTGGAGATTTGAAGACCATTTTTGTTTATTCTCCTTTTAAAAAGGTTTTCTTTTTAATTGTAGTGGATTTGAAGAGTTCGAAAATAAGGATTGCGTTGTTAATGGACAGAGTTTACACGAATGACCTGAAAAGGGACTTGTCATATACGGACAATACTTACGTTCGGCGACACGACATACTTTTGGAGGCTAGACATGAAGAAGTAGTAACTGGATTAGATCGTAAGTTGAAATTGTTAGTCAGACGAATGAGTTTTGAAAGGTGCTTGAATGATAGATTCTTAACGAAAGATGCTTGAATGATGGATTGCTAGCGAAAATAACTAGTTCCACATCATTTCGATAAAAGAATATTTCAAATGATGTATCAAACATTTAAATAGCTAACTAATCAAATAACCGTAAGTCTGGGGGTAGCGTCTTTGATTAGTAATCAAAATGTTCTCGATCCCGCCTTCGAAAACCCACCACCGCTTAAATCTCGAATAAAAACCATCAGCAATGGCAGCCGAAAACTCCCGACATAAGCATGGGAAAGAAAATTGAGGATGTGCCAGATAGCTTTAGGAAAGGAAAAGGCACCATGGAGGCAGAACTGTCGTTGCGTTTCATAATGGAGACAAGACTGAAGGAAAATCAAGACACGTTCATGGTATTTATCAACCTGGAAAAAGCTTTCGACAATTTAAAATGGTGCAAGATGTTCGAAATTCTGAGAAAAATTGGTGTAAGTTATAGGAAAAGACGGGTAGTACACAATATGTACAGGAAGCAGGAGGGAATAATAAGAGTGGAAGACCTAGTACGAAGTGCTATTGTTCAGTCTACACAAAGAAGAAGGAATGATGGAAATAAAAGAAAGGTCCAAGAGTGGACTCAGCATTCATGGTAAAATGATGTCAACGATAAGATTGCTGATAATATATATATATCCTCAAATTCAAGAAGAATTAAAAGGTCTGTTGACTAGAATTGTCTCATGAGTATAGGATATGGAGTGTGAGTAAATCAAAGATAGAGAAAATAATGAGAAGTGGCAGAATGTCCGTCAGGGGTACAGCATTGTACGGCAGTGAAACGTGGACTTTAGGAAAACCAGAACGGAAGAGAATGGGAGCATCTGAGATGTCGTGCTACAGACAAATACCGAAAATTAGGTGGAATGATACAGTAAGGAATGATGAGCTTCTGCGCAGAATCGGAGACAAATGGAATATACGGAGAACACTGCCAAGAAGAAGGGGCAGTATGATAGTTCATCTGTTAAGATAGCAGGGAATAACTTCCAGGATGCTAGAGGGAGCTGTAGAGGGGGAAAACCTTGCATGAAGACAGAGACTGGAATTCATCCAGCAAGTAATTGAGGACGTAGGTTGCTAGTGCTACTATGAGATGGCACATTGCCACATGACAGGAATTCGTGGCGGTCCGCATTAAATCAGTCAAAGACCGATGTCTCAGAGTAAAAATAGGCGACTCAAATAATTATTTGGACTGAATTTTACAGATGCAAACAGAAAGAAAAAAATACCTTCAGACTCAAAATATCACACTCTTTTGCTACATTGTGGTACTCCTCTCTGACAGATCATTATGTCCGTGACAAAGTCTATAGTTGAGGTGGCGTAAGCTGTTCCCTGACAGTTGCAACACGATTTTGTAAACGTCTCTGTGGTAACGCATCAGTGTCGACACTGTTCTATAGACGGCTACTGTTTTCGCATGCAGTCGTTTGTTGTTCGAAGTCGGCAACAGCGCTGCGAGCTGCCAGGGAACTTTTAATACCATCACGGCTATACATGAGTTTGTAGAATGCTAGCAACATGTCTTTTTATTATTCTCTTAACACTGAGACAACACACACACACACACACACACACATACACACAAGGACTTTGGACTTCCCTTCTTTATTCGCATGTACAAAACATGACAAAATATATAAGGGATCCGTGACTCTCTAAAGCACTGACTGAATAAACTGGAAGCCTTCGAGGGCTCTGGTGACAGTTCTACAGATCAACACTTTTTTTTACGACTCTTAAATACCTTTGTATGTTTTTCAGACGCAGCTATATGAAAACGTATCGTGTAGGAAAATCTATTCTTTGGAGAGTCCTAGACAGTACCCTTTATCTACATTTGTGATTATGTATACAATGTTAAACAAGTAACGACATATTTTTGCACCGCAAAATGGTCCTGATCCACCGGAGTAGTGGTCTCTACAACGAGTAATCGCCAAGTCTTGTTTGTTTATGATGTCCGCCAGATGTGAGGAGATTATGTCAACAATCGTTGGTCAAACGAATGTGTTGTACGCTATGCCCTTTGTTAATGGACTACATTTCCTCATATTTCTTGCAGTGAATCTGGCATCTCCATTATTCGTGACTAACTTTATGTGGTCACTCCTTTCAAATCACTCCGTACGCACATACTTACATATTTTATGAAAATAAATCATACAACCCAGCAGTTCTTAGGATATGTTCAAAGCAGTACCACAAAAACTTGAAATGTATTCGCATTTGCCAATACTAACAATCTTCAGCTGCATTAGGGAAAGACGCAATGAAAATTTGTGCCGCACCGTGACTCAACCCGGATTTCCTGCGTTGCTCGAGCGGTCGCCCTAAAAATTTTGGTTGTTCGTGTACGATTTACGGCCAGGCCCAAAACTCCATACGTCGTCGATCCATTAGTCATAACCTGTACTTGCACACACATTTTGTAATTCCCGTAGCGAGGAGGACATTTTAATTGAAAGTCGCTACCTGGTATCTTGGGATAACTACGACAGTGCAGTGCATGTGTTGTTAAGAAGGATACATCGTTCTTAACAACGTTGTCACTCAGCATCGTATCAGTTCCATGAATATCTCGAATGAGAATGGTACTTACAGTGCGGGATAAAAATGTGAATTATTTAGAGGTGGAGGTGGTAACGAAATGAAACTTCACGCTATGTTATTTCAGTGATGGAACATCGAGTGAAATTGATGAAGAAGGCAGTGTGAGCTCCGTTATCAGTATGACTCGACATCCTCCATGGCCTGGACGCATGCAGTGATTTAGTTGGCAAGGGTGTCAAAGCCGATGTGTCGTCTCGTAAGGCACCTTTCACGTAACTGTTATAACCGGTCCTTGGTATTCTGGATACGGTCACTGGGTCAGAGTTGACATCCGAACTGATCTCTCGCATATACTGTTGGGAACAGACCTGGGCACCTTGCTGGCCACAGAAGTGTCTCAGCATCGTGTACACTGTTCATAGAGGCACGTGCCTTGTACGGACGAGCACTGTCCTGTTGAAAAATGGCACTGGATTACCAGTGAGACGCAGCTTGTCTGTGATATAATGTTGTTTGCTCATAATTCTCTTAATCACAGTCAGCTGTGATCTGAAGTCATACCCGACAGCTATCCTCATCGTGACACCAGCAGTAGCTCTGCTGAGCATCTCCAAAACACTGGTCCGCAAATCGTGGTGTAGTGGCTAGCGTTGCTATCTCTGGATCACGGGGTCCTGGGTTCGATTCCCGGCTGGGTTGAGGATTTTTCCTGCCTGGGGACTCGGTGTCTGTGTTGTCTTCATCATTCCATCATCACTCATGAAAGTGGCTTTTCAGGGCTGCGTACAGATTGGGAATGTGTACGGGTGCTGATGACGCGCAATTGAGTGCCCTACAAAGCAAACATTATCATCCAAAACACACGAAGAATGAATTCGATAGTCATCCACTGTAGTGCAGAACCACGATTTATGGCTGAACACAATGGGACGCCTATCATCATCAGTCCATGCTTCCCTCTCACGTATCAGTCCACATGCAACCGTTTGTGTTGTGGCGGTAACGGCGATGTAAGCATGGAACCGTAATTCAAATGGTTCAAATGGCTCTAAGCACTATGGGACTTGGAGGTCATCAGTCCCCTGGACTTAGAAATACTTAAACCTAACTAACCTAAGGACATCACACACATCCATGCCCGAGGCAGAATTCCGACCTGCGACCGTAGCAGCCGCGAGGTTCTGGACTGAAGCTCCTAGAACCGCTCGACCACCACGGTCGGCCTGGAACGGTAATTCCCTAGTCTCGTTTCTCCCAGTATCTACCAATAGTGCGCAGTGACGCGGAATGTTACAGGGAGTCCGTTATTTGTTCACGAATTACAGCCGCATGTGTGAATGGACTACAATGTGTCTGGTGTACATTATGGTGGTCAGACGTGATCGATCGGAACCTCGAAGAGGTCTGCCATCATGTCCCCATTCAGTCTAGCATCGGCCCACTGTCGCATCCGAATTCGTTAAAATCTGGATATTGCAGGATTCGACAAGCCCGCCAACTGGAGACCCACAATGAGACCCCTTTCACTGCCGGCTGCTGATAAAGCTGTCTCACAAGATCACGCGGCACGTCCGATTCCTTCACAGAGATCACTCTACATCTGGCGCTAATGAAGCCCTTTACATAGCCTACAACGGATGGTAACAACACTAAACACGGGCATCAGTAATGCACTCAAGTGGGCGTTTACTTGTCACAGAGAATTGGAACTCTATCTATCTATGAAATGGAATTCATAATCGAACATGTGTTCTGGGTTTTTCACTGTTTTGGTCATGAAATGCATCTGCGATAAACACGTTTTGATTTGCGACATTCCTTGTTTGTTAATGAAATTAACAAGTATACTCGCAGTTTACCTATAACAATGTGCATTATACATCTAAAAAACTGGAATGCAAATTTCAGAGCACATCCTAAGAAAAACGGCATTCTTGATGTCTGTTTGGTAGCCATCCATTATGCGGTAAACGTTTCGTCATTGGGTAGTAATCTGAAACTTCCCGGCAGATTAAAACTGTGTGCCGGACCAAAACTCGAACTCGGAGCCTTTGCGTTTCGCGGGCAAGTGCTCTACCGACTTTTTTTCCAATCCTTTGCCACGGCAGTTTTTTGTTCTCCTATGTCTTTTTTTCAATTATTTTATTTTATTTTTTTCGTGAGTTAGGTTGGAGAAACAGAAACCTTTGTTATTCACAAAACCATAGTATGTCCTTATACATTGTAAGTCCTGGAACGAACCTCGCTGCCGACCTACCATGCAGCATGAAATAACAACAAACACAAAGTGCGGCCACCTCCAGCATCCTTAAACAAAAGTATTAACATATATTACAACAAAATTCGAAGAAACATTCCATTGCTAACTCCGCAAGTGTTATTTCTTCCTGGGTCGCATACTCGCGTAGTTTTCCTTAGCTGCTAACTTTACTTGGTCGGTTTTACAACGACAGCACCGCCGCTCATCTCTGTGCACCCGGCACACCCCAAGTATATGGGGGATCCGCAAAAACCGTTCCTAAAAATTGGCATACCAGTTCTTGTACTTTCGTAGCCGTATCAGTTTTGTGTGTCCGTCTTGGAAGTATTGCTAGTAATCCAGTACGTTCAGTACGTTCAGAAGTCTGCATGGTCTCTGGCTGTTCGTGGGGGATGTCGGAATTGTGCGCCGTCGAATTGGCTCTGAGCACTGTGGGACTTAACTTCTAAGGTCATCAGTCCCCTAGAACTTAGAACTACTTAAACCTAACTAACCTAAGGACATCACACACATCCATGCCCGAGGCAGGATTCGAACCTGCGACCGTAGTGGTCGCGCGGTCCCAGACTGTAGCGCCTAGAACCGCTCGGCTACCCCGGCCGGCCGCCGTTGAATTATCGACGTCTGTCAGTGCCTTATCTGAAGGACAAGTGGCAGCGAAGAGAGGTCGTCCTGTGACTGCTGCAGGCGGTCCAGCGCAGCGTCGTCTTTACGGGGCTGGCCACGATCTACCCCTGTCTGTACGTTCCGGTACGTTTCTGTCTTGTGGCCTACGTCATCGCGTAATGCGGTGACAAAGGTCATGGGGACCACAGCTGGATGCGGTGTGAGTGGTGGATTATTTCGTGACAGCTGTTGCAAGCTTCGTTGATCACACTCAGAGCGGACGTGTCCCTCCTTCCCACACCCAGAGCATGTCCTTGGTTATCTGTCGTAGATGACAATCGCTCTATAACCAGCAACATACAAGTATGACGGAACATGTTTTCGGAGTTCTATCCGCATTTGTCTGACGCCATTGAAGAGAGGATACGTTTTGAAACTCTTCCATTTTTCAGCCACATGGGATAGGACCGCTTCGTAAGGACGCAGGGCGTCTGTCACCAATTCATCTGGCATTTCGAGTGGAAGGTCAAAGACAGAATCGTTCGTAGTCCCACGCCGGTGTGTTGAACTGTAACCGCTCGAACATTCCCGTTCTAATGACAGAAACGAAGTCCTTGCCGTTGTCGGAACAGTAGTTCGTCACATGCCTCTTTATTTATGAATTTGACACAGACCACGCTACTGACTATAGATAAGAGTATTCCAACTAGAACGTCAGCTTCGATTTTTAGCTCTTCCCGCAAATAACGTTCGGTCTCATAAGTTTCGGTCCAGCATATTCGTTAACAAAACTAAATTTCAGTGCCTATTACTCCACTCCTTTTCACGTTTGTCATACATCAGCAAAAACACACTGTGAGTGCATTAGCGTCACTAGAATAAATGACTGGGGTTAGGAGTGGGCCCTTATTCTATGACAGAGCAGATCGGTGTTCAGCTGTACACAATTTGTTTAATTTCAGACTTATTTTCAAAGATGTACATGAATTTACAAAGATTGTGACATGACAGTGTCAACACAGTTGTCAAGATAATGCATTACGTCCTGTTTAGCGGAAATAACACTGAACACAACAGTATGAAATTTAAATAGAAGTTTCTCTACAAGACTTTTCTTACTTATACACCGCGAAGTTGGCCAATATTTCGACAAATCATCCGATTCCGTTTCTAAGTTCGGTACTATTTAGGACAAGAATCAAGTCTATGGAGGATGGTTAGTTTTTGTGATAAGATGAACAAAAGATTACTCACAGTGGACGCAAGCTGGTGAACCAACAAGTTTATGTCTCTGCCAGCGGCATTTAAACTTTTAGCTGCGATTTGCTAACGGCTGAATGGCTGCTGTTGCCTTCTGAAAATCCTATAAAAAGCTAATCAAAATCTTTACTGATTTTATCAGCTCAAACCGTCCTATGTTTCTCGTTAGGTGAGAAAACATGCACTCAACCCTAGTCTGGAAAATATAGCGATATACACGAGCATAGATGGTGCAGCGTGTATACTTCAATGCCCCCTCAGTTCTCGCAAGAACAATTAACTATGTGGCTAGAATGAGATTTTCACTCTGCAGCGGAGTGTGCGCTGATATGAAACTTCCTGGCAGATTAAAACTGTGTGCCCGACCGAGACTCGAACTCGGGACCTTTGCCTTTCGCGGGCAAGTGCTCTACCAACTGAGCTACCGAAGCACGACTCACGCCCGGCACTCACAGCTTTACTTCTGCCAGTACCTCGTCTCCTACCTTCCAAACTACGTGGCTGTTTCGTTTCCCTGATCTCCTAGCTCAACGATTCTTCAGCTAATTTCTAGCTGAATGTTAGCCTAAGTGAACGCAGTGTTCACATAAAATTCCTCTTTTGGTGTCGTACAGAGTGTGATGTGCCCTGTTCTACGCTTGACACTGGTTCAGAGGAGAGTCCCCAAAGTTTTCAGTCTTGTGTCTTTCGTAGCAAACTGTCCGTCACCTGTGTCCTTTCGTGCTTAACGTCATGACCTTTTCAAACCAATGGGAGTGTTCCTTTCATCTTGTGGAAACTATCTCTGCCAATAGCAAAGGGTCTACCTTTAAACTGCATCGAAATATCGCCCGTTCCTACTCGTTCCGAGTTTATTTGAGCCAGTCGGACATTTTGTGCCCACTCCTGACGCCCTAGAGCTACACGCATACATCATGAGTGTACCACGAACATTTCATGTGATCAACTGCATCGCTGGTCTGTTTGTATCCATCTGGATATTCCCGAGCACAGTTTTCTAAAGAACTTCTCTGTAGCAAGCAGCGCTGCACTGCTACCTGCACCCATCGATGTATCGCCATGGGTCACCAACCCCTTTTAGAAGCGTTCAGTTGTACTCGGACCGTGATAGTGCAACTCGTGTCTGCCCCCAAATTAAAACGTTTCTTCCAGCAGCTTTTTTCACCTTTTACTCATTGACATGCAGGATTTGGGTTCGGTATGTTAATACCATCGAATTGAGTGCCACCCCTTTGCATTACATACTTTAAGAGACAAATCTGCTCGTTATCGCTGAAGTATGTCAGGTGACATATTCATCTACTTGTTACGACGTATAAAATCTCATGTTAACAGAGTTTCTTCCCTGTACAAATTGGTATATATTCATGCAAAACAACAAGCTGTAACACTGCATAATACAGTAGAATTTTAGGACCAGAAAATCTATTGAACTGATAGTTTCACATTCTGTACTGATATGGAAAATCATGAATACATAACATTACACTATAATGTTTACTACAAAACTTTATATTGTGTATTAATCTGATTAAAATCGGGCATAGGTTACCCTAGAAATTGCACTTTCGTGCCACACACAAAATGTCAATTTTGATAAAGATAAAACACTGATGAATTTTGACTTTTATGTTGACTGTAACTTTTGCTGGTCAAACCAATTTAGAACACTTCAGAGTTCAAATGAATGAGGGGGGACCAAGATTTCCATTATATAAGTTACTACTCTTTTCATCTTATTTACTGCTCATTTAAATGCCTTTAAACCTGTCTCGAAACAATAAACTTCATTACTACGTCAATACTAAAGTTATCTTTCGACTTCGTTAGACCTTCGCTATTCATTTACTGGTTCATTAACAAAAAATTTCTTTAATCGCCATTCTAATATAGCTAGTTCTGCAAATAATTATTATTAACACAATTTTTAATTTTCATTTCGGGACACTCGGATTGCACAACGTTTGGAAAGGAACCTGTCTAGGTTGGTTGTGAGGATAATTAAATTATGGAAAAGTTCTGGCAAAATTTAGGTTATTATTGCACCAAACAAACACAGTTCACTCTCTGATCCACAGGAATACAGTACTAAAAGTTTCAACCTGCTAGTATCAATGCGGCGGTTGGCAGGCGGCGACATGGCGAGGCACAGACCACACATATAACCACAGCTATGGCTCTTGATGTATCGGCACTTTAATTCTCCTTAGCGTCGCAATACTTCTCCATTTAGTGTCTATGGAATTTTGCCATGCTGTGTGGGCGTTGGAACAGCATACCCGAGACTCAGTGAAGCTATGTCTCCCAGGAGAGCCTCCTCGCTCCAGAAGGTGTTGCTCAAACCAGTGCCAGACCCCAACTACTGCTGAGCCCGTTGTGCCGTGCAGTGCCCGCGCGCATTTTCCCGCGCTCGCCTGCCATCCACCTTTTATCGCTCTCTGACAGACCGGGTATTCACCCGAAGTTTTGCATTCTACATATCCTAACACATTGCCTACGCATGGACCAGACGCACAATTTTAAATATCTTACAACAGTTTCAACATTTGTTACATTTCAATTCTATTACAATATTACTTGACATTTGACATAAACATTAATATTCACATCGAAACGTATTTACAGTTCTTTTAACACAATGGCCTGAAACAACAAAAAAATGAAACCAGAACATCAATTACATAAGTTTATCGTAAAATCAAATGAAAAGAATTGCTTTTATGTACAATAGTACAGAGTCGGTGTTGTTAGAATACAAGTCATGATTCATTCTACGTTTTACCACGGCACGCCACTAATGGCTTAATGTAAACACATGTGTGGCAGGGATGTAAACACCATCCGAACCACTGTGCCGCTGAAGGCTGGCTGAGCTACCTAAGCTCGACTTACGAACCATCGTCACACTTTAACCCTCCAGTACCTCGTCTCCTACCTAGCTTCACTGACGCTCTCCTACGAAACTAGCAGAACTAGCAGCACTCCTAGAAGAAAAGATATTTCAGTGACATTGATTTTCCACAGCTGGGGGATGTTTCCAGAATGTAAAGATCCCGAGTTCGAGTCTCGACCCGGCACACAGTTTTAATCTACCAGGAAGTTTCATATCAGCGCACACTCAGCTGCGGAGTAAAAATTTCCTTCTGGTAGTATTCTGTTACTTTGTGCTTATGCAGTTTATCTGACGTCAAAGGAGAGATTCTGTTTCTACCTGCATGTATTCAGTCTACTCATCATGCGGTTCGTTCTGAAGGAATTTCTTGTTTATGTGTACTACAAGGTTCCATTCACCAGCAGTCCAGTTGTTAGTTTCTTTTAAGTTTTTACAAAAAGAAAGTACCCCTATCTTTGTAACAGGTTTGTGTTTTATTTGCTTGTTACGTTGCTGAGTCCCTCGTCTACATTGAAAATTGTGTCATGCAAGCTAACGAAATTGTCTAGCTGGTTAGTTATCGTCCTATAATTGAAAAAACTCTTGGCCATCATATCCTTAACAGTTTGTCTCCCTTATAGCCCAGTTTTTATGTGCACCATTCATTCATGATTTATCAATGAGTCTTATTCTTGTTCTCTGTCTATACACCCTTACCATCACGACAGACTTACGGTAACTTAACGATTGACTGTGTTATATAAACAGCTACTAGCTTTTAATCTAAAGACCTTTTTTTCATTACATTTTAATTTTTGATGCCATTACTGGTTTGAACTTTCATTCATCTTCAAATGGCTGCATTAGAAGAGAAATTGCTAGTCAGACGATGGTTGTTTTGTTTACCTTGGTGTCAGTGAACGTTTCTTTATAGCTTCAAAGACCTCATTTTGTTGTTGTTTCCTGTGCACCATGCAGTACTATAACTGTAAATGTGTCCCAGTGTTATAAACACTTCAACAAGATCACAAACTAAAAATAAATCACTATCAGTACTTTTTCAACAAACAAACTGATTTCACGTACACTCCACACATATTACATCTGCTTCGTGTGCAGGGTGCTTCAAAATGATTTGTTCGATTTCATAGTTGTACATTCTACATCAATTTAGAGAGACATTTAGGATGAATTTCAACTTACTTTTAAGACTACAAAACTTTCTTTTTCAGAAGAACCATTCGATTGCAAGGATATGTCTGTTACATACAAACACGTTCCGACTTTGGAATACTTTCTACACTTACATTTTGGGTCCAAGTTTTAGATACTTTCTTGCTCCATGGACAGTTTTGAACTTTAGTAGGTTATTGAGAGAAAACTTCATGAGGGAATAAATACACTGTGAAGCAGTAGTCTGATGGCCTATGTCCTAGAGCTGGTGTCTTCTAGATGTTTGTGAGTGTGCACGATGTATTTTTCTTATAGTCCATTTTTCAGCAGGGAAGAAAAAAATTTTTGAAAATTTGTGGTAATGTCTTATGGGACCAAACTGCTGAGGTCGTCGGTCCCTAAGCTTACACACTACTTAACCGAACTTAAACTAACTTACACTAAGGACGCACTCACACCCATGCCCGAGGGAGGATTCGAACCTCCGACAGGGGGAGCCGCGCGGACCGTGCAAGGCACCCCGGACCGCGCAGCTACCCCACGCGACTCAGCAGTGAAGACCTTATGTTAACCGATTCTACCGTCGATTCTTGATAGAGCAACTTAATTAGAAATGAAAATTGTGTATGTTCTATGCGATGTGGGAAAATACATTTTTTTATTTATTTTCGTTTCTAACAGCGAAGACTTTCTTAGTTAAAGATGAGTTGTCCCAGAACGCTATTCCATAAGAGATTATTGAATGGAAATACATAAAATATATCAACTTACAGATTTGTCTCTACGCAATATCTGCAATAATTCGAAGTGTAAATGTGACTGAAAGAAGTTCTTTTTGGAATTTCAAAATGTGTCTTTTTTCGATTTAAATTTTAGATGTCTACATTAATTAAATTTTACACCGAAAAAGGAAGTCTTGAAGTTCCTGCCCACGTTATTACTTCTTCATCGTGTCCCACGTATACGATTGGTGTAGTGCCCTAGTCGTGCAAACAGTCTGTTTTGAATCTAAATTGAGGTCATTTGCAGAAAGCCCCCCTTTGCTACTTTTAAGAACGTTCTTTACCATATATTCTATTGCTGTAAGTATAATCAAATTACAATACTAATGCCATCTCCATAAAGAATTAATAATGCTTGTTGTATATAGATGGAAGGTTATTTACATATCCGACTGAGACCTGGTGACAATTGTAATAAATTTCCTTGAAATTTCAGTAATTTTTGAAGAAATTCAGTAGTCTCCATTCCAATGGGTTCCGGATGTTTGTGGCGCATAAGTAACCATAGGAAAGAAACTGAAGAATTTTTAAGAAAATTAGCTTATCAAAATACAGTCTTATGAGGCTAATGTCACTTCTATCATACACTGATACTGAATTTAAAAAGAAGGACAAACATGAAAATTTTATTTCTGATGATACTCAGAGAAACATTTGTTCCGTGATGTTAGACAGTGCAAGGCTGAACAGCCTTAGGACTTTTTTTCTTCGTGCAGCCAGTGACCGTACATCCATTGCTAGTTTCCAACTCTTTCATTTCTGGCAAATGGGCTACGGTAAGTAAGCTTGATAGTGAAGGCAATAGTCCTCGCCTTTCAGAAGTTCTTGCCTTGGCCACGTAACAAATGCTTTGCAATCGTTAGTTTGAAATCATTATACTGAAAGATACCATTCTTTGCCTCATAATTCTAAATTCTATCATTCGTGTACTAAGTACAGCATCTGCCATTCCCAGATTTTTTGTTATTTCCTAGATGTATTCCGACCTCTGTCTCCCTCTACAGTTGTACCCTCTACTGCTCCCTGTAGTATCATGAAGTTATTCCCTGATGTCTTAACAGATGTCCCACCATCCTGTCCCTTCGTCTTGTGAGTGTTTTCCGTACACTCCTTCTCTAACCGATCCTGCGGAGAACCTCCTCATTTTTCACCTTATCAGTCCAAACGTATATACTCATAAATTTCTTACTCAATTTAAGGGCTATGTTTGATACTAGTAGATTTATCTTGGCCAGGAACGGCCCTTTTAGCCAGTACTGCTCTGCTGTTTATGTACTCCTTGCTTCCTCTGTCTTCGGTTATTTTACTGATTAGGTAGCACAATTCCTTAACTTCATCTACTTCGTCATTACCAATCGCTGTTCTCATTTCTGCCACTTATCATTACTTTCGCCTTTCTTCGGTTTCCTCTCAGTCCATATTTGTACTCATTAGATTGTTCATTCCATTCAGCACTTTCAGAGAGGATAGTAATGTCAACACCGAATCTCATCACTGATATCCTTTCACCCTCAATTTTAACTCCAATCTTAAACCGTTCTTTTATTTCCGCCATTGCGTCTTTCCTACTAGGTCTTCCATTCATATTGTTCCTTCTGGTTGTTGTACATATTGTATATTACCCGTCTTTCTCTATAGCTTAGCCCTATTTTTCTTGTAAGATTTGGCAATGTCATTCCTTTTCCCAGGTCGAAAAAACCTATGAACATCTCTCGATTTTTCTTAGTCTTGCCTCCACTATCAACCACGTCAGAACTGCTTCTCTGGTGCCTTTACCTTTCCTGAAGCTAAACTGATCGTCATGTAAGACAGTCTAAATTTCCTTTTCCATTTTTCTGTATATTATTCTTGTAAGTAACTTGGATGCATGAGCTGTTATGTTAGGCTGATTGTGCGATAATTCCCGCACTTGTCGCCTCTTGCAGTCTTCGGAACTGTGTGGATGATGTTACTCCGAAAGGCCGGCCGCGGTGGTCTAGTGGTTCTAGGCGCGCAGTCCGGAACCGCGGGACTGCTACGGTCGCAGGTTCGAGTCCTGCCTCGGGCATGGATGTGTGTGATGTCTTTAGGTTAGTTAGGTTTGAGTAGTTCTAAGTTCTAGGGGACTGATGACCACAGAAGTTGAGTCCCATAGTGCTCAGAGCCATTTGAACCATTTTACTCCGAAAGTCAGATGGTATAGCGCCAGACTCATAAATTCTCCGCTCAAATGTAAATAGTTGTTATCACTTCCCCCGACGATTTTAGAAAATCTGAGAGAATATTACCTATTCCGATTGCCTTTTTTGAATTTAAGTCTCCCAAAGCTATTTCAAATTCACATTCTAAAACTGGCTCCCCTAATTTTCCTCTATCGACTCCTGGTTCCTCCTATATTATATCAGACAAGTATTCCCCCTCATAGAAGCCTTCAATGTTCTCTTACTACCGAACTCCCTTCTCCTCTGCCTTTAACTGTGGAATTCCCATTGCACTCTTAATGTTACTACCCCTGTTTTTAATTTCACTCAAGCTTGCTTTAACTCTTCTGTCCTTCATACATTCATTCTTTTTCGATTTCTTCACATTTTTCATTCAGCCATTTCGCCGTAGCTTCCCTGCACTTCCCATTTATTTAATCCCTAAGTAACTTCTATTTCTATTCTCCTGAACTTCCCTGAATATTTCTTCACATCCTTCTTTAATCGATAAAGTGAAACATTTCTCCTGTTATCCATGGCTTCTTCACAGTTACCTTCTTTGTACCGATGTTTTCCTTTCCAAATTCTGTGGTTTCCTCTTCAACTCCACTGCCTACGGAGTTCCTTGTTGCTGTATCTATAGTCTTAGATAACTTCAAGCGTATCTCACCATTCCTTAGTGTTGTGTTGGCAGAAGAGCCAACACCGTGTTACGAGAGAAGGCCGAAATGCACGCGTTTTAGCTCACGCAGGCTGGCGTGAGGAGGGAAGAACTATACTGACGTGAGGTCTGGAACATGACAAGGAATTAGATTCAGAAAGCGGACGTAATTAGTTTGATACTTAACTTTAATCCATTAATGATGAACGTCGCTCTTGACGGTACATGATTCACAATATTATCTGTTCAGAATACATTCGTAGTAACTAAATATGGCGCCTTGCTAGGTCGTAGCATATGACGTAGCTGAAGGCTATGCTAAACTGTCTTCTCTGCAAATGAGAGCGTATGTAGTCAGTGAACCATCGCTACCAAAGTCGGCTGTACAACTGGGGCGAGTGCTAGAGAGTCTCTCTAGACTAGACCTGCCGTGTGGCGGCGCTCGGTCTGCAGTCACTGATAGTGGTGACACGCGGGTGCGACGTATACTAACGGACCGCGGCCGATTTAAAGGCTACCACCTAGCAAGTGTGGTGTCTGGCGGTGACACCACAGTTAGCACTTTCATATCCCACTTTTTTGCGTATTGGATCTTCCTGACTAGTCTCTTAAAGTTCAGTCTGTTCTTCTTAACTACTAACTTGTGATATGAGTCTGTATCTACTCCTCGGTATGCCTTAAAATCTAGTATCTTATTGCGGAATTATTGGTCTTCTGACTGGGTTGATGCGGCCTGCCACGAATTCCTCTCCTGTGCCAATATCTTCATCTCAGAGTAGCACTTACAACTTACGCCCTCAATTATTTGCTCGATGTATTCCAATCTCTGTCTTCCTTTACAGTTCTTGCCCTCTATAGCTCCCTCTAATGTAATGGAAGTTTTCCGCGATATCTTAACAGATGTCCTATCATCCTATCCCTTCTCCTTGTCAGCGTTCTCAAGTATTCCTTTCCTCTCCGATTCTCCGATTCTGCACAGAACCTCCTCGTTCCTCACCTTATCAGCCCATTTAATTTTCAATATTGGTCTGTAGTACCACTTATCAATTGCTTCGATTCTCTTCTGTTCCGGTTTTCCCACGGTACACGCTCTGCTCCAATTACGGCCTATTTTTGATACTAATAGACTTATCTTAACCAGGAATGACCTTTTTGCCAGTGCTGGTATGCTTTTGATGTCTTCCTTTCCTCCTTGCTCCGTCCGTCGCTGGGTGTTTTGCTGCCTAGGTAGCTTCATCTACTTGGTGACCATCAATCCTCATTTTAAGTTGATGGCCCTTCTCATTACTTCCCGCTTTGTTCGATTTACTCTCAGTGCATATTCTGTACTAATTCCATTCAACACATCCTGTAATTCTTCTTTCCTCTCACTCTCAGTCAGGATAGCAACGTCATTAGCGAATTTCATCATTGATATTGAAAGAAGTCTACTGGGGTACGTTTGTATGTGGCAGCCGAATATTGTAATGATACTAATGTAAATCAAAATGAAACTCTTATATTACCAACGATATATGCCTCTGATGGGCTCTACAAAGTGGACCGCTGACTGTGCACGACCGCAGAGCCAAAGATACTGCTTCTCGTCTGAGATTGTAGGGTTGGAGTTGGTTGGTTGGATGGTTTGTGGTATTGAAGGGACCAGACCAGAAGGGCCATCGGTCCCAGGGTTGGAGTAAGAGAGCGCTTGGCGCACAATAGTGGGTAGCTGTCTGTGGGCGAAAGAGGATGGAGTGGGCAGTTATTGTGGTGTGCTCTGTGAAGCGACCAAATGTCAAATTAAAATGTGGGAACTACGAGTACATGTATTATTGGAATTATGAATGTGAAAGCAGAAACCTTCTCGCAAGCAAGGTAAAAATGTTAAATATTTATGACTTTCGTTTACCCAGCGCGTTAGTGTAGATGAGTTGGCTGATAATTAGCAATTGTTGAGTAACTCCAAAAGTACGCAATTAAATTTGATGTAAAGGCTAGTTAGAAATTTCCCTTTTGTAATGTTACTAAGATTTATCAACACAGGTATACACAGTTTGATGATTTGTCTTTGCACCTTTTTAGTGAGATTAGATAATAGTTGCTGTAAAAATATTATTGTTTGTGACTCAGTTAGTAAAAAGGATATAATTTTTCTGTGTAATGTAATTTCAGTTGTCAGATGTTTTGGAAAGTCAAACTTAACTTCAAATACAATTTCACCATTGAAAAGGTCAGTGTTAGTGATTCACCCAGATCAGTACCGCGTCCCTGTCCAGGTCATATGTCTTTCAAAGATAATGAATTTTTCGTAAATATTTTCATTTATCAGCCAAAAGAATTTAATGTACGGCCAGCATTGCACACCGCTGAGTCTGTAGCTAGTATATTTTATTCTTCTTCATGAGAGACCAGCATATATCGCGATCCACCGTTGATGCTTTAGCGGCAAGACAATTTTATTTATTTGTTGTGTTTCCAAAGCCTTCTGCATCCTCATACCGTTGATTATTGTTGGTTATTCAGCCTTTAAAGGCACTTTCCCATCCCAAGGGTAGGAGAGTGCACTGAACCTCTGTCCATTCCTCCACTTTCTTTGACAAAGCCGAATGAGGGTGACTTCTCATGTGGGAAGTCTTCGGCCGTCATTGCTGATGACTTTTATTCAATATTTAACCGGTAGCGAGGTTCGAACCCGGGACTGAGGACGTTTTTATTACTATCAAAGACGCTATCCCGGATCCAAGCAGTCAAATATAATTTACACAGTCCACTTCACTGAGATGACGCTGAAAAAGAACAACGTCGAGCTGCACTACATCGCATAACAGGTCCACCTTGCCCTTCTCTTCGTCATTGACATCAAAATCTGAAATGGCTCCATTCAGAAGTGGATCTAAAATTTGTTTTGAACCAAACTTTGATCTGTATCCTTTAAGAAGATTACTGGATTTATGAAGTAAGTACTTTAATTACAAAAAAATGACGATAATGTGTCAGATAATGTCACCAGCAACAATCACAAGAAAAGATAATCACCACTGATTCTTAGGAACCAGTGTCCGAAAATGTGGCACGAAGTCTTTGCGTCCATTAAGTCGACAGTACTATATTATAAAGATAATGAAAGAAACGTGCAGTACTACCAAAACTTATTGTACAGGGAAGCCATACAAACGACGCTCATAGGTACTGTCTACAATAGGTACATATTTTCATGAAATACGCGGTAATGAAGGAATACTCATCTGCCATGGTAACACCTGGGAAACAGAACTGATAATTGGCGCCAAGTGATCCTAGTGACGGTTTCTCGTCATACGTTTGCACCACACTCTCCACTGAAATGGACCACAGATCTTACGGCGGAAAATGCAGAATCTCTGATAGCAGAACAGAGAACCCTGTGTCCGTTATAAGGGCCATCAGCTCTCACGAGGTTATATGAGGAAAATGGTGGAAACTCGTCCGCCCCCCCCCCCCCCCAAAAAAAAAGTGGTCAGCGCGACAGAATGCCAATCCTAAGGACCCGAGTTCGATTCCCGGCAGCGTCGGAGATTTTCTCCGCTCAGGGACTGGGTGTTGTGTTGTCTTACTAATCTGCATTTCATCCCCATCAACGCGCAAGTCGCCAAAGTGGTGTCAAATCGAAAGACTTGCACCCGGCCGGCCGAAGTGGCCGTGCGGTTAAAGGCGCTGCAGTCTGGAACCGCAAGACCGCTACGGTCGCAGGTTCGAATCCTGCCTCGGGCATGGATGTTTGTGATGTCATTAGGTTAGTTAGGTTTAACTAGTTCTAAGTTCTAGGGGACTAATGACCTCAGCAGTTGAGTCCCATAGTGCTCAGAGCCATTTTTTGACTTGCACCCGGTGAACGGTCTACTCGACGGGAGATCCTAGCCACACGTCATTTACATATTTAGTGGAAACTCGAAAGTTATTTCTTCCCATTCACAAGACTATACTTTACTTACACCGAGTGACTCATTCAGTGCAAGTTTGAGCATTCTCTTGGTCAATATGGCACTATCCGTTAGTTGTCTATGCCATCAATTCCTTAAAACCACAGTTTAATGAGGAAATTGTTAAGATTCACAGTTATTATTTTTCTTCCATAAATGTTAAATTTTGCCCTTGGCTAGGCGCGCGGCAAACTTACAGGAGATTATATATATATATATATATATATATATATATATATATGTATATATATATATGGAGACTTTCACAAACCCAACAGACGAAGGAAATCACATTACCTTGGAGGCCAATGGTAGTATGCGAGATCCGTACTGTAGGAAACACAGTGTCATACTATCGGCGAAAATGAGTTGTAACTGAATTACACATGTTGAAACAGGGAAAGTAAAACGCCTATTGTTGCTGTATCACCGCCATTCGACTCGAAGCACATTGGGTTACGAACGAGCGATCGAGCTAGCGGCACATACCGCCAACTTACGGTTAATGACAAGGTAAATTTTTAGTTTCGGCGTGTAAGTTAAACTATATCTGATGTTTCTAGTAGAAGATACAGGTTAACATAGCCTTGTGAAATGGATTAAACTCTTTTGAAACATTTTGTGTAACGGGTATCTCTGCCTATAGCAAAAGTCAGTGTTATATTCATGTACGATGTTCCACATGTCTAATATAAATTCCCCTGGAAACAAAACACGCAAAATTCTAACTAAACTCATTCATCGCCGACGTTGCTAGGAGCTCTGTTAAAGGACACACCTTTCCGACATTCTTCGTGGAAGAATTTACGTAACCAATGTTAATTCCTCGAAGCCTGTTTGGAACTAGTCCTAACACAAATTTCCTCACCATCCGACACTATTCCGTTACTTTGTCTCTCTACCGACATGACGTCAGATCTCGCATTCACATTCTTTTCATAATGACGGGCCACGCTCGCTTCTACGTGGAACGTAACCATTGTCCGACTGCTGTCTCATTATCTCGCTGCAGCTACCGTGCGCTGAAATTTCAGCGGACGCTCGGCATTAGGTAGTCACGTCTCATCAACACGCAGTCATCTGCAGCGCGTTCCCATACTGCATCAGATGAGTGTTGATAATTAACAACGAAATGCTTAACGAACCCTGCCTCGCATAGAGACCGAAGTCTGACAGAACATCTGTTCTCTTAATTAACATGTCTGATTCCGTTCACAGCTATTTCATGTGATCGCAACAAGTTCTACTCTGCACCTGTGTCCAGTACTAAAAAAAAAAAAAGAAGCAAGCGTAACTACGTCCAAATCTGCATCTACATGATTGCTTTCCAATTCACAGCAAAGTGCCTCGTAGAGGGGGAGGGGAGGGTTCAACGAACTACCTTAAAGTTATTTATCTTTTGAAGAAATGTATCTCTGAGCAATCAGTTGTACAAATGCACCTTTATTCTCAACCAGTTTCGGTTAAATAACCATCTTCCCAGGGGGAATATAAAATATAGAAACAGAAAAGACATATGTAGTATACACAAGTTGTAGGGCATGGCCGATGCGGCCCCACTCTGCATTGTTGCTAATTTTTTTCAAGACGGCGAATCCAAGATGGGGGCGATAGATGTCGCCATGTCGCAATGATGTCTGGCGGAAGTTCAAATTTTGGCGGGCAAATAGGCCAACTGGGCTACCGCCACTAACCTAACCCCATCCCCTACCATCCCTCTCCCACCCATCCCCCAAGAAAATGGCGGGAAGTTCAAATTTTGGCGGGAAAAAGGTCACTTGGGCTACCTCCACTAACCTAAGAAAATGGCGGGAAAATTTTGGCGCGAAAAAAGGTCATTTGGGCTAGCTCCACTAACCTAACTCTTTGGAACACCACCTTTTCCTTGGAATTGGCGGGGGAAGAACTCAGCCTGTGCTGGGATGCTGGATAGGATGGAAGTAAGTCTTCATTTTGCATGCAGTGTTTATTTAAGTACTTTGAGTTGTCATAGGCGGTAGCTCCATCCAGCGTCTTCACCACGAGATCTGGAGTCCAACTGAGCTATGCTCCATTCACCTTAAGAATAAACCTGATGAAAACAACAGAGCCGCGCGGGATTAGCCGAGCGCTGAAAGGCGCTGCAGTCATGGACTGTGCGGCTGGTACCGGTGGAGGTTCGAGTCCTCCCTTGGGCATGGGTGTGTGTGTCTGTCCTTAGGATAATTTAGGTTAAGTAGTGTGTAAGCTTAGGGACTGATGACCTTAGCAGTTAAGTCCCATAAGATTTCACACACATTTGAACAAAGCAACACAAATGCGATGATTGGTCATAAGCTGTAGCACATTTACACTGGTGTTAGCTGTTGGAAGTAGCTCCTGCTTATGTATTAGATATATTATTACTAAGTTACGTTAAATGAAACTTTAGTATATTCAAAGGTATTAACAGCCATCAACGTTTTCTCAATCACGCTCTGGCTGTGTAGTTTTTATTTCAAAAATCGTGTACAGTCACAGCCTCTGCACTGCTGTGCTCTGACTGTCGCGCTTTTAATATGCAGTAAGAAAATGCTTGAAGCTGCTTTCTGATTTTTCATTACACATGCATGTGGCACACTGTTAAAAAGTGCTAATAAATAGGCTTTTCTTACTGTTATTCATAAGATTAAAGAAATAATCAACTTTGAAAATTTCAAAGGAAATGTATTAGATAGAGTTGAGACACAAATACGCATTATAAGTGTAGCCGAATCGGTAGCTTAGTAGATTGCTAACATAGTACTGTTCGTGGTTCGCTGGGTCAAGTCTCACTTCACACACTTTCTTCTTGTTCGATTTGATATACCTGTATCTTGTAATTGTAAAATTAATCATCGTTTTTATGAATAATGCACATCTCCTTGTTTCTAATTGCGTATTGCACGCGAAATTCGTGTTTTCGTTGAAATATAATGATTATCCATAATTTATGAAATGCTTTTAGTAAAGGTTGCTTAAATTAAGGAAACAAAACAATATATATTTTAAGGCAAAAATCAAATACCAAATACTCTTTACATGGACTGTGTGTATTGTTTTATACCACAGATGTGGATAAGTTACATAGAAATATGAAAAACAATCATTTTGACAGCATCCAGCACAACATACAAATACTGCATTTTTACATTTGCCACTGTACCATTACAGTATGAACCCAACAGAACTGATCTGAGTCAAGTTAAGACGTTCGAATCAAAAAATAACAATACTATCAAGCTGCCAGATGTGCTGGTACTAACGGACGCAGCTTTTTCGCATGTCACAACCGAACTCTGGTGGGATATAAAGGAAAGAGGAGAAAATGCGGCGCCTGGGTGGCTTTGTGGACTCTGTTGTTGATCGACTCGTTATCAACATAGCAGATGACAGTTCCAGAACTGAGACGTATTTCTCGGATTCAAATAATGAAGGAACTAAGAGATTACCAGACAACTGACAGTAATTATTACCTTCAGTGGCTTCAGTATGCAACAGTATGGTGAAATCCCTGCAGAATGCTTTTGCATCACACAGAGCTCGCTCAGAAAAATCTCATAGAAAGTTTGAAGTGGGACACTCTTGCAGATAGATGGCGCGCTAAACGGAAGGGCCTCCTCAGTAAATTCCGAAATCCGATCTTCACCGTGGATGTAGAGCATATATTATTACCACCAACTTTCAAATCGCGCAATGATCACCATTCAAAGATAAGGGAAATAAGAGCTCGTACTGAGGCATTCAGACAGTCGTTTTTCCCTCATGCGAGCTGCAAGTGGAACAGAGGGGTAGGGGGGGGGGGGGGGGAATTATTGGCGCGAATTGTGCCCTCCGCCACGCATCGCTTTGTGGCTAGCGGAGTATATATGTAGATGTAGATTCAGATGTAGAAAAATTACCCTGCGTTTAAGACAGCATTTTCAGGACTCTTGTTTGTAATTAGAATATTTGGTGAAAATGAGAGCATTTTATGTGTTCCATCTGGCCACCTAAGAAGCGTGCAGTATTGCTGAAGTTTTAGCGAATATTATTTCGTTCCTTTTAAAAAGTAAATGACTTTTGAAGCTGTATTATTTCTTGGCTTGTCTCTTTTTTACGTCTGAACTATAACTGCTCACATCATTGCAGGTTAATTGGACCACTGGTTGGCCAGTGTTGTCCAAGTTCAAGGCGCTGGTGAAGCTGTTGTCCCGCATTGTCGCACAGTACATGTGTGTGTAACACAGCATCAAAGGTGTCCTTATCATCGTACTTGACTGTACTGGCCACAGCTTGGCTTCTGCTCTAGGTGAAACGAAATCCAATGAGATTCAAGCAAGTGCAGAAGAATACATGGGGTAATGTTTGCATCAGGTTTATTCTTATGATGAACGCAGTATAGTACACAGTACTGCAACCAGAGGGCGCTGTTGTCATATGGCGGTGTGGTGAAAAATGCCAGGAAAAGGACTCAGTCTGTATCCAACTGTTGGAGAGAAGGAGTGCACTCTTCTTTAGTTTTTCAGTGAGACGTTGGAATAATTTATTTAGGGATGGATTTCACATAGAACATATATTATGCTGTTGCAAAACATTCGCCTTGGAGTGACTGAGGTCACAGTAAATAGCATACAGACCTGTAAATCACGGAAATAATGCTGTACACTGATGTGCAGACACGAAAAAAATTCGTAAATTTTCAAAATAGTGCATCTATAAGGCTCTGCAAACTAGCTCACTAATTGTAAACTGTGGAAATAATGCATTTCACAGCCGTCAGACGTAAAACTACTCAAAAATTACCAAAATAATGCAGTACACCGATGTACAGACACGCAAACAGCTCGTAAATTGTCTAAATAATGCTTGTAAAATGCTCTGTAAACACACTCATTTATGCATGAAAAGGGAGTCCCTATACTTTCAACTACTTAGTATTAAATATGTTTCAAGGTCATCTGACTACCCACTTTCCACAACCGAAATACATCCCATGGATCATCATATATAGGAAATGTCGGGATTTCTGGTAGATTAGCAAATAAGTCAAGCCAATATTCTAGTACAAAATCATTATTAACTTTTGTATTTGCATAGGGAAAACAACTCTTTCCTTATTTTTGTTAGATGTGGTTTTAATAATGTCCAATTTCATTCTTAACTTATAACTTAAATCCCCATCTGAATCATCTATTTCTTTCTCCAGACAGTAATCTGACAAACACAGAGAATGTGTGTTTTCGAACTCCAGTATTATCTCATTTTTTCCTGTAAACTACCTCTCTTATTGCTTTAATAGTTAGTTCCGTTCCTTTTGGCAGTTTTTCTAGATTTTAGCAATCGGGGATTTTAATTTTTCCTCTTATTTCCTGCATGACACTGTTTTTATAACATTCCACATCCTCCTGGGTGTGTACTGCCAGTTCTTCGGCTGCACATTCTTGCTGAATTTCGGTATAGAACTTTGGGTTTACAACTATTGCAAACGAATTGCCGTTGGTTTTAAGCTCTGAAAACGGTTCTTCTGTTGCTAAGTGTATGATATCATGCCCAACACATTTCGATTTAATGTATCCCTCTTTTTTAAGCGGATCCAAGGAGGAATAGAGTATGATAAACAGATTTTTCGTGTGTCCTTTAACATAGTAAACATGTTCCAGTCCGTCGTTTTCGGCCAGTACTCCAACACATAGCCAGTTACCACTGCTTACAGTAAATGTTATTACCTTGTGTCCCCAAGTCGTAGCCAGATTTCTCCATGTACTGTGTTTAAATTCATACGTAAACATCCGCAATAGCCACTTCCTTTTCCATTTGCAGCTTATATTCGTCCTTTATAGCAGTTGTCTTCTCTGTATACTCTAATTTTCTTTTCTTTAATTCAATGTCTTCCATTTCCAGTTCCCTTTTTCGTGCACGTAACACATTAACTGTACTTAAAGATGTAATTTCTTTAATAGGAAATGGTTTACGTCAGTGTAATACATTTACCCTTTCTCTTATGACTTGTGGAATAACGTTGCTCGTGTCAACTAATCTCAGGTCTGCAATATCTATATCGGACAGTATTGTGGAGAACAATGAGAAAAGTAAGTTTCTCCTGCTTTAACATAATACTTCTGTATAATACTTATATTGACTTTATTGGGGTCAGAATTAAGAATCTCCACGTAGTTTATTGGTAGATAATTGAAACTGTGTGCAGACAGAACATAGCTGATACCCTTTTCTCAGTCTGGAGTATCTGGAAGACTTACTTGTACACCTGTCAATTTTCGGGTATTCTTATTACCCCAGCACACAAACTGCAGAACTTTATTAAACACAAAACTACAGTTATTCTGTATGTCATCCGTTAATTCACGCCTCATGGAAGCAAGAGGCACAGGGTAAAGTGGAGCACATTGTACAAGCAAACACTGTTTATTGGATTCTAATACACGTAAACACTCGTGCACAGGGTCGAATACACGATCCATTCTGTAGCTGTATATTGTAGTCTCCAGCCTGGTAATGCCATTTTGCTTAGCCAAGGAAGTTTCTCGTAGTCGCATGTCTGGACACTTTATAAAATCTATAATGTGGTTACCAATATCTTTGTTCAGTCCTGGACTTGTGATCTGACATATAAATTCGTTATGTATCTTTACTGTTGGAGCTTAACCACGTTAGACAGTCTATTCCAACTGTCTTATCGTTACTCGCAATCACATTGCTGTTTCTCTGGTGATCTCCTTCCATGCAGAAGTCCTGGGTTGATATTAAGTAGTCTCACATCTCCATTTTGATAAAAATTCCGGCGAAATCTGGCGTTACGCTCAAATCCAAAATGTAATAGTTGTTTACACGTAGCTGCTGCAGTATTTCAGGCAGCCCTTCCATTAGAACATCCAATATTAAAGTCAGATAATTCCACTTTATATGGTGTAACCACAAGATTTTTACATTTCTTCAAAATAGTTTACAGTGCATCCGTGCCGAGTTTTTCCCGCATCCCTCTTGCTGTCACACTGTCGTTCCTGTGTAGGAGAAAAGGCAGCTTCGCCTAGACACCATTCTGGAGAATGTACTACGTAGATAAGAGTTAAATGAAACACACATCTCCTTCATTAACACTACAGACCATCCTCTTTCTAGTCGTTCTTGGCAGTCCACTCGAACACAGATTTTAATAACCATAATGTTATCGCAAAACGATTCTGTAACAGGTGTAAGCACATTTACATTCTTCTCGCTAAGTGGTTTACCATTTTTTGTGCCATTTATTTTGCCAATGTCAGTAGGCAGATTATCCAGGTTATACTGTAATAACCACAAACGGAAGGGTTTCTCTTGGCCTTGTCTTCCTCCCTAACAGCCGAGGGATGTTTATCACTTTGGAGCAACCCATGTTGACACTATCAACTATCGTGGAAGACTGATCAGTTGTGGCTGTCAAGCCTTCTTTTTTTCCTCTAAAGATCCAAGATGGTTGCTCTTCCAGTCACATGATTTCCGGTCATACACACTACACAACTACTAACCCAGTTGCGCTATTTTGTGTGCAGCTGGACTCAGTCCTTTTCCCGCTATTTTTCCCCCAGTCGCCACAGGATGAAAGCGCTCTCTTGTTGCAGTGCTGTGTACCTCGTCAGTCGGATTCCGGACCTCATGGTGAAGATATTGGATGGAGCTGCTGCCTATGGCAACTCACATTGTTTACATAAGATACATCCATCCTATCCATCAGCCCATCTTAGGTTGAGTGTTCTTCCCACCAATGCCAAGGAAGAAGTGGTGGTCGGATGACTTAGGTTAGTGGAGGTACCCCAACTCACCTATTTTCCTACCAAAATTTGAACTTCCCACCAATAAGTCATTGAGACGTTGCTACATCGATCGATGTCATCTTGGATCCTCCATCTTGAATAAATTTGGCAACTGGTGGGGCCGCAATGGTCTTGCCCGACTAATTACACAGACAAATGAAGCACATGTGTGAAGAACAGTTGGTTACAAAGTACTTACAAAGCTGTAGAATGATGTCTTCAAACCAACTTTAATCATGTTTTCTTACAATTGCCCCATAACCTCAGATGAACGAAAGCTATTTTTTCTGTTACAAATCCAATACTGTATTAAACGTATTCACTAGCTGTTGCAAATAATTATTGAAAACTCAAAGAAGTATACAGGGTGAGTCTCATAACATTACCGCTGGATATATTTCGTAAACCACATCAAATACTGACGAATCGATTCCACAGACCGAACGTGAGGAGAGGGGCTAATGTAATTGGTTAATACAAACCATTAAAAAAATGCACGGAAGTATGTTTTTTAATACAAACTTACGTTTTTTTAAATGGAACCCCGTTAGTTTTGTTAGCACATCTGAACATATAAACAAATACGTAATCAGTGCCGTTTGATGCATTGTAAAATGTTAATTACATCCGGAGATATTGTAGCCTAAAGTTGACGCTTGAGTACCACTCCTCCGCTGTTCGATCGTGTGTATCGGAGAGCACCGAATTACGTAGGGATTCAAAGGGAACGGTGATGGACCTTGGGTACAGAAGAGACTGGAACAGCACATTACGTCCACCTGCTAACACCTTTTTATTGGTCTTTTTCACTGACGCACATGTACATTACCATGAGGGGTGAGGTACACGTACACACGTGGAATAGAGTGTGTCCCGACATGTCAGGCCAGTAGATGTTCAATGTGGTGGCCATCATTTGCTGCACACAATTGCAATCTCTGGCGTAATGAATGTCGTACACGCCGCAGTACATCTGGTGTAATGTCGCCACAGGCTGCCACAATACGTTGTTTCATATCCTCTGGGGTTGTAGGCACATCACGGTACACATTCTCCTTTAACGTACTCCACAGAAAGAAGTCCAGAGGTGTAAGATCAGGAGAACGGGCTGGCCAATTTATGCGTCCTCCATGTCCTATGAAACGCCCGTCGAACATCCTTCAAGGGTCAGCCAAGTGTTAATTGCGGAATGTGCAGGTGCACCATCATGCTGATACCACATACGTCGACGCGTTTCCAGTGGGACATTTTCGAGCAACGTTGGCAGATCATTCTGTAGAAACGCGATGTATGTTGCAGCTGTTTGGGCCCCTGCAATGAAGTGAGGACCAATGAGGTGGTCGCCAATGATTCCGCACCATACATTTACAGTCCACGGTCGCTGTCGCTCTACCTGTCTGAGCCAGCGAGGATTGTTCACGGACCAGTAATGCATGTTCCGTAGATTCACTGCCCCGTGGTTTGTGAAAACCGCTTCATCGGTAAACAGGTAGAACTGCAACGCATTCTCTGTTAATGCCCATTGACAGAATTGCACTCGATGATTAAACTCATCAACATGTAATTGCTGATGTAGCGACACATGAAACGGGTGAAAGCGGTGATGATGCAGTATGTACATGACACTACTTTGACTCAGTCCACCGGCTCTCGCAATGTCCCGTGTTCTATTGTGTGGGTTCATGGCAACAGCAGCTAACACACCAACTGCACCCGCTTCTCCTGTGACGGGCCTGTTACGGACCCGTTTGCGTGCTACGACCATACCTGTTGCATGCAGTTGGCGGTAGATGTTTTGCAATGTGCGGCACGTTGGATGCTCTCTGTCCGGGTACCGTTCTGCATACGCCCTGCAGGCTTCAGCTGCATTTCGTCGACACTCGCCATAGGCGAGTATCATCTCTGCCTTTTCAGAGTTCGAATACACCATGGTCACAGTTCCTACAACACTACACTATCACAGACGTCTGGTAACACGGTGTACTACAGTTGGTCTGCGTGCGGAGACGAATGCAGAATAACAATAGCAGCAAGCGCTACATGCGGACACTGCGACAGCTAGACCAAACCACAACAGTGCACTACAGCCACACTCGTAAACACGGTCGTCATCGTAAACATGTCCCTGTAGACGCTGCTCGCCGACCGTGGCCCGTGTTTGTTACAACACGCAACTGAACGTCGGAGGTTTCAAGCGTCAACTTTAGGTTACAATATCCCCGGATGTAATTAACATTTTACAATGCAACAAACGGCACTGATTACGTATTTGTTTATATGTTCAGATGTGCTAACAAAACTAACGTGGTTCCATTTAAAAAAACGTAGGTTTGTGTTAAAAAACATACTTCCGTGCATGTTTGTATGGTTTGTGTTAACCAATTACACTAGCCCCTCTCCTCACGTTCGGTCTGTGGAATCGATTCGTCAGTATTTGATGTGGTTTACGAAATATATCCAGCGGTAATGTTAGGTGACTCACCCTGTATATCATATATAGAGAAAAACAAAGTGTTAAGGCTCTTGGGTTGAATTAAGCCGAACAACAAGTAGTCCATTCTATTATTAACGGACTAAGACCTGAGGATAGACCAAGAGGAGCACTGTGTCAAGCACCTCCAAATTACAAGGAGTTGGAGGATCTGTCACATAATGTTCAGGAAATAATGTAAGCCGGCCGAAGTTAAAAAACAGATTACAGAAAACAACAATAATCGGAAGTTCGAGGAATATAGGTCATATATTCCAGTTAACGTTGTTAGACATCAGTATCTTTCTCAGTAAAGATGGAGCCCAAAAGACTGATGTATTTTTGGAAACCAGTAGTGTCATTAAATCTAATCTTAAACATCGCATGAAAATAAGATTACTGGATGTGTGTTTGGATTTGAATAATGTCTATGAAGCAGGTATTAACCTGTATAGCTGCGACATGGCAGAAAGCGACATTTGTTAAATGGTAGACTGCAAAATATATCGTCCATAACAACAGACACCGTTCTGGCCCCGAGAGACCGTCAATTACACTGCTGAAGGATGACATCGCAGCAGGGTAGACATAAAACATGAAGGGATTCAGGTGGTTCGCAGCTGTCAACGTGTCTTCGATTAGTACCACAGGTCCCATCCAAGTGCAGAAGAATGTTCCCCAGTGCATAATACTGTTCCCGCCGGCCTGCGTCCGTAGGGCGCTGCACGTTTCGAGCCTCCGCTCACGGCGATCACAGAGTTCGTGGAGACGACGATAAAATGTGATTCATCCGAAGAGCCGACACATTTCCACTGATCGGCGGTTGAATTCCGATTGTCCGCGTGCAGTCCCGATGGTCCCTGTGTAGTCCCGATGGTCCCTGTGCAATTGTAACTGGTGTTGGTCAAGATGTGAAAACTTAGGGGTGGCATACTGTGGAGCTCCATTTCAACAATGTACTATGAACGGTGTTCTCCGAAGCACTTGCGCGTACAATCAGCATTGTGCTGTTTAAGCAGAGATGCCACAGATCACCATCTATTCCACTTTAGACAAGCCACCGAACTCTACCGTTCTGACGAATCATGAACGTCCAACCAATCAGCACCTGGTGGTGATTTCACTATCCTTCTACCTCTTTCCGTTAGATGCTTATGACAGTAGCACGTGAGCATTTGATCAGCTTTACCGTTTTCGAGATATTCAGAGGCTGTGCGTAATAATAATCTCCCCTTTGTCAGAGTAGCTTATCTATATGGATTTCCTCATTTGCAGCCCATACCTTCGCTAGAGTGATCCTTCGTCCGTGTCTTCTTCGATTACATACCTTTGTTACGGCGTCAGGTGGCCACAGTGTCACCAGGTGGCATCCAACGTCGAGTGGGCAGTGGTCATAATGTTTTGGCTGATCAGTGTACAAGGATATTGAACGGGTAATTCAGTATGTAAAGCGAGATAAAAGTCTACCAATGTAGTTACAGGGAAAGGAGAAGAAGAAATCGTTGCGGGAGACTACCGGCACGGTAATATGAATGACACAGGAGGAAAACTAATTGAGTTCTGCGATAACAAAATCGCGAAAGGATTTTGTATACTTGGAGACAGCCCGGGGACAACGGCAGATTCCTGCTGGATTACGTCATGGTCAAATTGACACTCCGAAATTACACTCATGTTCAGGAAAAGCAGAACATCTTAAACAACCAGAAAGAGGACGTTCAAATTCACAGAACAAGCACATTAGTATGTTCTGCAGAAATGATTAGCATTTGAATCATGTCAGCATGCGGGTTCAAGGCCAACATCGAACTCACGGCGCAACACCACCTACGGGCAAAATACGCCTTCGGGTCTCGTTGCCATTATAAACCGAAGGTATTGGATCAATTCACTTTAGCAGAGAGAATGAAAGAATGTGATACATCCATCCCGGAAGTTGCTGCTCCTGTAAGACGAAAATGTTTCGATAGTGCAACCGGCGTGTGTAAAACACAATGGCATCCAAATGCCATTGGAGGGCAGATCTGAGTCCTCCTGCGATCTGGCGCAACAGTGGAACACATCGAACACTACAAGGGGTGATAGTCCGTAGCCATTTATTATGGCATGGATTATGTGCGCGTCGTCCACATCTCCGCCAACCTTTGACGAATGTGCTGAAACAATGGTAGACAGCAATAGTGTATGGAACGAGGTCACTGGGGAAAGAAATGGCATCAGATAGTATTTTCGGTCGAATCGAGGTTCTGTTTGTTTGTAAACTAAGATCGCATTTGGTTCGCTGCAGACAGAGGGAGCGGCATCACATTGACTGCATTCGCACTTCGCACAAAACATTCTCACAAAACATATAGCGCCAACTGAAGGCTTTGTGCCGAGGGGCAGGGGGGGGGGGGGGGCGAGGTCAGAGCACTGTGACCAGTGAGACCTATGTGAATGACAACTTGCAACCCGTAGCCATACCCTTTCTGCACAACACCCCAGACGCCATGCATACCACATATTCCTCCACGAACATGGGTCTTCTTGGTGTCAAAGGTGTCAGCCTTTTGACCTGGTCCGCCAGATCACCAGACTTGTCGCCAATCGAAAATTTGTGGGATATATCGTGAAACGACGGGTGCAGTGGTGTGATTCGATGCCAACCACCACAGATGAACTCTGGAACCAGCATGGATAGCTGTACAGCATGACACCATTCGCAACTTACACGCGTCGATGCCATCAACCATGGAACAAGTTATCGGGGCCCATGGCGGGCGGTGTGCTTACTAGGCAACTAGACACTTGCTAAACGAACTGAGGCGACGGAAACGCTGATCATTTCTGAAGAACATACTAATGTACATCTCCTGTGAATATGAACATTCAAGTCATTCAAGGTGTTCTGTTTTTTTTCTGAACACCCGTGTAGATATCGTAAGGTAAGGCGTACCCAAGGGCAGTTACAGATTCAGGCAGCAATTTACTAATGATGAAGGCTGTACTGAAGTTTAGCAGAATCGTACGGGAGAATCAGTGTGGAAGCAAGAAGAAGAATGAATTACTGAGGAGTAATGAGAAGCGTCTGAAGTCTCTGAGGATATTGATACGGTGATAAGGGATACCACACTAGACACTTCGGTTTAAGAGGAACGGACATCTTTAAAAAGATCAACTACAGACGTAGCACGGGCAAATATAGGTGCAAGGAAGCTATTCAATTGATGACGGAAAGACGGAAGTGGAAAAATGTTGGCGGAAATTTAGGAACACATAAATATAAATCATCTAGCAATGAAATAAGTGGAGCTGCAAGGCAGCCACGGTGAAACGGGTACAGGAAAAAAGTGAAGCAGTTGAAACAGACATGATCGTCGGAAGGACTCATTCAGCGTATAAAAGAGCGTTCGCCAGAATTAAAAGCAAGGCGGCATCATTAAGAATTCAACGTTAATTCCATTGATAAAAGCAGAGGAGATATGGCATATGTGAAATGAGTACATTAAGAGCCTCTGTGAGGGGGAAGAATTGCATGACGGCGGGTTACAAGAAGAAACTGGAGTCGGTATGGAAGAAGTAGCTTTCGAAGACTTGAGGTCAAATAATGTGATAACATTCAATCGGAATTTCTAAAATCATTGGGGCTAGTGGTAGCCAAACGATTCATTAAGATAGTGTGTACAACCTATGAATGGCGACAATCCATCAGACCTTCCGAAAAATATCATCCGCACAGTTCCGAAGATAGCAAGAGGCGACAAATGTGAGAATTATCGAACAATCACCTCATGCATCTAAGCTGTTCTCGAGAATAATGTAGAAAAGAACGAAGGAGAAAATTGAGGATCTATTAGATGGCGATCAGTCTGATTTTATGAAAGGTAAAGGCATCAGAGAGGCAATTCCGAGAGGTTGCGGTTCTTAATGCAAGCAGGAAGGAAGAAACATCAAGACACATACCTAAAATTTCTCGGCCTTGAAAATGACAATGTAAAATGGTGTGCTGTGTCATAAGTCCTGAGGAAACCCACGCCCGGGTTCCCGGGTTCGATTCTCGGCGGGGTCAGGGATTTTCTCTGCCTCGTGATGGCTGGGTGTTGTGTTCTGTCCTTAGGTTAGTTAGGTTTAATTAGTTCTAAGTTCTAGGCGACTGATGACCTCAGCAGTTGAGTCGCATAGTGCTCAGAGCCATTTGAACCATTTGAACCTGAGGAAAATAGGGTTAAGCTATACAAAAAGATGGGTGAATAACAATATGTACTAGAACCAAGGGAGAAAAAATACCAATTTCCAAATGAACGCCTTAGAACGGGAGTAAGACAAGGCAGTCTTTGGCCGCTACTATTCAATCTGTACCTCGAAGAAGGAATGGCTGAAATAAGAGAAATATTCTAGAGTGGGATTAAAATTGAGGGCGAAAGGACATCAGTGACAGGATTCCTTGATGACATTGCTATCCTTAGTGAAGCTGAACGAGAACTACAGTATCTGTTGCATAAAAGGGTCTAGTGAGAACAAACTGTTGATTGAGAGTGAACCGAAGAAAGACGGAAGTAATGCGAAGTAGCAGAAATGAGAACAGTGCCATACTTAACATCAGAGTCAGTGATCACGAACAAGATGAAGTTCAGGAATTCTGAGATCTTGGATGTAAAAGACTCATGGCGGACGAAGCAAGAAGGACATAAAAAGTAAACTAGCACAGCAAGGAGAACACTGCTGGCTAAAGGACGTCTACTAGTATCACAAGTAAGCCTTAATTCGAGGAAAAAATATCTGAGAACATACGTTTGGAGCACGGAAAATACCGGAACAGTATTAAATCGAAACATTTGTGTTGTGGTGCTTCAAAAGTATGTTGAAAATTAGGTGCACTGATGAGGTAAAGGATATGAAGGTCCTCCGCAGAATCAGCGAGGAAACACTGACAAAAAGTAGTTACTGGATGATAAGACATGTGTTAAGATGTGAAGGTATTAGAGGGAGCTGTAGAGGGAAAAATCTCTAGAGGAAGGCAGACATTGGAATAACTGCAGCAAATATACACATCGAAAAAGGTTTTGCATCACCTCGGTTCCGAAAGTTCCGGAACCTGTACAGAAAATTGGAATACAGATCGTCCGGAACCACGCGGCTTCTACTGTCGCACGTTCGAATCCTGCCTCGGGAACAGATGTGTGTGATGTTCTTAGGTTAGTTAGGTTTAAGTAGTTCTAAGACTAGGGGACTGATGACCTCAGATGTTGTCCCATAGTGCTTAGAGCCATCTGAACCATTTTTTTTTTAATAGAGATCAACATAAACATCATTTCCGCCCTTTTTATTGCACATGAAAACCACACATTGCATGTTGTATCACTATACAGCGAGACCTTCAGGGGCGGTAGTCGAGATTGCAGTTTACACCGGTACCTTTAATACCCAGTAGACCTCCTCTTGCATTGATGCATGCCTGTATTCGTAGTGGCATACTATCCACAAATTCATAAAGGTCCAGATTGTGCCACTCCTCAACGGCGATCCGGAGTAGATACCTCAGAGTGGTTGGTGGGTCACGTCGTCCATAAATTGCCCTTTTTAGTCCATTCCAGGCATGTTCGATATGGTTCATGTCTGGAGAAATGCTGGCAACACTAGTCGAGCGATGTCGTTATCCTGAAGGAAGTCGTTCACAAGATGTGCACTATGGGGGCGCGAATTGTCGTCCAAAAAGACTAATACCTCTCCAATTTGCTGCCGATATGGTTGCACTATCGGTCGGAGGATGGCATTCACGTATCGTACAGCTGTTATGGCGCCTTCCATGACCACCAGCGGCGTACGTCGGCCCCACATAATGCCATCCCAAAACAGCAGCGAACCTCCACCTTGCTGCACTCACTGGACAGTGTGTCTAAGGCGTTCAGCATGACCGGTTTGCCTCCAAACACGTCTCTGACGATTGTCTGGTTGAAGGCATATACGACACTCGTCGGTGAAGAGAGCGTGATGCCAATCCTGAGCGGTCCATTCGGCATGTTGTTGGGCTCATCTGTACCGCGCTGCATGGTGTCGTGGTTGCAAAGATGGATCTTGCCATGCACGTCGGGAATGAAGTTGCGCATCATGCAGCCTATTGCACACAGTTTGAGCCTTAAAACGACGTCCTGTGGCTGCACGAAAAGCATTATTCAACATAGTGGCATTACTGTCAGGGTTCCTCCCAGCCATAATCAGTAGGCAGCGGTCATCCTCTGCAGTAGTAGCCCTTGAGCGGCCTGAGCAATTCATGTCATCGACAGTTCCTGTCTCTCTGTATCTCCTCCATGTCGGAAGAACATCGCTTTGGTTCACTCCGAGACGCCTGGACACTTCCCTTGTTGAAAGCCCTTCCTGGCACAAAGCAATAATGCGGACGCGATCGAACCGTGGTATTGACCGTCTAGGCATGGTTGAACTACATACAACACGAGCCGTGTACCTCTTTTCTGGTGGAATGGAAATGATCGGCTGTCGGACCCCTTCGGTGTAATAGGCGCTGCTGATGCATGGTGGTTTACATCTTTGGGCGGGTTTATAGACATCTGTGAACAGTGAAAGGGAACGTGTCTGTGATACAATATCCACAGTCAACGTCCGTCTTCAGGAGTTATGGGAACCGGTGTGATGCAAAACTTTTTTTGATGTGTGTAATGGAGCGCCAAGGGGTGCAATAGGAATTCTTGGCGAGCGACATCAAACGAGTCAGAAAATTCATGACATACCTACAAACACGTTGGCTTTGCGATGGTGTGGGATCATCTCTTGGAGGATGTGTGGTTGGCTTGATTACTTTACGAATAGTACCTATTAGCTGTAGAGAACGTTGAATGTTCAACGGAAAGTAACTTCGGGAGTGCCACAAGAAGTGTAATTATGACCGCAGATGCACTCTCTATATATAACCGGTTTATGAGATAGAATCAGCAGCACTAAAAAAGGACTTTCCACTGCCGATTGCCGGCCGCGGTGGCCGTGCGGTTCTAGGCGCTCCAGTCCGGAGCCGCGCTGCTGCTACGGTCGCAGGTTCGAATCCTGCCTCGGGCATGGGTGTGTGTGATGTCCTTAGGTTAGTTACGTTTAAGTAGTTCTAAGTTCTAGGGGACTGATGACTACAGCAGTTGAGTCCCACAGTGCTCAGAGCCATTTGAGCCGCTGCCGATTCTGTTGTGTACAGGACAGTATCATTGTTGGATTATCGTACGAAAATGCAGAAATAATAGTAGAATATTTCCACTTTGTGCAGTGGATCACAGTTTTTCTTAAACGGACATAAATGTAAGATAATATCCATACAGAAAGAAAAAACGATTCTAGAATTAGAGGTAAATATCTACAGAACATTCTATTGTATAAGTGTAAGGGTGTAAGGGTAATACTAAGATACGCTAAGTAATACGAGGATTACGTAAAATCTGCTGTAGGCAAAGGGAATGGAGGATATTTTCGAACAGGTTTGGAGTAATCATCGAGTAAGAATGACAGCAGATAACCCAAGATTTCAGACACGCGCAAGTAAGAATAGAACAAGTGGGATTAGCCCATACAAAAATGTAAGAGACCCAATCGCAGAACGTCTATGGAAATCCTTGGAATAAAGCGAATAAAACTCGTTGCATAAATTTCTGCAACCGATGCTTTAGGAAGGTGTGACAGTTCCGCTGCCACCAGTCTGTGCGTTACTTGGGATCGTGATAGTAAAGCAGGAGAGATCAGAGTGCTTGCAGAGGCTACGAGATAGCCATCCTTTCTTCGTTCATTATGCAAATGGTGTAGGACAGGAAGTCGAAGTAATCCCCGCCATGCAATGCAAGATCTGGATCGTCATTTTGATTGCATAAATACTCCGCCACGCATTGTTTTCAGCAGCTGTAGAGACCAGTTTCGGAATAACCATGGATACTTGCCAACTTGGGATGGACTTACTTGTTGGCCTCTGCATATTGAGTAACAGTACGAAGAGGTACACAACGAATACTATGCGAGGCGGCCACCACACAGACACAATCGCTAACCTGTATCTCTTGCTCCCAGCAGCTGCCTCCAGATGGCGCTCACAAACCTAGATGATTTTCTGTTTTCGCGCCACGTTTACCAGTGTACCGTGGTCTTAAGCAGATTTCGTTGCCAACCACGAAAGAAGGTGCTATCAGTAGGGAACTATCCTGCTCCCGCCATGTACTGCAGGAGATGGAAATCCTTCTGACGACGGGCAGGAAAGATGCCGCACTGCGGATGCTTTCTCAGCTTCGATTGTGCAGTCAGAACAGTTCAAAAGCCTGCAGCAAACTCAGTACAGGTCCTCTGTTATGCCAGTCCTGCCTGGATATCTGCCCCCCCCCCCCCCAAATTCTATAAGTCCCTCCAGAGCCTTGAGCGTCATGCACTTCGCCTCGCCTTCTGAATACGCCTCCCGTCCCCCACGCGGATCCTCTATGATCTCATTTCTTTCCCCCGTCTGCTCCTATTCCTCGAACATATCCGCATCCTCTACACCTCCCGCCGTCTTGCACCCCCTCACCCCCTGGTTGCTCCTCTCCTCTCCCATCCCCGCCCCCTGCCACGTCTTCCCCATTGTGTCCCCCCTACCCTCCATCTCTACACCCTACATCTCCTTTCCCAAGGTGGCTTCCGTCAACTCCCCCTCCTGGATGATGCCCTCTCTCCCTCCATTTATCCCTCCTATCAACTCTGATCCTCACTCCCCCTCCGTTCCTCTGTCCTTTCCCTGGGCTCCCTCTTCCCCCCCCCTTCCGTCCTGTTTTCTCCCCACTAAACCTCTCCCAACCTCCCTTCTCCCCCCCCCCCCCAAAGTCCTTTTGTATTCCCCTCCTCTGCCTACCCCACTCCCTGTCGCGTCTGCCCCCACCCCTCTTATGGGTCCTCCTCCTCCATCAGCTCCTATCCCGGTTCTCCTCTTCGCTTTTCCTCTCCTTTCCCCCCTTTTTTGTTTTCCCATCATCTGTCCAGTTTCCCCCCACCTGCTCTCGGCTGTGGTGTGTCGCATTTGCCAACTTTTTCGTGCAGTGTTCCAGTGACTATTCAGTGTTGTTCGTCTTTCTCGTGTTGCGAACGGACACCATGCTGTCGCTAGGTGTTCATTTTATGTCTTTTGCGAACAGAATCCAGACTGTCGCCGTGTTTTTTTTAATTGTCTGTCTATTGTTTTACCTGTCTGCTTCGTATGTATTTTATTAGCTACGTCGTCCCTCTGTTCTTTGTTTTAAGTTCCACGATTTCTTTTCGCCATGTTACTCTTTAAGTCTCCGATTTTATCGCCTGTTTTTTATTATTTATTCTCTTCATATTTCTCATAAAGTCTGTAGGCTGAAGAGCGGCATGCTAAGCTGCTGCCAGCCTGCCCCCCTTCGGGGGGAATTGAAATTCGATAAAGAAAAAAAAAAAAAAATGAGTACAGGTCCCATACACTGAGATAACAAATGTCATGGGAAACTTCCTAGTATCGCGTCGAATCTCTTTATCCCTGGCGTAGTGCAGTAACTAGACGTGGCATGAACTCAACAAGTCATTGGAAGTCCCCTGCAGAAACATTGAGCCATGGCATCTATAGCCATTCATAACTGCGGAAGTGTTGCCTGTGCAGGATTTTGTGCACGAACGGACTTCTCGTTTATGTCCCATAAATGTTCGATAGGATTCATGTAGGGCGATCTGTGTGTCCATATCATTCGTTCAGATTGTCCAGAATGTCTTTCAAACAATTCACGAATATCTGCGACCCGGTGACATGGCGCGCTGTTATCCATAAAAATTGCACCGTTGTTGGGGAAGTTGGAGTCCATCAATAGCTGGAAACAGTTTCCAAGTAAGAAGCTTCCTGGCAGAATAAAACTGTGTGCCCGACCGAGACGCGAACTCGGGACCTTTGCTTTTCGCGGGCCTCTACCATCTGAGCTACCGAAGCACGACTCACGCCCGGTCCTCACAGCTTTCCTTCTGCCAGTACCTCGTCTCCTACCTTCCAAACTAAGTAGCCGCAAATAACCATTTCCATAAATTATCGGTTCAATTGGACCAGACACCCCAGTCCATTCCATACAAAGACAGTTCACACGATTATGAAGCCACCACCAGCTTGCACACTGCCTTGTTGAAAACTTGGGTCAATGGCTCCCTGGGGTCTACGCCACATTACAACCTTACCATCCCCTCTTACGAACCGAAATCGGAGCTCATCTGACCACGCCATGGTTTTACAGTCGTCTACAGTCCAATCGATGTGGTGACGAGCCCAGGAGAGGCGCTGCAGGCGATGTCGTGCTTTTGCAAAGGCACTCTTTTCGGTCGTCTGCTGCTATAGCTCGTTGACGTCAGATTTCGCCGCAGTGTCCTAAAGGATGCGTTCATCTACGTCCCACATTGATTTCTGCTGTTATTTCAAGCAGTGTTGCCTGTCTGCTAGCACTCACAACTCTACGCAAACGCCGATGCTCTATAGTTAAGCGATGGCTGTCGACCACTGTGCTGTGGTGAAAGGTAATGCCTGAAATTTGGTATTCTCGGCACACTCTTGACACTGTGACTCTCCGAATATTGAAATCGCTAACGATTTCCGAAATGGAATGTCCCCTTGAGTGTAGCTCCAACTATCATTCCGAGCTCAAAGTATATTAATACCCTTCTGTAACCGCCCTATAGAGAGTGGTTATACAGAAACGAGTATTAGATTAAATTCTGTTATACGAGATGACCTAAGAGCCAAAAAACGGTAGTAGTATTTCGAACTAATAGTGAGTCAAAATTTTACAAAGAGTAGATATTCGAATTAGAGTAACGCAAAGTAGTACAAGGGAATCCAAGGAAGGCGTAACAGAGCTGCGTTTTGTTTTGAATGCGCAGCATTGTTAGGTCTCTTGAGTTTTTGTTTTCAGCGGTGGCGAGTGTGTTCGCAGTTGTTCCGTGGTGTTCGGAATTTTGTGATTATGAGCCTAACTGAAATGCATTCTTAGAACTGGATTAGACATTGGAGTGGTGGAGAATAGATTATTTTGGCATAAATTCAGAGGTGGAGTCAATTAGAGCTGATTGCATGTAGGAACATTGACATTCAAGTGAATGGTGATCGTACGTGTTAAATGAAACGCTACGATCGTATACTTACGATTGTGAAGAGATTTATTGTCAATACGGAAAATTTTTTGTTCAATTAGGACTTCACTAGCTGTATGCGAATTATTAAAGAGTATTGGGACCGAAAATAGTTTGGATCTTATCACACTAGTACCTTTGCCGCTCGTTGTCTAGGTGATTTCGCGAATAAATGAGAAGTGAAAAATGGTGCCCGTTAAGAGCATCTTTGCCGCTCGTTGTCAAGGTGATTCCGCTAATAAACGAGAAGTGAAAAATGATGCCCGTTAAAAGATTAAACTTGTGCTGAAAAGACATTGAGAGGATTCGCACTCATAATTAATATCGTGAGGTGAGAACTGAAAAGCTTAGAGATTGTAAGGCCCAGAGACATATTTATAATTTATCGGTCATTAATGGCAAAGGACAGTTTCATGGGAAAGCATATCTTTGGTGATAGGTACACGAAGGAATGTAGTACTGACTGACTTATCATACCGAAACAATACACACTAGGATCAACTCTCCTTTCTTTGATCCCCCGTGTAATCTCTCATTAATTCAATAACTTAATTGTGTCAACAAAACAGAAATATATGAGACATTTCCAGTGTTTACTAAATTCAGTAATCAGCTAGTACATAGACAATAATATCTGTGAATATTCAAGGGTTATCGAAGGAAGCTAGTAAACCTTTTTACTAACAGATTTAATAGGCTAGAATGAGATTTTCACTCTGCAGCGGAGTGTGCGCTGATATAAAACTTCCTGGCATATTAAAACTGTGTGCCAGACCGAGACTCGAACTCGGGACCTTTGCCTTTCGCGGGCTTGGTAGAGCACTTGCCCGCGAAAGGCAAAGGTCTCGAGTTCGAGTCTCGCTCCGGCACACAGTTTTAATCTGCCAGGAAGTTTCAGATTGAATAGAATTCGACGAATGCATACAGACTGCTAAAGTAACTAAATCAAATTACTCAGGGAAACAAATTAGTAAAAATAGACTAGAACTCAACTGAAATCTTACTCCAGAGTAATAAAAAATATTATCTTTGGATCCCTGGTGGTTGAAAATGTACTAAATATCTCTGGAAAAAAGTGATCAATTTTCAACTGCTAGTTCACACGACTAGATTCACAACGAGATTCAGAGATGCTTTATGCCTGACCCACACGGATGTGAATGTTTGTTAACTAGCCGGGACAATATATACACAAACTTTTGAGATCAGCTGCGCTGCCGAAGGTGGGGAGGGGGGGGGATGGGAGGGGGGTGGGGCGGCGAAGCGATATTTGTGCAGTCGCGAAGACAGTGGGTGTGCGAACATACTTCACATGAATCACCTGAGTACAAGTTGGTACGCCAGTGCACCGTTCTTTTTTACGTCGTGTGCGCGATACTACCGCCGTCTCTACATGTGCACATCCCTGTTCATAACTTTTGTCGCCTCATTGCAAAAACGACGAGAGTTCGCCGACACACAGGCACAACCACTCGCCTGGCGCCTCTCGAACAGCAGCAGACCCCCAGATGGCATTCACAAACCCCAGTACTTGCTCTTTCCCCAGCACGTCCATCGGCACGTCGTACTCGCTCGTCGATAGCACTGCCAGCCACCAAAGAGAGCGCTACCATCAAGGGATTATTTTGCTTCTGCTTTGCCTAGTACTGGCGGAGATGGAAATTCCTTCGCCGACATGCAGGAAAGACGGCGTGCAGCGGACACTCCCTCAATATTGAATCTGCAGTCAGACAATACAGTTCATCACCTGCAACCAGCACAGTACAGCTCCCGTAATTACGCTATGGAGCACAGTTCTACGAGTTCCGTTGTAAAGACTACTGTAGTGGCGTAGCAAGACAGCCACGCCACTCGGAAGTAGCCGAAAGGCACGCGTTAAGCTCACGCAGGCTGGCGTGAGGTCTGAAACAGGATACGTAATGAATGCTATAAAGAAAAGTACGTAGCTGCTGGAATACTTAACTTTAATCCACAATTGGTGAACAATGGTCTTGTTGATACAGTATATGCGTCATTAGATACATAGCAAAGGATAATTGGCGCCTTGCTAGGTCGTAGCAATTGACTTAGCTGAAGGCTATGCTAACTATCGTCTCGGCAAATGACAGCGTAATTCTCAGTGAACCTTTCCTAGCAAAGTCGGCTGTACAACTGGGACGAGTGCTAGTAAGTCTCTCTAGACCTGCCGTGTGGCGGCGCTCGGTCTGCAATTACTGACAGTGGCGACACGCGGGTCCGTCGTATACTAGCGGACCGCGGCCGATTTAAAAGGCTACCATCTAGCAAGTGTGGTGTCTGGCGGTGACACCACAACTACATTCTTACTTTGCAGTCGCTATTTACCGACAACTGGGACAACTGAGTAATTGCTGTCTGTCGTAGAGACAATATCGTTAGCTGCCAAGAGACAAAAAGTTATATAGATTTTATTGTACTGGTTTATAACTCCACTTGCCACGCATGAAACTGTAACCCAAAGTGAAGTTTGTACCCTACCTTCAGTATTTCTTATTGTGATGCCATATTTCTGTTCTGGTGCCACCCTGTCAATCGCATGGTTCGACAGTTTTAGCAGGCACTCTGCCACGCATTTCAAGGAACTAAAGCAGTAAACAAGTATCCTGCTACTACAAATGATACAACATCCCAACTTCAAATATACTACAGATGTACGTAGATCAGCTGTTATAGTTCGATTCACTAGTAGGACACTGGGAAAATCCATTCAGCCTACGACAGAGACTGTACGCAGAACACTGGTTTGGCTCATAGTAGAATGATGTTCAAGTGTGTGAGACCCATATCACATAGGTCGAACAGCGGATACATATAAAGGTGGCATGAAAGGAGAGAAGCTCACGGAAATTTTGAAAAACATTAACTGACAGATGCTTCAAGATCTGACTGTCTAGCGAAAAGCAACTTGACAATTTAAAAGAACCGGTAGTGTCTGAGGAATCTACAACTATACCACAATGCCCTACGAATCAGCCCCGTAGGGCTAGCGAAGACAAATTAGATTAGTTCCATGTGCACGGAGGCATCTGATCATTCATTCTTCCCGTGTTCCATAAGTACAGTAATAAGTAGTGAAGTGAGAACCACCATCTACCATAAACTACACAGCGACTTGCAGAGTGGAGACATAGTTGGAGACTAGAAGTAGGAGTAAACTGCTAATGTTCTCCATTTAGCTATGTGGTTATACACGGCGAGTCAGGAGGAAAGCTACGTGCTTTGACGGGTGACAGCATTACTGATTCTGAACAAAAAATTTGATGGGGGACATACGCCCCAATCCGAATGGTTTCCGAGATAGAACACTTTTAATGTACATTTCTATTCATTTCCTGTACTATTCATTGTCATTGTTTACAACGTACCACAGTAGTATAGTAGAAGTTGAGACGAACATTTTGACAAACGACGCTTGTGATCTACAAAGTACAGAAACTACCTCAAACTGGCCTACGAAAAGTACCTAAGCTACCGCGCGCACGCGTCGCGCGAGATTTTAAATTTTCCCGCGATCTCTCCGGGGCAACTGTTAGTCCTGGACAAAAAATAAATAGGTCCTTTTTATAGCAAATTTAATGTAGTTTAATTGTAAACTGAGAGAAGTTTTCGTTGGAGTGCGAAGTTTTCGAGTTATTAAAGAAAAACGCACGAAAGGTATATTAAACGTGTTCTATCTCGGAAACCATTCGCAATAGGGCGTATGTCCATATGAAATTTCTTGTTCAGAATCATTAATACTGTCGCGTCTCAAAACAAGTATCTTTCCTTCTCACTCTGTATATGATCCAGTCAAATTAATAAGACCACCTGTTACAAGAATGAATACCCACTTTTTGCAGCATGGATCGCTGCGAGATGTACAGGAAGAGTGTCAGTGTGGTTCTGGAATGGGATGTGGGACCATGCCGATTCCAGTGCTGTGGCCAGCTGCTCCAGGTTCCTCGGTTGAGGATCCACAACGTGAACAGCACGATCGAGGTTGCCCCACATTCACTACTGGTCATTAAAATTGCTACACCACGAAGATGATTTGTTACAGACGCGAAATTTAACCGACAGGAAGAGGATGCTGTGATATGCAAATGATTAGCTTTTCAGAGCATTCACACAAGGTTGGCGCCGGTCGCGACACCTATAACGTGCTGACATAAGGAAAGTTTCCAACCGATTTCTCATATACAGACAGCAGTTCACCAGCGTTGCCTGGTGAAACGTTGTTGTGATGCCTCGTGTAACGAGGAGAAATGCGTACCATCACGTTTCCGACTTTGATAAAGGTCGGATTGTAGCCTATCGCGAATGCGGTTTATCGTGTCGCGACATTGGTGCTCGCGTTGGTCGAAATCCAATGACTGTTAGCAGAATATGGAATCGGTAGACTCAGGAGGGTAATACGGAATGCCGTGCTGGATCCCGACGGCCTCGTATCACTAGCAATCGAGATGACAGTCATCTTACCCGCATGGCTGTAACGGATCGTGCAGCCACGTCTCGATCCCTGAGTCAACAGATGGGGACGTTTGCAAGATAACAAACATCTGCACGAACAGTTCGACGACGTTTGCAGCAGCATGGACTATCAGCTCGAGACCTTGGCTGCGGTTACCCTTGACACTGCATCACAGACAGGAGCGCATGCGATGGTCTAGTCAACGACGAATCTGGGTGCACGAATAGCAAAAAGTCATTTTTTCGGATGAATCCAGGTTCTGTTTACAGCATCATGATGGTCGCATCCGTGTTTGGCGACATCGCGGCGAACGCACATTGGAAGCGTGTTTTCGTCATCGCCATACTGGCGTATCACCCGGCGTGATGGTATGGGGTGCCATTGGTTAGACGTCTCGGTCACCTCTTGTTCACACTGACGGCACCTTGAACAGTGGACGTTACATTTCAGATGTGTTCCTAGCCGTGGCTCTACCGTTCATTCGATCCCTGCGGAACCCTACAATTCAGCAGGATAATGCACGACCTCATGTTGCAGGTCCTGTACGGGACTTTCTGGATACAGGAAATGTTCGACTGTTGCCGTTGCCAGCACATTCTCCAGATCTCTCACCAACTGACAACTTCTGGTCAATGGTGGCCGAGCAAGTGGCTCGTCACAATACGCCAGTCGCTACTCTTGATGAACCGTGATATCGTGTTGAAGCTGCATGGGCATCTGCATGGGCATGGTACCTGTACACGCCATCCAAACTCTGTTTGACTCAATGCCCAGGCGTATCGAGACCGTTATTAGGGCCAGAGGTGGTTGTTCTGGGTACAGATTTCTCAGGATCTATGCATCCAAATTGCGTGAAAATGTAATCACATGTCAGTTCTAGTATAATATATTTCTCCGATTAATACCCGTTAGTCAACTGCATTTCTTCTTGGTGTAGCAATGTTAATGGCCAGTAGTGTATTCACGAATGGGTTTAAACGTGGGGCCAGGGTCGTGCGGTAATCTCTGTCTGCTGCTATACGGACCATGCGAGCTGTGTGACACGTTGCATTGTAGTGCTAGAAAATGCTACCGTGCCGATGGAAAACAAAGTGCATGTAGTTCCCAAGGATAGGTGCATACTGTTTTGATCCATTGGGCATTCCAGAATGACGAGATCTCCCAGGTACGGCCGGGACCCTTCGAACGATTTTTGCATGGTATCTGCTTTCAGACCTTTCGCGACGTACACACACACCAATGACCACGTCTCCTTTGGAGCATAAAACGTGATTCACCCAAAAAGACCATCTGTCGAACACGGGCGGTGGTCACATTAATGCGACTGGACGGTGTCATTACAGTTCTCGAGAAAATACAGTTTAACAGATTAAATGCGCCACACGTTTCACTCAGTTACCAGCTTTTCGACAATAGGACACACTTAAGGGCTACGCACCGATCTCAGTGAACCTATGCCTTAACTTGTACCAAACGAGGATGGAATAGAAATAATGTATTTCAGAATAAAAGAAGTTCTTTTTTGCTCATGTGAAGACATTCTTTCGTGAAACCATTTAGGCAACATTGCTATACTCAATAGATTTTGACAGGTAGCAAACCAATTTCATCTCCCTTTGTGAAATATTTCCTCTCATCTACTTTGTAAATGCTTTTTGACTTCCGTTTTATTTGTTGGTAATGGGTGTCTGGAAGACATACCACTATGTTATTTAGACTGACGTGGAATACATAGTTTTTACGGAAACACCATGTCACTGCCAGAAGGAAACTGAAAACAGACGGAAGTGAGAGCGGCACTGTGTGATTCATCGCTCCCATCAACTACGAGCCAAAGGAACACGTGGGCGGATGTATCCAACGCCCCCGCTGTAAATAAATACCCTACAAGAGAAATATATCAGTCGAAGCCACTTACGAGCCTGAAAGATCTCAGGCTAGACGGCTGTTACAAACTGAACATTATTCAAGTAAATTCAGCGTTTGTGCTGCATTTACGCTCTGTCGCTTCTGTGAATTTCCCAAGATCTCCTTCGTCATATTTCTCTTTGCGTTATGTTCGAAACTCCATATTTCTTTAAGAAACTACCTGATTTTTCAAAACTTATCTTTTGAAGTGTCTGAAAACGAGAAGGCAACAGTTAACATTTATTACTAATTTGTTCCTATGAGAGAGAGTTATAGACAATTAATGCACTGTAGCACATCAGTTGTCGAAAAAAAGTGCGTAGAAAATATTTCGTGTACCCTAAGATGAGCAACCTATTTCGTATCATCTGCACTTGGGGTGGATAACTTGAACTGTATAACCTATTTTAAGGTGCATGAAATATTTCCCGCCGGCCGTTGTGGCGCTATCGTCGCACGTTCGAATCCTGCCTCGAGCGTGAATGTGTGTGATGTCCTTAGGTTAGTTAGGTTTAAGTAGTTCTAAGTTCTAGGGGACTGATGAACTCATAAGTTAAGTCCCATAGTGCTCAGAGCCATTTGAATTGATTTTAAATATTTTCCGCATCAGTTTTACAGGCGTCTGACAAAAACGTGAGCCGGCCGGAGTGGCCGAGCGGTTCGAGGCGCTACAGTCTGGAACCGCGTGACCGCTACGGTCGCAGGTTCGAATCCTGCCTCGAGCATGGATGTGTGTGATGTCCTTAGGTTAGTTAAGTTTAAGTAGTTCTAAGTTCTACGGGACTGATGACCACAGCAGTTAAGTCCTATAGTGCTCAGACCCATGTGAACCGTTTTTGAACAAAAAAGTGAAACACCAATATTGGGAACTGGAAGTCAAATGAAACGTCACAGGCTGATTACGAGATCGAGTCAAACTCACAAAGAACTTATCAGTATCAGCCCACTAGTCAGAATGGCGTTGCACCTCTCCGGCCCAGATATGTGCATTCAGTTGATAAGGATCTCCATCAAATCGTTCTGTCCTCTCCTGAGACAAAGGGTCCCAGAAATGTCGTAACTGGTCCTTCACATCCTGGATACCGCGATTGGAATGGTTCCATACGTGATCCATTGGGCTGGCCGTGGGAGTATCTTCTCAGCCTGCAGATGCTTCGTAGATCTACGTGCCACGTATGGACAAACATTGTGCTATTGAAATATGGGACCACGATACGCTGCAACACAAGGAAATAGAGTTCCCTCAGTCACAGCTAGTCGTGACATGAAGCCTTACCAGATGGCTCCCCACGCCATGACGCTGGAGTGCAACCAGTGTGTCTCTCCGTAACTAACAGCTGGAACGTTCCCTAGGACGCCGCCATATTTGCTGACGACGGTTATTTGGTTTAGTGCATATCAGCCATTCCCCGCTGAACACAGTGCGATCCCATTCATCCGCAATCCATGCTTCCCAGTCACGGCACCACTCCAAACGCAGACATCTGTCTTGTAGTTCTAACGGTAGACTGCACTGCGGTAACTCTCTAGTTCGGGTGCTGCTACTCTCCGACCACTGGTACGCTATGACTTAAGATGTTGCAGTTTGCTACGTTACTTATTCTCGGATCTCGGATGGCAGGAGCGGATGCGGAGTAGTTACAATGAACTTGGTGTACAATACGGTGATCCTCCATAGTGGCGGTTAGACGCGGTCGAGCTGAACGGGTATACCTGCCCTCACGTGCCCATGCAGTCGAACGTCGGGTCACCGTCACATCCGAAAGCATCAAAATCTAGATATTGCAAAATTCCTCCAGCCGGCTAGTTGGAGACCCACAATAATGCATTTTTCGGGGTCTGTCAAGTGCGACTAACGCTGTTTCACATGGTGGTGCAGCATCTCTGTGTTCTTCGTACATCCACTGCTGCTCATGCCCCATATGTACCTTACCATCCCTGGTAACAACATTAAACACGAACAACACTAATGCTCTCTGTTTCCCGTTCCACCTGTCAGAGAGAATTGTAACATAATTCTTTACAAACAATCCATGGTGCTTAAGTCTACAAAGTTACAATGACACATATCACCACGTCTTATGGGTGCTTCACTTTTTTTTTTTCAGGCAAGGTATTTTTCCCACCCTGTATTATCAGGCTAACTGCCGCCACACAGAGAAATGTGGTGAAGCGTAGTCATCAGTGGGGAAAATATATTGTACAGTCCCCTCCCGCCGGAGGTTCGAGTCCTCCCTCGGGCATGGGTGTTTGTGTTGTTCTTAGCATAAGTTAGTTTAAGTAGTGTGTAAGTCTAGGGACCGATGATCTAAGCAGTTTGGTCCCTTAGGAATTCACACAGATTTGAACATTTTTGTATTGTACAATGAAGACAAATGTTTCATGAAATATCTCATCCAAAAGTGAAATGCACCGTTTTGATGTTGCACACTTTACAACCCGAAACACACCGTAGGAACGAATACGGTACTGTTGAAATGCCTTTTCCTGTCTACCCCAGACAATAGAACCACGCCTACAGAGAGTAAGGTGTTTCAGGCGTAGTTGGGAAGTTCGGCATATCTACAACTTTGCAGAGTATGCTTTAGCTGTTGGTTTACACGTTCTTTGCTTTTCTTTCTTTTTATAGATACAAGTCTAGTTCTCTAGCAATTAACGATTCTTCCTCGTCAAGTCTGGAAACAACGCACCGAGAGAAGAGGTAAAATATTTCGTTGAAATGCTTGTCTAGATATCTCGATTTAAGTTCTCCGGTATTGGAAAGGGTTGGTGAGCGAAGATGTCTGCTGAAGGTTATAGGAGAAAGGAAAACGAATTGGTTGGTATTTTCTTTGAGAAGGGAGTGCTTGCTAGCAGATGCTTTGGAAGGACTGGTTTGTGGGTGAAGACTGAGAGGAAGAAGGAGATACAAGTTGATAGACTACTTAAAGGGAAGAGGAAATAATGCGGACCTGAAGAGGATAGCGGAAGACCGGACAGCCTGGAGCAGTGCCATGTGAAAACCTGCCTTTTGGGAGAACACTAATGATAATGATGTGGTTCTCGTAGTCTATTGGCAGTACCCTTTTCTAACATCGTGCAATCCGAGCACAGGCTCTAATGAACCCGAAATCGATGATTGGTTAAGTTCTAACCTCTCTGCCTTGTGGAAATAAGTCCTTGCCTTTGTCAGTTTCCCCAGTGTTATTAGTGCAAAACGATATCTACATGAGATTCGGTGGAGACAGAAACGCACTGCCAGATGCAGTGTTAAGGCTACTACTGTGAACGTCGAAACCATTAGAGGGGTAGTACCAACTACGACTGGAGAGGAAAAGTATAGTGTACTCCCCCATATCACTTTCAAAACAACCATTCCCCATTTCCATTTGACGATTTAGAAAACATACATCTACAAGGGCAAACAGGAATTCGATCTCTGCTCCTTCCCATTTCGAGGCCATTGTCTTAACCAGTGCGCCATGTCGCACGTCTGAAGCATTACGTCGTGTCGTGTGGGCAGCGTACGAGGCTTCAGGTGATAACAGCGACACCTCCAAAAGGCAAATATCAGTCTCAATAAAAAAGTTCCTTGATTTCTGACTGTGCCTTCATAATATGATAGTGATCTTTACCAGCCAGTTCTTAACACAACTGTACACTTACATTCAAATCTACTCTCTTAGAATCACTATGAATAATGGCAGAGGTTACTTCTATATCGTTTCAAAGTACATCAAGGTTTCTTCCCTTTGCATGGTAGCAATAATGAATATTTGATCGCCTCTGTATGCACTGTCATTTGTTTGACTTTACATTCGCAATCTGTACGAGATTCATTTTTTGTAGACAGTAAAGTAATTGTAGTTACTGCCCTCACAGCAAATACTTACAATTTCCTAATCAGAGTTCCATGAGATACATAGTGACATTCTTCGATCAGCTTCGCGTTAGAATTTCTTAGCACGTATTCACAGCCCCCCAACAGTCAAACAAGCCTTTGGGTTCGACGTGATACGGTTCTCCAACACTTGAGCAATATTAAAACGTGCACTTTCATAAACACACAGCAGTTTCCCGTATATGTATAAGTCGAAATCTTGAGATTGTTATATCTACAACTGAATTTACGACATCATTCCTCTTTCGTCCCTAGACACTGTTTTCCAAGTACACCGCACGTTCAGCATTCCTGACAAGTTTCCGTTGACATCGTTTGATGTCAATACATCTTCAGTAATTTCATTCCATCGAAACATCGATTTATTCCAGCGAATTGTTATTCGTATAACTTAACTAACCCGTCATACATTAACCGTTTCATCATACGCTACTACAGTTTTACGGTTGCTGGAGGGAACAACAATCTATATCTCTATATTAAGAGACAGTTTTCAGTCTTTTCTCGACAGTGAAACTGTATCTGGTTGCATATCGAGACTAATATTATCAATTAAGACATTAAGGTAATGTGAATACCTGTAGCCCTTTTCATGCCTTGATTTATAACAACTTCTCTTTTGTAGATAACTGTCATCCCGAGCAAACTTTCGGAGTTCTACCACTAAATTCTACACCAAGTCGCAACGAAGTAAAGGGATCACTTATGAATGTGCTTTTTTGGTTCCCGTCCATCAGGAAAACACTTCAGTCGCCAGAAAATATCATTCATCGGCAACATCAAAGAAAAATATAAAAAGAAGATCTGTTAAATTATTTATATAGTTAAAAGGAAGGGACCGATAAATACGCTAAATATGTCCACAGTAGCACAAAGGAAGAGTAAAAGTTAGAAAACGGAGTTTATCTGCTACTTCAAATAGCCTGAAACCAAATATCTTCTCTTCTCGATCCTAAAGTTCCAATTGAAAATTTATCTCGCGATCAGAGTCGTGAGCGAAATAACAGAGATAAAAGCAGGTAATGGAAAAAGCGAGTCCTGTATCATGCAGTGGCAAGATATAAAATTATATTTCCAGCCATGAATTAGAATTCGCTCGTTCCCACCTGTTAGAGACTCTTTTAGACATGTGGGAGTTACAGGGTAGTAAAAGCTGCTTTGACCTCGTGAGAGAACAGTAATGCCGGCAGGACATTCAGAACCACAGGTTTAACAGGCTGCACTCCATCTGCCAATTAGCGGTATCCAATGCGCAATAATACGCAGCCGCGCTCATGAAAAAAGAATCATTCACGAGGATGTGCAGTTCGCAGTGCAGCCAACATGCCGCAGCACAACGCCGTAAAATAGGACGTGTGCAACAAAGTAAGACGTGTCTCCCACGAACTTGAGATAAGCGAAGGGTAGTTAGATACTGCTTATTCTTTGATTATTAGATTGAATTGGGAAATGCTACTTTGTATAGGCAAGCTAATGTTTAATTCCACCTTGAACTCAACCCCCGTTTTATGTATCTACTAGATGAAAAAAGTACGAGTAAGATAAGAAAATTATGTGCAAGAATACTGCACTCAAAGTGAGGCCAAGATAGTGTCAGAATAAAACAGGAGAGCTGCCGAGGACGTTGAGAATGGTGGACGTAAGAGCGAACGATAACGGATGATGTTGGACTGCTGTAGAAATATTGAGATAGTTACCAGTTTTTGACAGGATGTTAAGGAAACATGTGAATCATGAACATGAAATTAGTGAACAAATTTTATTTTTACAAAATGTTGAACATGATGAAATAGTGTGGTGCAATCAGTTGTAACAATCGACGCCATAAGACAAAGTGGAAATAGTAAGTTACAACTCAAAAGAATAATAGCAGGCCTGTTATTTCATTTAATCATTTACCTAGGTATCAATGCAAAGAAAAGATCGACACACTCGAGTTAAGCTCACCTTAACTTTAAAGGTAACTCTGAGCACATAAAATTACAATGAAATGAATACCCTTAGCTGCATACAGGCGTTGATATAAGTAACGGGACAGTTGAAAATGTATGCCCTGACCGGGACTCGTACCCGGGATATCCTGCATACATAGCAGCCGCTCTATTCATCTGAGCCACTGAGGGCAAAGAGGATAGTGCGACTGCAGGGATCTATCTCTGGCACGCCTCCCGTGGGACCCACATTCGCAAAGTATTGTCCCGCACTGTATTCATAGTGCCCCTGCCCATCATACTCATTACTCGCGGCTTTACTGCCGATTCCCGTAAGAGTTCGGGCACTGTTTGTGCTTCCGCACAGAAGAAAGTGGTCAAATGGCCGGTGAGCCTTAAGTGTATACAGGGTGGTCCACTGATAATGACCGGGCCAAATATCTCACGAAATAAGTAATAGACGAAAAAACTACAAAGAACGAAACTCGTCTAGCTTGAAGGGGGAAACCAGACGGTGCTATGGTTGGTCCGCTAGATGGCGATGCCATAGGTCAAACGGATATCAACTGCGTTTTTTTTAAAATAGGAACCCCCATTTTTATTACATTTTCGTGTAGTGCGTAAAGAAATATGAATGTTTTAGTTGGACCACTTTTTTCGCTTTGTGATAGATGGCGCTGTAATAGTCACAAACTACGTGGTATCACTTAACATTCCGCTAGTACGGACGGTATTTGCTTCGTGTTACGTTACCCGTGTTAAAATGGACCGTTTACCAATTGCGGAAAAGGTAGATATCGTGTTGATGTATAACTATTGTGATCAAAATGCCCAACGGGCGTGTGATATGTATGCTGCTCGGTATCCTGGACGACATCATCCAAGTGTCCGGACCGTTCGCCGGATAGTTACGTTATTTAAGGAAACAGGAAGTGATCAGCCACATGTGAAACGTCAACCACGACCTGCGAAAAATGATGATGCCCAAGTAGGTGTTTTAGCTGCTGTCACGGCTAAACCGCACATCAGTAGCAGACAAACTGCGCGAGAATCGGGAATCTCAAAAACGTCGGTGATGAGAATGCTACAACAACATCGATTGCACCCGTACCATATTTCTATGCACCAGGTATTGCATCGCGACGACTTTGAACGTCGTGTACAGTTCTGCCACTGGGCACAAGAGAAATTACGGGACGATGAAAGATGTTTTGCACGCGTTCTATTCAGCGACGAAGCGTCATTCACCAACAGCGGTAACGTAAACCGGCATAATATGCACTATTGGGCAACGGAAAATCCCCGATGGCTGCGACAAGTGGAACGTCATTGACCTTGGCGGGTTAATGTATGGTGCGGCATTGTGGGAGGAAGGATAATTGGCCCCCATTTTATCGATGGCAGTCTAAATGGTGCAATGTATGCCGATTTCCTACATAATGTTCTACCGATTTTACTACAAGGTGTTTCACTGCATGACGGAATGACGATGTACTTCCAGCATGATGGATGTCCGGCACATAGCTCGCGTGCGAAAAAAATGGTTCAAATGGCTCTGAGCACTATGGGACTTAACATCTGTGGTCATCAGTCCCCTAGAACTTAGAACTACTTAAACCTAACTAACCTAAGGACATCACACACATCCATGCCCGAGGCAGGATTCGAACCTGCGACCGTAGCAGTCGCGCGGTTCCGGACAGCGCGCCTAGAACCGCTAGACCACCGCGGCCGGCGCTCGCGTGCGGTTGAAGCGGTATCGAATAGCATATTTAATTACAGGTGGACTGGTCGTCAAAGCATCATACCATGGCCCACAGGTTCACCGGATCTGACGTCCCCGGATTTCTTTCTGTGGGGAAAGTTGAAGGATATTTGCTATCGTGATCCACCGTAACGCCTGACAACATGCGTCAGCGCATTGTCAATGCATGTGCGATCATTACGGAAGGCGAACTACTCGCTGTTGAGAGGAATGTAGTTACACGTATTGCCAAATGCATTGAGGTTGATAGACATCATTTTGAGCATTTATTGCGTTAATGTGGTATTTACAGGTAATCACGTTGTAACAGCATGCGTTCTCAGACGTACATATATCACATTGGAACAACCGAAATAAAATGTTCAAACGTATCTACGTTCTGAATTTTAATTTAAAAAACCTACCTGTTACCAACTGTTCGTCTAAAATTGTGAGCCATATGTTTGTGACTATTACAGCGCCATCTATCACAGAGCGAAAAAAGTGGCCCAACTAAAACATTCATATTTCTTTACGTACTACGCGAATATATAATAAAAAATGAGGGTTTGTATTTTAGAAAACGCAGTTGATATCCGTTTGACCTACGGCAGTGCCATCTAACGGGCCAACCATAGCGCCATCTGCGTTCCCCCTTCTAGCTAGACAAGTTTCGTTCTTTGTGGTTTTTTCGTTTGACGCTTATTTCGTGAGATATTTGGCCCGGTCACGATCAATGGACCACCCTATATAAATGAAGATGGTATCTGTTCTTTCTGGCATGTCCGAAGGTTCGGTAATTTCAATGAACAAAATTAACGTTTTCATCTCGCATATTCCCTCATTAACATTTTATTGCAGTAATATTATATCATACGAAAATATTTGAAAATGCACAGAAAACTTTTAAAAATTAACACGTAGAAGTCTAAAAACAGTGAAGTTCAGTAAATGGCACATTATTCCAGGTAATTAATATTTTTGTGTTTCACTCCATTCCCAGCCACACCCTTAATGCTAAGGGTAATCTTTTCCCTATAATAAGTCATAACTGTTTGATAAACCTACAGCAGGCATATCGTACTTCTGCTGCCACATACACACCGCCTAAGAGTTACGTTAAAAACTTGCTTTAGAGTCTATCTTGATCCGTAAATGTAATACAAAATTATTAGTAGTGTTCCTCCGATAGACGTCAAAAGTTGCATTATATACTATTAGGAAAAGTTGAGCTCTGCACATAAAAAGTGACAACTCAATGTATGTGTTGAATCACTAACAAATTCAAGTAACTGAACACCTATAGGAACGTTAGATAAATCTTTCGAAGCACATCAGTTCGTTCCACATCGTACTTTCCAAGAATCTTATAAATCAAACGATCAACAAAGATTGCCCAGCAGCTACTGAGAGGCAATTACCTATCTGTCAGCATAACGTTTTGCTGGATTAAGACGGTGGTTTAGCTCTGTTCAACAATGCCAACAGTTTCCATTGTGACAGTGACTCACTATACTCAGCACAATTCATAGTCACTTGGAGAATAAGAGTAGACGAAACAGCTCTATCTTGATTGTGAAAATCTGAAGAGAACTGTTAAGAGGAGACGCGGAACGCTTGCAACCCACGTGATGTCAAAACCCAACCAGCATGATTCCTCGACTTACTCCAAAGGATGGTAGGGTTTTGGGTTCCGCTGAATAGCTCAGGTGTCCACTATACGCAGGAGGCGGCTAGACGTGTAGCAGGGGCTATGTGGCATGGCCTGAGTGGTTTCTTAGGTTAGAGGGTCTCGGGAAAACACAAGAAGGGCTTCAGTCACAAAGGGTGCAGACCGAACACAGGAAGAACGTAGACACTGGAACCACAGATATAACAGTCGTAGATTATCGTAGCTGTGTTGGGAAAGTACCAGAGCTCCAACCGCTAATAGAAAGCACTGATGCTCAAATCGTTATAGTCACTGATAGCTGGCTAAAGCCGAAGATAAGTTAAGCCGAAATTTTTGAAAGAATCTAACGGTATTCCGAAAGGATGGGCTAAATGTTGTGACTTGGCAAGACAGCCAAGCCACTGTGAGGTAGCCGAAAGGCACGCGCTTAAGCTCACGCAGGCTGGCGTGAGGTCTGGAACAGTTAAAGGATTTGAGTCTAGCAAATAAAGTACGTAGCTGCTGGAATACTTAACTTTAATCCATAATTTGTGAACATCGGTCTGACGGTACATGCATCACAAGATAAATAGCAAATGATAATGGCGCCTGGCTAGGTCGTAGCAAATGTAGCTGAAGGCTATGCTAACTATCGCCTCGGCAAATGAGAGCGTAATTTTTCAGTGAATCATCGCTAGCAAAGTCGGCTGTACAACTGGGGCGAGTGCTAGGAAGTCTCTCTAGACCTGCCGTGTGGCGGCACTCGGTCTGCAATCACTGACAGTGGCGACACGCGGGTCCGACGTATACTAACGGACCGCGGCCGATTCAAAGGCTTCCACCTAGCAAATGTGGCGTCTGGCGGTGACACCACACTAAACATGGTAGGAGGTGGCGTTTTTGTTGCTGTTAGAAGTAGTTTAACTTGTCGCGAAATTGAAGTAGATGCTTCCTGTGAGTTAGTATGGGCAGAGGTCATTGTTGGCAACCGGAATAAAATAATATTAGGATCCTTTTACCGACCTCCCAATTCAGGTGATACAGTTACTGAAGGGCTCAAAGGTTGATTACAAACACTCATACGATTAAACGAGTTGGTGGTGGTTTTAATTTACCCTCGATATGTTGGCGACAGTACATGTTTAATTCCAGAGGTATGCATAAAACATCATCAGAAATAGTGCAAAACGCATCCTCTGAAAATTATTTCGAGCCGTTAGTTCACGAGCCCACGTGAATAATAAACAGTTGTTAAAACACAATAGACCTTGATCTCTTCGCAACAAATAACCCTGAGTTAATAACGATCACCAAAACGGACACAGGGATTAGTGAACACAGTATTGTCGTAGCGAGACTGAATATTATAACCCCCAAATCCTCCAAAAATACCGAAAAATATACCTATTCAAAAATGCAGATAAAAATTCACTTGACGCCTTCCTGATAGACTCCACTCCCAAATTTATAATATACGTGTAGATCAGATGTGGCTTGAATTCAGAGAAATAGTATCGGCAGCAAGTGAGAAATTTATACCAAATAAATTAACAAACGACGGAGCTGATCCTCCTTAGTACACAAAACGGGTCAGAACACTTGCAGAAACAGCGAGTCAATCATGCCAAATTTAAACAGACGCAAAATCCCCAAGATTGGCGATCTTTTACACAAGTTCGAAATTTAGTGCGGACTTCAACGCGAGATGCTTATAATAGTTTCCAATACGAAATTTCGTCTGGAAAACCTGTCAGAAAATCAAAAGAGATTCTGATGGTATGTGAACTATGTTACCGGCAAGACACAATCAATGTCTTCTCTGCGGGATATCGATGGAGATACTACCGAAGACAGTGCTGCCAAAGCAGAGTTACTAAACACAGCCTTCCGAAATTCCTTCACAAAAGGACAGCTGCCAACATGAGTAACGTAGAAGTAAATATCCTCGGAGTAGTGAAGCAACTTAAATCACTTAATAAAAGCAAGTCTTCTGGTCCAGACTGTATATCAATTATGTTTCTTTCAGAGTATGCTGATGCTGTAGCTCCATACTTAACACTCATATACAACCGTTCTCTCGACGAAAGATCCATACCCAAAGACTGGAAAGTTGCACAGATCACACCAATATTCAACAAAGGCAGTGGGAGTCATCCACTAAATTACAGGCCCATATCACTAACGTCGACATGCAGCAGGGTTTTGGAACATATACTGTTTTCAAACATTATGAATTACCTCGAAGAAAACTGTCTATTGGCTCACAGTCAACAATGATTTAAAGAACATCGTTCTTGTGAAGCGCAACTAGCTCTTTATTCGCATGAAGTGTTGAGTGTTATTGACAAGGGATTTCAGATTGATTCGTATTTCTGGATTTCCTGAAGGCTTTTGACACTGTACCACAAAAGCGGCTTGTAGTGAAATTGGTGCTTATGGAATATCGTCTCATTTATGTGACTGGACTTGTGATTTCCCGTCAGAGAAGACACAGTAATTGACGGGAATTCATAGAGTAAAACAGAAGTAATTTCTAGCGTTCCTCAAGGTAGTGTCATATGCCCTTTGCTGTTCCTCATCTATATAAACGATTTGGGAGGCAATCTGAGCAGCCGTCTTCGGTTGTTTGCAGGTGACGCTGTCTTTAATCGACTAATAAAGTCATCAGAATATCAAAACAAATTGCAAAACGATTTTGAAAAGGTATCTGAATGGTGCAAAAATTGGCAGTTGACCCTAAATAACGAAAAGTGTGAGGACATCCTCATGAGCGTTAAAAGGAATCCGTTGAACTTCGGTTACACGATAAATCAGTCAAATCTAAAGGCCGTAAATTCAACTAAATATCTAGGAGCTACGATTACGAACAATTTAAATTGGAAAGAATACATAGAAGATATTATGTGGAAGGCTAACCAGAGACTGCGTTTTATTGGTAGGACGCTTAGAAAACGTAACAGATCTACTAAGGAGACTGCCTACACTACGCTTGCCCGACCTCTTTTAGAATACTGCTGCGCGGTGTGGGATCCTTGCCAGATAGGATTGACGGAGTACGCCGAAAAATTTCAAAGAAGGACAGCATGTTTTGTATTATCGAGAAATATGGGAGAAAGTGTCACTGAAATGATACAGGATTTGGGTTGGACATCATTAAAACAAAGGCTTTTTTCGTTGCGACGGCATCTTCTCACTAAATTCCAATCACCAATATTCTCAATTGTTCAAATGTGTGTGAATTCCTAAGGGACCAAACTGCTGAGGTCATCGGTCCCTAGCCTTACACGTTACTTAAACTAACTTGCGCTAAGAACAACACACACACCCATGCCAGAGGGAGGACGCGAACCTCCGGCGAGAGGGGCTGCGCAATCCGTGACATGGCGCCTGAAACCGCGCGGCCATTCTGCGCGGCTAGCAATATTCTCCTCCGAATGCGAAAATATTTTGTTGACACAAACCTACGCAGGGAGGAACGATCACCACGATAAAATTAGGGAAATCAGAGCTCGTACGGAAAGATATAGGTGTTCGTTCTTCCCGTGCGCTATACGAAAAAAAATTGTTCAAAAGGCTCTGAGCACTATGGGACTTAACATGTATGGTCATCAGTCCCCTAGAACTTAGAACTACTTAAACCTAACCAACCTAAGGACATCACACAACACCCAGTCATCACGCTATACGAGATTGGATTAATAGAGAATTGTGAAGGTGGCTCGATGAAACCTCTGCCAGGCACATAAATATTATTTGCAGTTATCCATGCAGATTTAGATATAGACGTACTCATATGGGAAATAGTTATTCATTCTAAGAACTAATTTGTCTCCAGATTAACATGCAAGTATATATTCTTGAATATATAGGAAATCGCTATTCACAAATTGTTAAATCAAGAAATTTATGACATTAATGTGACAGTGCAGTTCAGAGATACTGGCCAGATCTTTAACAATACATATCTTTCCAAAACTCATAAAAATTGCGACACTGTCTCAACAAGCTTTAAAGCAGTTTTCCGAAATGTAATTACAGCAAACTTCGAACACAGGTTTTAAAACAAAAAGCAAATAATTATGCTTAAAAATGACAAATGTTAGCTAAACCGCGTTTCACCTTGTAAATAAAAAATATAAGACCATGCAGTACAACGATAACAAGTTTACAAACCACGACGGAGTGGCTGGAAGCTAATTTGATCTGTTGAAGAAGCACCTTTAACGTCATATCTTCCATCATATGCTGAACATCTCTTAACTACCGACGGCGCTACTGACGTCAACTTTCATTACAAAATAAACCGGCTTGACAATACACCTCTGAAAATAATGCAGTCCATTTCGCCACAGATGCATACTTTAGACAAAGGCTAACGGTAGATCATACACAATCAAGAGGCTGACAGTAGTGCTTACCGACCAACAACAACTTTCAGATCTCGTCCAGAAATGTGACAACATTATTCTTTCATGGTGAGGCACAACAGTTCAACCACATCACAAAAAAGTCCAGGGAGACTGGAATCTCGCCTCAAAAATACCTATCGCGAAACCTCAGCCTTAACGCACACCTTACGTTTACTTGGTAAGCTTTGCATTAGTCGTGATAGCCCACAATATAACTTGGTACCACAAATAGAAAACAAAAAAATCAACAATGCTGAACAAGACAGGCACCGCAATATTAATAATATTAACTCGGACGAACCACCGAAGTCCTTGTGTATAAGTAAGCAAGTAGGAATACGTACTATTCAGCTCACAGTACACCGGCGGCATTAATCTTTAAGCTAAGAAACAAGAGGAAGAACGTACCCAGTACAACGTCGGTGATGCGTAACCACAGTTCGAAAGTGACACCGAGCGAGGTGGCGAACTGGTTAGACACTGGACTCGCATTCGGGAGGACGACGGTTCAATCCCGCGTCCCGCCATCCTGATTTAAGTTTTCCGTGATTTCCCTAAATCGCTCCAGGCAAATGCCGGGATGGTTCCGTTGAAAGGGCACGGCCGACTTCCTTCCCCGTCCTTCCCTAATCCGATGAGACCGATGACCTCGCTGTCTGGTCTCCTTCCCCAAACAACCCAACCCAACCCTCAAAAGTGACCCGACAAGCATCACATGCGAGCGCGCCCGGCGCGGCTCCGCTTGTCGAATGTAGATGTCAATTCCTTGTGAAACATGCTCAGGCAGACGCAGCCGTATGCCGTAATATGTACGTGGAAGGTTTTGGCCCTGCCGGGAAGCACTCGAACATCACTGCAGAACCAGAAAATATTAACCAGGAGCCCGTTAACACTGAGGTGCTCTTCGATGGTGCCAAGAGCTAACAGCCCGCTGTCAGCGCGATTTCCGTCCAAGCGATTTGTAAACACATTACTGTGTCTCCAGTCGCAACGTCCTCTTCCTTTCGCAGCCCGTCAGTCACTTCTCAATGCGCAGATAATGTGTCAAAAGAGTCACCTGACCTCGCGATATCTTTGATACAGCCGCAGTCTATTTCAGTAGTGCCAACCATCGGCACAACATTCACCATTACCAGGTTAAGAACGTAAGTACTGGATTAAACTTCCACAGTAGGGTAACTTTCACAGCATTACACGGTTGTACGAATTAGTGCTGTGACCTTCGCCTAACACCAAAGCCGATGGACCAAAGTTCTCATAACTGCTCGGCACATACGGGAGTGCTCATCACAGCCATGGCAAGTTGATGAACTGCGACGCGGCATGGAGGAGGCGTGATGTGGTGTCGGGAAGAGCCCCAGTCCACATACGGACGCTGATAGAATAAAAACGAAACTGGAAAAGTGACCTAAGGTCGTCAGCTGACGGTTGCACAGTAATACGTAGCCACACTGCAATGCTGTTCTCCCTGGATGCTGGATATCTCTTCAGTAAAAACAATTACATGTTTCCAATGTGTAATACTATTATGATTGTGGAATCGTCGAGAGATCGCGTTGCCACACCAAAGTCGGCAACTCGAATCGGTGCTATAGACATTAGTGAGGTCTCGCTGCAATTCGCAACAACTAATGGGAGAACCAGAAGACACACCTTCCCTCTCAGTAAGGCAGCCTCCCCCCCCCCCCACCCCCGTAATAAAGCCGGCCACAGTGACCGAGCGGTTCTAGGTGCTTCAGTCTGGCAGTAACCGCGCGACCGCTGCGGTCGCAGGTTCGAATCCTGCCTCGGGCATGGATGAGTGTGACGTCCTTAGGTTAGTTAGGATTAAGTAGTTCTAAGTTCTAGATTCCGTAGAAATGTTGGAACACGTGAGTCAATACCGACCCTACGACTTATCTTAGAAGAAAGATTAAGGAAAGGCAAACCTACGTTTCTAGCATTTGTAGACTTAGAGAAAGCTTTTGACAATGTTGATTGGAATACTCTCTTTCAAATTCTGAAGGTGGCAGGGGTAAAATACAGGGAGCGAAAGGCTATTTAGAATTTGTACAGAAACCAGGTGGCAGTTACAAGAGTCGAGGGGTATGAAAGGGAAGCAGTGGGTGGGAAGGGAGTGAGACAGGGTTGTAGCCTATCCCCGATGTTATTCAATCTGTATATTGAGCAAGCAGTAAAGGAAGCAAAAGAAAAGTTCGGAGTAGGTATTAAAATCCATGGAGAAGAAATAAAAACTTTGAGGTTCGCCGATGACATTGTAATTCTGTCAGATACAGCAAAGGACTTGGAAGAGCAGTTGAACAGAATGGACAGTGTCTTGAAAGGAGGGTATAAGATGATCATCAACAAAAGCAAAACGAGGATAATGGAATGTAGTCGAATTAAGTCAGGTGATGCTGAAGGAATTAGATTAGGAAATGAGACACTTAAAGTAGTAAAGGAGGTTTGCTATTTGGGGAGCAAAGTAATTGATGATGGTCGAAGTAGAGAGGATATAAAATGTAGATTTTCAATGGCAAAGAAAGCGTTTCTGAAAAAGAAAAATTTGTTGACATCGAGAATAGATTTAAATGTCAGGAAGTCGTTTCTGAAAGTATTTGTATGGAGTGTAGCCATGTATGGAAGTGAAACGTGGACGATAAATAGTTTAGACAAGAAGAGAATAGAAGCTTTCGAAATGTGGTGCTACAGAAGAATGCTGAAGATTAGGTGGGTAGATCACATAACAAATAAGGAGGTATTGAATAGAATTGGGGGAGAAGAGGAGCTTGTGGCACAACTTGACTAGAAGAAGGGATCGGTTGGTAGGACATGTTCTGAGACATCGAGGGATCACCAATTTAGTATTGGAGGGCCGCGTGGAGGGTAAAAATCGTAGAGGGAGACCAAGAGATAAATACACTAAGCAGATTCAGAAGGATGTAGGCTGCAGTAGGTACTGGGAGATGAAGAAGCTTGCACAGGATAGAGTAGCATGGAGAGCTGCATCAAACCAGTCTCAGGACTGAAGACCACAACAACAACAACTAGTTCTAGGGGATTGATGACCTCAGATGTCAAGTCCCATAGTGCTCAGAGCCAACGCACTGAGATCAATATACAGTCTCGTCCAAAAGTCCTGCCACTATTCGGAAAGTACTGTCACCAACCCTTCTTTTGGTCATGATGTGCATTGATTTACTTATTTATTTATTCATTTATTTTTTATTTCCAACAAGTCACAGCAGATGTCTCACATACCTTTATAATTTACGTTCCACATTGTTTACTGATCCAGAAGGGCATCATCGTTGTCGCGGCACAAAATGATGCGGCACCAGGTCCTGTATGAATTTCTCCCAAGCATAGGCAGTGTGATTTCCTTGTTGACTCCCTAATAGGATGCTTCAATTCGTCAGTTGTCTGGCATCGTTGTTTCGCGACATGCTGCTCAGTTATTCTTCACAAGTAATTGTTGCATCAGATCAGGACTCCTCAGAGGGCACAATATCGGCGCTGGGGTAACACTTCACCCAACAATCCTCGAACACGGAAAGCGAAGTGGGTAGGAGCTCAATCTTGTAGAATTCACCTGTAACCCAGAATGTCCAGTCTCTGTATATTTACGCAACACGGAAGTAAGAAAGTTTATTCAATGCACAGTCAAAGAAATACGGCCATACGAGGTGCCTACTGGACATTACAACCCAGATCGTAACATGTGGGGGGTTACTCTATAGCTCTTCATAGTAATAAGGTTCAAGTGGTTCAAATGGCTATGAGCAGTATGGGACTTAACGCCTGAGGTCATCAATCCCCTAGAACTTTTTTTTTTTTTTTTTTTTTTTTGGTCATCAGTCTATTGACTGGTTTGATCCGCCCCGCCACGAATTCCTTTCCTGTGTTACCCTCTTCATCTCAGAGTAGCACTTGCAACCTACGTCCTCAATTATTTGCTTCACGTATTCCAATCTCTGTCTTCCTCTACAGTTTTTGCCCTCTACAGCTCCCTCTAGTACCATGGAAGTCATTCCCTCATGTCTTAGCAGATGTCCTATCATCCTGTCCCTTCTCCTTATCAGTGTTTTCCACATATTCCTTTCCTCTCCGATTCTGTGTAGGACCTCCTCATTCCTTACCTTATCAGTCCACCTAATTTTCAACATTCGTCTATAGCACCACATCTCAAATGCTTCGATTCTCTTCTGTTCCGGTTTTCCCACAGTCCATGTTTCACTACCATACAATGCTGTACTCCAGACGTACATCCTCAGAAATTTCTTCCTCAAATTAAGGCCGGTATTTGATATTAGTGGACTTCTCTTGGCCAGAAATGCCTTTTTTGCCATAGCGAGTCTGCTTTTGATGTCTTCCTTGCTCCGTCCGTCATTGGTTATTTTACTGCCTAGGTAGCAGAATTCCTTAACTTCATTGACTTCGTGACCATCAATCCTGATGTTAAGTTTCTCGCTGTTCTCATTTCTACTACTTCTCATTACCTTCGTCTTTCTCCGATTTACTCTCAAAGCATACTGTGTACTCATTAGACTGTTCATTCCGTTCAGCAGATCATTTAATTCTTCTTCACTTTCATTCAGGATAGCAATGTAATCACCGAATCGTATCATTGATATCCTTTCCCCTTGTATTTTAATCCCACTCCTGAACCTTTCTTTTATTTCCATCATTGCTTCCTCGATGTACAGATTGAAGAGTAGGGACGAAAGGCTACAGACTTGCCTTACACGCTTCTTAATACGAGCACTTCGTTCTTGATCGTCCACTCTTATTATACCCTCTTGGTTGTTGTACATATTGTATATGACCCGTCTCTCCCTATAGCTTACCCCTACCTTTTTCAGAATCTCGAACAGCTTGCACCATTTTATATTGTCGAACGCTTTTTCCAGGTCGACAAATCGTATGAAAGTGTCTTGATTTTTCTTTAGCCTTGCTTCCATTATTAGCCGTAACGTCAGAATTGCCTCTCTCGTCCCTTTACTTTTCCTAAAGCCAAACTGATCGTCACCTAGCGCATTCTCAATTTTCTTTTCCATTCTTCTGTATATTATTCTTGTAAGCAGCTTCGATGCATGAGCTGTTAAGCTGATTGTGCGATAATTCTCGCACTTGTCAGCTCTTGCCGCCATCGGAATTGTTTGGATGATGCTTTTCCGAAAGTCAGATGGTATGTCCCCAGACTCATATATTCTACACACCAACGTGAATAGTCGTTTTGTTGCCACTTCCCCCAATGATTTTAGAAATTCTGATGGAATGTTATCTATCCCTTCTGCCTTATTTGACCGTAAGTCCTCCAAAGCTCTTTTAAATTCCGATTCTAGTACGGGATCCCCTATCTCTTCTAAATCGACTCCTGTTTCTTCTTCTATCACATCAGACAAATCTTCACCCTCATAGAGGCTTCCACCTATCTGCTCTCTCCTCTGCATTTAACAGTGGAATTCCCGTTGCACTCTTAATGTTACCACCGTTGCTTTTAATGTCACCAAAGGTTGTTTTGACTTTCCTGTATGCTGAGTCTGTCCTTCCGACAATCATATCTTTTTCGATGTCTTCACATTTTTCCTGCAGCCATTTCGTCTTAGCTTCCCTGTACTTCTTATTTATTTCATTCCTCAGCGACTTGTATTTCTGTATTCCTGATTTTCCCGGAACATGTTTGTACTTCCTCCTTTCATCAATCAACTGAAGGATTTCTTCTGTTACCCATGGTTTCTTCGCAGCTACCTTCTTTGTACCTATGTTTTCCTTCCCAACTTCTGTGATGGCCCTTTTTAGAGATGTCCATTCCTCTTCAACTGTACTACCTACTGCGCTATTCCTTATTGCTGTATCTACAGCGTTAGAGAACTTCAAACGTATCTCGTCATTCTTTAGTACTTCCGTATCCCACTTCTTTGTCTTGAACTTCAGCCTACTCTTCATCACTACTATATTGTGATCTGAGTCTATATCTGCTCCTGGGTACGCCTTACAATCCAGTATCTGATTTCGGAATCTCTGTCTGACCATGATGTAATCTAATTGAAATCTTCCCGTATCTCCCGGCCTTTTCCAAGTATACTTCCTCCTCTTGTGATTCTTGAACAAGGTATTCGTTATTACTAGCTGAAACTTGTTACAGAACTCAATGTCTTTCTCCTCTTTCATTCCTCGTCCCAAGCCCATATTCTCCTGTAGCCTTTTCTTCTACTCCTTCCCCTACAACTGCATTCCAGTCGCCCATGACTATTAGATTTTCGTCCCCCTTTACATACTGCATTACCCTTTCAATATCCTCATACACTTTCTCTGTCTGTTCATCTTCAGCTTGCAACGTCGGCATGTATACCTGAACTATTGTTGTCGGTGTTGGTCTGCTGTCGATTCTGATTAAAACAACCCGGTCACTGAACTGTTCACAGTAACACACCCTCTGCCCTACCTTCCTATATATAACGAATCCTACACCTGTTATACCATTTTCTGCTGCTGTTGATATAACCCGATACTCATCTGCCCAGAAATCCCTGTCTTCCTTCCACATCACTTCACTGACCCCTTCTATATCTAGATTGAGCCTTTGCATTTCCCTTTTCAGATTTTCTAGTTTCCCTACCACGTTCAAGCTTCTGACATTCCACGCCCCGACGCGTAGAACGTTATCCTTTCGTTGGTTCGTTGATTTTCTCATGGTAACCTCCCTCTTGGCTTTCCACTCCCGGAGATCCGAATGGGGGACTATTCCGGAATCTTTGGCCAATGGAGAGATCATCATGACACTTCTTTAATTACAGGCCACATGTCCTGTGGATACACGTTACGTGTCTTTAATGCAGTGGTTTCCATTGCCTTCTGCATCCTCATGTTGTTGATCATTGCTGATTCTTCCGCAATTTCCCACCCTATAGGACAAGAGAGTGCCCTGAACCTCTATCCGCTCCTCCGCCCTCTTTGACAAGGCCGCTGGCAGAATGAGGTTGACTTCTTATGCCGGAAGTCTTCGGCCGCCAATGCTGATTATTTATCAAAATTTAGGCAGTGGCGGGGATCGAACCCGGGACCGAAGACGTTTTTTTGATTGTGAATCAAAGACGCTACCCCCTTTTTTTTGTTCATTGATCATCGTTGTGTTCGGTCGTTGCGGACGTCGCAAGACATCCTGTTCAAGTTCGGTGGTTGATCCTTCCACTCAGTTTTTTTATTTCAGAGCCCCTAGACCACGGGTCTCCTAGAACTTAGAACTACTTAAAGTTAACTAACGTAAGGACATCACACTGATACATGCCCGATGCAGGATTCGAACCTGCGTCCGTAGCGGTCGCGCGGTCCCTGACTGTAGCGCCTAGAACCACTCGGCCACCCCAGCCGGCTAGTAATAAGGGTTCCCCTTGCTCCAGAATAAAATTACCCCTAATATCCCCTTTCCGATTAGGTCGAAATATTGCACATTCGCCTGAGAAGAAAACTGTGTCCCCGCTGTAGAAGCGTCACAGACACATGGAGTAATCTTGAGCATGCTTCATGTCTTGTCACATGTCATCACACGGCTCATTTACGAATATAGAAGATTTTAACCACACATATTTTTCATTTGTGTCAGCATAATCGTTTTTGGAATTCCAAGTTCAGCAGATCTTTTCCTCAAAGAGTTAGTGGGATGATGATGACGATGATGATGATGATGGTGTTTGGTTTGTGGGTCGCTCAACTGCGCGGTCATCAGCGCCCGTACACACTCCCAAGATGTACACAGCCTCTGTCATGAATGATGAGGATAGCACAAACACTCAGTCCCCAGGCAGAGAAAAACCCCAACCTGGCCTGGAATCGAACCCGGGACCCCGGGACTCAGAGGTAGAAGATTTAATGGGAGATCTGGTCACAGAATTTTCCACTGCTGCACATGTTTGTTGTCGTGAGATGATAGTCCACCTGTCATCTTTCCATCTTTAAAGACACATTTGCAGGATGGGCGAGGATATATTGCAAAACCGTAGTTCTAAGTTCAGAATATAAATAAAGAATTACTTAAGATATTAATTAGTATAAGCGGTTGTGTCGATTGTGGCGTGCTACCGCTGATATATTAGAATAATTGCGCAGTTCAGTTGTCTTGCCGAGAAGAGGGCACCTTTTTTGTTATTGAAGCGGTCTATATTGGGCGCATACCTGCCATCCCTGTAGATAATTATTTGGCCTAACGCCGTTGTTCCATTTTATTGAGACGCAATCTCAGTAGACGTACTCATGGTTACACACAGCAATGGAATTAATGTGCCTATCTAATTTACTTTACTATAATATTTTGTGAATACAGTGATATTATTTAATCTTGCTAGCTATTGTCCCCTGGCATGGCTAAAGGTTCCGTGCTACATAATATTTCGTGAATACAGTGATATTATTTAATCTTGCAAGCTATTGTTCCAATTAAACGGCGCCTTGGCATGGCTAAAGGTTCCGTGCAACCTCCGCGTTCTGCCGGTTTCGATTGACCCATGGACTTTTATCCATCCTGAGAATACTTATTTCCCCGCCATCAAAAATCATGCGATTGTGTGGGTCAAGGGGTGGACGATCACCTACATGTATAATGATGGCAACAAATCGCGCCTTGACCTCTGACAGTACTTACGAATCGCTGACAATGAAGTCCAGCACCAACCGCGCTACCGCGCTTTCTTCACCAGTTACCTACACGCGGACGACATTCCCGCCCCCCTGCTGATACCTGAGATTCTCCGCGCTACTTTCTATATCGTAACCCCCAGTGGAGTAGGCGCATGGACGCGGGCGTCCTTTCTTTATGCACTGTGCCACAGCAAGATGGTCATTCCTACAATTCTACTGTCCCATCCTCTTTGGCATCTACCCTCCTTTCGGGCGCTTCTTCCCGGTAGTGATGCCGGGGACACAGTGGCAGGCCTCACATGTTGACCCCTGGCCACGCTGCCTCAACGCTTCATATGCCTGCAAGTCTTATCATATCCCCGTACCTTCTTCCCTTTTTGTCTATTGCCTCACACCTCTTACCTTACTTCAGTATTATTGTTATTACTTTTTTCGACACCTTGTTAATAAAGACTTTTGCTCGCCATGTTCGAGTGGAAGAATGGCATTTCAGTTGTATTTATGCTTGTACAAATAAAGTATTTTTGTTTTACTTACCCAGTGGGAGTGATTTAGGGATGGGAAGGGGGAGGCATTGTGGCCAGGCCTCGGGTTTACGACCATAGCCCACCCTGTCTCCACCAGCTCAGAACTGCCAAAAAAAAAAAAAAAAAAAAAAAAAAAAAGGTCTTCTGTCCTGGCCGGGGTCGAATCCCACCGCTGCTTAAATTTTCGTTAATAAAGAAGCGGACATAGGTTCAGAGCGCTCTCTTGTCCTAGGGGTGGGAAACTGCCCCTAAAGGTGGAAGAATAAGCAATGTTCAACGACATGAGGATGCAGAAGGCAATGGAAACCACTGCATTGAAGACAAGTAACGTGCATCCGCAGGACATGTGGCCTGTAATTGAAGAAGTGTCATGATGATCTCTCCAATGGCAAAAGATTCCGGAATAGTCTCCCATTCAGATCTCCGGGAGGGGACTACCAAGGGGGAGGTTACCATGAGAAGAAGATAGAATAACACAGGCCAACGATGGAAAAACTTTTTTGCAGAAAATACTTTATTCTTATGTTTTTTAGGATGGTAAATCCCAATATGATATTTAAAAAACTCTATCACCCAACATTTCTTCACATTATACAGTTAAATTAATTAAATTAAGTGAATTTTTAAAGAATTTAACAACTTTTATATAATTTAAAAAGGAGGTGTAACGAATGTAGATGATGTTGGTAGCACTGCTGACAACATTTGCTGACAAAAAAGGTCGATTCTATTTTTGTGTTAAGAGATGGTGTTTTGTTTACTGTCAGCCTAACTGTTCTAATTTTGTGTTAACAGATGGTGCTCTGTTTGCTGTCAACCTAACCTCACTTTCCCATTTCCTGTACATGACCTCAGTAAAGTGTCTAATTGTGGTGGTAAAAACTCTGCTGACAGTTTTTGTTATATTTGTGATGAATTTGTGATTACAAAACACCAAAGAAACATTACAGACTCTGTGAAAAAGGCTTATCTATCACACTTTGGATCTAAACTTGGTGATCAAGAAATCTTTGGCGCCGCATAATATATGTTATGTGTGTGTTGGAGATCTGAGAAAATAGTCCAGAAAGGAGAAAAAGACCCAGAATATCTTTTTATTATAGCTACAATATTAAAGAAGCTTAAAACTTTAGGATGGTTAATGAGTCTGAAGTTCAATTTTTGAACAGTCATCTTGATTGCTTCCTGGACAATATGGGAGATGTTAGTGAGGAGCAAGGAGAGCGTTTTCATCAGGACATTAAAGTGATGGAGAAACGCTACAAAGGCCGCTGAAACACCATCATTATGGGCGACTACTGTTGGTCACTTCACCGAGAAGTTCAGCAAGCGGCTCATCGTAGAAAAAACTACACAAGAAGTATCAAAGAAAGAAGAGGGTAAAAAAAATACAAACCAATTCAAGCTGACAACTGAAACTTCTATTAAAACATATCATTGTTTTAAGTAGCTTACTGTAAATACAAACCATGCTTATGTTGTAACAAAGCGTTTCGTTAATTTCCCCTTTTACCGTATAGCATGGGATTTTTATACTATATAATAAAAAGCATATCACTCGAAAACTATGGGTGATACAAAAGAAACTAAGGCTAGATTTGGATTCAAAATATAAAAATCTATAAAGATAAGCTATCAAAGTAAAAAAAGTTTTTCAAAAAAATTTTTTTGTTGGCCTGTGTAATTAACGGAAGGATAACGTTCTACGAGTCGGGGAGTGGAATATCAGCTTGAACGTGGTAGGGAAACTAGAATATCTGAAAAGGGAAATGCAAAGGCTCAGTCTAGATATAATAGTGGTCACTGATGTGAAGTGGAAAGAAGACAAGGATTTCTGATCAGATGAGAGTAGGGTAATATCAACAGCAGCAGAAAATGGAATAACAGGTGTAGGATTCGCTATGAATAGGAAGGTAGGGCAGAGGGTGTGTTACTGTGAACAGTTCAGTGACTGGGTTGTTCTTATCAGAATCGACAGCAAACCAACACCGACGACGACAGTTCAGGTACACATGCCGACGTCGCAAGCTGAAGATGAAGAGATAGAGAAAGTGTATGAGGATGTTGAAAGGGTGATACAATATGTAAAGGGGGATGAAAATCTAATAGTCATGGGGGACCGGAATGCAGTTGTAGCGGAAGGAGTAGAAGAAAAGGATACAGGAGAATATGGGCTTGGGACAGGGAATGAGAGAGGAGAAAAACTAATTCAATTCTGTAACAAGTTTCAGCTAGTAATAGCGAATACCCTGTTCAAGGATGATATGGGAAGATTTTAGTTACATTACATCATGGTCAGACAGAGATTGCGGAATCAAAATTTCTCTTATTTTTCCAGAAACCCTCTACATTGTCACAATGTAACGCAATATTGAATGTTACTGGACAGTAATTATAATAAAATGGGATACCAACTGTCGAGGTCATTGTGGATAGTGCAGTTGGTTAAGGCTGGAAATTAAAGCAGCTGTGGTGTCTTTGAAGAAATGACATCGACACTTCCAATAAATGGTTCCCGGGAAACTAGAGCAAACTAAGGATTGTGAGATGATTTGAATCCAACTGTCGTGTAATTTGAGTCAACTGCAACGGAGTATTGCAGGGAGAAGGATACTTACGAGAAATTGTGGGTCCGAATGCTTACTTCCTATCTTGAAGATTGGAAGTGGCTTCGGGACATTCAGTAGGTGCTATATATCGTTTCCATAAACTGTCATAGAGGAACCTGCAGATGGGCACTGTAACACCGCAAATAATTTCAAATAAAATAAGACCTACAAATATAGCTGAAGGTGTCGTCCCTGCTACATAAAGAAAACCATTGTGGATATGCCACGTAGCCTAATGCAGCAAGTGAAATAGAATCTGTCCTTTAACATCCAGAATTTCATCGCACGTAAAAACGTCAGAAAGGGGATTCACAGGTGAGCTCATTAATAGGTTTGGGGCTTGTGCCTCTATTTCAGCATCTCTTAAGTCCAGCCCCAATACCCGATTTGATTACTGAGCATCTGTGGTCGTTCACTGGTGTAGAGAATCATTGCTTATTTCCACCTCCCCAAAAACAAAAACACAACTGTTGACAGATTATACACTATATTACGGAAAAGAAAGATACTCTCTATGATCGGAATCGACTTGCGCAGATAGTCGAGGTCGTTTGCACGGTGGTCGTTTGCACGCTGTTGCCGGTATTCGCTGAGTCGCATCGGGCTCGGATCGAATCCGTTTCGTGTGCCGGCCAGCCTGCATGTGGATTTTGGGCATATTCTCACATCCAACTCTAAGAATAGCCTCGGTCAGACGAGTCGCAAAGATTTCGAAAACTTTCTCACACTTTCACATGCAATAACACTACACACAGATAGATGGATGTATCATATACAAATTCCGTCATTGTGAGGTGGGTGGGGGGAGTTGGTCTATTCCGATAGAAAGGACGTCAAGCCATCCTCTGCCTATAATATTACCAAATCCTCATTAACACGCAGACACTGTGAAGACACCGGTAAGACCAGGAAAATGAAGAAGGAAAAGACGACTCCATTACGAATCAGATTCCTGCGAAGTATCTGCTGTTATTTAGATGTACACTTTTAATATTTTCTGTTCAATAAATTGTAAGGTAAATGCGAGAATTATTGCATATTCACCATAATGATTGATTCTGTCAGTTGTTCACAAGAATAATATAGAGAATAATGGCAAGGAAAACTGTTAAATGGCAATCAGTTTGGCTTTAACAGAGAGAAAGGACAGCTCTTCTCTTGAAACTGGAGGCAAGACTTAAAAAAAAAGCAAAACGCATTTACGGCATTTATCGACTCAGACAAAGCGTTCGACAACGCGACTTAGCGCAAGATGATTGGAAGTTCCAGAAAAATGAGTGTATATTGCAGCCGAAAAAGAGTAATAAACCATATGTACAATAGCAACGGAATGTCAAAGTGAAAATGGTCTGAATAAAAACGGCGTAATGCAGAAATGCACATTTCCCCTCTACTGCTGAACCTGTAAATCGAAGAAGCAATGACAAAAAAAAGCAATATCGAAGAACAGGAATTAAAATCAATAGTATATCAACGACAATACACGCTGATAACGTTCCTATTGTAAGAAAAAGTGATTAAGAATTGTAGGGTCTCTTAAATCGAATGAGCAATCTAATGAGCATGAAAGTGCTGAGGAGCAACGATAAACTTAACATCAAAACTGAAGGATAGGAAGAAGATGAAGTGAAATAATTCTGCTATCTTGGAAGCAAAATAACTATAACAGACCGGCACAGAGGATTAGGATACTCTTCGCTAAAAGAACCCTACTAGTATCAAACAGAGGCCACAATTTGTGGAAAAAATTTCTGTTAATGCATGTCTGGTACACGGAATTGTATGGCAATGGATCATGTATTGCGGGAAAAGTTTTAAAGAGAAAACTCTCTGAGACATTCTGTTACAGAAGGATACCAAAAATTAAAGAAAAGAAATAAAGGAGTGCTCTGCGTAATCAGCAAAGAAAGCAGTACTTGGGAAACGGTGACTAGAACAAGCGACAAGATGATCGGACATACGATAACGCCTAAAGGACCAAACGACTGCGACACTGGAAGAAGTCGTAGATGGTATAAATTGTCGAGGAAGACATATTAAGTGTGAACGTAGACTGCGCACGCAAGCCGAAAGAAGGAACAAGTTAAAAGAGCACTCTTCCTTGCTGAACCTGCTTATCAGATTGTGCAGTGTCCATAGAACGGCAAAAATCTCGGCATTTTTTCAACGCATTTTAAAAAATATTGTGTATATGAAATCAACGAATTTGTGGTTTTTACGGAAGCACTGCATTTTACTATAGATAACGGTAACATGTCTGTCTACAGTTTCAACAAATTTTATCCATATCGCCTGAATAGCGTACATACAAGTATGTGTTGTTTCGTGCTAGGAAGGCAATGACATTATGAAACGAAGCGAATGTAAACACTTGTTGCTTTGAATACTACGATAAAATAGAGAATAGTACATATGAAAATCAAGCTCCACTAAATTACTTTCAAAAGCACCAAACGGGTAGGTAATCAGATCAAAAGAATTGCTTTATGCCTCGTCCATTCCGTTAAATCGCTAACGGCTTTCGGCTGTCAGTCATAGCAGTTAATTAGAGCCCAGCCGCCACACAGAGTGCGCCGTGACCCCGCCAGAAGTTCCCTGACCTTTCGCTAGCCGTCAGTCTGACGACGCAGACAGCGTCACACCAACGCGCCGCAACCACCCTTCGCCTCTGACTCATCCCCTGTCCCCGTCCACACCACCTGCTATCAACAGAGGGGGTCGGAGCTGACTCACCTGGCCACATCACCTCTCATTTTTCCCAGGGTAATTGTCCTTTCCGTCGATACCGATTATAGAGTCTCCCTACAAAATGATGGCAAAAGACCACGATGGAGATAGAATTTGTATAGTTAGTGACATTCCTAGATCTCCGTCTTTGTTTTTTTTGACACTAGTTGCTGCCCGCCATCCATGTGGAGCATGTATTGGTCTCACTGCGGACTTGAGGTACTCAGCCACACACAGTTGGTATCATCAAAGTGTACGGGCCTGAATATGGCGTTGACGCAACGTCGAAACTAGTAGCCAAATAAATATGAAATCTTAAGTACAGCTGGTGGAGTTTCATTTTTAATTAAAAAAATATTACAGGCAGTGGATGAAAATGTCAGTGATACTATGCCGCAAGAAGAATTGGGTAGAACATTGAAAGACCACAGTCGACACTGGGCAATTGATTTAGACGACATTGTCTCAGAATTATTGCGCTGCCTGGGAGTGGTAACTACAACGAAAATCTACGATCTGCAGTATGTACACTGTCCAGTCACAATAATATGATCGCCTATCAAAAACCTGAATAACCACCTTGAGCAGCGCGTACCGCTCTGAAACCCACAGTGTGATTCTGAAAGACATGGACAGGAATGTGGAGCCATACCGACTCCAGAACGATAAATGTATTAATTTGAAGTAAGGATCCCTGTACCGGAAACGAACGAGTCGAAAGTTATAAACGAAAACAGTTCTGATACCTCTGACAGTTGAATATATGTACCGGTTCTTGTGTTGCGAAGAGTGTCGGGTTGGAGACTTTCAGTGGTGGTAGTGTGGACGAAAACGAGAAAAAATGTCCAATAAAGGTGGGCTCTAAATTGCATACCTGAGGAGCTATGACCATTCGCACATCTCCTCTACTGAACAAGTGTTCATTGCTGTTAAGGTACGCACTTTAGAGCCCACGTTTATTGGACATTTTTTCTCGTTTTTGTCCACACTGTCACCACTGAAAGTTACCAACCCTACACTCTTCGCAACACTATAACCGGTAAATGTATTCAACTGTCAGAGGTATCAGAACGATTTTCGTTTATAACTTTCGATTCGTTCGTTTCCGGTACATGGATCCTTACTTCAAATTAATACATTTATCGTTCTCCATCATCCTAGAAAGTCTGTAACATCATCACGGAATCACCCCGTGTATACGTACATTTACAGACGCCCGCGCTTATAGCTTTGACGCTCTGTAGTCTCGTTGAATGACGTTTCCGGACATGGGTTCCTATTCAAAATACGATGTACGCACTCCCGTCTACAAGTCCTAAAAGTCTGTAACGGGAATTTGCGACCACCCTGTACACTCGTCCTGGTACTCTTCGAACCACACATGTACACTGCGAGCTGTGTGCCGTATTACTTTGTCCTACTTGTAGGTGCCATCGTGCCGAAGAAAACCTGCATTTAGTGGTGCACAGGGTTCCCAAGAATAGATGCACACCTGTACCGCTCTTTTGTGCCTTCCAGAGTGACGAGATTACCTGGAGAATGCCCTCCAGCGCGGACCCCTACGACGATCGTTGTAGGGCCACCTGTCGCCACTAACTGCAAGTCCAACTGGAGTATTGAAGTGCAAATTCGAGCCTTCATCGCCGATGAAAAGCCGTCAGTGCGGGTGCAACAGAAATGCAACTGCTGCGCAGGCACAAAGGCAGTAACGTTCACTGAACGGTCTTTATGGAGACTTTGCTAGTAAACCCTGGGTTCTCTGGGCAATAAGATGTATAACTCTTGCACGTCCGTCCACTTGCACACATCTTCTCAGCCGTCATGGTGAACCACAGTTGTTTGTCTAGATAGCGCGGATAGCGCAACTTTGTCAAGCACGGGATACTTTAACCACATCGGCACACCAACAGTTTACAGAGTTAGTCGTTTCCAAAATGTCTCCACCATTGGCCCGAAAGCCAATGATCATGGCCTCTTGGACGCCAGGAAAATTTCTCCGTGACCATATTACGACAACGGCTGCATTGTTTCCCGCGACCCCCTCACCCCGACACGCTTAATGTACCCTCCACTGCAAGTGCTGCCACCTGCTGAGTGGTTACCAAAAATGGCTCTGAGCACTATGGGACTTAACTTCTGAGGTCAACAGTCCCCTTGAACTTAGAACTACTTAAACCTAACTAACCTAAGGACATCACACACACCCATGTCCGAGGCGGGATTCGATCCTGCGAACGTAGCGGTCGCGCGGTTCCAGACTGTAGCGCCTAGAACCGCTCGGCCACCACGGCCGGCGAGTGGTTATGGCATGTTGATATTGAAGATAGCGTTGCTTACATTAACGTGACTGAACCGTGTAACACAATAGAGAAACACTTTCAGACTTCAAGGAAAACGTAATAATATCACTAGGAATGAAGGCAGGGGCTCACAGACGTGTTACTAAAACACCAGTTTCAAAAAGTAATGGCTGCAAAAAATGACCATAATTATTTGGAGCACTATGAAGCAACTGTTAGAAGACGCAATGGGGAAAATTACTTTATGTCGTGGAGAAATATAAGATCAGGCGAAGCAACAGTGACCCAACGACTTACCTTAGAAGATACGTTGAAGAAAGAACAACCCACACTTACAGAATTTGTAGATTTAAAATGCGGTCGTGACTCTATTAACCTGAATGCAGGTCTTGGATTTCCGAATTTATATTTCCGAGCTTATCAGGGCAATAAAGACGAAATGTGCGAAGGGATGAAAGGCAGGCAGTGGCAAACAAGGGAAAAAGGCAGATATCTACATTATTCACCAAGGCAATAATCTGGACGTAGATCAAGCATGAACTTGGAAAAAGAATTTAAGTTTGTAGAAAAAAATATGTAGTGCAAAGAGCGGCATGCTAAATCAGGGTTGGCAGCTCGCAACGACACAACAGAGGAGTACAGTCGCTGTATACGACACCGACGAAAGTGCAACGCCGCTGTACGCACGCCTTCTAGAGCTTGTCGACGCCACTGCAGCGGCTCCTTTACTTACAGCTATATAGCCCCTACAGTGTTTTGAATATCTTAACGAGATCTGAATTTCAACATTATGTCCATTATTCTTCAAGTGAAGGGTCTTTTAAATTTATGAACTTTCAGCACCCTAAACTAACTACAGAGCATCAAGTGTTAATCAACGTCTGCATCAAATATTTTACTCTTCTGGAGACAGATGTAAATCCTTAAAACATTGCTGTGGAAATGAATTGCACGAATTTAAGTAAACCTTCGTATCTATTTGGTAAAAAGAGACCTAATATTTTATACAAGTGAAATGACACAAATTCAGATACTTTGCTGGTCTCATACAGATATGATTTATGTATGATCTCACGTAGAAGAAGGTGCAATTAGATGAATGACGAACACTAACTTCACTTAACAAAGGTTTGTTCAGCACTTACATACAAGAGCAAGGAGTGAACTGCCTACGGCCAAAACACACACACACACACACACACACACACACACACATATATATATATATATATATATATATATATATATATACAGAACATTCCAGTACAATGATTCTTGACATTTATGGATACCACTAGAATGTACTCGAACCGAATATGGAAATTAAAATTCTACAGTCCACGTGAGTTTTCAACTCACGAACTTTCATGCAACGGTTTAGTATCATATCCACTACACCACGGTGCCACTCAATTTATTTTGCGACATTATTGACTAAATCAGCGAGTGGAAATCTGTACCAAGGCCGGGAATCGAAACCGGGTGTCCTGCTTTGTTCGATGCTGAGATTTCCTTCCTTTAGAACCTGGAGAGCCTCAGAATTTCCGTTCGTGTGTAAGGGAGTATTTAAAGGAGACTGGGGCGGCAGTCGGAATCTGGATCGCGGAGGGAGGTGTGTCAGGACAATTCGTGTGGTAGTGTACACCAGTGTGCCAAGGTGGCATAGTGGCTAATTCACCTGCATACTAAGCAGGAGACCTAGCGTCGATCCCTGGCATTGGTACAAATTTTCACTCGCCACTTTAGTCTACATACATCAAATAATATTTTATATGTTATATTTCCACTCACTTTCCTCCAAGAGCGAACGCTGTGGGTGTATTTTCTTATGGCACAACCGAAGAAACAAGAACTTTATAGTTAGCTGAGATAATTTTAGTGCTATCAGAGATGGCACTGGGAAAATCACTTGAACGGAATGGATACTATTCAACAGAAGCTACAAGACGAAGAAAAAACATAATATACAGGATTAGAGTGTAATGGAACTGAGACCGTGATGCTGGAAAAAATGGATTATGAAATGAGACCTTCAAAGTAGTACGTGAGTTTTGCAAGTTGTACAGAAAAATAATATTGTCTAGCGAAAAGGAGAAGCAACCAGAAGGGGAGAAGGAAACGAAATGAAATTTCGCGGTCTGAGAGGGTATGAATCGTGCGGAATCGATAGATCGCGTCACGCTCTCAATAGTGTTTATCTTTGGCCAGAGAGTGTGACTAACCGGCGTGACAGGCCGCGCTGGCAGCGACTTCGCTCTACTGACGTTCGGTTGTGGAACTGGGAGGTTGGTCTAAGAGCGGAACCGGAGAGGGATGTCAATATCATTAGGTGTTGGCTCGAGTGGCCTCATACTCTGCACCCATGGTTCCTCGCCGCAACCCTTCGCAGTGAAAAGCGCCGACTTGGACAGATTAGAGTGGGACCGGCTGCGTGAAGTAAGCTGCCTGTCATTTACAGCCGTCGCAGCGTGCTCGTGGGCAACGGCTAGCTGGGGGAAGGTGGCTCATAGACCGACGTCAGCTTGCGTTTGCTGGCAGCTTGTCGCCTTTCATTAAGGGCGATCTAGTTTTTGAAGCTTTCTCGCTGATTAATGTCGTTGTGTCGCACGTTGTGGTCGTGGCGCAAGAACATTTTGTGTGCGACCAATTCTTTCAGTATCTTCAGTCGCTTTAACCGTCGGCCTGTGCACTTCGTGCAACTGGCTGGTGTAGATCCGATTTTCTGGGACCGAATAAGCATGTTTTGGAGAGTTAAATTGTGTGCAGTGCGGCTCAGCCTCCCATAGTATTTCTGGATTTTGTAATTATGTTTTTAATAACTGTTCCGTTTCAAATTGTGGTTCAAGAAACAGCGCATAGCCCGCTTGTGCTTTGTTCGAATGGGCTGTAGGGTAATTTGTAAGAGAAATTTGTCATTTAGTTCTGCTCCCTGCTGGTGTGTTGACGGGAGATGCCTTTTGCTTGACACAGTAGCTCGGGGTGCAGGAAACTACAACTGCTGTGTATAAAGTGAAGCACGTTCGCGTGCAACGGGTGTTCACATCTACCTCACTTGTTAGACAACGTGATTTTTATTAATCTATAATTTTTGTGTTGCTTCAGGGCCTGTTTGCTCATTATATAATTGTCGACTTTAGAGTATTACACTAATTCAGGCTTTGTCCTCTGATTCAAGTGCGAGTGTACTTGTATTTAATTGAACCATTTGGGGTCAAAATCAAGTTTTAGTACCTTTTTAAATTTCTTGTCAAGCGTCAACGCTTCAGTTCTTGTCTAAGTACATGAGCGCTCGTTAAATCTCCGATACATAGCTGTCAAGTTTTGGTGCACGTTCGTTTGTACCCTCTTATTTTGTTGATAATTACCTTCAGGCGTGCATTTTTCTCGCCAATTCGGATACACATACACATTCAAATATACATTGCTGTGAGTGGACTACATTCTATTTAAATTTAACTTAGAGGAAAAAGATTATTGTGGTTTGTGGCAGTACCTAAGGTGTAAATACGATCAGTTGTTATCACACGCACTTTATAATGTTATTTTACTTCTGAATCTTAGAATGCGATGCTGTCCCGTTCCTTGACCATTTCACAGAATCAACGTATGTTCTAGAACTTCAGTCCCCTGTTGTTCAAGCATCTGTCACAGTTCTTTCAAGTCTTAAAGTGCAAAAATTTTCCGGAAAACTCAGGAATACAGAAATACACACTACTGAGGAATGGAATAAATAGGAAGTGCAAGGAACCTAACACGAAATGGCAGCGGGAAAAATGTGAAGACTTAGAAAAGAAATTATTATCGAAAGGACAGACTCAGCAAGTCAAAACAACCTTCGGTGACATTAAAAGCAAGGGTGGCAACACTAAGAGTTTTCTGATGTGACAGAAGAAACAGGAGTCGATTTAGAAGAGAGATGGGATACAGTACTAGAATCAGAATTTAAAAGAGCTTTGGAGGACTTAAAGTCACATAAGACAGAAGGGATAGATAACATTCCATCAGAATTTCTAAAATCATTGGGGGAAGTGGCAACAAAACGACTATTCACGTTGGTGTGTAGAATGTATGAGTCTGGCGACATACCATTTGACTTTCGGAAAAGCACCATCCACACAATTCCGAAGATGGCAAGAGCTGACAAATGCGAGAATTATCGCACAATCAGATTAACAGCTCATGCATTAAACGTAACAGCTCATGTATCCAATATGCTGACGAGAATAATAAACAGAAGAATGGAAAAGAAAATTGAGGCTGTGTTGTTATATGACGATCAGTTTGGCTGTAGGAAAGGTAAAGGTACCAGAGTGGCAACTCTGACGTTGCTGTTGATAATGGAAGCAATACTAAAGTAAAATCAAGACACGTTCATAGGATTTGCCGACCTGGAAAAAGTGTTCGACAATGTAAAATGGTGCAAGGTGTTCGAAATACTGAAAAAAGTAGGGGTAAGCTATAGGGAGATACGGGTCATATACAATATGTACAACAGCGAAGAGGGAATAATAAGAGTGGACGACGAAGAACGAAGTACTCGTATTAAAAATGGTGTAAGACAAGGATGTAGCCTTTCGCCCCTACTGTTCAATCTGTACATCGAGGAAGCAGTGTTGGAAATAAAAAAAGGGTTCAGGGGTGGAATTAAAATTCAAGGTGAAAGGATATCAACAATACGATTCGCTGATGAAATTGCTATCCTGAGTGAGAGTGAAGAAGAATTACATGATCTGCTGAACGAAATGAACAGTCTAAATAGTACACAGTATGGATTGAGAGTAAATCAAAGAAAGACGAAAGTAATGAGAAGTAGTAGAAATGAGAACAGTGAGAAACTTAACATCTGGATTGATGGTCACGAAGTAGATGAAGATAAGGAATTCTGCTACCTAGGCAGTAAAATAACCAATGATGGACGGAGCAAGGAGGACATCAAAAGCAGACTAGCTATGGCAAAAAAGGCATTCCTGGCCAAGAGAAGTCTACCAATATCAAATATAGGCTTTTTTTTTTAGGAAGAAATTTCTGAGAATGTACGTCTGGAATACAGCATTGTACGGGAATGAAACAAGGACTGTGGGAAAAAAGGAACAGAAGAGAATGGAAGTATTTGATATGTGGTGCTACAGACGAATGTTGAAAATTAGGTTGACTGATAAGGTAAGGAATGAGGAGGTCCTACACAGAATCGGAGAGGAAAGGAATATGTGGAAAACACTGATAAGGAGAAGGGACAGGATGATAGGACATCTGTTAAGACATGAGGGAATGACTTCCATGGTACTAGGAGAAGCTATAGAGGGCAAAAACTGTAGAGGAAGACAGAGATTGGAATACGTCAAGCAAATAATTGAGGACGTAGTTTGCAAGTGGTACTCTGAGATGAAGAGGTTGGCACAGGAGGGGGATTCGTAGCGAGCCGCATCAAACCAGTCAGAAGACTGATGACAAGAAGAAAGGGGGAGAAGGGTTGAATTCCATACCATAGGAATTTCTAAAATCACTCGGGAAACTGACAACAAAACGACTGTTCGCGTTGGTGTGTAGAATGTATGACGCTGGCGATATATCCTTAGGCTTTCAGAAAAACATTACTTACATAAATACGAAGACGGCAAGGGGGCGACAAGTGTGAGAAGTATCGCACAGTCAAGCAGCTCGTGCATCCAAGTTGCTGACAAGATTGCTGTAAAGACGAATGGAAAACACAAACGAGGATGTGTTAGATGACGATCAGTTCGTCTTTGGGAAAGGTAAAGGCACCAGAGAGGCAGTTGTGACGTTCCGGTTGATAATGGAGGCAAGACTGAAGAAAATTCAGGACACGTTCGTACGATTTGTCGACCTGAAAAAAGCTCTCGACAATGTAAAGTGGTGGAATATGTTCGAAACACTGAGAAAAATAAGGGTATGCTATACGGAATGGCGGGTAATATAGAATATGTACAAGAAAGCGGAGGGAACAGCTAGAGTGGAAGCCGAAGAACGAAATGCTCGAATAAAATAGGTTGTAAGAGAGGGATGTAGTCTTTGACTTTTACTTATCAATCTATACATCTAAGGAGCAATGACGGAGATAAAAGGAAGGTTCAAGAATGGGATTAAAATTTAAGGTGAAAGGACATCAATGATGAAATTCTCTGATGACAATTGTATCCTCATAAATGTAAAGAATAATTACTGAATTTGTTGGATGGAATGAACAGGTTAATGAGTACACGACACGGACTGAGTGTAAATCGAAAAAAAGATATAAGTAATGAGAAGTAGCTGGAACGAGAACAGCGAGAAGACACCAGAAATGGAGTTCACGAGGGACATGATGCTAATGAATTCTGCTGCGTAGACAGCAAAATAACACATCGAGGACGGCCCAATGGTGATATAAGAAGCAGAGTATCACCGGCAGATAGGGCAATCCTAGCCACAAGCTGATAGTATCAAGCATAGGCCTTAATTTGAGGAAGAAATTTCTGAGAATGTACGTTCGGAGGACAACACTGTACGGTAGTGAAACGTCGACTGTGGGAAAACGGGAACAGAAGAGATTCGAAGCACTTGAGATGCGCTTCTACAGAATAATGTCGAAAATCAGGCGAATCTACTCGCGTAAGGTAAGGAATGAGGAGGTTCGCAGAATCGGCGAGGAAAGGGTCATGTGGAGATCACTGAGAAGAAACAGGGACAAATTAATAGGACATAACACTAACTTCCATGATACTACAGGGAGCTGAAGAGGGTAGAAACTGTTGAGAAAGACAGACTGGGATACATCCAGCAAATAATTGATGACTTAGGTTACAAGATCGGCATAGGAGAAGAATTTGTGGCGGGCCGCATCAAACAGAAGACTGATGACTGGAAAAAGAAAAAAAAACGAGAGAGAGAGAAACCAGAGCGTGGAGGCATTAGTTACCTGGGAGACGGACTTGTTTAAGATTCATTCAAGTCAATAAATTTCATTTGTTTCCGTACATGTTAGAGACTGACGTTTTTGTATCAATCTTCCGTATGGACTTTGCACTTTATTCCAGTTTTGTTGAGGTGATTATCGGCGATAGTTGCTAGAGGCTAGTAGGAGGCGATGTAGGAACTACAAAATCCAGTCCACTGGCCGGACCTTGGAATTTTTCTCAAAGTATTTGGGCTGCTACAGGGCTCTGGTTATTGGTACTGGAGTAGTGAGAACTTTAACCCGGTCTCGCGAATCAAATCGATGCTGGCGATCCTTGTTCAGATTGATTTGATACTGTAACAGAGCAGAGGACTAATTCGAGTCCGCCAATAAACGTTTCCGATTAAATCCGCGTAGCGGGAGGTCACGTAATTTGTGTCGCTCTCCGCTCATCAGCTGTAATGTACGGACTGAGGCCGCTGCGGCGAATGAGAGTTCACGTGACGCCACGGAAGCTGCGAAGAACGAAGAAACGGTTCAACGTTAAAATTGAAACATCCCCTTAGAAAAATTAGTGAATTACTGTGCTGATAAACCCCTTACGTTATCTGATTTTCAAACAGCTGAGTAGAACTGAACGCACTCAGACATTTCTCTCTTTACTTATTCTGATCAAAACTAAACTGATACACAATATTTTTAGCGCAACGCAATCTGACTTTCAATAAGCCCTACAAAAGAATGCCCCTGACTAACAATAACCTATACCTTTCATGAATCACCTCACAAAAATCTTCGTTACTCGAACTACTGTTCAAATTTGTGTGAAATCTTACGGGACGTAACTGCTAAGGTCATCAGTCCCTAAGCTTACACACTGCTTAACCTAAATTATCCTAAGGACAAACACATACACCCATGCCCGAGAGAGGAGTCGAACCTCCGCCGGGGCCAGCCGACTCGAACTACTGCAACACAGCAGCGCCAATACTGCCAGCTAAATAAAAGATTCTAGCTACTGAAGGCACGAACTACTGATAGGCATAGTTAGCAAATGAAAGGTTTTGATAGAGAACAAACAATGTATTTACCTTAATAATATTCAAAAGTCATCATATATATCAGTTCATGATATATAGTATTACAAATTTACTCTTTCTGATGGACGCACGTACAGATCGTCCGCTGTCAAAATTCTACCATCTCTCTCCCCACATCCACCATTGTTGGCGGCTCACCTCCAACTGCGCAACGCTACGCGCTGTTCATATCCAACTGCCCAACACTACAATAGCAAAAATTCCAACAATGCAAACCAGCGACAGATTGCACACAGCACAGTCAGTGATTTTCATACAGAACGCTAAGTGGCGTTACCAACATAAAAACCTAAACAGTCTACGTACAAAATGTACCGGCGGTTGCCAATCTAAGAACAATTACCCTCAGAGGAGAATAATGATTTTTTCCAAGGGTTAATAGCCAAAAAGGCTCGATTGTTTCTCGGTTACGGAGCTGAATTATTTTTAAAACATTAATACTATTTTCATAATTTCATAAGATTGTAATACTGGTTACATAAATTACTAATAATTACTCTTTTTTGTAGGTAGGAAAGCAGTCCACAAGCGCTGAGCAGTAGAAACACTGAGTCCAATACAAGATACGTATTTTAATTTTTAATTTATTCTAAAAGTCATAAAAAAGCTTCATTGGTATTAGTATAAACGTTGACTGACTAACATCGAACATGATTTACTTGTTACAGTTAAACCACCATTAAATAAAGGGGCAAGGCAACAGCCTCACAAGAGGCCACACTCTTTAAAATAATTCTTCGCTTGCTTTCTTATTTCCTAAAAAAGAACTTAAACATAGTTGAATCACAATATTATTGTTTCTCCTTCTTCTTTGCTCAGTTTTACAAAAGTGGTTTCAGACTTGTCAGGTAACACTAACAAGGGTTGATCACTTAGTTTAACGACCCATTCGTTCTGAAAAATTTGCGCATAAGAACTAATAGAACTATACTAAACTAAACTCCGTCCGAACAGGCCTTGGAAGGCCGAACGGTACCGACCGGCCGCCGTGTCATCCTCAGACCTCAGGCGTCACTGGATGCGGATATGGAGGGTCATGTGGTCAGCACACCGCTCTCCCAGCTGTATGTCAGTTTACGAGACCGGAGCCGCTACTTTTCAATGAAGCAGCTCCTCAGTTTGCATCCCAAGGGTTGAGAGCACCCTGCTTGCCAACATCGCTCGGCAGAGCGTATGGTTACCCATCCATGTATTAGCACAGCCCGACAGCGCTTAACTTCGGTGACCTGACGGGAACCAGTGTTGCCCCTGCGGCAAGGCCGTTGGCCATAACGACTAATAGTGAAGGAAAATCGTCACACAGACATTGTCTTGCTCTAATCTCGATCTCAATAAGGTCAAATTAAGAAGTGAGAAAGGAATCACTTTACAATTAGGCACAAACGTACTTGTAAAGTCCTCTCTGGATACCATAGATTAAAGAAACTGGTATAAAACAAGCTGCAGCTGAACAGACAATCCTGATTCCCACCACTTGGTGTTGTTAATTAAAAGCAGTAAACCCATTCCCCCTTTTACAAATTTTCATCTTACGGGCAAACTACTGTTACTAATATTACTATTAAGAGGAAAAAATGAACCGCTCAAGAGATCACAGGCTGATTGTGCGTGTCCGATTACGACAGCACAAGCCGCTTAGCCAACTTGGTCGCACAACCGGGCATCCATCAGTTGCGCTCGAGCAGCGGAGGCGTGCGCATAACTGGGGCAGCGCGCTACCTGTGCTGAGCTAGAAGAATAGCTGCGAAGCCGTGCTCCGACTGTGGCGTGACGCTGAGCAAATTGTCGTGTGTCGTTATTGCGACACAGAAAAATTGTCGTGTTCTCGCGCCACAGAATGGGCAGAAACGGGCAGAAGAAGAAGAAGGCAGACACAGAGAAGCAGCCTCCGACACCGCAACACACTAGGAATGCGGAATGGAAGCGCGACGAGCATCATGTACCTGTCCCCCCCCCCCCCCCTGTGTATATCCAATGCAGTAGAGGATCGTGGACGGGTTGTATGATGTCATAGCCAACTGCCGTAGGGAAGAAGTCGGCGTAGAGTCCCTTGACTCAGACGCCATCGTCCAGCTGCAGGCAGCGAGCGTGGCCGACCACCACACACTGAAGAGCGCTGTGGCCGCCCACATTGTTGACCCACCTACTGTGGAGAAGACGACCGCGCCGAAACAGCGCTAGAAGCAGGGGGCTGCCTTGGATCCGCGATGAGAAGACGGTCCAAGAGGGGCTGGCACGTGCCGGATTCCGGGGTGCAGCTACGAAGCTGCACAACCGGACGAATAAGAAGAGGCCGCCGCTGTACATCGTCGTAGTAGGAACTGCGACGGATGGCAAAGACATCTTCGGGAGACAGGACCCTAAGGCACAGTGGCAAGCTGAAGGGCATGTGGCTAAATACTGCCGCAACTCGCGGCGGTGCGTAAAGAGCCGGCTCGCGCGACACCCGCACCTGTGACAGACGACGAGAAGAGGCGCCAACTTGTGCTCGCTGCGGTGCGCCACATGTGGCCAACTGGCGTGGCTGCCTGGCCTTCGCCAGCGACGGCTGTGCTGGGGAAGAAGCGGAAACCGAGAAGACACGACGACGGCCCCGTAAGCGCCCCCGAACTTAGACGCAACCGGAAGGACAGCTCCCAGTGCCCACAGGCGGCCGGAATATCGCGCCAGTGAGTGCGGGGGACCGGCTGCCGGCAGTAGCGCAGCAGGCGCCGCAAGTGCAGGAGATCCGCGCCATGCTATCGGCCGCGGCGGAGGAGGCGACTGCGGCCTTCAGAGCCGCCATGGACGCAGATAGGGCAGCTTTTAAGACCACCCTGACTGCAGAGACGGAGGAGGCATGCAGCCAACTGCGGCAATCGTGCTCGCAGATGGTGCACGATATCTGTGTGGATGCCACAGGCGAAGAGAAGACGCCTGCCGCCGCTCCATTGTGGAGCAGCCGGCGGAAGAACACACCACGGCGGACACACCGAAGAAGAAGACGGAAGCCGCCGCAACAACGCCGAAGCCCATCGGTTCCGAGAAGTTCTGCTCCGACGAGTGGGCTACCAGAGCGATCAGGACGCTCGAGGGCATGGTCTACGTCGTCCGCTACACAGGGAAGACTCAACGGCGGCGCTCACTGAGCATGTCAGCGCAGCCAACGAGTAAAAATAAATGGTTCAGATGGCTCTGAGCACTATGGGACTTAACTTCTGAGGTCATCATTCCCCTAGACCTTAGAACTAGTTAAACCTAACTAATCTAAGGACATCATTCACATCCATGCCCGAGGCAGGATTCAAACCTGCGACCGTTGCGGTCTCGTGGTTCCAGACTGTAGGGCCTAGAACCGCTCGCCCAACCCGGCCGGCCAACGAGTAAGAAATGGTGCCGCTAAACGATCGCACATCTCCGAGCGCTTGGCTTCGACGCTCGCCCACCAGACACCGATGGGCGACCTGGGCCTTACCCTGCGCCTTACCAGTGACGCAGCGCGGCAAGGGGCTCTCACAGCACACCGTGCTGCAGCACCGCCACGGACTGATCTCTTATGAAGAAACTATGACATGACACGGTATCCGCTTGCATCATACCCACTTCCATCTTATCCCATCCTTGCATGACCTATCGCAATCAGCAAGACATCCGCTACTGCTCTTACTACCCGACCTAACTATCGCAGAGGGTTTCTTCCCTTGGCGCTTGCCTTGGCACTTTTTTCCCTCTGCCCTTCAAACCATTACCCTTCGTTCGCCTTTCGACGCAATCTATCTCCAGATAAGCGCGTATAAATGGTTAACCTTAACCAGATGTACGCAAACATTCCACTTCCTGCGACACCTCACTGTAGTAAAAACTAACCCTTATGCAGAGATGGCAGTAGACCTTTTGAGTTGTGAGTTGCCCATCATGCCGGTGTGGGCGTGGAGGGGCTCAACCTGCCCTGGGCACAGATAGATCTAAAAACATAAGAAAACGCTATTGACTCACAGAAGTTGCTACAGCAACTGAATCTTGCCACAACAGCCAGTAACCAATTTACATGCTTAGGCACTGTCGTGAACAAAGGCACTAGTTTCTAGAATGAAATTTTTGCTCTACAGCGGAGTGTGCGCTGATATGAAACGTCCTGGCAGATGTTCTGCAAGGTTCGCAGGATAGCTTCTGTGAAGTTTGGCAGGTAGGAGACGAGGTACTGGCGGAATTAAAGCTGTGAGGACGGGGCGTGAGTCGTGCTTGGGTAGCTCAGTTGGTAGAGCACTTGCCCGAGAAAGGCAAAGGTTCCGAGTTCGAGTCTCGGTCCGGCACACAGTTTTAATCTGCCAGGAAGTTTCAAAGGCACTAGTTGTTAAATTATCTGCACATTTATACCCAGTTATCGTACTCCAAATTATTATTCAAAAGGAACATAGAAGCACGAATCGTAAACGTACCACCCAACACAAATTTTGGATATACTCGTAACAACGATCCTTATACATGGCATAAACAACCACTGGAAATGTTGTGAACTCTGCTTCAATAGCATTTGTTTAACAAGTCAACTGGGACAGTCCCACGGTAGCAGCTAGAAGAAACAACGCTCAATAGAGATCTCACAGAAAGAAATAAGTGCCTTTAGAACAACAAGGAAGCACAGTCCATTTCCTTTCTACATTCTTAAAGCTGCTTTCAGAAAAGGCAGCAGACAGTCGTGACCAAACAGTGAGCTCGGACGAGGCACCAGATCGATACAGCTATTAATGCTGGACACAACGACGTTAAATCAGCGTAGAGCGCGAACCCACTAGGTAGCCAGATGTGGCGCAGTTGACGTGGCTGACCATTTAACGTCAATTCGAGCACCGCAGCGAGGCAGCACTCCGCCTTTTCTCCGAACCGGCTACGGCGGGCGCAGACAGACGATAGCCCTTGGGAGCAACCACGTTTGTTTCACGTGCTCAGTCTAACACCAGTTCCGCTATCAGGAAGAGGCCACGCCATGTTGTCCCACAGGGTTGTGCTGCCTTCCTCGCGAATCGCGACGCCCTCTATTACAGTCGCTGCCAATCAACCGCGGGACTTACGGCTCATCACTTTTGTCAAATACTACTATCAATGAGTGACACGACGAATTGAAGGTTACAGCCTGTGAACCGAATATATGAGATATAGGTTCTTCATGCAACCTACCTCTTACACACGTGCGTTGTTCTTCGTACGTGTAACTATGACAGTAAAAGTGAGACAAACCCGTAACAGGTGCAACATATCCCGCTGTAAGAGGTATGCGCTATATGCGCTGCCTGCAATAGTCAAGGCATAGGAGAGTCTCTGACCAGAGAGCAGTATGTAGTTAGTTGTTGCTTGTCGCTAGTCGGCATTAGTCTTCTTGTAGTCTGCGTGAGTTGGCAGTAGTCGGCGGTAGTCTGCGCGTGTCTCCGCTTGTGTGCAGTCTGCTCTGGTCGGGACTCTGGAGGATGAGTATTATTGTAGAAGGTAAAGAAGCAGCCTTGCGCATATCTAATAATGTATGTTAACTGTCATTCAATTTCTTTTAAAAAATGCCCCGATAATAAATTTTATATTATAAAGTAATTTTTTTTAAAAAAAACATTCATTTCAATTTAAAGATTTTTTCCAATGCATTATCCTTTTCACGAATCACAAAGCATAGGCCAGCATTGCACGGAGCTGTGCCGAAAAAAATTTTAGGTAAGAGCAGATATATTCGCAGTTTTTATTGAGGTAAGAATTTTTTTGCTTTTTTTTTTATTCAGAATATAGGGCCGAGGCGCAGCGCTGCTGTCGTCATAAAATTTACCACGTTACTGAATTTTTTTTTATTATTTTGGTGTTTAGGAATTTTTATGTTTCCAACTTAACGTTAAATGAGAAAAGAATTTTGTGGGTACATCAAATTTGAATGCATTTCTGCACAGAGATTATAAATGGGAGCCTAATTTTGTTCAGAGGTTACAATATTTAAAAATTCATTTAATTAATATTTTTGTGGGGAGGTTACACCATGAAAATTTTTTCTCCGAGTTGTAGACAGTTCTTCTGATGGACCAGAAATTGCTTCATTACTCGTTCATCATTCCTGAGAACTGAAGTAACTGACAGCACAATACAACAAGAACCACTAACGGCTACCATGGAGTTGTGCATTGTATTATTGTTATTATTAGTGGCAGTGGTGAGACGCAAAGCATTGGCAGCCTGAAGTCTTCTAGTTCCTCCTAGTCCAGAAGTAAGCATTACAGCAATCAAGTTATTTACAAACAGTAAATATAGTGAACATGTTTTAAGTTGGTTGCCTTTAAATGGGATGGAGGCTGTCGGTGATGCATGCTTTGTAAGCAGTATCTAACCCCCTCCCCCCCTCCCACCTCCCTTGCACACAGTTAACTTTCTCTTCTTAGAGGGAGATGCACGTAGCACTGACGATTGACGATGCATCAGGCGCTGCTTCATCGTTCATTTTTCCACGCACAGTGCTCGAAGAGATCACATCGAAGAGAAAAGTAGTAATCAAGATAGATCGATGTGAAAATAGATTTTTGCCATTATATTGAGCAAGCAGTAAAGGAAACAAAAGAAAAATTCGGAGTATGAATTAAAATCCATGGAGAAGAAATAAAAACTTTGAGGTTCGCCGATGACATTGTAATTCTGTCAGAGACAGCAAACGACCTGGAAGAGCAGCTGAACGGAATGTACTGTGTGTTAAAAGAAGGATATAAGATGAACATCAACAAAGGCTGAACGAGGATAATGGAATGTAGTCGAATTAAGTCGGGTGCTGCTGAGGGAATTAGATTAGGAAATGAGACGCTTAAAGTAGTAAAGGAGTTTTGCTATTTGGGGTGCAAAGTAACTGATGATGGTCGAAGTAGAGAGGACATAAAATATAGACTGGCAATGGTATGGAAAGCGTTTCTGAAGAAAAGAAAATTGTTAATACCGAGTATAGATTCGTCAGGAAGTCGTTTCTGAAAGTATTTGTATGGAGTGTAGCCATGTATGGAAGTGAAACGTGGACGATGAATAGTTTAGACAAGGAGAGAATAGAAGCTTTCGAAATGTGGTGCTACAGAAAAATGCTGAAAATTAGATGGGTAGATCACATAACAAATGAAGAGGTATTGAATAGAATTGGAGAGAAGAGAAATCTGTGGCACAACTTGACTAGAAGAAGGGAACGGTTGGTAGGGCATATTCTGAGGCATCAAGGGATCACCAATTTAGTATTGGAGAGCTACATGGAGGGTAAAAATCGTAGAGGGAGACCAAGAGATGAATAGATTAAACAGATTCAGAAGGATGTAGGTTGCAGTAGGTACTGGGAGATGAAGAAGCTTTCACAGGATAGAGTAGCATGGAGAGCTGCATCAGTCCAGTCTCTCGACTGAAGACCACAACAACAACAGATGCAAAAAAAGAAACTGAATTGACTTTGAGCATAACTTACGATGTGCGCTGACTGGGATCCATCCAAAAACCACATAAACTGTCAAAAATAAGCAGTGCCTATCATCTCTTTAATTCATTATTTCATCGTTTAATAAAATAGATAAGAAACTATTTACTATCTTTCGACATTTTAAGAAAAAACTCAGAGAAAACTCTTTTCGATTTTATAGTTGGATGCTGCTATTGGTGAAGGTGAATGATGGCTGCAGGTGAGCTACTAGCCAATATCTGGACTCTGGGACAATGGTCTCATAAAGGCGGTGATGGCAAGTTAGTGACAGTGACCTTTCCCCAGAAACTAATCCGGATACCAACACACCTGTGTGAGGAACTGCTTTATATGGTCATTCCGTGTTAAAAACGTGAGTGCCTGTGCCTCTCACTTCAGATTACAAAGCGCCTGCCTGCTACACTGGAAGCCTCTGCGTGCAAAGCGTGGAGCGCTTCGCTCCAGAAAGCGCCGCATCATCAGCGCTAAGCCGGCGCCGGCAGCCAAGTCATGCGGCACTCGTGCACTGCTCCGCCGCCGGCGCTTTTTCCGGGGAGAACTCGGGCGGCCACGGGCGAAAGCGGCCGCGAATGAATCCGCTTTCTCTCATTACGGGATTCTTTTAATTGCGGAACTTTCGCAATCAGCTGGCGCGGCCGCAGCTTCAATTAAAACTGCAGCCCGGCTTGGGGCGCGTAAGTCATGTGGGGAGGCCTGCCCAGCGCCCCGTAGCTGTAGCTCGCTCGCTTCCAGCGGGCGCAGCCGCACCTTCTGCAGAGTCGCAGGTAGCTGGTCCAGCCCAGGAGCGCGCACCCACAGCGGCAAACGTGGGGTCAAATAAACTACGGGATTTATATTTTGTCGTTATACGCTGACGGAAAAAAATCGTAAAACAAGAAATAATTAATGTAGAGTAACGAAACTTCCGGAATACTTTTGTCTAACACATTTAAGCAATAACATTCCAAAATCACAGGTTAATGTAAAGGCGAGGTAAGTCGTTGCAAATCCGAAATGCTCGTGTGTTAATAACCGGTGAAAACGCCAAAATGTCGAATGCAAATATGCAAACGTGCATGCACTGTGTGGTACAGGTGCCGTATATTACCTTGTGTGATCAAGTTCAATGCCTGTTGCACATGGTTGGTCAATACATGGACACTTAATGCTTCATATAGAAGACTCTAGAATTAGATGATGTTCCGTATGTGCTCGATTGGAGACAGATCTGGTGATCAAGCAGCCAAAGACAACGTGTCGACGCTCTGTAGAGCATGTTGGATTGCATCAGCGGTATGTGAGCGAGCTTTATCCTTTTGGAAAACATGCCCAGGAATCCTGTTCAAGAATGGCGGTACAACAGGATGAATTACCAGACTGACGATTCAATTTCCAGTCAAGTGGGGTGGGATAAGCACGAGAGTGTCCCTGCTGTCATAATCGCACCTCAGACCACAACTCCGAATGTAGGTCCAATATCTTTAGCAAGCAGGCAGGTTGGTTTGCAGGTCCCTCAACTGTCGTCCATCTAAGCAACATAGGCCATGACGAAATAAATCTCGGGTGAACAGTCTGGTATGAGTGTGCACAGGACACAATATTTCGGCAATCGACCACGTTGCCATTATCAGGTGCGCTGATGTACTGACCGGCGGTGGGCCGGCGCCAGGTATATATAGGACAATCCCCCTCCTCCCTAAGGCGCTTCCTAAGAGTCGATGCGGTCCGCGCCCCGCGCGCGGTCCAGGTACAGCGTCCGTTCTCCCGCCGTCTGGGCGCTGCGTCCTAGGTCTTCTCGTTCAGGAGAGTCTTCTGGCACCTCTCTCGTTATTCTTCCCTCCTCCTCCGAAGTCGGTACACTCTGGGAAATATACTTTTTCTTCTTCATCTGGCTGATCGCAGGTTCCCACGTCCTGCTAAGGATGTAACCGCTGTCACGATTTAGTTGTGGCTCCCTTACTCAGATCTCTATCGTGACGGCGGTTACATCCTTATCAAGGCGTGGGAACCCGTGATCACCCTGATGAAGAAGAAAACGGAGTGCGGTTCTAGGCGCTTCATTCTGGAACCGCGTGACCTCTGGAACCGCGTGACCTCTACGGTCGCAGGTTCGAATCCTGCCCCGGGCATGGATGTGTGTGTTGTCCTTCGGTTAGTTAAGTTTAAGTAGTTCTAAGTTCTAGGGGACTGATGACCACAGATGTTAAGTCCCATAGTTCTCAGAGCCATTTGAACCATTTTGAAGAAAAAAGATATTTCACAGAGTGTACCGACTTCGGGGAGGAGGGAAGAATTACGAGAGCGGTGCCGGCAGACCCTCCTGAGCGAGAAAACCTAGGACGCAGCGCCCAGACGGCGAGAGAACGGACGCTGTACCTGGACCGCGCGCGGAGCGCGGACAGCACCGACTCACAGGAGGCGCCTGAGGGGGGAGGGGGATTGTCCTACATTTACTTGGCGCCAGCCCACCGCCGTTCAGTACATAGCGCACCTGATACTGGCAACGTGGTCGATTGCCGAAATATTGTGTCCAATGCACACTCATTCCAGGCTGTTCACCCCAGATTTATTTCGTCATAAAATACGCCTGGAGAAATGGAAGACTCACAACATAGGCCATCACTGGCACTGAGGCAGGATCAGCTTTCGTCAGGAAACACAACAAAGCTCCAAACTGCCCTCTAATGGACTCTCACTTCACACCACTGAAGTCACGAATGGCGGTACTTTGGGGTCAGTGGAATTCACGCTAAGGGATGTCTCACATGGAGGTGTCCTTAATGTAAACGATGTGTAACAGTAGGATGTCTCACTGTGGTGCTGACTGCTGCTGAAATTGCTGCTGCAGATACGTCAGAGCCCTACGCCGAAACGTCATACGCCAAAATGATGGTCTTCCCTCTGAGTAGTGCCATCGGGACGTTGGAGGCCGGTCTTCTTGCGACTTTACAGACTCGTGACCACCGCTGCCAGCAGTCACGTACAGTTGCTACACCCCTTTCAAGTCTTTCTGCAGTATCTGAGAAGGAAGATGACACTTCTCGAAGCCCTATTACACGACCTCGTTCAAAGTCTGTGCAGTGTCGATAATGGCGTTTTTGTCGCCTTAAAGGCATTCTTCACTAAGATCACCTCAACGCGTCCATTCTCAAAGGTAAGTAACGCCTACGACTCTTACAGCGCGTATTTACAGTAGACCTAATGTGCATCCTTACAGTGGCGGTGCAAGCGCCACTTAAGCGACTAGCTCTAATTCTGAATAGACATCATCTTTCAGATTTAGGAATACGCCTACGAACTTCTGTTTACGTCGCACAGCTTCTTCATGGTGTTGTGATTTTCTTTTTCTGTCAGTGTATGTTTACCTGTACCACAAACATTTAATTAACCAGAAACCCGCCACCTTCTCTTGTTTCAAGAATCGAACATTTAATAAATATCTCATTATACTCTGCAAATGAGTCGTAGCGTTAATTATAGAACTTATGATTAAAACATTCGCTACAGCTGAAAGGTGGCTACACTGAGCCACAGCGCCAGAGATTGCGCCAAAGAGTATTATTCAGCCTCCTCCACTGGCAGTTCTTATCGAGAAGTCGTCGTGGAGAGTGCTTGCTGAGATGTTGCAGTAGCGGGTCGTAGTTGAGAAGTTGCGGTAGTGAGTGCTTGTTCAGAACTTGTAGTATTGTTTTGATGGGCTAGACACCAGATGTTGTTGGATTGGGGATACTGTAATGATCAGAGTGTGCTTTTCGTCAATATATATGAAGGTAAAAAATTCCTTTTTTTTTCATTATTTCAATGTCTTAAACAATAATGCCACTTTGTCACAGGTTCAGTCAACAAAGCATCTGGCTCGTGTTCTTGTATTAGACTGTATTTCTGGTTTCTATGTGCAATTATAGTATTTCTGTTTATTTTTTTTAATTACTTCAGTATAAATGGTGTTTAAAATATCTGGTCTTATTGAGGAAGAACCGTGCCAGATGTGTACGTTGAATCACACTTCCACACACAGAACAGCTACACTTGTGTTTTGTTGTTTCCTAGGTTTTATAGTTGCTGGGAACTTAATTAATTAATTGTGTTAACGGAAATTTTCTTTCATTCTTTGTTGTTATTCTATGCAGTCAGATTGCGGAGTAATGCTAGTCAGGGCCAACCGGTTACGAGACTGCGTAACCGGACAGACAGCTACTAAAAAATTAAAAAATATTTGCATTCTATATAATTAAGCCCCCATGCACAGCATTACCATTATTAATTGACTGAAGTCTTTAAACTACAAGGTTTCGGCGACTCAGTCCAATCCTCGGGTGTATCTATAAACAGTAGGTCGAAAACTCCATGTCAATGCTAACCTACGAGGCAGTAAATGTGCTGTACACGGCACATCACTCTGAATGGCCGCGCGGTTTGAGGCGCGAAGACACGGATAGCGCGCTCCCTCCACCGGATGTTCGAGTCCTCCCTCGATCATGGGTGTGTGTGTTGTTCTTAACAAAAGTTAGTTTAAGTAGTGTGTACGTCTAGGGACCGATGACATCAGCGGTTGGTCCCTTAGGAATTCACACACATTTGACTATTTTGAATAGCCAAATGAGACCGCGCAACAAGCTCCTCTCAGCTGCAACCGACGAAAGTCATCCCTCTCCTGAAACAGCCGGCGAGAGGGCACGGAGTCGATCAAATGTTTATTTGGCGCTGGAAGACATCATGTAAATAACATGTAAGATATAATCGTGCAGAGCATCAATGCATCCTGTAAAGAGGAGTCCGTGCCCTTTCACCGACGCTTTCAGGACATGGGTGACACGTCAGTTACAGCTGAAAGGTGCTTGTTGTGCAGGCCCATGAGGGTATTCAGTCTGATGAGCCGTGTATGGCAAATATGGTGCCTTGTAAGTTAGCTTTGATATATGCGTTTCGACCGGAAGATGGGACAGAGTCATTGAAACATGGTAGTGTAATGAATAATTGCGGAGGATGTTTTAATCATGAATTTTACTTATAACAGTTGTGGATGTCCCACCAGCAAAAATATCAACTGTTTCCCATCTTTTATTTTGTGGGACTGTAAGTGAGAAAAAGTCTCATAAAAGTTTGGAATTATGTTCAAAGTCTATTGGAGGTCTATAAATAATCTCACTATTAATCACTGGATAAGTTACGCATCTCAGTGTTTATTACGTCATGTCTTCTACAGAATGTACAGAAATAACTTTCCACGTACATTCAATGCTATACGTCGTACCGTCTGCGAAATGTGTTGCGATTGGAGTTAGCAGTAAGGAACAAATAAATTGAAAACGTCATGCCTGATGCTGGAGGGGGCTAGCAAGCGATAAATTTTCTTCCCTATCGTTGCTCTTTGGGCAGTGGCCACGAAGAAAAGTTCCGAAAACGTTTGAAATTACGGATTAAGTGCTCTCATTCTCAAATACTTGAAGAACATAGTCTGGGTAATTTGCACGCCGTGAGTTCGACTGCTTCAAGGCGTATAAAAGTTTCTAACCCTAAAGCTGTGTTAAACCGTAAACGTTAGTTCCTACCTCTTAATGAAAGACAGCGATACCATTTTATAAATTTGGTTATTAATTATATGATATTCTGGAAATCAGATGTCTGTTGGTGCTGCAAACTGTTAAAACAGGCAACCTCGCAACTGTAGCCGGTTGACCATTTTAGCCTTTCAATAAGGGTCACTTCTTGGAAACCCAGTAATTGTCCCCAATGAGAAGCAGAAGTTTGAAATATGGCTCATAGGCGCCTACAGCCGTGTCGTGTAACGGTGCGAAATCGTGGCGCCCTTCGACGTCACCCTCTGGCTCGGCGCCACTTCAAACAGTTGGGTGTTGACCTACGCGAAGAAGAAAAGACCAGAGCGCAGAAGTTCATGTCAGGTGTAAGGCGTGATAATGGTATCACACTGGCACTACATTTCTCCACAATTCTGGACAACGTAACCGAAGTCTTGTCACGCGTGAGAAGATCGTCACCCCCCCCCCCACCCTCTTACCCACATTTCAGCACTTCTTTGACGCCTCTGTGATGGAGGTCAGAACAGCAACACCCAGCGTTTAAATCACGCGATTGTCTTATGGGTGGCCGAGGAAAATATTTCAGACATACCACGGCTCCGAGTTGACACGGGGTGCCATAAAGGGCACCAATGAAACCGCGCCTTCCCCAGGAGCGCTGATTCCCACACATTTTGCGGTCGAAGACGACACTTCGCAGTGCGATGTGCAACAGGACGTTCTTGGGACCCTTAGCACTACACTTCAAAGGGCTGCGATCTCGTTCAGTGGGGTCGCAGGTCTTCGATGTCTTAGAGATGGAATAAAAAGTCCGGCAGTATCAGCACTGTCGGAGGTTATCAAGAATTTCGTCCAGTTGCCCATCGAAATGCACAATGTCATTTCCGACCGCGAATTTGTGGGAATCAATGCTCCAGAGGACGGTGTGCTTTAATTGACACACTTCATGGCACCCCCTGAGGCCTTTCCGTGTCGATTCTGAGCGACGAGACAAAAGATGCAAAATGTGCGTTAGAGGAGGTGTCGCAACATTCCCTTCATATGACATATCCAGAGCGGCTTTGGGCAAAATTTTTGTGAAATTTGGTGTCAACTTCTCAGCTCTGACCTTTTTCCGCGTGTGTCGAGACATAACCGAGCCCTGGGATGATCTCACAGGGCTCCATACTTTTCCATCACTACAGAGGACGGATGTACGCGCCTTTAAGCTAAATTAAAATTCCTGCGTCGCACTGGGTACTTGTTTTTTGAGTGATCAGTCTTCTGTCTGGTTTGATGCTGCCCGCCATGAATTCCTCTTCCGTGCCAACCTCTTCAAATCAAAGTAGTTCTTGTGACCTGATTTGCTGGATGTATTCAAATCTCTGTCTTCCTCCTCAGCTTTTACAGTCCCTCTAGTACCACGGAAGTCATTCCAAGATGTCATAACAGATGTCGTGTCATACTGTCCCTTCTTTTTGTCAGTGTTTTCCATAAATTTCTTTACTGTCAGATTCTGCCCAGAACCTCCTCATTCTTGACCTTATCAGTCAGCCTAAGTTTCAAAATTACTCTGTAGCACCATATCTCAAACTCTTCTATTGTCTTCTGTTCTGGTTTTCCTAAAGTCCGTCTCTCACTGCCATAAAATACTGTGCGCCAAACATATTCTGAGAACTCTCTTCCCCAAATTAAGGCCTATATTTGACACTAGCAGACTTCACTTGGCTAGGAATGCTCTTTCTGTCGCTGCTTTTCATGAACTCCTTCCTCTGTCTGTCATGGATTACTTTCCTACCTAGGTAGCAAAATTCGTTAACTTCATCTACTTAGTGATCACCACTTCTGATGTTAAGTTTCTCGCTGCTCTTGTTTCTGATACTTCCCATCACTTTCGTCTTTCTTGGATTTACTCTCCCTCCATATTCTGTACTTATTAGACCATTTCGTTTAGCAGATCCTGTAATTCTTCTTCATTTTCAGTGAGTATAGCAATGTCATCAGCGCATCTTATCATTCAACTTTAATTCCACTCTTGATCCTTCCTTTTATTTACGTTACTGCTTCTTCGATGTACACTCCTGGAAATGGAAAAAAGAACACATTGACACCGGTGTGTCAGACCCACCATACTTGCTCCGGACACTGCGAGAGGGCTGTACAAGCAATGATCACACGCACGGCACAGCGGACACACCAGGAACTGCGGTGTTGGCCGTCGAATGGCGCTAGCTGCGCAGCATTTGTGCACCGCCGCCGTCAGTGTCAGCCAGTTTGCCGTGGCATACGGAGCTCCATCGCAGTCTTTAACACTGGTAGCATGCCGCGACAGCTTGGACGTGAACCGTATGTGCAGTTGACGGACTTTGAGCGAGGGCGTATAGTGGGCATGCGGGAGGCCGGGTGGACGTACCGCCGAACAGCTCAACACGTGGGGCGTGAGGTCTCCACAGTACATCGATGTTGTCGCCAGTGGTCGGCGGAAGGTGCACGTGCCCGTCGACCTGGGACCGGACCGCAGCGACGCACGGATGCACGCCAAGACCGTAGGATCCTACGCAGTGCCGTAGGGGACCGCACCGCCACTTCCCAGCAAATTAGGGACACTGTTGCTCCTGGGGTATCGGCGAGGACCATTCGCAACCGTCTCCATGAAGCTGGGCTACGGTCCCGCACACCGTTAGGCCGTCTTCCGCTCACGCCCCAACATCGTGCAGCCCGCCTCCAGTGGTGTCGCGACAGGCGTGAATGGAGGGACGAATGGAGACGTGTCGTCTTCAGCGATGAGAGTCGCTTCTGCCTTGGTGCCAATGATGGTCGTATGCGTGTTTGGCGCCGTGCAGGTGAGCGCCACAATCAGGACTGCATACGACCGAGGCACACAGGGCCAACACCCGGCATCATGGTGTGGGGAGCGATCTCCCACCCTGGCCGTACACCACTGGTGATCGTCGAGGGGACACTGAATAGTACACGGTACATCCAAACCGTCATCGAACCCATCGTTCTACCATTCCTAGACCAGCAAGGGAACTTGCTGTTCCAACAGGACAATGCACGTCCGCATGTATCCCGTGCCACCCAACGTGCTCTAGAAGGTGTAAGTCAACTACCCTGGCCAGCAAGATCTCCGGATCTGTCCCCCATTGAGCATGTTTGGGACTGGATGAAGCGTCGTCTCACGCGGTCTGCACGTCCAGCACGAACGCTGGTCCAACTGAGGCGCCAGGTGGAAATGGCATGGCAAGCCGTTCCACAGGACTACATCCAGCATCTCTACGATCGTCTCCACGGGAGAATAGCAGCCTGCATTGCTGCGAAAGGTGGATATACACTGTACTAGTGCCGACATTGTGTACGCTCTGTTGCCTGTGTCTATGTGCCTGTGGTTCTGTCAGTGTGATCATGTGATGTATCTGACCCCAGGAATGTGTCAATAAAGTTTCCCCTTCCTGGGACAATGAATTCACGGTGTTCTTATTTCAATTTCCAGGAGTGTATATATTAAAAAAGAGAGGCGAAAGACTACGTCCGTTTAAATCCGAGAACTTCGTTCTTGGTTTTCCTCCTTCATTGTTCCCTCTTGGCTCCTGTGCTTATGATACACTATCCCATACTGCATATTATCCACGTTCTACGAGTAGTGTCTTTGATTAATAATCACAATTTCATGAGTCTCGGGTTCGAAACCCGCTGCCGTTAAAAATTTGAATATAAATCATCAGCAATAGCAGCCGAAGAATTCCGACATAAGAAGTCACTCTCATTCTGCCATCGATCTTTTCAAAGAGAGCAGAGGATAGGACAGAGGTTCAGGGAACGTCTTCCCCTTTGGGTGGGAAACTGACTCTAAAGGCAATGATCCTTCGCATGAGGATGCACAACGCCATAGTAACCACTGCACGGACATCTCTAAAACGGCCATCACAGAATCTGGAAGGAAAAACAAAGAAGTAACTACGAAGAAACCGTGGATAACAAAACCTCAGGAAGACCGAAATACAAGTCACAAATTTCTAGCGTTATGGCTTTGGTTTTGGTTTTGTTTTGCTTTAGGGCGAAAAAAAAAAAAAACTCGGGTCGTAACCACCCAAGTCAAAACTATAGAACACGAGGACAAGAGTTAAAAAACGACTATACGTCAGTTCCAATTGACATAATACAAGACAGCTAAAAACAGGCACGTTGAAAAAGGACTTTAAAAGACACCATACAGATACGGAGGTCCAAAACTAAAGATTAAATGGCCTTCGCCATATTGCTTTGGCGGATAAAAAGTAAGACGCGGTCGACACACCGCGCGTCATTTCCTAAAACGGCCGATAACTCAGTCGGCAAACGCTAGCGGGAACGTGAACGGTTAAAAAATGGGCATTCCATCAGGAAGTGGCGGACAGCTAATACTTGGGCGCAAAGTGTGCAAAGTGGTGGGGTAGTGCCACTTATCAAATGACGATGGCTAAAAAGGCAGTGCCCAATACGCAGCCTAGTTAAAACGATCTCCTTCCGGCGGGAGGGCCGAGAGGAGGTCGTCGAAGCCGCTGGGAGAGGCTTAATCAGCCAGAAGGTATTCCCATGAAGGGAGGACCATTGGCGATGCCAAAGGTAACCACTTCCTGACAGACGGCAACAAGGAGGACATCGGAGTGAATATGGAACTAGTGTGCTGAGGTTCGAGGACTGCAGCCTTGGCAGCAGCGCCAGCAGCCTCGTTTCCTTGCAGACCGAGGTGAGCATACCGAGGTGACCAGGAACCCACAGAAACATCTCACTGACTCCACCAAGAGTAAGCAAGTGACAGTTTTCCTGGACTCACTGCACTGACGGATGGGCGGTGTACAGCGCACATAGACTTTGAAGGGAGCTGAGTGAGTCTGAGCAAAGGACACAATTTAAAAGGCTGTGTCGCCGGATGTACTCTATGGCCTGATACAGAGCGAAGAGCTCAGCTGTAAATACTGAGCAGTGTCCTAGAAGCCGATATCGAAAGACAATGACGAAGGCACACCCAACCCCACGGTCAGTCCGACAGCCATCAGTGTATGCAAAGGTACTATCGCGAAGTTCCATGCAAAGATCGTGAAACTGAAGGCGATAGACTGAGGCTGGAGTAGTGTTCTTAGGAAGCGAATGAAGACCAAGGTTAACAAGGGTCGCTCCACGAAGCAAAGGCGGGCGGGCAAGTTGCAGGTAGTGTGAAGCTAAGCCGGCGTATCAGGTTCTAAAAGCGGACTCCTGGAGGTAACAGAGAAGAGGGACGCGCCAAATACTGGCGATCAAAGGAGTCATCGAAGAAGGAGGCACAGGATGGGTGGCCACGCATGGCATCTATACCTGCTGAGGACAGAGTCACGGTGGTAGGACAGTGGTAGTTTAGCAGCTGCACATACAGACTCTCAACCGGGCTAGTGTAACGCTCTCATGGCCAAACGGATGCCACGATGGTGGATAGTGTTGAGATGGCGTAAGAGGGATGGACGTGCAGGCGCATAAACAAAGCACTCATAGTCGAATTTCGAACGGACAAGGGACCGATACATATGGAGGAGAGTGTTTAGATCTGCACCCCCGAAAGTACAGTTAAGGACATGTAGTATATTGAGGGGCCCCCTACAGCAGGCAGCCAGGTAAGACACGTGGGAGGACCAAGAGAATTTCCTATCGAGCAGAGCCCCAGGAATTTTCTAGTTCAACGAACGGAAGGGCAACAGGTCCAAGATGTTTGGAGAAATCATTTGCTGCGCCAGAAATTCATACAGATGGTTTTGCCAGTAGAAAAACGAAAGACATTGTCGATGCTCCGGGAGTAAAGACGATCACGATATTGCTGAAGACGCCGCTCAGTGAGACAGGTGACAGGTGCGTGGAGAACTGGAATAGACGGCTAAATCGTCAACAAAAATGGAGCTGGAGATGCCTGGCGGGAGACAGGCCACTATAGGGTTAATGACGATAGCAAAGAGGACGACGCTCAGCACGGAACCCTGAGGCACACCATTTTCCTGGCTAAAGCTGTCCGACAAGGCAGAACCCACAGGCACCTTGAAAACGCGGTCTTTTAACAATGTCTGAAGAAAACAGAGCAGATTGCCACGGTAGCCTCGCATGTAAAGAGTAAGGAGGATACAAGTTCTTCAGCAGGTGTTGTAGGCCTTCTCCAAATCGAAAGACACGGCAACAGTCATGGATTTCCGCAGGAAACCATTCATGACATGGGTGAACAACGTGACGAGATGGTCAACTGCAGAAAGTCGCACTCGAAATCCACATTGTGCATTCGTCAGTAAATTGCGAGACTCGAGCCACCATAACAGCCGGGCACGAATCATACGTTCCATCACCTTGCAAACGCAGCTGGTAAGAGAAATAGAGCAGTAGCTAGAATGTTTTTGTCCTTACCGGGCTTAGGTATGGATATGACGGTGGCTTCAAGCCAGCCTCCGGAAAATGTGCCTTCTGCCCAGATACATATTAAGCAGAAAGTGCTTGCCCGCAAGAATAAAGTGCTGCAACATCTGAATGTCGTTGGCATCTAGACCTGGAGCGGAAGATCGGGAAGAACTGAGAACTAGCTCCCTCATAGTAAAGGCTGCATTGTAGTACTCACGATTCTGAGAAGAGAAAGGTATCGCCCGAGCCTCCTCCGCTCGTTTCCGATGGAGGAAGGCAGGGTGATAGTGGAAACAACTCGAATCCGCAAAATGGTGGCCCAATGTGTTGGAGATAGCAAGAGGGTCCACTATGACATCGTCTGCTACTGTCGGCCGAAATTGGGGATCTTGGTCACAGAAAGCCGTCGGAGGTTGGCCCACACGACATAGGAATGGGTGGAGCTATTAAAAGAACTACTGAATGAAATCCAACTAGCTCTTTTGCTACCCCAAAGAACGTGACGACACTTTGCACGCATCCGTTTGTAATGAATGAAGTTTGCCATCGTAGAACGACGGTTAAAAACGCGGAGAGCACGTCTCCATGCGCGAATTGCGTCGCGGCATGCCTCAGTCCGCCAAGGGACTGGGACATTATGTGGTAAAGAGGAAATGGAACGTTCTGCAGCAGTAAGGATAACATTTGTGAGATATTCCACATGGTCATCACAACTGGGGAAATCTTGATCTTTGAAGGTCGCAGGGAGGAGTAAAGCTGCCAGTCAGCCTTAGTAAGGTGCCATTTGAGAGTGCATGCGGACGGGGTAGGGGACATCAAATGGATAGCACACGGGAAATGGTTGCACGAGTAGGTGCCACAAAGAACGGACCACTCAAGACGTTGGGCAAGCTGGGCAGTGCAGAAGGATGGGTCCAAATGGGAATAGGTGTGCGAGGAGTCAGAAAGGAAACTGGGTGCTCCAGTGTTAAGGCAGAAGAGGTTAAGTTGGTCTGCCAAGAGGGCACCTCTCTGACAGGTCCAGGAAGAACCACAAAGGGGATGATGTACATTAAAGTCACCGAGTACCAAAAATCGGGGAGATAGCTCCCCAATAAACTTATGTAAGTCCGTCCTGGTGACATCGAATCATGGAGGGACATAAATGGTACAGAGGAAAAGTCAGATGGGGAAGGAAAAGGCGAACTGCAAAAGCTTGAAGGTGGTAGTCAGGAAGATGGATTGACTATGAATATCATCCCGCAAGAGCAGCATGATGCCCCCATGAGAGGATATGGCGATCTCAGCTTGAGGTCAGAATGAATCGTTAAGAAACGTGAAAGCTCAAAGTGGTCGTGGGGGCACAATTTCGTTTCCTGAAGGCAGACTACAAGGGGACGCTGCGATACTAAAAGCAGTTGTAAATCCTTTTTGTGGGGCTGAAGGCCGCGAATGTTTCGTTTGAGGAAAGTGATGATGAGGAAGAGATGTAGGGGTGTTACCTCGGCAACTGCCGAGTGACAGCCTGTGAAGAGTCGCTACTGCAGGGCACAGAAACATAAGGATCCTGTTCCATGGGGTCCACAGAAGCATCAGCTTGCTTGTGCGGTCGGTCTGTGGAGTCCAACGCTGAATCAAAAATGGTTGGCTGTGTGCACTGGCGACAAAGAGGCCAGGTGGGCTAATGTATCATGTGACGACACCGTCGAAGAAGATCTTCGAGTTGGCGAATCAGAAGACCATTTGTCTTTGGTGGACTTCTTTGAGCCTTTCCGGTTAGAGAAAGTCTCGGGTGTTGTTTGGCTGGAGGGACGGAGGAAGTCTTCACGGGAGTACTCTTTCTGTCCTGTCCAACCTACTGGTTGTGTAGCTGGTGTCTTCACCCCCTGCACTGCTGGACAGGGGGATGGTGATGCTTCCTTGACACTGGGCGATTTCACAACCTCAGAGCTGAATTGGGGGTCGCATGTCTGCGTGGAAAAGTCCTTCATGGAGTGAGGGGTAACAAGATCTAAAGGTGCCATATGGAGAAAACAGGGTTTGCGACTAGCCAGTAACTTGTGAGCGACTACGTAAGGCACTTTTTCGTTTACCCGGATAACTTGGAAAGCATGCTCATCGAGATACACGGGACAATCCCGAAAGGAGGCGACATTGCTTCCACTGCAGTTGATACAGTGGGGAGAAGGAGGTGGACAATCGCCCTCGAGCGCATCCCTACCACAGGTTACACATTTGGATGGGTGTCGACAAGACTTTCTAGCGTGGTTGAAATGATAACACTAGGAGCAGCGCATTGGTTCCGGAATGTACGACCAGATGGTGATAATTTCATAGCCTGCTTTGGTTTTTGACGGAAGCACCACTCTATCAAAGTTGAGAAAAAGAGTTTGGGTGGGCACGAAGGAGGAATCTACCTTTTTCATTACATGATGGACGACAATGAAATTCTGATCAGAGAGGTAAGATCGGATTTTGGCCTCGGTTCGACTATCGAGCAACCTGGTGTAAATTACACCACGGCAAGAATTCTATGTTCTATGGGCCTCGACACGAACAGGGTATCCTTGCAGATGCGAGGCAGTAAGCAGTTGTTGTGCTTGAGAATCAGATGTAGTCACCAAAAGCAAAATGCCATTCCATAAACAAGAGCTGTATTTCAGAGGGCTGGCAATTGCATCAACACCTTTCAGAATAATAAACATATTTACCGTGACGAAGGAGAGACTGTCTTCATTATGTGAGACCATGAGGAACCATGGTGCAGTGGGAAGGGTCTTTGAATCATTAGCCTCATTACGATTACGTCTGGTAGACGTTGATTACGAAGATGATTGACTCATTGCGAGAAAATCTCCCATGATTGCCAGCGTCTCAGTTTTCGTTCTCCTTCCAACTGGGGGCCCCCTTCACAAGGGGGTGCACCTGCCTTAGGTGATTGTTCACACCTCAGGTCACACCTCCTGAACACCTGACAGAGAGACCAATTAGCAATTTGGGAAGGTTGCCACTCACGCAATCACACCTTCCTGGGCCTGGCCTGTACCAGGGGTACATGCGAACCCTACCTAACAACCCGGCACTGGGAATTACGCGTTACCCAGTCACCTGTTGCGCTTCAGACGCATGGACTCAAAATGGTTCAAATGGCTCTGAGCACTATGGGACTCAACTGCTGAGGTCATTAGTCCCCTAGAACTTAGAACTAGTTAAACCGAACTAACCTAAGGACATCACAAACATACATGCCCGAGGCAGGATTCGAACCTGCGACCGTAGCGGTCTTGCGGTTCCAGACTGCAGCGCCTTTAACCGCACGGCCACTTCGGCCGGCGACGCATGGACTGGCCGTCTGGAGTGCCCAGGGGGGAAGAAAGAGGAACCTTAAACGCCGAAACAGAGGAACAAGAGGAGAAGGGAAAGAAAGTTATGAAAAGGGAGTAAACAACAAAAATGACACTGTTCTTACGTCTGCCACAAATAATGCAGAGCATTCCCAATAACACTCCAGACATGTTCTCCAAGGGAGGGGAAAAAGAATGGCAAGAGGATAGAAAGGCAGCACGGAAGGGAAAAAAATGCTACAAAGGCTGGGGCCCCATGGTAGCCAAGCACAAACCCGCCAAAGAGGGGCGAACCCCCTGGGGGTAATTTCTTGAGTGTTTGTGTGCTTACTATGTGTAACCTTTTATTTTAATAACACTGTAGCGTAGGGTACCGCCGTTGTTATCGACCTTTGTTTTGGCTAGAACAGCTCAGTGTCGGTTAAACCGTTAGTGAGAGTGCGCCGCGAGTTCCTCCTGCAAATAAGGCGAGTACACCGTTCGTTTATTACATATTTTTACGAGCTTCAAACAGGAGCGACTTCAGTAATGGATACGAACTGTGATCGCTGTGTACAGATGTCAGCTTTGTTCACCCTTCGCTCACACCTCCAGCGTGTTGGCTTTCGTCACCCAACTTGAGGCTGCTGCCTAGGGGCATCACTGTGGGGGGTCAGAAGCGAGTATGCGAGGGACATCGAGCACGTCCCACGTGTCCCCCGATCGCTACACTGCTGTGGCCGCTCCAGGTACTGCCTGCACTGAGGTTGATCCCTAACCTGTGGTCGAGTGGGAGATCATTCCAACGTCTGGCAGGCAGTGAAAGACTTTCTGAGACACCGATCGTAGGACCACCCCAGTTCGTTACATGAAGAGGTTTAAGGTGTTATCTGTTGGTTGGTTGGTTTGGGGAAGGAGACCAGACAGCGTGGTCATCGATCTCATCGGATTAGGGAAGGATGGGGAAGGAAGTCGGCCGTGCCCTTTCAGAGGAACCATCCCGGCATTTGCCTGGAGTGATTTAGGGAAATCACGGTAAACCTAAATCAGGATGGCCGGACGCGGGATTGAACCGTCGTCCTTCCGAATGCGAGTCCAGTGTCTAACCACTGCGCCACCTCGCTCGGTCAGGTGTTATCTGTGGCTGACGAAGTCTCTGAGCTGGACGAGTTCGTCCAACTTGTTCCAGAGGAAGCTTCTCGGCCCGCTAGATATGGGCATACACAGAGGGTGGTAGTTGGGAGCTCCAACGTTAGGCGCGCGAGGGGCCCCTTTGCAAAATGGCTGTCAAGGAGGGGAAGGAAGCAAATGTACACTCCGTGTGCATACCGGAGGGAGTCATTCTTCTGGATGCCATGAAGAGTACAGGGTGCAGCCAATTACAGGTGGTGGCCCATGTCTGTACCAATGACATGTGTCGCTTTGATCGCAGGAGATTCTCTCTGGTTTCGGGTGGCTAGCGGAAATGGTAAAGACGTTCAAGCTTGCTTGCGAGATTAGGGCGAAGCTCACCACCTGCAGCATCGTCGACAGAACCAACTGTGGTCCTTCGGTGAAGAGCGGAGTGAAGGGTTTGAATCAGAGGCTCATGCGGTTCTGTGACCGTGTAGGCTGCAGATTCCTTGAATTGCGCCATCGGGTGGTGGGTTTCCGGGTTCCGCTTAATGGGCATCCACTACACACAGGAAGAGGCTACACCGATAGCAGGGGCTGCTTGGAAGGGACTGGGCGGTTTTTCAGGTTAGAGAGACTCAGGAAACCACAGAAAGGACGTCCGTCTAAAAGGGGGCAGTGAATCAAAGTAGAAACGAACGGTATGGTAATTGTAAATTGTCGTACCTGTGTTGGGAAAGAACCAGAACTCCAAACTCTAATAGAGAGCACTGAAGCTCAAGTAGTTATAGGTACGGAAAGGTGGTTAAAGCCGGAAATAAGTTCAGTCGAAATTTATTCAAACAAGCTAATAGTGCACAAAAAGGATAGATTAAATACAGTTGGTGGTGGAGTATTTATTGCTGTCAGAAGTAGTTTATCTTGTAATAAAATTGAAGTAATATTTCCTGCGAAACAGTATGGGTAGAGGTTATACTTGACAATCGGACTAAACTATTAATTGGATCATTTTACCGACCCACGAGTCAGAAGATATAGTTGCTGAACAGTTCAAACAAAACTTGAGTCTCATTTCAAATAGGTACCCCACTGATACAATTATAGTCGGTGGTGACTTCAGTCTACCTTCAATACGCTGGAAAAATTATCCGTTTAAAGCCAGCGGCAGGGATAAAACGTCATTCGAAATTATACTGAATGTTTTCTCAGAAAATTATTTATAACAATTAGTTCATGAGCCCACTCGAAGCGTAAATGTTTGCGAAAGCATACTTGACCTCTTACCAATAAATAATCCTTGGCAAATAGGGAGTATCATAACCAATACAGATATTAGTGACCACAAGGCAGTTGCAGCTAGTCTGAATACCGTAACAACTACAACAATCAAAAAGTAACGCAAAGTACATCTATTTAAAAAAGCTGATAAAAATGCTCTTAACACCTTCTTAAGAGACAGTCTCCACTCATTCCGATCTGATCAGGTAAGCGTAGAAAAAGTGTGGAATGATTTCAAAGAGATAGTATCGACGGAATGAGAGATATACACCACATAAATTAATAAGTGATGTTGCTGATCCTCCATGGTACACGAAACGGGTCAGATCGCTGTCGCAGAAGCAACGAAAAAAGCGTGCTAAATTTAAAAGAACGCCAAATCCCAAAGATTGGAAAAGTTCTGCAAAAACTCGAAATAGAACGCGTACCTCAATGAGAGATGCTTTTAATAACTTCCACAACGAAAATCTGTCTCAGAATGTGGCAGGAAACCCAAAGAGATTCTGGTCATACATAAAGCGCACCAGTGGCAAGACGCAATCAATACCTTCACTGCGTGTTAACAACGGTGAAGTCACTAATGACAGTACTACTAAAGCAGAGTCATTGAACACGGTTTTCCGAAACTCCTTCACCAAAGAAGACGAAGTAAATATTCCTGAATTTCAATCAAGAACAACAGATGAGAAACATAGAAGTAGATATCCTCTGTGTAGCAAAACAGCTTAAATCACCTAATAAAGCCAAGGCCTCCGGTCCAGATTGTATACCAGTCAGGCTCCCTTCAGAGTATGCTGATACAAGAGCTCCATATTTAGCAATTATATACAACCGATCGCTCACAGAAAGGTCCGTACCCAAAGACTGGAAAATTGCTCAAAAAACGATTTATGATACACAGTCAGCATTGATTCAGAAAACATCATTCTTGTGAAACACAACTAGCTCTTTATCCTCATAAAGTGATGAGTGCTGTCGGAAGGGGATGTCAAATTGATTCCATATTTTTAGATTTCCAGAAGGCTTTCGACACTGATCCTCAAAAGCGTCTTCTAACCAAACTGTGTGCCTATGGAATATTGCCTAGTTGTATGGCAGGATTCGTGATTTCCTATTAGAAATCCAGTTCATATTAATAGACGGAACGTCATCGAGTAGAACAACAGTAATATCCCCTAAGGTGTGTTATAGGCCCTCTATTGTTCCTTATCTATATTAACGGCATAGGAGACAGTCTGAGTAGCCCTATTAGATAGTTTGCATATAATGCTGTCATTTGCCGTCTTGTAAAGTCGTCAGGTGACCAAAACGAATTGCAAAATAATTTAGATAAGACATCAGTATGGTGCGAAAAGTGGTAATTGAGCCTGAATGAAGAAAAGTGTGAACTTATTCACATGAGTAATAAAAGAAATCTGCTAAATTTTGATTACGCTTGATGTCAGACAAATCTTGATTCTGTAAATTCAACTACATGCTTAGGGATTACAATTACAAAGAACGTAAAGTGGAACGATCACATAGGTAATGTTATGGGTAGAGCAAACCAAAGACTGCGATTCATTGTCAGAACACTTAGAAGGCGCAACAGGTCTACTAAAGATACTGCTTACACCACCCTTGTTCACCCTATTCTGGAATATTGATGTGCGATGTGGGATCCGCGTCAGGTGGGACTGACGGATGACATCGAAAGATTTCAAAGAAGGGCGGCTCGTTTCGTACTATCGCGAAATAGGTGGGATCGTGCCACAGACATGATACGTGAATTAGATTTGTCAATCATTAAAACAAAGGCGTTTTTCACTGCGACGTTACCTTTCATGAAATTTCAAACAGCAATTTTTTCCTCCGATTGCCAAAACTTTCTGTTGGCACCCACCCCAAAGGGAGAAATGATCACCACGATAAAATAAGGGCAATCAGGGCTCGCACAGAAAAATTTAAGTGCGCGTTTTTGTCGAGCGCTGTTCGAGAGTGGAACGGTAGAGAGACATCTTGAAGGTGTTTCATTGAACCCTCTGCTAGGCACTTTATTATGAGCAGCAGAGTAATCGCGTGGATGTAGGAATGAAACTAACTGGAAATGCAGGGAATCTAAGGCAGAATGGTTTCATGAATAATGTGAAGGAATCGAAAAAGAAATTAATGACAGCAAGACTGATTCAGCATACAGAAAATTCAGAACAACCTTTTGTGAAATTAAAAGCAAGAGTGGTGGCATTAAGAGTGCAAAGGGATTTCGACCGTTAAATGCAGAGAGCGGATAAGGGGAAAGAGTACAGTGAAGCGCTCTATGAGTGGAACTTATCTGATGACGTGATAGAAGAAAAAACAGGAGGGATTCAGTATTAGAATGAGAATTTAAAAGATCTTTGGAAGACTTAATATTGAAAAAAGTAGATTGGATAGATAATATTCCATCAGAATTTCTAATATTATTGGGGGAAGTGGCCACAAAACGACTATTCACGTTGGTGTGTAGAACGTATGAGTCTGGCGATATGCCGTCAGACTTCCTGAAAAACATTAGTCACATAATTACGAAGACAGCAAGGACTGACAAGTACGAGAATTACCGCATACCACCTTAACAGCACATTCCTCAAAGTTACTGACAAAAATGCTTTACAGAAAAATGGAAAACAAAACTGGAAAGGTGTTATATGCCGATCACTTTGGCTTGAGGAAAGGTAAAAGCACCAGAGAAGGACTTTTGACGCTGTTGTTTACAATGGAGGCAAGACTGAATAAAATAACATGCGCACGGAGCAGATCAAACGCATTGGACCGGACACAAAGAACTGGATCCTGCGACTTTTCGATAAATGTCGCGAAACATGTAAGATCCCCAAGATGTGGAGGAAGGTAAGGATAGTGGCACTCTTGAAACCCGGGAAGGCACCTGATTCACCAAAGAACTATCGCCCAATATCTCTCCTGCGTCATCTTTACAAACTGTATGAGAGACTTATTTTAAATCGTATGACAGACTCTATTGAGATGTAACAGGCTGGTCTTAGACCTGGAAAATCATGTACTTGCCAAATTCTGTGCTTAATAGAACACATAGAGGAAAGATACGTAATTAAAAAGATAATCGTGCTAGCCCTGGTCGACCTTAGCTCTGCATATGATACAATTAACCACAGGCTGCTGCTCCAGAAGCTCTATAATGAACTAATAAACTATCAATTTGTTAAGATTATCGAGTCCCTATTACGAAATAGACAATTTTGTGTTGTCCTCAGTAGGAAAAAGAGTAGATGAAGAAACCAGAAAAATGGTCTGGCCCAAGGAAGCGTATTGCGCCCTCCCTATTTAATCTGTAAGCCAACGACCAACCGATGCCTAAGCATACAAGACGTTTTCTGTATGCGCATGACCTGGCAATTACAGCACTTGGATGACCTTTAAGGATGTAGAACATAAGCTGGAGAAAGCTCTTGGAGAAATTTTAACAACATTCTTAAGCAAAACGCGTCCAAAACACAAGTCAGCGCTTACCGCCGATCCTGGCAAGCTAGCCTTAAACGCAACGTTTCTTGGAATAATACCAGTCTGGAACATGCTGACAAACCAACTGGGCATGGTTCTCGATAGATCTCTGACATATAGGTACCACTGCGCAAAGACGCGACGAAAGGTAAATGCCCGAAATAATATTCTGCGGAAACTAACTAACACCAGATGGGGTGCTGAACCTTCCATATTAAAAACGACCGCACAAGCCTTATGCTTTCCTACATACGAATATGCCTGTCCAGTATGGTCCAGATCAACCCATGCAAACGAGGTCGACATAAGTCTTAATGAAACATGTCGATTACCAACGGGACGCATGAAACCTAATTCCCTACCAAAACTATATAGAGCTGCCGGAATTCACAGAAAGACTCAGACAAATTATTGACGATAGGCATCCCATTTTTGGCAGTGAGTGTAAACCCGGGCAATTGAAATCCCGTGAAAGGTTCTTTTTTTTTTTGGGTCATCAGTCTTTTGACTGGTTTCATGCAGCCCCCCACGAATTCCACTCCTCTGCTAACCTCTTCATCACAGAGTAGCACTTGCAACCCACGTATTCTATTAGTTGCTGGATGTATTCCAATCTCTGTCTTGCTCTACAGTTTTTGCCTTCTACAGCTCCCTCTACTGCCATGAAAGTCATTCCCTCATGTCTTAACAGATGTCCTATCATTCTGTCCCTTCTCCTTATCAGTGTTTTCTATATGTTCCTCTCCTATCCGATTCTCCGCAGAACCTCCTCATTCTTTACCTTATCAGTCCACGTAATTTTCAACTTTCGTCTGTAGCACCACATCTCAAATGCTTCGATTCTCTTCTGTTCCGGTTTTCCCACAGTTCATGCTTCGCTTCCATACAATGCTGTGCTCCAGACGTACATTCTCAGAAATTTCTTCCTCAAATTAAGGGTGATATTTGATATTAGTAGACTTCTCTTGGACAGGAATGCCCTTTTTGCCATTTCTAGTCTGCTTTTGATATCCTCCATGTTCCGTTCGTCATTGGCTATTTTACTGCCTAGGTAGCAGAATTCCTTAACTTCATCTACTTCCTGACCATCGATCCTGACGGTACGTTTCTCGCTGTTGCCATTTCTACTACTTCTCATTACTTTCGTCTTCCTTCGAGCTACACTCAATCCATGCTCTGTATCAATTAGACTGTTCATTCCCTTCAACATATCATGTAATTCTTCTTCACGTTCACTCAGGATAGCAATGTCATCAGCGAATAGTATCACTGATATCCTTTCACCTTGAATTTTAATTACACTCCTTAACCTTTCTTTTATTTCCATCATTGCTTCCACGATGTACAGATTTAACAGTAGGGGTGAAAGGCTACATCCTTGTCTTACACTCTTTTTTATACGAGCACTTCGTGCTTGCTCGTCCACACTTATTATTCCCTAACTGTTTTCAGGCTTTGGTTCTTCAGTATGTTAGGATTCATTATCACACTGTTTTGTATTACACTTTGTTAATGATTTAAATGTCGATTGAATTTTCAAGGAACTCTAAATAAAACTGGGAAAGAATTTGTGGATACACCGCTGGACTGTTCGTTACTAAGGTGTCGTGTATCTGTCATTTGATTTATTGGTTATTGATTGCTATTCAATTCTCCCTTCTTCAGTGTCCTCGTGTGGCAGCCCACAAGGGCTTCTCAATACGTGGCGGTCCTAGGAAGGTTCGTTGTGGTACATGATCAATCTTTAGTAATCCAATGTTCAGCCACGTGCATCTGTCTCAGTGTCTTAGCAATTCTTCTTGGATCTGTGTCTCTATTTTAAGCATTTTCTCTTTTCACTGACCTAGAACGAATCAATTTCCGCTACTCGTTTTTTAACCTTTTAAACATTTTAAGCACTGTCGTTGCGTTAGGTTTTAATGAGCGCGCTTCAGACCTATGCGTTGTGCGTCCAAGCAGTTGTACAATCTCTTTCTGATTAGCTTTAATGGTGTAATATGCGGAGGCCACAGTTCTGCGGAGCGATCAGCAGATATGTACGATATGTAGAGAATTGTCGTTCAAGAAGAAATACGGTGCCTGTACGACAGCTGTTACCTGACTGAATGCTGGAAAGTAGAAGGGCGATTTCCTTGTAGAGTAGTCAGTTTGAGTGGAAGAGCGTTTCTTCCTGTCTTCTTCGTTTCTAGATTTCCCCCGAAGTTTTAATACGAGCAGTTTTCTTCCTTTCCCCGAGTTTATTGTGTCTTTTAGTGTCTGTCGTTTTTCTCCGTTTGGAAAATTTGTTTTATTTCATATTTTTCGCTGGATGCTTTCCCTGTCACCACTGTTACATCCGTCGCCTACCTGTGAACGGTATAAACTTTGTTCTGTGTACAAGTTCTGTACCCGTTTATGTTGCGCCCATATGTGGGTGAACAGTGATGTGATTCGAAGCTTCATTCATTTTTAAAACATTACCTATGTTGAAAGTTCATCGTTAGTCCAAATATTAAAGTATATAATTTTCTAGCATTCTATATGTACAGATCACAACTTTTTATTACTGTGGTTGTAACATACCTGGGTCGTCCTCTTGTGGTTAACGAAGCTGTTCCCAGCAGTTCACATGTGAACAGTCGGTATCATGGTGCTACTAACTACCTTCCACTGCGTCACCTGTAGGGCAGGGGTAGCTTAGCTGTGGCGGGCGAGGGGATGTAGGAAGGAAGAGACTCTGTCGGGCAGATGTAGCCGTGCAGATGATGTTAATTCACATGCACCGAGGGCATTTTACAGCCTACCCCTTGCACAAGCAAATATGTCTTCATTGCCTAGTTGCAGGAGAGGTTGTCCTCTAATTTTGGTCATAGTGGTTTTCCCAGTTACCGAGTTTTGCACAGGATAAGGTATCTCCTTACTGCAACTATTACTCAACGCTAAAACAAGTCATACTTGCCAGAGAAAAAGTAAGATGAGTTTATTAATGCCTTTAACAGTGAGAACATAGTTTATATGGCCTACCAGAACCGTGTTCGTTATATTGATATTTGCACGTAGCTCTACGCAAACGGTGCATTGAAATGCAATGAAACAATGCATTGGAGCACACATACAAACATTTTACAGTAAATCGACGAATAGCACATCGCTCTACTACAACTATTCACCCCAAGGAATACTTTATCAAGGGCCTAAGAGAGTAGAAAGGCGTATGCAACAAGGAGAAATAATTTGACGAGTCGGGCTCGTCTCATGGAGTAACTGATATGTTGTGTGTTGGGGTAGACGGAGACGGACCGAGAACGATTGCGTAATAGCCTTCAGTGAGACGCTGCGCTAGCGGCTTCATGTTTCCGTTAACCAGCTGTCCTGGCACCTAATACAAACTGAAGGGCCGGGTGGGTTGATCTGAAGAGCCAGTCCCGACTTTTACACTGCCGAAGCCAGCTTCACATAGCTGTACAGACGAAACTATTCTGCCAAAAGCAGCGGACGCATATTGCATGCTGTTGGTGCTAGGCAATGGGGAATCTTGGTACCCTCCTGCATAACGGCAAATATGTTCTTTTTACCTAACAAAGTCTTTCGAAGCAGCTTTCCTACCCTTATTTGCAAAATTATATTAATTTAAATAAATGTACCAATGATGAGAAGAAAAAGAAGTGGAAGACAGTTAACTGAAGTGACTAGCTGTTCTGGCATTTTCCAATTATTACATTTGATTAACCGCTTAAAGACAGGTATTCTAAACACGCGCCATTCCTAAATAATTATTTCCCATGAATGAAATCGTTACATGTCACCCACTGATTTCTCCAGTCTACATTTTCGCTATGAATTTGAGCTTCTACTGCATACTTTTTTCTGGGAAACCAATTTCAGTGGAAAAAATATCTGGGTGTACGGTCTGATAATCGAAATACTATGTAAGAGGTTGAACACAGAAATTTCGATTAATTATAAATCGTTCAGTTACAGAGACATAGAAGAACAATTCGTCGGTTATTTAGTGTCGTTTTGCGTGGCTTAAAAATCTAAGTAGATGTGATCTAAGTGGCAGGAATAATTCAGTCTTTCAGCTGGTTTCGTCTGTTTTTACATACTTTCGACCTACCTGCAACTACTGTCGATTTTCAACTGTTTCTGCCAAAGTAATTACGCCAAACACAGCCTAGCATGATGCAACCAGCTTGTGTGTTTCCCATCGGCAACATCATGCATATACGAGTGGTTTTCTTAACATTAAGCCTAAATATTTGGTTTTTTGCCACATGGCAACACAATGCAATAGAGGGTTAAAGAGATGACTGCAGTTTCAGTCTCTCGCATCCGTTTTGGAAACGGATGGCTAAAGGGAGCCATCTGCGTTCATTGCGTATTCTCGGTGATGTTTTAGCACAGTGCTAGTACTATGGTTCAAATGCCTCTGAGCACTATGGGACTTAGCATCTGAGGTCATCAGTCCCCTAGAACAGAATTAATTAAACCTAACTAACCTAAGGACATCACACATCCATGCCCGAGGCAGGATTCGAAACTGCGACCGTAGCGGTCGCGCGGTTCCAGACTGAAGCGCCTAGAACCGCTCGTCCACCCAGGCCGGCGCTAGTACAATGTGTCCACTGATTTATCAGAAGTACCTCTATGTTTGCGCCTTTCGATATTTGACTGGAACATCTGTCGACAGATTTTACCTAAAGTGCAGTAACTTCCAAGGAAATGCTTTCTAGCTTATGCCACATGCCTAAAGAATATACTCAGGTTGGCTCGCCTGCCAATGGTCGTAAGCTCGTCGCGCAGATTCAATCCGGACGCGGGTCGCAAGGTAGCGCGCTGAACATTAAAGTAAAGTGGCAGGTTTCTTAGTTCGCACACAGTCGTTTTGTAAATAAAATACGAGGTTATACAATCCTTTTGGATTAGATGTTCTGCAAATGGCCGATTCCCCTAAACCACTTACAAACACAGAGCTCTTAAACCAAGAAGCTAAAGGATGCAGGCTAGATATACCCGAAGAAATGCTAATTTTCAAACACCTCCTTTATGATAAAGGCAACTTGCTTAATGTCCAATTTAGGTTGAAAAATAAGAATTTCTTTGAAGGATTTTAATCCTTGCTCCGTCTACCATGACTTTCTGTGGTGTCACCGCCAGACACCACACTTGCTAGGTGGTAGCCTTTAAATCGGCCGCGGTCCGTTAGTATACGTCGGACCCGCGTGTCGCCACTATCTGTGATTGCAGACCGAGCGCCGCCACACGGCAGGTCTAGAGAGACGTCCTAGCACTCGCCCAGTTGTACAGCCGACTTTGCTAGCGATGGTTCACTGACAAAATACGCTCTCATTTGCCGAGACTATAGTTAGCATAGCCTTCAGCTACGTCATTTGCTACGACCTAGCAAGGCGCCATCATCAATTGCTATTTATCTTGTGATGCATGTACCGTCAGACCGATGTTCACCAATTATGGATTAAAGTTAAGTATTCCAGAAGCTACGTATTTTTTTTACTAGACTCAACTCCTTTAACTGTTCCAGACCTCACGCCAGCCTGCGTGAGCTTAAACGCGTGCCTTTCGGCTATCTCGTAGTGGCTTGGCTGTCTTGCAAAGTCACAACACTTTCCATGTCTCCCGATGCCATTACCCTTTTATCTTTATGTTTACATACGCATTTCACGTAATCGTCGTTATTTTCTATAAGTTTAAGGCTGTTTTACGATTTAATACACGTCAAATGGTGTATCTCTAATAATGAGCTTGGTAAAGATTGCACGCAACATGACTTCTTATAACTGCCTTTATAATGACTTGTGGCGTGGTGCGCCCCTATGTACTGCTTATTAACCCGGTAAATCTAATACTGTACATTACTCACGCCACTACCTGGCTACGACATACAGCCTTTTTGTTCTGTCGTGTGAATAGGGCCTCCCGTCGGGTAGACCGTTCGACGGGTGCAAGTCTTTCGATTTGACGCCACTTCGGCAACTTGCGCGTCGATTGGGATGAAATGGTGATGATGAATAGGACAACACAACACCCAGTTCCTGAGCGGAGAATATCTTCGACCCAGCCAGGAATCGAACCCGGGCCCTTAGGATTGACATTCTGTCTCACTGACCAATCAGCTACCAGGGGCGGACAGCGCTTTTGTTCTTATTAGTCGCTTCGGGTATTTTCCGATTATGCACTGCATAGCTAACACACTAACCTATGTTCAATGCTGTTTCACAGTTTGTTACACATCAAATGGTTTATTTATATTTAAGACCTTCATTAAGTTTGCATATAACTGCACTGGCTATAGTGTCTACATAATGTTTTGTGGCGTTGCGCGCACCTATTATCCGATAAATCCAGAACCTGGCTATGACATACAGCCCACTGGTTTTCTTATGCATTAATTGCTGATCACATACTGTACATCTAACTGCTAACTGGTATGAGACAATTGTCCTTATTATCATTCACAGGCGTTAATACTTAGCTAAGTTCCACACGTCTCAGGCACGTATAGCCTTTTCTTATTAAAAGGTTCCTTTACGCTTTATAATGTCATTTGCGTCTCATGGAATTGTAACTTCAGTTATCAAGATTTATGTGCAAGCAACATTTCTAGCTGCTGTAACAAATAATG